>NC_050100.1:108145073-108852573 GCF_902167145.1 Zea mays | reverse complement strand
TTACTTAGTAGCATACTCTGTGCAAAATAACCTTCATCAGCAATCACCTTCATCGTAAAACAATGAAAAGTCGAAGGAAAAATTTTACCTTGAAATTAGAATAGAATAAACTGCCGATGATATGCTGTCATCGGTAGCGACTGATGTCAGCTTCAAGCTTCGGGAAACCAACACTCTTCGACAGAGTGCTGATAACCTTCGCTCTAGTTCGATCTCGGATGCATCCTAAGCTTTCTTCGTTAATTCCGCCGAAGAGCAACGCTCCTGGTTGGTAGCCACAGGATATAGCATACTCCTGCAGCTCCTCTTTTTCAGCCTTAGTTAATTCTTGACCAATTATATTTTGAAAATTGAAGCCTTTTTCCTCCGAAGTATCTTCGGCGATTTCCTTCCCTTTTTCAGGCACTGTGGCCAGGGTTTCTTTGGCGTCTGCAACATCTTCTTCTGCGGCCATATCCAAGAGCATTCTATCAATATCAGATAATGTGCTCTTCAGATTGGTTTCTTCAGCAGTAGCAGCTTTGGCAGTAGCAGCTTCGGTAGGAGCAGCTTCGACAGAAGCGACAACTTCGACAGCTGGTATTATTTTTGACGTTGAGGCCGGCGGTGGCGTTTCCTCAATAGCTTCTATAACAGTAACAATCCTTCGCCTTTTTGGCCCAATCACCTTCTTCGCCACCGAAGTTTCCTCCTTCTGTAAAAGCTTCGTCAGATGCGGCCCCAGTGGACTTAGCAGCTTGATAGGTAAAGATTTGGTCATTACCTTTAAAATTTCTTCTACATCAGCAGCAGAAGGTGTTGAAGGAGTTTCTTCCTCTATCTTAGTTGTTTTTGGCTTCAGAGCTGCAGCCTTTCTCTTCTTCAGAGCAGCCACCTTCGGCTCAGGGCTGGATTTTCTCTTTTTTATAGCTTCTTCATCTTCTTTCACCATCCTAGCAGCTTGTCTGCTCAGAACACCAACAATCCTCTTTCTCTTTTGCCCTTCGGCACCCTTGTTCAATCGCTCATAGTCAGTGTATTCAAAGTTCAAGGCATCCATCACCCGATTCAACCTTCGCTTTGGTCGGGTGCCGAAGGCCGCAGTCATCAGTTGATCCTCTTTTTTGGTGTAATTTCCCAGCACTTCATTACATATCGTTTCAATCATTTCCAGCCATTCTTGGCAAGGTTCTTTAAATTGTTTCTCAAATTTAAACCGATAAGGAAGTCGCACAAGCTCAAGTCCCTTATTCGTTCCTTTTAGCTTCGTCATGCTAAATTCGCTCAAAGTTGGAGATGTTTTGTTAGCCAAATATTCTTGAACTAGATCTCTGGTGTTGATCTGTTCGGCTACCACCCTGAATTCTGCCACAGCTTGTTGGCATGGTGACTCCGACGTCATGCGGCACAGGGACATAGTCAAATCGAAGCTTAAGCTCAGCGGGCTCAGTACTAGCGTCTTTAGCTTCTCCCTCTTCTTTTCATCGGCCTTGACATAGAACCACTCACTTTTCCAACCGGTTGGCCACTTGGTGAGATAGCTAAGCACCGAGGCCTTCATATCTTTGCGATATGTGAAGTTATAACAGCCGAAGTTTTCATGCAGTCCGTCTTCTCTGGCCTTCGTTTGGTAATGAAGCTCATGCACTCGGCAAAAAGCTTCAGCATTCGGGTCCATTCCTTGGCTTCGTAGGGCCCAGATGAAGACGCTGAGCCTAACGATAGCGTTAGGGGTCAGCTGATGAAGATATATTTCGTAATTATCCAAAACTTCCCCAATCATCTCGTTCTAGGGAAACCGCAATCCCGCTCTGAAGAAACTCTTGAAACTACCACCTCAACATTTTTCGGTGTCGGAGTGGTTTCTTCCCCGGCAAAACGAATTAGCTTCTTCTCAGCTTCTCCGAAGTAGCCCATCTTTATCATCATGGGCATACCAGCTTCAGAAATGGTAGATTTACCAAAATCTAAGTGGCTAGGTTTCTATGGGATCAGAATGCTATAATCTTCTTCTTCTTCTTCATCAGCGATTTCTTCCTCAACATCTTGTTCGGTTTTGACAGCAGGTGCACCTTGTTCAATGGCTTCCTCTGTCACAACCAGTCCCGATTGTCTCATAACTTCGGAAATCGGGGCTGTTTCGGTGGCTTCGGCCTCCTCTCCGTCACGGGTCACCCTAGCAGTTGAACGTACTCTAGCCATCTGATGTTGAATTTCTTGCAGATCTTACGAAGTTGATAATTTTTATAGTTTTGACGAAGCTTACTCTTATGCCAAAGCTAAATCAAGATGATGCTTTGCTCAAGAATGAGATGAAAAAGCTTCGACTATGGTTAAATCTTTTAGCAGCACAATAGTGCAATGACAATGAATGCTGTGGTAACTTCACACCTACTCGTCTGTTTATATAGTGCTGCAGGTGTGAAGGTGAATCGTCAAGTCGCCCGCACCCGCTGAACAGTTACCTGCACCCACTGAACGGTGGACCACGATGTGTGGGAGGTGAATCGCCAGATCGCACGTACCCGCCGCATGGTGGGCCACCTTGTGCTCGGAATATTTTAATAGTTTCTCGGCAACGAGCTCAGGGAAGTGTTTTTCGGACTTTCGACTTTCCGAAGCCTTAGAGATTTTTTAACGGATCAAGCTCATTACGAAAAACGATCTAGCACCGCGAAGGGGCTACTGTTGGGGGTCTGCTTCGTCGCCGAAGGTCTTGTAAGAAGAAACACCTTCGGAAGATCAACAGAGAAGCAACACCGAAGCCACCATCCAAGGAGCTTCGGCATAATGACACGCCTTGAGACGAAGGGTTGCGCCGACTTAAAGATGAAAAGACCGATCGGCCCATGATAATTTGTGTCATGATTGTAACCAGTTGTAAAGGACATGAATGTAATTCCACACAGGCTGCACCATGTGCCTATAAATAGATGAACAGTACCCCCGTACTGTTCACGCTGACTTGTATTCGCTCGTGTATCACACTTACATCCTTGCCTTCTGTCAAGCCGAAGGTACAAATGTAATTCAATATTGTTCTTATCCATTCATGATTATATAATAAAAGAGATATCAATGGTGTCATATGATTATCCATGTTATTTCTCATGTTTTATATGCTTCGTCTTTCATTGATATATGCTACGATGGTGAAGGTACGTCCTTCATGACCTTCGTCCGAAGATCATTATATCCTTAGGGAAATAATGCTTCGAAGGACGAAGGGCATTAACCATTAACCTATTTTTGTGTTGCCTTGTTCTTAATTCAAAGCATTTGAGAACAAGTCCCAAACACTAAGCATAAGTTTTATATCTTCCTTAGCCCGAGCATGCACCAAATGGTTACTAAAACTTAACTCATTAACCTTGGACATCAAGACCTCCGAATATGAATATAAACACTATATCTAGGTTTCTAAATCATTTCATCGGATTTACTTGTATAGCATACGAGTTAAATACAATATCTCACCTATTGGAGACTTGTTCTCAAATGCTATGAGTCAAGAACATGGCAACATAAAATGTTAAATATCAAAGCCCTTCGTCCTTCAGATCATTATTTCCCTTTGGATATAATGAACCTAGGACGAAGGGCATGAAGGACATATCCTTATGATCATGATAAAAGATAGAGAACATTCATGCAAAGTACAAAAAATAACATAATTTCTGTGAACATTATTATTAATTTATTTCCATTTATATTACTTATGTAAACAATGGTAAATTACAAATGTACCTTCGGTTTGAAGGAATGAGGATACAGGCGTGACGCAAAAGTGAATGCCAAGTCAACGTGAACAGTACAGGAATGCTGTTCACCTATTTATAGGCACGGGTCGCAGCCCATGCAAAATTACATTAATGCCCTTTACATTTATCAATAACTCTATAGTAATTCTTCGAGGTCTAATTTGGCTTTTTATCTTTAAGTCGGTTTCCCCTTCCCGTCGTTATGCCGAAGCTCTTCTGCACATAGCTTCGTGATCATCTTATCCTTCGTCGTGATCGCCGTCCCAGTCAAGCTTCGTCTTGACTATGTTTCTGTATATCCGCAACCTGATCCCGAAGATACCTCCTCGCATACTTAGAAAACATTGTCAAATCACGTTTTTGAGGACCTTCGGAAGCCGAAGGCCCCCAACAGTAGCCCCTCGCAATATTAATTTTGCTGTAATGATAAATTCATATTGCGATATGGACGAAGGCCTTAAGCCGAAGGTCCGAAAAAACACCTTCTCTTTGCTAGAATAGCAACAGTCTTTGACAAGCGGGACCCTCCAGTTTCCAACGCTCTGGGCGTATAAATAAGAGCTCATCCCGAGTTATTTGACACGCTCTCTTGCCAACTGTTTTTACTCACCCAACCTTTAGCCTACGCGCAACAGCCTTTGCTCGGCCTTTTGAATTTTAAGGCTTCGGCGTTGAGAGCACTTTCTTAGCGTTTGCAAGGATGTCTGAAGATAACAAAGCTGTTGGTGGTTTGAAGCTGAGTCTTTATGAGGAAATGCATCTGGGTTTTCTTCAATCTATATCGAAGACTAATACAGAGAAGATCACTAAAGAAATTTTGGAAGGTTTATCTGAAGATACTGGCGACAGCGACAGCTATGATGTGGATAGTGGTGGTGAAGACTCCGAAGATCGACCTTGGCGACCAAGCCATGCGGTTTTCGGCAAATCAAGTATTAAAGAAAATCATCTTGTCAATATGAGGGGAAGATATTTCCGGGACTTGTCCGTTGTGAGGGCCGACGAAGGAGAGAAGACTTGTCCAACTCCTGAGGAAAATGAAGTCGTAGTATTCCGAAGCTTCTTGAAGGCTGGACTACGATTTCCACTAAGCAGTTTTGTTGTAGAGGTGCTAAAGATATTTGAAATCTACCTTCACCAACTTACCCCCGAAGCAATCATACGGATGAATATCTTCGTGTGGGCCGCGAGAAGCCAAGGCTTGGAACCTGATGCGAAAAGCTTCTGCAACATACACGAATTATTATACGAGACAAAACCGTGGGGTAAGGAACAATATCACAACAACTTTGGCTGCTACAGCTTCGGCTCCCGGTCTGGGTCAAGCTGCCCAGTGCCGACCTTTCGAAAGAGATGGCCTGGCGACTGGATGATGGAATGGTTTTACGTGAAGAATGACTTGAAATCTCGAGAAGATATAAAGAAGATCATTATGCGTCCCATCTGGCAACGCTTCGGCCTGCGGAGGCCGAAGGTGGAAATGAATGAAGCAGCCGAAGAATGTCAGAGAGCCTTCGGAGTTGTTTGCTCTTTTATTGGGACGAGGGATTTGGTCCAAGAACACATTGCCTTCAGAGTATGGCCGCTTGTGGAAAAATGGGAAATGCCGCAGGAGACCATTAAAGAGACTGACGAAGGTGGACTAGTCAGGCTGAAGTACACTTTTAAGTTTGGAGATAAATTCGTTGAACCGGATGATGACTGGCTAAAAAGCATTGAAACTGTAAGTGATGAACTGCTTGGAGTATATTCAAAGGCCGAAGATACTGCATTGTCAGTAGCTTTCGGAGGCCGAAAAAAGAAAAGACTGAACCGAGTATTTGACGCAATTGGGTTCGTGTACCCTGACTACCATTATCCAGTGCGGGGTCAAAAAAGAAAGAACACTTCTTCTGCGAAAGAAACTGCTTCAGCCGCTCCTAGTGAGCCGGCGCCGAAGAGGAAAAGGGTAAAGGTTCTCACACACCGGCCACGTTACATTGAACTAGCCACAGTGCCTGAGTTCGCCGGTGATACTTCTTCGGCCCCCGAAGCTGAGGAATCAATTCTACTGCCAGGAGTCAAAGAGCTGGCCGAAGTGCCAGCAACAGAAAAATTGGAAGAACCAAAGACTCTACTGCCAGAAATCAAAGAGCTGACCGAAGTGCCAGCAACAGAAAAATTGGAAGAACCAAGGATTGAAAAAGAAAAAACATCAGAAGTTTTGGTGTCGAAAGGTCCAACCGTAACCCCAAAAAGAAAAAGAATGGTTAATGTATTAGATGTTTTGGAGACAATTAAATCTTCAAGCATAACTCCAAAGAAAACTGTTGAAACTTCTGAAGTGTCTACTGAAGCCTTTGGCGCCGAAGCTTCGAAGCAACAATTTGAAACTGAAGCTGGGCCTTCAGAGCCAACCAAGGTAAAACCTTTCGAAACCGAAGAAACGAACGTTGCAGAGGCAGCCGAGAAAATAAAAATATCAGAGCCAATTTTGGTTGAAGAAACCGACACTGCTGCCCCCGAAGCACCTTCAAAAATATATGATTATATTGTGCGACACGCTTCGGGAAAGAAATTATCCGAAGAAGAGATTTTTGAAGCTAATCACTATGACAGAGAATTGAAATATCCGAAGGGGGCACTAGTGTTCAATGGGACAGACGAAGATGACTTCCTATACTGCCTCCCAGACAACAAAGAATTATCTGTCTGCCGGGAAATGGCTAGAAGCATGGGGTTTCCGAAGCTTGAAGCTGGATTATGCGCTATGACGAAGGAGGATCTTGCGGATAGCCTTGCATACAATAGCCTGAAGGTACGAGAACTGCGTGTTTGGAAATTTTGTAATTTGCAACTTATTCTTTTATTCTTATATTAACTCTTTTACATATAGGGTTTAATACTAAGCAACACGCTGAGAGCGCAAAAGAATGCCGAAGACGAGAGCTATGAAATTGCTTTCAACAACCTACGATTAGAGGTTATTAAACTGAGAAACGAAGCTCTGGAAAAGGATAAAATTCTGCTTACATTGGTGAACATGATAAAAGAAGACGAAGCTGCCTCAAAGGTCCAGGCTGAAGCCCAAAAGCGCGAAATTAAAGATCTTCAGAAACAACTAGCTAGAGCTAAAGAAGAACGTATACTTGAAGAGACAAAACAAGAGCTTAGTGATCAATGGGCCGATCATTTGGAAATAAATGTTAAAGAGCTTCGTGCATCCCAGAGAAAATGTTATGTTGAATCCATAGAATAGGCAGTAAATTTTTCTTGGCTGATCTCCAAACCTTCCCCCGAAGCCCCTGGCGCCTCTGCCCCTTGGCGCTGGCGGCCGAAAAGAACTTTGCTGCTGCCCCGAAGCTTGTGAAGAGTATTGTGGCCTTTGCTGCTGGCTCCCTCGATCATCACTTTGAGTAGAGTTATGAATTGACCTAACGTGCCTCGGGTGAAATCTTCCTCCGAAGCCCCTGGTCATTTCAGAGAACCTGAATGCTTCCTCCCTTCTTTGGCGGAAGTCATTGTTAGCTCGAATATATTCGTCCATCTTCTGAAGCAGCTTCTCCAAAGTTTGTGGTGGCTTCCTGGCAAAGTATTGCGCTGAAGGTCCCGGCCGAAGCCCCTTAATCATGGCCTCAATGACAATTTCATTGGGCACTGTTGGCGCCTGTGCCCTCAGACGCAGAAACCTTCGGACATACGCCTGGAGGTATTCTTCGTGGTCCTGGGTACACTGGAATAGAGCTTGAGCAGTGACTGGCTTCGTCTGAAACCCTTGGAAGCTAGTTATCAACATATCCTTCAACTTCTGCCAGGAAGTGATTGTCCCTGGCCGAAGAGAGGAGTACCAGGTCTGAGCAACGCTCTTGACGGCCATGACAAAAGATTTTGCCATGACTGCAGTATTGCCACCATACGAAGATATGGTTGCTTCATAGCTCATCAAGAATTGCTTCGGGTCTGTATGACCATCGTACATGGGGAGTTGGGGTGGCTTGTAAGACTGGGGCCATGGTGTAGCCTGCAATTCTGTTGAGAGAGGAGAAGCATCATCGAAAGCAAAATTTCCATGATGGAAATCCTCATACCAATCATCCTCATTGTAGAAGCCTTCTTGATGAAGCTCTCTGCGTGGAGGCCTTCGGTTATGATCATCTTGAACAAGATGACGAACCTCTTCCGAAGCTTCATCTATCTGTCTCTGAAGATCAGTTAGACGAGCCATCTTCTCCTTCTTTCGTTGTACCTGCTGCTGAAGGATCTCCAGGTTTTGGATCTCCTGATCCAAGTCGTCCTCCGGAGGCGTTGGACTAGCAGCCTTCCTCTTCTGGCTTCGGGCCTCCCTAAGGGAAAGGACGTCCTGATTGGGGTCCAGCGGCTGCAGAGTGGCAGCCCCTGTTGCTGAAGCTTTTTTCAGCGGCATGACGAAGGTGATGTTTGCCGAAGGTATTCAAAGCTCAAGAAATGGAAGTGAGTTCACCGGAGGTGGACGCCAATGTTGGAGACTTATTCTCAAATGCTATGAATCAAGAACAAGGCAACATAAAATGTTAAATATCAAAGCCTTTCGTCCTTCAGATCATTATTTCCCTTTGGATATAATGAACCTAGGACGAAGGGCATGAAGGACATATCCTTATGATCATGATAAAAGATAGAGAACATTCACGCAAAGTACAAAAAATAACATAATTTCTGTGAACATTATTATTAATTTATTTCCATTTATATTACTTATGTAAACAATGGTAAATTACAAATGTACCTTCGGTTTGAAGGAATGAGGATACAGGCGTGACGCAAAAGTGAATGCCAAGTCAGCGTGAACAGTACAGGAATACTGTTCACCTATTTATAGGCACGGGTCGCAGCCCATGTGAAAGGGAAATGTGCCTTTGGGCCATTTCTAAGTATTTTGGTGATTTAGTGTCCAACACAAGTGCCTAAGTGTAAAATGGTGGGCAAAGTACAAATCAAGGATAAAGGTATGTTTCTCAGACTTAGTACATTGTTTTAGAGACTAATGTATTGTGTCTAAGTGCTGGAAACAGGAAAAATCGAATTGGAATTGTCTTGGCTCGAGCAGCCAAGACTCTGCTCAGTCTGGGAGCACCGGACTGTCCGGTGGTGCATCGGACAGTGTCTGGTGCGCCAGGCTGGCTTGCGTGAAGTGGCCGCTCTCGGGAATTCACCGGCGACGTACGGCTATAATTCACCGGACTGTCCGGTGTGCACCGGACTGTCCGGTGAGCCAACGGTCGGCCGGGCCAACGGTCGGCCGCGCGATCTACGCGGGACACGTGGCCGAGCCAACGGCTAGAAGGGGGCACCGGACTGTCCAGTGTGCACTGGACATGTCCGGTGCGCCAACGGCTCTCTGGCTGGCAACGGTCGACTGCGCCATTTTTGGAAGGAAATCGGGCACCGGACAGTGTCCGGTGTGCACCGGACTGTCCGGTGCGCCAGTCGACAGAAGGCAAGATCAGCCTTCCTAGATTGCTCTCAACGGCTCCTAGCTGCCTTGGGGCTATAAAAGGGACCCCTAGGCGCATGGAGGAGAAGATCAAGCATTCCTACAACATTCCTAAGCACCAAGACATCGATTCCGCGCCTTTGATTCTTTGCGATAGCAATTAGAGCTCTAGTTGAGTAGTGAACTCTTTGAGTTGTGTTGTGAGCTCTCGTTGCGACTTGTGTGCGTGGTGTTGCTGTGATTTCTTGTCTTGAGTGCGTTGCTAATCCCTCCCTCGCTCCGTGCTTCTTTGTGAATTTCAAGTGTAAGGGCGAGAGGCTCCAAGTTGTGGAGATTCCTCGCAAACGGGATTGAGAAAAAGCAAGCAAAACACCGTGGTATTCAAGTGGGTCTTTGGACCGCTTGAGAGGGGTTGATTGCAACCCTCGTCCGTTGGGACGCCATGATGCGGACATCAACACCAACACGAGCACATCTACACCAGCAGCACCTTCTCCAGACCAGGCGCCACCCCTTCCACCTGGGCCAGTGACTCGGGCCCGTGCAAGAGAATTGAACTACATCATTGTTGGGGACTTGTTCTCAAATTCTAAGAGTTAAGAACAAGGCAACATAAAAAGTGTTAAATGTTAGGGTCCTTCGTCCTTCGAAGCATTATATCCCCTCGGGAAATAATGAGTCTCGGACGAAGGTCATGAGAGACATACCTTCGTAAACATGACAAGTAATGACGAAGGACTCACATAAAGCATGAAATATGATATAAGCATCACCAAAGAATCATTTCTATTTTATTAACATGGAAAAACAGAAATGATCCCAAATTACAAATGTACCTTCGATCCTGAGAGAAGGTGGAGAGTATAAGCGTGACGCCAAAAGCAAAATGACAAGTCCGCGTGAACAGTACGGGAGTACTGTTCATCTATTTATAGACGCGGGACGCAGCCCACGTAAAATTACATCCATGTCCATTGCATTTGTTAACGGTTTATGGAAATCTATTGAGGACCCCGAAGTCTTTTTATCTTTAAGTCGGTTCCCCCTTGTACTATCGCGCCGAAGCTTCCCTGCGTACAGCTTCGGCTGCCTTCGACCTTCGTCTGGCTCAGCCTTCGTCCTGGTCGTGCTCCATATCCATAATTCTGAATCCGAAAATACCTGTTCATATAATTCACTTGGAAAACATTGTCAAATCATGTTTTTGAGGACCTTCGGAGGACGAAGGCCCCCAACAGTAGCCCCTCGCAATATTAATTTGTAAATAATAAATTCAGATTGCGATATGGACGAAGGCCTTGAGCCGAAGGTCCGAAAAAACACCTTCCCTTTGCTAGAATAGCAACATTTACTGACAAGCGGGGCCTTTTAACTTTCAACGCCCTAGGCGTATAAATAAGAACACATCGTGAATTCATTTGGTACACACGCTTGCCTTTTGCTTCGGCCCACTAAAAATTTTTAGCTCTTGTTCATTGAGATTTGCTGGTCTTTTTGACTTCGAAGCTTCGGCCTCGGGAACAAATTTTTAGTGTTTCCGAAGATGTCTGAAGACAAGAAGATCCCTGCTGAGACGAAGCTGAGTCTCGAGGAGGAGAAGAATCTGGGGTTCCTGATAGCGATGGCAGAGACTAATACAGAGAAAATCACGAAGGAGATTCTCGAAGGTTTGTCCGAAGATACTGATGATAGCGACAGCTATGATGTAGAAAGTGATGGGGAAGAGGCCGAAGATCGACCGTGGCGACCAAGTCACTCAGTTTTTGGGAAAACAACCATCAAGCAGAGTCACATTGATAATATGAGGGGGCGATACTTCCGAGACATATCTATTGTGAGAGCTGATGCCGGGGAAAAGACTTCTCCCACCCCTGAAGAGGATGAAGTTGTGATTTTCCGAAGCTTCCTCAAGGCTGGGCTTCGATTCCCCCTGAGCAATTTTGTTGTTGAGGTACTGAAAACATTCCAAATCTACCCTCATCAACTCACTCCCGAAGCTATTATAAGAATGGGGATTTTTGTCTGGGCTGTGAGAAGCCAAGGTTTGGAGCCAAACGCTAAAAGCTTCTGCAACATACACGAGTTATTGTATGAGACAAAGCCCTGGGGAAAGGAGCAATACCACAACAACTTTGGGTGCTACAGCTTCGGCGCCCGCTCCGGGTCAAGCTACCCTGTGCCAACCTTTCGGAAGAGGTGGCCCGGAGCCTGGATGTCTGAATGGTTTTATGTGAAAAATGATCTAACAGCGCAAAATAATGTCAAAAGTATCATTATGTACCCAATTTGGCAACGCTTCGGACTTCGAAGGCCGAAGGTTGAAATGGATGAGGCAGCCGAAGAATGCCAAAGAGCCTTCGGCGCAGTCTGCTCCTTCATTGGGACAAGGGACTTGGTCCAGGAGCACATTGCCTTCAGGGTATGGCCACTTGCAGAAAAGTGGGAAATGCCGAAAGAAACCATCAAAGAGTCCGACGAAGGCGGACTAGTCAGATTAAAATACACATTCAAATATGCAGATAAATTTATTGAACCTGATGATGACTGGCTGAAAAGCATTGAAACATTAAGTGATGAATTACTTGGGGCATACTCGAAGGCTGAAAATACTGCACTATCAGCAGCCTTCGGAGGCCGAAAGAAGAAGAGACTGAACCGAGTGTTTGATGCAATCGGGTTCTTCTACCCTGATTATTGTTATCCCATCCGAAGGCAAAAAAGGAAAAATATAATCTCTGAAAAGGAAGAAGCTGAAACCGCTCCTAGCGAGCCAGAACCAAAAGGAAAAAGGTTGAAGGTCTTCACACATCGACCACGCCATATTGAACCAGCTTCGGTGCCGGAGTTTACCGGGAAAACTTCTTCAGCCACCGAAGCTGAAAAACTAATCAAGTCAGCCTTGTTGCCAGAGATCACAGAAACGGCCGAAGTGCCACCAAAGATTGAATTAGAACAATCAAACATTTTGTTGTCAGAAACAAAAGAGAAAACCGAAGCGCCGCTCACAGAAAAAATTGAGGAAGTAAGAGAAGCAACTGAGGGCTCCAAAACATTAGAAGTTTTGAGTCCTACAGCAATCGTTGGGACAGCAAAACACCAAAAGGGGCCATTAGTGACCCCAAAAAGGAAAAGAATGGTAAATGTACTAGACGTCTTGGAGACGATTAAGTCTTCAAGTACAATTTCAAAAAAGAGTGTTGATGTTGCTGAAGGTTCTACTGAAGCTTCGGCTCAACAAGCTGAAGCTGAAGCTGGGCCTTCAGAGCCCTTCAAAGAACAACCTTTTGAAGCCGAAGCAGTAAAAATTCCGGAACCAATATTAGTTGAAGAAACGGGCACCGTCATCCCCGAAGCACCTGCCGGCATGCATGATTACATCATACGACATGCTTCGGGGAAAAAGCTATCTGAGGAAGAAGCTTATGAGGCCAACCATTATGCAAAGGAGCTGAAATATCCGAAGGGGGCAGTAATATTCAATGGGACAAATGAAGATGACTTCTTATACTGCCTACCGGATAATAAGGAACTATCTGTCTGTCGAGAGATGGCGAGAAGCATAGGCTTTCCGAAGCTTGAAGCTGGGTTAAGTGCCATGACGAAAGAGGATCTCGCAGACAGCCTTGCGTACAACAGCTTGAAGGTACCGGAATTAAACGCTTGAAAAAACCCCCTTATTATTTTTACGCACATCATTCCTTTTTCCTTATTTGAATTCTTTTTCGTATAGGGCCTGATCCTAAGCAACGCGCTAAGAGCGCAGAAGAGCGCCGAAGATGAAAGTTATGAAATTGCGTTTAATAATTTACGCTCCGAAGTTATCAAGCTGAGAAATGAAGCTTTGGAAAAAGATAAAATTCTGCTTACATTGGTGGATAAGGTGAAAAAAGACGAAGCCGCTTCAAAGGCCCAATCCGAAGCTCAAAAACGCGAGATTGAAGATCTTCGGAAACAACTGGCTAGAGCTAAAGAGGAGCGCGCGCTTGAGGAAACGAATCGTGAACTTAGTGATTTTATGGTCAATAAATTGGAATCAAGAGTTAAGGAGCTTCGCACATCGCAGAGGAAATGCTATGTTAAATCTATAGAATGCGTGAATAAAATTAAAAACAGCTTTGCTAGCGTCGGCGCCATTTCCAGCGAGGAGAATTTTTCTCGAGGCAATCCCGAAGATCCGCTGGAATGGATTAGCCACGAAGCAGAGGCCTTCGAAGAAATTCTAAACAGCCGCGGCGACATATGCGCTTTTTCAGGCGCTAGAGGAATTACTTCTGTATTAGAGAAGAAGGGTTGCGGGCACGTAAAGCTTTTAGCTCAGTCCGAAGCTACCTTATGCTCCGAAGATATCAAGGACCCCTCGGCCGAAGCAAGTGTGGTTGCTGGCAAATTTTTTACTGATATCTGGAACGACGGCGGTCGGGGAATGGCACAAGAAATTATCGAAAGGAGCGAAAAAGGCATCCATGAAGCTAGGAAAGTGGCAGAGACTGCCGAAAAGAGTAGGGAGCCCGAAAGACAGTTAGGTACCAACTAGTCGTTCTTGTTGCGCTGTAATTTTCATTTTAAACTTTGCTCGCGATTTGTAAAAGTACTGAAGAAGTGTTCTCTACGCTCAGAAGCTGTTGGACGATCTCCCCACACAAAAGGGGATGAAGAAATTAATCAGATGGCCGAAACTATCATGGACAAGGTCGTTGACCAACTTCTGAATAAAGCCGCCGAAGCAATATTGAGGGAAGAATAGGTGCTTATTTGGAAAAAACATTTAAAGTGTAATCTATGTAACACTTTGTAGATTTGAATGTAATATACAAGTCTCTTTTCATTATTGAATTCTTTACGATGCATGAAACTTTAAATACATACCACTTTTGAGCCTTCGGCGAAAAAACACCTTCCCTTCTTTTCATGCGTCGTGAAGAAGATAGCCTTCGTCCAAATTATTCTGATGAATGACATCGATGCCTCGTGAAAACATTTTCCGAAGCTATTTTCCGAAGCTGTGCAGCTTTGATATTGATCTGATGAAGCTCGCCCATGTTTCGTGAAAATATTCCCCGAAACTGTATTCCGAAGCTATACAATTTCAATGTTACTTTTTCAAAGCATCCCTTCGAAGGTTTAGAGTGTCCCCTTCTCTTGCCAAATGCGATATGATGTATGATGCTTATGCTATGCAAAATGATGTGATGATGTTATGTTATGCATGTGACATTTGTTCCGAAGATACTCATAAAATATATTCATAAGCTCTGCATTCCCTTAGGAACGTCTTTGGAGCTTCTTCGTCTTTTACTTAGACGGCATCAGCGTTGACTTTTCGCTGTAAGCCTCCCTTAGGAGCTTCTTCGTCTTTTACTTAGACGGTATCAGCGTTGACTTTTCGCTGTAGGCTCTGCATTCCTTTAGGAACGACTTCTGAGCAGAAAACTTACGCTGCGCTCCCTTTGGAACGACTTTTTGTGACTTTATAAACTTACTCTGCGTTCCTTAGAACGACTTTTTGTTACTCCGAAGGATTTTTAGTCCGAAGGTGTTTCTTGGTAACGGAAGAAATTTTAAGCTTCGGCAACTTAGGCCTGTGGATCAAATAAATTTTTCTCGTGGAAACAACGAAATTATTATATGGAAACTATCAATGTTTTTTGCTTCACAGAAAATAAAACTGAATAGAAAAGACTGCTATCAAAGGTAGGATATGTCAATAAATGTGCTTCGACTCTGGCACAGTGCTGTTGACTGTGCGAGCTTCGGACTGTTCTCTGAAGTCCCTCTGCTGTGGAGCGTATTGACTCCCTTCTGGCTGTTGACCTTGCTGCAATGGAGGTGGAGGCGGAGGCTGCTGCCAGGAAGCTTGAGGTTGACTTGCCGAAGCTACAGAAGCCGCAGGGTGGTTGTCTATGTATTGTGGGACATAAGGCGGATGAAACGAAGCAGTATGCAAAACCTGCTTCGACTGAGCTTGTTGAGATGCAGCTTCGGCTAGTTCCTTTTGCTTCTGGATTGTAACATGGCACGTCCTAGTGGTGTGGCCCTTGCCCTCTCCACAGAATAGGCAAAACAGTCTCCTTGGCTGATCTCCGAATCTTCCGCCGAAGCCCCTGGCGCCTCTGCCTCTTGGGGCTGGTGGCCGAAAGGAAGTTTGTTGTTGCCCCGAAGCCTGTGAGGAGCACTGCGGCCTGTTTTGCTGACTCCCCTTATCATCATTCTGAGCGCTATGAATGGAACGGACATGCCTCGGGTAGTATCTTCCTCCGAAGCCCCTGGTCATCTCAGAAAATCTGAAGGCCTCCTCCCTTCTTTGGCGAAAGTCATTGTCGGCACGAATGTACTCATCCATCTTTTGGAGCAATTTCTCCAAGGTCTGAGGAGGCTTCCGAGCAAAGTATTGAGCTGCAGGTCCAGGACGAAGCCCCTTGATCATGGCTTCGACAACGATTTCATTGGGCACCGTTGGTGCCTGCGCCCTCAATCGTAAGAACCTTCGGACATAAGCCTGAAGGTATTCTTCGTGATCCTGAATACACTGGAAGAGGGCTTGAGCTGTAACCGGCTTCGTTTGAAATCCTTGAAAGCTGGTCAGTAACATATCCTTCAGCTTCTGCCATGAAGTGATCGTTCCTGGCCGAAGGGAGGAATACCAGGTCTGAGCAACATTCCTGACGGCCATGACGAAAGACTTCGCCATGACTGCAGCGTTGCCCCCGTACGAAGACACTGTTGCTTCGTAGCTCATCAAGAATTGCTTCGGGTCGGAGTGGCCGTCAAACATGGGGAGCTGGGGTGGCTTATAGGATGGAGGCCAAGGAGTAGCCTGCAGCTCAGCAGACAGAGGAGAAGCATCATCAAAAACAAAATTTCCCTGATGGAAATTATCATACCAGTCGTCTTCGTTGACGAAGCCCTCCTGATGAAGGTCTTTCTGCTGAGGCCTTCTGTTCTGCTCATCGTGAGTGAGATGGCGAACTTCCTCAGAAGCTTCGTCAATTTGCCTTTGCAACTCAGCTAGGCGGGCCATCTTCTCCTTCTTCCTCTGCACTTGTTGATGTAGCATCTCCATCTCTCTGATTTCTTGGTCCAGCTCTTCTTCCTCAAGCGTCGGGCTAACAGCTTTTCTCTTCTGGCTTCTGGCCTCCCGAAGAGAGACGGTCTCCTGGTTGTGGTCCAGCGGTTGTAATGCTGCAGCCCCAGCCGCTGAAGCTTTCTTCGGCGCCATAGCGAAGGTCTATAGCTTCCGAAGGTGTTCACGAAGACTTGAAGTGGAAGTGAGTTCACCGGAGGTGGGCGCCAATGTTGGGGACTTGTTCTCAAATTCTAAGAGTTAAGAACAAGGCAACATAAAAAGTGTTAAATGTTAGGGTCCTTCGTCCTTCGAAGCATTATATCCCCTCGGGAAATAATGAGTCTCGGACGAAGGTCATGAGAGACATACCTTCGTAAACATGACAAGTAATGACGAAGGACTCACATAAAGCATGAAATATGATATAAGCATCACCAAAGAATCATTTCTATTTTATTAACATGGAAAAACAGAAATGATCCCAAATTACAAATGTACCTTCGATCCTGAGAGAAGGTGGAGAGTATAAGCGTGACGCCAAAAGCAAAATGACAAGTCCGCGTGAACAGTACGGGAGTACTGTTCATCTATTTATAGACGCGGGACGCAGCCCACGTAAAATTACATCCATGTCCATTGCATTTGTTAACGGTTTATGGAAATCTATTGAGGACCCCGAAGTCTTTTTATCTTTAAGTCGGTTCCCCCTTGTACTATCGCGCCGAAGCTTCCCTGCGTACAGCTTCGGCTGCCTTCGACCTTCGTCTGGCTCAGCCTTCGTCCTGGTCGTGCTCCATATCCATAATTCTGAATCCGAAAATACCTGTTCATATAATTCACTTGGAAAACATTGTCAAATCATGTTTTTGAGGACCTTCGGAGGACGAAGGCCCCCAACAATCATGTTGTTAAAGAACGAAGGCCCGGAAGAATAGACGACCAGCCCAATTGCGGCCCATAATGGACGACCTAGGGTTGGCCGCCCCTAGGGGCTGCGCCCCCTCTCTATTTATTCAGGAGCTGCGCCTCCTTTATTTCCTGAGTTTTGTTTTACGTTAGCCTTAGCTACTCTCGAACACGCGCAAATCTGCGCTGTCTTCGTGTATTCAGAACTCCACCCTCGAGTAATAGATTAGATTGCTCGCATCTTGTTCTTGTTCGTTCTTCGATTGCGCACAGGAAACGATCTTCGTGATCAGGCCGATCTCGCATCAGCAAGGTCGGTAACCACAGGGAGTTGGTTCAGCGATTGCATTGGCGCCTCGGCCTTGCTCGTCGTAGTCGGATCGCAAGGGTCATCTTCCGACAAATCGGAATTATCTCTACTCGCCGAAAGATCGGGCACCTCAGCTTCATCAATTGGTATCAGATTTCCAGGTTGATCGGTGAGTTTATCGAGCGTTTTTTTCCTACAGTCCACAAAACCACATAAAAATTCAGGTTAGATATTATCCCAGCACCCTTTTGAGCCTCGCACTTTCTTTCAATAATCTGCATTGTTGAATTTGTGTGCTTTCACGTTTCCTTGTTGCTGGTTGCATTGTGTTCTTCCACCATTCAAATCCTAGCGCCGCCACCATCTCCCGTTTGATCACGCCACAAACCGAGTCAACATCGTCTCCTTGTTTTTCTCCTTCGGTTACGTCAAAAAGAAAACAGAAAAAACAAACCGAGTCAACGGCCGTTTCCTTGTTTTTCTCCTTCGGTTACGGAAAAAAAAACAGAAAAAAAACAAACCGAGTCAACACCCGCTTCCTTGTTTTTCTCCTTCGGTTACTCAAAAAAAAAAATAGAAACAAAAAAAAAGAAAACGAAGGAGAAAGGATACGTTTGTTTCATCCCGGTCGTTTTTAAAACATAACTTGAGGAACCTTCCGTAAACCGGGCATAACTTTTCGCTCGGGTGTCCAAAAAATCTGAAATTTTTACAGGAGCTAGTTGACACCATTCTGAGGCCGGCCAAACTCACCTACGGTCTGTTTGGGTTTCGGCAAAATTGTCAAAAAAATTCAGGAAAATAAAGAAAAAAATCCGTCAAAGTTCTCGCACGCTTTTCAGAGAACTTCCTGATTTTCTGTAGACCACATCTGATATCTGTTTTAGGTGAAACTTCGTGTAGCTCCTATCTTGTTGCTTCTTGTGCTGAGAAAAATATCAAAAAAATCATACAAAAAAGAAAAACAAAATCACCTGTGATTTCTACTAGTGCCTTTTTGGCATCACTAGTACAATATTTACGGTACTGCCATTCTGCTCGTTCCATCCATCCTTTGCACCTGTGGCCAGCAATATAGTTTCGTGTTTTGCACTATAATTCAACTTTGCATTATTGTTTGATCGTGCTAATCCTTGACTTGAGTGCAGCCTACCCACAACTCCACATATTTCTACGACGAGCAGGTTTCTGTTTCTCCACGCAATCGCTCATCCAATCTTTCACCGGTTCCACCTGTTGGTTGCAGTTCACCACTGTGGCTTGGTAAGAACGGATAAGAACTTGATAACAGCACTAGTGTGAGCGCCTTGTGAGCAGTACACCCCTGTTTTTGTCGTTGGTTTTTCTCCTTTTGGTGTTTGCGCTAACTATGGCAGGAGCACACGACATGGTGGATGCCCAGTTGCAGGAAGTAAGGGGACAAGTTGATGGACTTGCTGCTGACATTAGGACGATGCATGAACGGCTTGATTCAACGATCACTTCGACGACCGAGCGTTTCAACCAACTTGACCTTGCTCAAACGGCGACTCGCACCACACTCGACACCATCCTGGCACGCCTTGATGCACTGACCACAAAGATGGAGCAGGAATACGGCGGTGACACTGAGCAGGACGATGGAGATCGCCGTGGTCGTGCACGTCGTGTGGTTCGTCATCCCCCTAATGACTTATTTTCTAAGATTAAATTTAAAATTCCATCTTTTAATGGTAAATATGATCCTGCTGCATATCTTGATTGGGAATTAGAGGTAGAACAGAAATTTTCATGCCATGATATTCCTGCTAATAGCCAAGTGAAGGCTGCCATTAGTGAATTTACTGATTTTGCTTTAATTTGGTGGCGTGAGTATAAACAAAAACTTCCCATTAACAGTGTCATTACTTGGACCCAATTAAAAACTGCCATGCGCCACAGATTTGTTCCTTCCTATTATGCTCGTGATTTGCTTAACAAAATGCAGCGTTTTCAACAAGGTTCACAGTCTGTTGAGGATTATTACCAGGAGTTACAAAAGGGTATGCTTCGTTGTGGTTTAGTTGAGTCGGATGACGCTGCTATGGCACGTTTTCGTGGTGGTTTGAACAGGGAAATTCAGGATATACTTGATTATAAGGATTATTTTGATATAACCACATTGTTTGAATATGCTTGCAAAGCTGAACGTGAAGTGCAGGGACGACGATCAAAGACATATACTAACTCTCTTGCAGGCCGGGGTCCAACACACAGCTCAACTCCTTCCAGCCCTGCACCTTCTACGCCTAGCACTACATCGCGCACAGGGACGACCAAGCCAGTGGCGCCCCCTGCCAAAGGCGCCGCTTCTTCCACAGGACGTACACGGGATATTCAGTGCCATCGTTGTAGAGGGTTTGGGCATATGATTCGGGACTGCCCAAACAAGCGTACCTTGCTTATACGTGACAATGGTGAGTACTCTTCAGCCAGTGATTCTGAGGAAACTAGTCATGCTATGATTGCCACTAACCATGCAGAAAATGAGGAAGTCCACGTTGATCCTATCGACGCCGATAGGTATGAGAGTCTTGTTGTGCAGCGTGTTCTCAGCACACAGGTTGCCCAGGCCGAAAAAAATCAGCGACACACTCTATTCCATACCAAGGGCGTCGTGCACGAACGGTCGATTCGCATCATCATCGATAGTGGCAGCTGCAACAATTTGGCAAGTACAGCGTTGGTAGAGAAATTATCCTTGCCCACTCGCACACATCCACATCCGTATCACATTCAATGGCTTAATGATGGTGGTAAAATAAAGGTAACACGTTCGGTACGTGTCCCCTTTTCGCTGGGTTCTTATTCTGATTATGCTGATTGCGATGTTATTCCTATGGAAGCATGCTCTTTGTTATTAGGTCGACCTTGGCAATATGATACTGATAGTTTACATCATGGTCGTTCAAATCATTATTCTTTCATGTTTAAAGGCCAGAAAATAATTATACATCCAATGACCCCTGACCAAATTTTGAAAGATGATCTTACTAGGGCTGCTAAAACTGCACAACAAGTCAAATCGACATCAGCCGCACCTATTAAATCTGAAATCAAGTTGCACTCTCCTGTTTTACTTGCTACACGTGCTGATTTTGATGATCTCCATGAAGCTCATATGCCCTGTTATGCACTTGTATGCTCGCGAATGCTTGTTCCGCTTGATGATGCACCGTCTTTGGATATACCCCCTGCTGTTGTTAACCTTTTGCAGGAGTATGCTGATGTTTATCCTACGGACTTACCACCGGGTCTTCCTCCCCTCCGTGGCATTGAGCATCAGATCGATCTCATCCCCAGCGCTTCTCTTCCGAACCGCGCCCCGTACCGTACAAATCCAGATGAGACGAAGGAGATCCAGCGCCAGGTGCAGACAGTGCTTGATAAGGGTTACATTCGTGAGTCTCTTAGCCCTTGCTCGGTTCCTGTTTTACTCGTCCCAAAGAAAGATGGGTCATGGCGTATGTGCGTAGATTGTCGTGCTATTAATAACATCACAGTTCGTTATCAATATCCTATTCCACGCCTTGATGATATGCTAGATGAGCTTAGTGGTGCCGTTATTTTCTCTAAGGTTGATTTGCGTAGCGGTTACCATCAGATTAGAATGAAACTCGGTGATGAATGGAAAACGGCTTTTAAAACGAAATTTGGTTTATATGAATGGTTGGTTATGCCATTTGGATTGACTAATGCTCCCAGCACCTTTATGCGTTTAATGAACGAAGTTCTACGGGCCTTCATAGGTTTGTTTGTTGTTGTTTATTTCGATGATATCCTTATTTACAGCAAGTCTATAGAGGAGCATTTAGAACATTTGCGTGCTGTTTTTGACGCTTTGCGTGCTGCTCGCTTGTTTGGTAACATGGAAAAGTGCACATTTTGCACGCAACGTGTCTCGTTTCTTGGTTATGTGGTTACTCCGCAGGGCATTGAGGTGGATAGCAGCAAGATTGCTGCCATTCGGGAGTGGCCTACACCGACGACGGTCACACAAATTCGGAGCTTTCTTGGACTTGCTGGTTTCTACCGCAGATTTGTTCGTGATTTTAGCTCCATTGCAGCACCTCTACATGAGCTTACAAAGAAAGATGTGCCGTTTGCTTGGAGTGATTCGCAGGAGGTAGCGTTCAGCACTTTGAAAGATAAGTTAACCCAAGCTCCCCTATTGCAATTGCCTGATTTTAATAAAGTGTTTGAGCTTGAATGCGATGCTAGCGGTATTGGGCTAGGTGCTGTTTTGTTACAAGAAGGAAAACCAGTTGCTTATTTTAGTGAAAAATTAAGCGGTGCTAGTCTAAAATATTCTACTTATGATAAGGAGCTTTACGCTTTAGTGCGCACTTTGCATACATGGCAGCACTATCTTTGGCATCGTGAGTTTATAATCCATTCTGATCATGAGGCTTTAAAACATATTCGTACCCAAACAAATCTGAACCGTCGTCATGCTAAATGGGTAGAATTCATTGAGTCCTTTCCTTACATTATTAAACACAAGAACGGGAAGGACAATGTTATTGCTGATGCTTTGTCTCGTCGCTATACCATGCTGTCACAGTTAGATTTTAAAATCTTTGGTTTGGACACTGTGAAGGATCAATATGTTGACGATGCTGATTTTAAAGATGCTTTCGGCCATTGTATTAATGGGAAACCATGGGGCAAATTTCACATACAGGATGGGTTCCTGTTTCGCGCTAACAAGCTGTGTGTTCCAGCTAGCTCGGTTCGTCTTTTGTTGTTACAGGAAGCGCATGGAGGCGGTCTCATGGGGCATTTTGGCGTCTACAAGACACATGAGGTGTTGGCTGCCCACTTCTTTTGGCCTCGGATGCGCGCTGATGTGGAGCGCCTTGTTGCACGCTGCACTACTTGTCAGAAAGCTAAGTCACGGTTGAACAACCATGGTTTGTATATGCCTTTGCCTGTCCCTTCTTCTCCTTGGCTTGATATCTCTATGGACTTTGTTTTGGGCTTGCCTAGAACTAAGAAGGGGAGGGATAGTATTTTTGTGGTTGTTGATAGATTCTCTAAAATGGCTCACTTTATACCTTGTCATAAAACTGATGATGCTAGCATTGTTGCTGAATTGTTCTTTAGAGAAATTATTCGTTTACATGGTATTCCAAAAACAATAGTCTCTGATCGCGATGCTAAGTTTCTAAGCCATTTTTGGAGATCTCTTTGGAATAAATTGGGAACTAAATTGTTGTTTAGCACTACTTGTCACCCTCAGACTGATGGACAAACTGAGGTAGTAAATAGAACTTTATCTACCATGCTTAGGGCTGTTTTAGACAAGAATTTGAGACGTTGGGAGGATTGCTTGCCTCATGTTGAATTTGCTTACAATCATGCCACACATTCTTCTACAAAGATGTGCCCTTTCCAGATTGTTTATGGTTACATTCCTAGGGCACCTATTGATTTGATTTCACTTAATGCTGCGAACGCCCCACATGTAGATGCTTCTGCACATGTTGAACAAATGATTACCATACATGAACAAACGAAACAGAACATTGCTGCTACTAATACAAAAAATCAGGTTGCTGGTAGTAAAGGAAGAAAACATGTTACTTTTGAACCTGGTGATATGGTTTGGTTGCATTTGAGAAAGGATCGTTTTCCTACTTTGCGCCGTTCTAAATTGATGCCTCGTGCTGCTGGTCCTTTTAAGATACTAACCAAGATTAATGATAATGCTTATACCCTCGACCTACCTGCGGAGTTTGGTGTTTCCACTAGTTTTAATGTTGCAGATTTGAAACCGTATGCGGGAGAAGATGAGGAGTTGTCGTCGAGGACGACTTCAGTTCAAGAAGGGGAGGATGATGCGGACATCAACACCAACACGAGCACATCTACACCAGCAGCACCTTCTCCAGCCCAGGCGCCACCCCTTCCACCTGGGCCAGTGACTCGGGCCCGTGCAAGAGAATTGAACTACATCATGTTGTTAAAGAACGAAGGCCCGGAAGAATAGACGACCAGCCCAATTGCGGCCCATAATGGACGACCTAGGGTTGGCCGCCCCTAGGGGCTGCGCCCCCTCTCTATTTATTCAGGAGCTGCGCCTCCTTTATTTCCTGAGTTTTGTTTTACGTTAGCCTTAGCTACTCTCGAACACGCGCAAATCTGCGCTGTCTTCGTGTATTCAGAACTCCACCCTCGAGTAATAGATTAGATTGCTCGCATCTTGTTCTTGTTCGTTCTTCGATTGCGCACAGGAAACGATCTTCGTGATCAGGCCGATCTCGCATCAGCAAGGTCGGTAACCACAGGGAGTTGGTTCAGCGATTGCATTGGCGCCTCGGGCTTGCTCGTCGTAGTCGGATCGCAAGGGTCATCTTCCGACAAATCGGAATTATCTCTACTCGCCGAAAGATCGGGCACCTCAGCTTCATCACGCCACAACGTGGAGTAGGCAAGCGTTGGTCTTGGCCGAACCATGGGATAACCACCGTGCCATCTCTGTGATTGATTTCTTGTGGTTATTGTGTTTTGACTCCTCTCTACCCACTTGGCAATTATTGTGCTAACGATTAACCAAGTTTTGTGGCTTAAGTTTTCAAGGTTCACAGGATCACCTATTCACCCCCTCTAGGTGCTCTCAATTGGTATCAGAACCGTTCTCTTCAAGAAAGGGACTAACCGCCCGAAGAGATGGATCCTAAGGGGAAGGGAATCGTGATCAACGACAAGGAGAAGGAGTCCTTTGTCAACGAGCCAAAGGATGACAAACCTACCGACTCCGGCTCGGGCCATAGACGGAAAGAAGGGAAGAAGAAGAAGACGAGGCGCATCAAGGAGATCGTCTACTACGACGACAGCGATGCGTCTACTTCCTCCCAAAAGGACGACGACCACAACGACTACGAGAGAAGGAAACCGGTCAATTCGAACTTTTCTTTTGACTACTCTCGTATTCCTCAAAATGCAAATGCTCATTTATTATCTATTCCACTTGGTAAACCTCCTCACTTTGATGGAGAGGACTACGGATTTTGGAGTCACAAAATGCGTAGTCACTTGTTCTCTCTCCATCCTAGTATATGGGAGATTGTAGAGAGTGGAATGCACTTTGATAGTTCGGATAGTCCCATGCTCATTAATGAGCAAATTCATAAGAATGCACAAGCTACTACTGTTCTTCTAGCTTCATTGTGCAGGGATGAATATCACAAAGTGAGTGGCTTGGATAACGCCAAGCAGATCTGGGACACCCTCAAGATTTCACATGAGGGGAACGACGTCACCTTGCTCACCAAGATGGAGTTGGTGGAGGGCGAGCTTGGACGATTCGCGATGATAAGGGGCGAGGAGCCGACACAAACATACAACCGGCTCAAGACCCTTATCAACAAAATAAGGAGCTACGGAAGCACGCGATGGACGGACCACGACGTCGTCCGATTGATGCTAAGGTCCTTTACCGTTCTTGATCCTCATTTCGTGAATAACATTCGTGAGAATCCCAGGTACACCAAAATGTCGCCCGAAGAAGTCCTTGGAAAATTCGTAAGCGGGCGAATGATGATCAAGGAAGCGAGGTACATGGACGACGCTCTAAACGGTCCAATCAATGAGCCTCAACCCGTTGCTCTCAAGGCAACAAGGAACAAGGAGGCGTTACCCAGCAAGGTAGCACAAATTGAGGCCACCGGACTTAATGATGAAGAGATGGCCCTCATCATCAAGAGATTCAAGACGGCGCTTAAGGGTCGCAAGGGACAGCCAAGCAAGACCAAAGCCAAGGGGAAGCGCTCATGCTTCAAATGCGGTAAGATTGGTCATTTTATTGCTAACTGTCCCGATAATGAAAGTGACCAGGAACACGAGAGCAAGAGGGAAAAGAAGAAAAATTACAAGAAGGCTGTTGGGCCTGTGCTTCGTCGCCGAAGGTCTTCTAGGAAGAAGCGACCTTCGGCTGAAGCTGTTTGTGTAAGATGGCCGAAGGTCCCTCTTCATGAAGCTTCGGTATTACAAACCGACTTAAAGATAGAATGACCCTTTAGTCCATAAAGGTCTGAGTCAATGTTGTAAACTTTCATAAGGGGCATACTTGTAATCCCTCACAGGCTGCGCCCTGTGTCTATAAATAGTGAACAGTATTCCTTTACTGTTCACGGACTCCGGTATTGGCAATTGCATCATTCGGGAACCAGTCTTTGCCAAGGCAGAGGTATAATTGTATTCAATGATTAAATATACTGAGTAAATATAATGTGGTTCATTATGATTCGTTTACCTTTGATACTCTGTGTTTTATGTTATTTTATACAATCTATTAAAATACAATTACGAAGATTTAATCTTCGTAATTGTACTGTAATCAACCTTCGTCCAAGGTCCATTAAACCCCAAAGGAATAATGCTTCGTTGGACGAAGGACGTTAACATTTAACACTTTATGTTGCCTTGTTCTTGATTCATAGCATTTAAGAACAAGTCCCCAACATTGGCGCCCACCTCCGGTGAACTCACTTCCACTTTTTGAGCTGATGGCTTCGTTCAATGATCGAACTGGAGCTGCTTCGGACCCGAAGCTGGTACTCCCGATTACAGGTGGTTCGTCCTCAGAGCCAGCCAACAAAAAACAGAAGAAAGAAACACAGAGAAGGGTACAGCATGTTGGGGTGCAAGGACCCTTCATCAAGTCCAGATGGTCTCACATTCCTATTACCTTCTCCCAAGAGGATCTTCATCTCAAGGACTACCCACACAATGATGCCATGGTTATCTCTTGTGTTATCAAAGGATTTCTGGTCCATAATGTCTTGGTTGACACAGGCAGTGCAGCTGATATCATATTTGCTAAGGCCTTCAGACAAATGCAAGAGCCAGAAGATAAGATTCATGATGCTACACATCCTCTCTGTGGCTTCGGAGGGAGACAGATTGTAGCATTGGGCAAGATCACCATGTCAGTAACCTTCGGGTTCATCAACAACACTAGAACTGAGCAAGTTGTGTTTGACATTGTTGACATGGAATACCCTTACAATGCAATTATTGGTCGTGGCACCCTCAATGCTTTCGAAGCAATTCTTCATCCTGCCTATCTTTGCATGAAGATACCTTCGGATCAAGGACCCATCGCTATACATGGAAGTCAGGAAGCTGCCAGAAAGGCCGAAGGTAATTGGACTGACTCAAAAGCAATCCATAACATAGATGGAGCTGAAGCTTGTGAACAGTACAAATTCAGAAGGGAGAAAGCAGCTTCAGCAGATCAGCCGAAGCCTATGCTCTTATGTGAAGACATAGCAGAGCAGAAGGTGCTATTAGGCTCTCAATTATCTGAAGAGCAGGAGAAAACTTTGATAAGGTTTTTGTTTAACAACAAAGATGTTTTTGCATGGTCAGCTAATGATCTCTGCGGAGTAAATAGGGATGTTATTGAACATTCGCTTAATGTTGATCCATCCTTCAGAGCCAGAAAACAGAGGCTTCGGAAAATGTCAGATGATAAGGCCGAAGGTGCTCGTAACGAAGTCAAAAGACTCCTCAGTGCAGGAGTCATCAGAGAAGTAAAGTACCCAGAATGGCTAGCTAATACCGTTATGGTAAAAAAGGCTAATGGCAAGTGGCGAATGTGTATTGATTTTACAGATCTTAACAAGGCTTGTCCGAAGGATGAATTCCCATTGCCAAGGATAGACTCTTTAGTTGATGCAGCAGCTTCTTCAGAGCTCATGAGTCTGTTAGACTGTTATTCAGGCTATCATCAAATTTGGATGAAGAAGGAAGATGAGCCAAAGACTAGCTTCATAACTCCAAGTGGCACATATTGTTATCTTCGGATGCCTGAGGGGCTCAAAAATGCTGGAGGAAGTTTCAGCAGAATGACTGCGAAAGTTCTCCAGTCTCAGATAGGCAGAAATGTGCTAACTTATGTTGATGACATCATTGTCAAAAGCACGAAGCAGGAGAATCATATTGCTGACTTGCAGGAGACCTTCGCTAGTTTCAGACAAGCTGGTTTAAAGTTGAATCCAGAAAAATGCGTCTTCGGAGTAAAGAAGGGGAAATTTCTAGGATGCTTGGTTTCAACAAAGGGAATTGAAGCCAATCCAAGTAAGATTGAAGCTATACTTCAGATGGAGCCACCAACTACAAAAAAGGGGGCTCAAAGATTGACAGGAAGGTTGGCATCTCTCAATAGATTCATATCCAGATCAGCAGAGAGAAACCTACCATTCTTCGAAGTGCTGAAGTCAGCCGAAGTCTTTCAATGGGGACCAATTCAGCAGAAGGCCTTTGAAGACCTGAAGCAGTATTTAATAGAGCTAACAGCATTAACTCCACCTGTGCCAGGGGCTCCTTTATTATTATATGTGGCAGCTTCGCACTCAGCGGTAAGTGCAGCACTTGTCCAGGAGAAGCTTGATGGCCAAGCCAGGAAACAGGTCCCAGTATATTTTGTATTTGAAGTTCTCAGCATATCAAAGAAAAACTACACAGAATTAGAGAAGGTGTTATATGCTGTTTTGATGGCATCCAGAAAGCTTCGGCATTATTTTCAAGCTTACAACATAATCGTTCCTTCTTCACAACCTCTGAAGGATATTATGAGGAACCGAGAAGCTACTGGAAGGATTGGAAAATGGGCTGCAGAGCTCAATGAATTTTGTATTGAATATGTTCATAGATCTTCGATTCAGTCCCAGGCGTTAGCAGACTTCATTGCTGACTGGACGCCAGGGGCTCAGGAGGAAGAAGCAAATAAAGACGCCGAAGCATGGATAGTGTTTTGTGATGGATCTTGGGGAACCTTCGGAGCAGGAGCAGCTGCTGTGTTGGTTTCACCTTCCAAGGTCAAAACTTGTTATGCGGCAAAGCTTGATTTTAGTTGCACAAATAACATTGCCGAGTACGAAGCCCTGCTTCTAGGTCTTCGGAAGCTAAAAGCAATGGGAATCAGAAGGGCTATACTCAAAACTGATTCCCAGGTTGTTTCGGGTCATATTGACAAGAGTTGCAAGGCTAAGGATCCGAAGCTTGAAAAATATCTGGATATGGTTCGAAGAGTTGAAGCTTACTTCGAAGGATTTTCTGTCAAAAATATCCCTCGAGGACAAAATGAGCATGCTGATTTGTTAGCTAAGTCAGCAGCACAGGGGCTGCCTTTACCTTCGGATGTATTCTTCGAAACAATAAAAGCACCTTCGGTGGAGCTTCTTGAAAGGGCAGTCCTCAGTATATCTCCTGTGTATAGCGAAGATTGGAGAACTGAGATCATCTCTTATCTTCAGGGAAAATTCCTTTCAGATGACGAAGCTTATAACAGGAGGATAGAGGCAAGAGCTCGTCCATATGTTATGATAGAAGGGGAGTTGTACAAGCATGGAGTTTGTGCTCCGCTACTCAAGTGTTTATCCAGAACCGAAGGTATAGAGTTGATGAAAGAAATACATGCAGGCCTGTGTGGATCTCACATTGGGTCTAGGCCGTTACTTGGAAAAATTTTCCGCCAAGGATTTTATTGGCCGAAGGCAGCTTCGGATGCAGCGGAATTAGTTCAAAAATGCGAAGGTTGTCAGAGATGTGCACGAGATCAAAAACAACCTTCGTCCTTAACACAGCTCATACAACCCGTTTGGCCATTGCAAAGGTGGGGTCTTGATTTGTTAGGTCCGTTACCACCGGCCCAAGGGAACCTAAGATATGTTGTAGTGGCGGTGGAGTATTTTTCTAAATGGATTGAGGCAAAGCCTTTAGCCACAATAACTTCGGCCACCGTCCAAAAGTTTTTCTGGCAAAATATTGTTTGTCGGTTCGGGGTACCAAAGGCTATTACTGTGGATAATGGAACACAGTTTGACTCCGAAGCTTTTAGGGATTTCTGTGATCAAATTGGTACGAAGATCCATTTTGCATCAGTCAGACATCCGGAGTCAAATGGACTCGTTGAAAGAGCCAATGGCATCATAATGACAGGAATAATGAAGTTAATCTTCAATCAACCCAGGGGAAAATGGCCAGATCAGTTAACCAAAGTGGTGTGGAGCCACAACACAACAATATCAAGGTCTACAGGCTTTACTCCATTCAAGTTATTATTCGGTGACGAAGCAATAACTCCGGAAGAAGCTAAAACCGGATCAATAAGGGTAATAGCTTCGGCAGAATCAGGTTCCGAAGCTGCTTATTCTGTGGAAAAAGATGCTTTAGAAGGGATCAGGCTGCAAGCCGTGGAGAACATTAATAAATATCAAGCCGAAACAATTAAATGGCGAGATAGAAAGGTTCGGTTAAAGAATATTGAGCCAGGACACTTGGTGCTTCGGAGAGTGGCCAACCCAGAAACAGTGGGCAAGTTGCAGTTAAAATGGGATGGACCTTTCTTAGTAGCATCTTCGTCAAGACCCGGTTCATACAGACTGAAGGATATGGATGGCAACGACGTTCCTAGGTCTTGGAATGCGGATGAGCTTCGGCGATATTATGTATAACTCGATGTAATTTTTCATGTTTTTCTTTCATGGCACCCTTTTCCTTTCCGAAGGGGGAGAAAAGTTTTTAATGGGGCCAGCACATGTAATTTCCTTTTTTAGTTCTATAAGAGCAAAATCCCCCAAGGAATGTAAATGTAAAAGCTGAGAACGCACCATCGAGTGCCAAAAAGTAAAGGCGAAGAAGCTCCAAAGTCGTTCCTAAGGGAATGCAGAGCTTACAGCGAAAAGTCAACGCTGATTCCGCCAAAAGTAAAGGCGAAGAAGCTCCAAAGTCGTTCCTAAGGGAATGCAGAGCTTACAGCGAAAAGTCAACGCTGATTCCGCCAAAAGTAAAGGCGAAGAAGCTCCAAAGTCGTTCCTAAGGGAATGCAGAGCTGAGGTGCGATTGTTTTTAAGAAAATAATGGCTATGAATATGGCTTCGGATACGTGTTTGGCCATTCATTTGCACATCGCATTACATCATAGCATTTGCATTCATGAAACATTCATTTAGGCATATGTAGGATAATCATCCTCATGGCATAAATGGTTGCTTCGGCGAAAAGAGGAAAAAGAAGGGGAAAAAGAGCTTCGTGTACAAAAAGGAGAGCTTCGGAAAAAAGGAAAAATGTTGTTTTCTATGCTTCGCTGCGTACGAAAAGAAGGGAAGGTGTTTTTTCGCCTTCGGCTCAAAAGAAGATTTCGTCCACATCAAAGCATTTCTCATACATATATGATAAGGATATATAACAAGGTATGAACAAAAGTTGTCTCAAAAGTTTCTCAAGTACTGTCTACAGTCTACTATCTAATTTCCAAGGAGTTTCGGCTTCGGCGTCATTTTGATCATTGGCTTCGGCGTCATTTTTGATCATCGGCTTCGGCTTCGTCATCCTATATGATTAGGGTCGTTGTAAGTCAAAATCAAGCTTTCAGGAGAAGGTAAGCATAAGGTATGGTTTCTTACTGGTTCAAGGTGGCTACGAGCTTCGTCTCCAGCCTTTTCTCGCCCACCTTTTGTCCATATCATTTTTACAAATCTATTCGAGATACTCCGGGCGAGATCAGGAATGTCATCCAGGATTGATGGTGATAAAGTGAAATTTGGCCTATTGACAATCTTTGCATGATCGCAGCCAGCCTTCAGGAAAGCTGCAGCAGTGCCTCGAGAAGCCACCCAGGCACAGAAGTCACCATGCCCAGCTATGACTTCGTCGAGCTCGTCAATCTCCCCCTCAATATGTTCGAAGGTTTTCTGTAGATCTTCAGCTGAGGGGGTGAATTTTTCACTGCTGGCTCCAACTGAGTAAAAAATCTTTCTTAAGCGTTGAATGCATTTGTTGCTAAATTCCAGACATTTTTCTTGAAGGCTTGTCAATAGTTTTCTCAAATCTGAATTTTGTTGAGCTTCGGCTTCAAGTTTTGCATTAAGCTCTAGCTTTTCTCGCTCGAACTGTTCAGACTGGCGGAGAAGCTTCGTGTTCAGTTCTGTTATTTTTGCTTCAGCTTCCGCCAATGAACCTTCGGCTGCCTGGAGCTCAAAGTTCTTTTTCTCAATAACATCTGATTGCTCCTTTATTCTGCTTTCTAAATTTTCAATTATAACTTCGTGCTTCTTATCTTCAAAATCTTGCTGCATTTGCAAGGCTTTGCTCAATAGCATACTCTGCACGAAAACAACCTTCGTCAGACATGTTTTATTGTTAGAAACAATAAAGTTAAGGGACAAGTGGTTCACCTTGAAGTTGGAATAAAATAAACTACCAACGACATGTTGTCGTCGGTAGCGGCTGATGTCTGTTTCTAGTTTTGGGAAGCCGATACTCTTGGACAGAGTGCTGATAACTTTGGCTCCTGTCTGATCTCGAATACAATCTAATTTCTCATCATCAACGCCTCCGAAGAGGAGTGCCCCAGGTTTGTATCCACAGGATTTGGCATACTCTCTAAGCTCTTCTATTTCAGCTTTTGATAGTTGTTCTCCAACTAAATTCTGGAACATGAAGGTCTCATTCTTTGAAGCTTCATCAGCAATTTCTTTTCCTTTCCCCGATGCTGCGGTCACGGCCTCTTCGGCGGCGGTGGTAACTTCTTCTGCAGCCATGTCTAGCAATATTTGGTCAATGTGTTCAATTGTGCTCTCCAAGTTCAAACCCTCAGCTGAGGCAGCTTCGGCAGCCGCGGCCTCCGAAGGTGCAATTTCAATATCTGTCTCCTCTGCAGCCGCTGGTGTTTTCTAGGCTGAAGCTCTTGGCGGCGTCTTGTCAATTACCTCTGTCACAGTAATAATTCTTTGTTTCTTTGCCTTGATTGTTTTCTTCGATTTTTCGGGCTCCTTGTCCTTCTGAAAAAACTTTGTCAGTTGAGGGCCCAGTGGACTTAGCTTCGCAGGTAAGGATTCAGTCATTACCTTCAGAATTTCCTCAATGACAGCAGCAGAGGGTGATGCGGGGGTTTCTTCTGCTTCGGATATTTGTTGCTTCGGAGAAGAAGCTTTCCTCTTCTTTGGAATTTTCTTCTTTGTTGGTTCTTTTTCTTCATTCATGGCCTCAGTTATCCTTTTTCTTTTTTGGCCCCCAGCACCTTTGTTCAGATTTTCATAATCAGGATAATCGAAGCCCAAGGCGTCCAACACTCGATTTAGCCTTCGCTTCGGACGGGTGCCGAAGGCAGCGGTCATCAATTGATCTTCTTTTTTGGAATAGTTGCCAAGTATTTCATTGCACATCGCTTCAATCGTTTCCAGCCACTCTTGGCAAGGTGTTTTAAAGTATTTCTTAAACTTGAAGTAGTAAGGTAAACGTACAAGTTCACCCTCTTTCTTTTCCCCTTGTAGCTTCGACATTTCCCATTCTTTTAAACTGGGAAAAACTTTGAAAGCTAAAAACTCTTGAACCAGGTCCCTTGTGCTGATATGCTCTGCAATAATTCTGAATTCACTCATTGCTTGTTGTGTTGGACCTTCGGGTGTCATGTTGCAGCGAGGACGGGTTTCTCCGAAGATTAATTCAAGTGGACTTTGTACAAGCTTTTCCTTGTCGTCATCAATCTTGACATAGAACCACTCAGATTTCCAGCCTGCTGCCCATTTGCTTCGGTAGCTAATTACAGGAAACTTTGTAGTTTTCCGATAGGCGAAGTTATAACAACCGAAATTGTCGTGCAATCCATCCTTTCTAGCCTTCGTTTGATAATGCAACTCGTGAACCCGGCAAAAGCTGTCCGCAAATGGTTCCACTGCTTGGCTTCGGAGTGCCCAGATATAAACAATAAGTCTAACAATAGCGTTGGGGGTCAGCTGGTGAAAATAAATACATAAATACCGAACCTCTTCAGTACCTCTGCAATAATCCCATGTAGTGGGAACCTTAATCCAGCTTTTAGAAAGCTTTTGAAAATAACAATTTCATCTTTCTCCGGCTTTGGGGTAGTCTCTTCTCCCCCGAAGCGCAATAGCTTCTTCTGATTTTCAGTAAAAAAGCCCGATTTTACCATCTTGGACAAATCAGCTTTCGAAACAGTAGATTTCCCGAAGTCCAAGTGGCTGGGCTTGCTTGGCATGGCAATGCGATAATCATCTTCAGAATCAGTTTCCTCCATATCTTCTTCTTCTGCTTCAGCGATTGTTTGTTCTGCTTGTTCTACATCATCATGAGGGATCTTTTCCGAAGTCACCAGCCCGGATCGTTGCATAGCTTCGGAGATGGGAACAGTCTCCGAAGCTTCAGTCTCGTCCCCCTCACGCTCAACCCTGGCGGTAGAGCGCACTCTGGCCATTTAATTATGAACTTGTGGAACTTTAATACTTTCTTCCTCCGAAGCAGGTTTCAAACTGGAGCTTCGTTCGATTCCGACAGACAAGCTTCGGTGACGGTTAAAAATTTTGGCAGCAAAACAGTGCAAATAGCAATGAATGCTGTGGTAACTTCACACCTACTCGTCTGTTTATATAGTGCTGCAGGTAAGAAGGCGAAGCGCCAGGATTTTTACACCAGGCGGACACTCGCTCGCGCTCACTGCGTGGTGGACCGCAGAAACCGAACAGTAACTCTGAAAGGTGGGACCGCTACACGCTGGGAAATTGAATCGTTTCTCGACAACAAGCTCAGGGAAGGTGTTTTTTGGACCTTCGGCGCTCCGAAGCTTAAGAGACTTTTTTCACGGATCAAGCTCGTTACGAAAAACGATCTAGCACCGTGAAAGGGGCTACTGTTGGGCCTGTGCTTCGTCGCCGAAGGTCTTCTAGGAAGAAGCGACCTTCGGCTGAAGCTGTTTGTGTAAGATGGCCGAAGGTCCCTCTTCATGAAGCTTCGGTATTACAAACCGACTTAAAGATAGAATGACCCTTTAGTCCATAAAGGTCTGAGTCAATGTTGTAAACTTTCATAAGGGGCATACTTGTAATCCCTCACAGGCTGCGCCCTGTGTCTATAAATAGTGAACAGTATTCCTTTACTGTTCACGGACTCCGGTATTGGCAATTGCATCATTCGGGAACTAGTCTTTGCCAAGGCAGAGGTATAATTGTATTCAATGATTAAATATACTGAGTAAATATAATGTGGTTCATTATGATTCGTTTACCTTTGATACTCTGTGTTTTATGTTATTTTATACAATCTATTAAAATACAATTACGAAGATTTAATCTTCGTAATTGTACTGTAATCAACCTTCGTCCAAGGTCCATTAAACCCCAAAGGAATAATGCTTCGTTGGACGAAGGACGTTAACATTTAACACTTTATGTTGCCTTGTTCTTGATTCATAGCATTTGAGAACAAGTCCCCAACAAAGGCCAAGGGCGAGGCACATCTAGGAAAGGAGTGGGACTCGGATTGCTCCTCCTCCGACTCCGACAATGAAGGACTCGCCGCCACCGCCTTCAACAAGTCATCCCTCTTCCCCAACGAGCGTCACACATGCCTTATGGCAAGGGAGAAGAAGGTATGTAGTCGAAACTCTACTTATGCTTCTTCAAGTGAGGACGAATCTAGTGATGAGGATGAAATAGATTATTCATGTTTATTTAAGGGCCTAGATAGAACCAAGGTAGATAAAATTAATGAATTAATTGATGCCTTGAATGATAAGAATAGGCTTTTAGAAAAACAAGAAGATTTCTTGTATGAAGAACATGACAAATTTGTAGAAGCACAAAAATCTCATGCTTTAGAAGTTAAAAGAAATGAAATGCTTTCTTGTGAATTATCTTCTTGCCATGAGACGATTTCTAGCTTAAGGAGCATTAATGATGATTTGAATGCTAAGATAGAAATAGCTAGTAAATCAACAACTTGTGTAGAAAATGTTGTTATTTGCAATAGATGTAAAGACTTTGATATTGATGCTTGTAGTGAACACATAGCTTCTATTGCAAAGTTAAATGATGAAATGGCTAGTCTTAATGCCCAACTTAAGGCTAGCAAAAGTGATTTTGATAAACTAAAATTTGCTAGGGATGCCTACACGATTGGTAGACACCCCTCAATTAAGGATGGGCTTGGCTTCAAGAGGGAAGCCAAGAACTTAACAAGCCATAAGGCTCCCATCTCCGCCAAGGAGAAAGGGAAGGCCCCTATGGCAAGTAGTACTAAAAAGAACCATGCTTTTATGTACAATGATAGAAGACAGTCTCATAGGAGTTGTAATACTTTTGATTCACATGCCTATGACTCTTATGCTATGTATGCTTCCAGTTCTTCCTATATGCATGGTAGAGATATGCCTAGGAAAAATATTCATCATATGCCTAGGAAGAATATTGTTCATGTTCCTAGAAAAGTTATGAATGGTCCCTCTACAATTTATCATGCTTTAAATGCTTCCTTTGCTATTTGTAGAAAGGATAGGAAGATAGTTGCTAGGAAATTAGGGGCAAAATGCAAGGGTGATAAAGCTTGCATTTGGGTTCCTAAGGAAATTGTGACTAACCTTGTAGGACCCAACAAGAGTTGGGTACCTAAGACCCAAGCCTAAATTTGCCTTGCAGGTTTATGCATCCGGGGGCTCAAGTTGGATTATCGACAGCGGATGCACAAACCATATGACGGGGGAGAAGAAGATGTTCACCTCCTACGTCAAGAATAAGGATTCCCAAGATTCAATCATATTCGGTGATGGGAACCAAGGCAAGGTGAAAGGTTTAGGCAAGATTGCAATATCCAATGAGCACTCTATCTCTAATGTGTTTTTAGTTGAGTCTCTTGGATATAATTTACTATCTGTCAGTCAATTATGTAATATGGGATATAATTGTCTATTTACAAATGTAGATGTGTCTGTCTTTAGAAGAAGTGATGGTTCACTAGCATTTAAGGGTGTACTAGACGGCAAACTTTATTTAGTTGATTTTGCAAAAGAGGAGGCCGGTCTAGATGCATGCTTAATCGCTAAGACTAGCATGGGCTGGCTGTGGCATCGCCGCTTAGCACATGTGGGGATGAAGAACCTTCACAAGCTTCTAAAAGGAGAACACGTGATAGGTTTGACTAACGTGCAATTCGAAAAAGATAGACCTTGTGCAGCTTGTCAAGCAGGTAAACAAGTGGGAGGAGCACATCACGACAAGAATGTGATGACCACTTCAAGACCTCTAGAGCTGCTGCATATGGACCTCTTCGGACCCGTCGCCTATCTGAGCATAGGAGGAAGTAAGTATGGTCTAGTTATTGTTGATGAATTTTCCCGCTTCACTTGGGTGTTCTTTTTGCAGGATAAGTCTGAAACCCAAGGGACCCTCAAGCGCTTCCTCAGGAGAGCTCAAAATGAGTTTGAGCTCAAGGTGAAGAAGATAAGGAGCGACAACGGGTCCAAATTCAAGAATCTTCAAGTGGAGGAGTTTCTTGAGGAGGAGGGGATCAAGCACGAGTTCTCCGCTCCCTACACACCTCAGCAAAATGGTGTGGTAGAGAGGAAGAACAGGACGCTCATTGATATGGCAAGGACTATGCTTGGAGAGTTCAAGACCCCCGAGTGTTTTTGGTCGGAAGCCGTAAACACGGCTTGCCACGCCATCAACATGGTCTATCTTCACCGCCTCCTCAAAAAGACCTCATACAAGCTGCTAACCGGTAACAAACCCAATGTATCTTACTTTCGTGTATTTGGGAGCAAATGCTACATTCTAGTGAAGAAGGGTAGAAATTCTAAGTTTGCTCCCAAAGCTGTAGAAGGGTTTTTGTTAGGTTATGATTCAAATACAAAGGCGTATAGGGTCTTCAACAAATCATCGAGTTTGGTTGAAGTCTCTAGAGACGTTGTATTTGATGAGACTAATGGCTCTCCAAGAGAGCAAGTTGTTGATCTTGATGATGTAGATGAAGAAGACGTTCCAACGGCCGCGATACGCACCATGACGATTGGAGATGTGCGACCACAGGAACAAGATGAGCAAGATCAACCTTCTTCCTCAACAATGGTGAATCCCCCAACTCAAGATGATGAACAAGGGGTGTGTGATCAAGGGGGAGCACAAGATGATCAAATAATGGAGGAAGAAGCACAACCGGCACCTCCAACTCAAGTCCGAGTGATGATTCAAAGGGATCATCCCGTCGACCAGATTTTGGGTGACATAAGCAAGGGAGTAACTACTCGGTCTCGATTAGTTAATTTTTGTGAGCATTACTCCTTTGTCTCTTCTATTGAGCCTTTCAGGGTAGAGGAGGCCTTGCTAGATCCGGACTGGGTGTTGGCCATGCAAGAGGAGCTCAATAACTTCAAGAGGAATGAAGTTTGGACGCTAGTGCCTCGTCCTAAGCAAAATGTTGTGGGAACCAAGTGGGTGTTCCGCAACAAACAAGACGAGCACGGGGTGGTGACAAGGAACAAGGCTCGACTTGTGGCAAAAGGTTATGCCCAAGTCGCAGGTTTGGACTTTGAGGAGACTTTTGCTCCTGTGGCTAGGCTAGAGTCCATTTGTATCTTGCTAGCATATGCCGCTCACCATTCTTTCAGGTTGTTCCAAATGGATGTGAAGAGCGCTTTCCTTAACGGGCCAATCAAGGAGGAGGTGTACGTGGAGCAACCCCCTGGCTTCGAGGATGAACGGTACCCCGACCATGTGTGGTGATGACGCAGAAATTCGAGATGTCGATGATGGGCAAGTTGAACTACTTCCTTGGGTTCCAAGTGAAGCAACTCAAGGACGACACCTTCATCTCTCAAACGAAGTACACGCAAGACTTGCTGAAGCGGTTTGGGATGAAGGACGCCAAGCCCGCAAAGACTCCGATGGGGACCGACGGACACACCGACCTCAACAAAGGAGGTAAGTCCGTTGATCAAAAGGCATACCGGTCAATGATAGGGTCTTTACTTTATTTATGTGCTAGTAGACCGGATATTATGCTTAGCGTATGCATGTGTGCTAGATTTCAATCCGGTCCTAAGGAGTGTCACTTAGTGGCAGTGAAGCGAATCCTTAGATATTTAGTTGCTACGCCTTGCCTCGGGCTCTGGTATCCAAAGGGGTCTACCTTTGACTTGATTGGATATTCAGATTCCGACTATGCTGGATGTAAGGTTGATAGGAAGAGTACATCGGGGACGTGCCAATTCTTAGGAAGGTCCCTGGTGTCATGGAACTCTAAGAAACAAACTTCCGTTGCCCTATCCACTGCTGAGGCCGAGTATGTTGCCACAGGACAGTGTTGCGCGCAACTACTTTGGATGAGGCAAACTCTCAGGGACTTTGGCTACAATCTGAGCAAAGTCCCACTCCTATGTGATAATGAGAGTGCTATCCGCATGGCAGAAAATCCTGTTGAACACAGCCGCACAAAGCACATAGACATCCGGCATCACTTTTTGAGAGACCACCAGCAAAAGGGAGATATCGAAGTGTTTCATGTTAGCACCGAGAACCAGCTAGCCGATATCTTTACCAAGCCTCTAGATGAGAAGACCTTTTGCAGGTTGCGTAGTGAGCTAAATGTCCTAGATTCGTGGAACTTGGATTGATTTGTAGCATACATGTGTTTATGCCTTTTGATCATGTTCCTTCTGCATTTTGTTGCTTAATAATGGTGCTCAAGTTGTACAAACACTCCCTGGACCTCACAAGTCTGTTGCAAAGTGATGCACATGTTTAGGGGGAGATGTGTTACAACTTGACCCTTTGAGACTAACAATGTGCTTGAGTTTGCTTGTTTTACTCTCAAAGGAGGTTTGAAAGGAAAAAGGTGGACTTGGACCATGAAAGACTTCCACTGCACTCCGATGAGAGGGTAACTTATTCCAAGTTCATCTCATGTACTCTTATTGCCTTTGTATTCTTATTGAAGATTTTGGTGAGGCAATGGGGTTCTGGGGCCAAGATTTATCCCGTTTTGGTGCTTGATGCCAAAGGGGGAGAAAATAAAGGCCAAAGCGATAAATGGATCCGCTACCACTTGAGAAATTTTGAAAATAGTAGATTAGAGCTTTTGGGTGTCATTGGGTGTCAAAACTCTTTTATTGTCTCTTATGTCAAAAGTTGGCCTCTTGTGGGGAGAAGTGTTGATTATGGGAAAAAGGGGGAGTTTTTGAAATCCGTGATCAAATTTCTTTGGAAAACCTCTCCTTATGTCTCTACAAGTGGATTTGACTTAGAGATAGGAATTTGAGTTTGATTTGCAAAAACAAACCAAGTGGTGGCATATAGTGATCCATATATGTCAAATTTGATTCAAAGCAACTTTGAGTTCTTAGTTGAATTGATTTTATACTTTGTCTACTTGTTTTATGTTGTGTTTGCATAAATCACCAAAAAGGGGGAGTTTGAAAGGGAAATGTGCCTTTGGGCCATTTCTAAGTATTTTGGTGATTTAGTGTCCAACACAAGTGCCTAAGTGTAAAATGGTGGGCAAAGTACAAATCAAGGATAAAGGTATGTTTCTCAGACTTAGTACATTGTTTTAGAGACTAATGTATTGTGTCTAAGTGCTGGAAACAGGAAAAATCGAATTGGAATTGTCTTGGCTCGAGCAGCCAAGACTCTGCTCAGTTTGGGAGCACCGAACTGTCCGGTGGTGCACCGGACAGTGTCCGGTGCGCCAGGCTGGCTTGCGCGAAGTGGCCGCTCTCGGGAATTCACCGGCGACGTACGGCTATAATTCACCGGACTGTCCGGTGTGCACCGGACTGTCCGGTGAGCCAACGGTCGGCCGGGCCAACGGTCGGCCGCGCGATCTGCGCGGGACACGTGGCCGAGCCAACGGCTAGAAGGGGGGCACCGGACTGTCCGGTGTGCACCAGACATGTCTGATGCGCCAACGGCTCTCTGGCTGGCAACGGTCGACTGCGCCATTTTTGGAAGGAAATCGGGCACCGGACAGTGTCCGGTGTGCACCGGACTGTCCGGTGCGCCAGTCGACAGAAGGCAAGATCAGCCTTCCTAGATTGCTCTCAACGGCTCCTAGCTGCCTTGGGGCTATAAAAGGGACCCCTAGGCGCATGGAGGAGAAGATCAAGCATTCCTACAACATTCCTAAGCACCAAGACATCGATTCCGCGCCTTTGATTCTTTGCGATAGCAATTAGAGCTCTAGTTGAGTAGTGAACTCTTTGAGTTGTGTTGTGAGCTCTCGTTGCGACTTGTGTGCGTGGTGTTGCTGTGATTTCTTGTCTTGAGTGCGTTGCTAATCCCTCCCTTGCTCCGTGCTTCTTTGTGAATTTCAAGTGTAAGGGCGAGAGGCTCCAAGTTGTGGAGATTCCTCGCAAACGGGATTGAGAAAAAGCAAGCAAAACACCGTGGTATTCAAGTGGGTCTTTGGACCGCTTGAGAGGGGTTGATTGCAACCCTCGTCCGTTGGGACGCCACAACGTGGAGTAGGCAAGCGTTGGTCTTGGCCGAACCACGGGATAACCACCGTGCCATCTCTGTGATTGATTTCTTGTGGTTATTGTGTTTTGACTCCTCTCTAGCCACTTGGCAATTATTGTGCTAACGATTAACCAAGTTTTGTGGCTTAAGTTTTCAAGGTTCACAGGATCACCTATTCACCCCCCTCTAGGTGCTCTCACCATGAAAAATTACATTAATGCCCTTTACATTTATCAATAACTCTATAGTAATTCTTCGAGGTCTAATTTGGCTTTTCATCTTTAAGTCGGTTTCCCCTTCCCGTCGTTATGCCGAAGCTCTTCTGCACATAGCTTCGTGATCATCTTATCCTTCGTCGTGATCGCCGCCCCAGTCAAGCTTCATCTTGACTATGTTTCTGTATATCCGCAACCTGATCCCGAAGATACCTGCTCGCATACTTAGAAAACATTGTCAAATCACATTTTTGAGGACCTTCGGAAGCCGAAGGCCCCCAACATCACCATTCGATCTAGCAGGTGTAACCTCATTTCACCATACATATAAAACTCAATATACAAACATAAAGCATCTGTTGGTCAACCACTACACACCCATGTGTGAGGATAAACTAGCGGGAGCAAGCGCATAAACTGCATGGTTATCTATTTTGCTACAAACATTGCTACCAACTCTAGACATAATGATGAGGACATCACCTGCAACATGAGTACGACTACACCAGCAGCACCTCCACATCAAGCGCCACTTCCTTCATTAGCTGGGCCAATCACTCGGGCTCGTGCCAGAGATCTTAACTTCGTCCTGCTACTGAAGAATGAGGGCCCAGAAGAATAGACGACCAGCCCAACTACGGCCCATAGTGGACGACCTAGGGTTGGCCGCCACTAGGGGCTGCGCCCCTCTCTCTATTTATCTAGGAGCTGTGCCTCCTTTGTTCTTCAAGTTTTGTTTTACGTTAGCTTTAGATACTGTCGAACACGCGCAAATCAGCGCTATCTTCGTGTATTCAAAACTCCACCCTCGAGTAATAGATTAGATTGCTCACATCTTTTTCTTGTTCGTTCTTCGATTGCGCACAGGAAACGATCTTCGTGATCAGGCCGATCTCACATCAGCAAGGTTGGTAACCACAGGGAGTTGGTTTAGCGATTGCATTGGTGCCTCGAGCTTGCTCGTCGTAGTCAGATCGCAAGGGTCATCTTCCGCCAAATCGGAATTATCTCTACTCGCCGAAAGATCGGGCACCTCAGCTACATCAAGTGGTATCAGATTTCTAGGTTGATCGGTGAGTTTATTGAGTGTTTTTTTCTCCTACAGTCCACAAAACCACATAAAAATTCAGGATAGACCTTATCCCAACACCCTTTTGAGCCTCGCACCTTCTTTCAATAATCTGCATTATTGAATTTGTGTGCTTTCGCGTCATTTGTTGCTGGTCGCATTGTGTTTTTTCTCACCGTCCTTCTTTCTTCCACCATTCAAAACCTAGCGCACCGCTACCATCTTCCGTTTGATCACGCCACAAACCGAGTCAAAACCTAACGCCGCTTCCTCGTTTTTCTCCTTCGGTTACGTAAAAAAAAAAACAGAAACAAAAGAAAAGAAAAAAATAAAAAAGAAAAAGAAAGAGAAAGGATAGAACCAGAGAACAAACAAAAAAGGAGAAAGGATACAAAGCGGTTGTCTCATCTCGGTCGTTTTAAACATAACTTGAGGTACCTTCCTTAAACTGGGCATAACTTTTCGCTCGGTTGTTCAAAAAATCTGAAATTTTTATAGGAGCTTGTTTGGTTTCGATAAAATTGCCAAAAAATCCAGGAAAATAAAGAAAAAATTCATCAAGGTTCTTGCACACTTTTCAGAGAACTTGCTCTTTTTCTGTAGACCACATCTGATCTCTGTTTTAGGTGAAACTTGGTGTAGCTCCTATTTTGTTGCTTCTTGTGCTGAGAAAAATATCAAAAAAATCATACAAACACGAAAAACAAAATCACCTGTGATTCCTACTAGTGCCTTTTTGACCTCACTAGTACAATATTCACGGTACTACCATTCTGCTAGTTCCATCCGTCCTTTGCATTTGTGGCCAGCAATATAATTTCGTGTTTTGCACTATAATTCAACTTTGCATTATTGTTTGATCGTGCTAATCCTTGATTTGAGTGCAGCCTACCCAAAACTCCACATATTTCTACGACGAGCAGGTTTCTGTTTCTCCAGGCAATCGCTCATCCAATCTTTCACCGGTTCCACCTGTTGGTTGCAGTTCACCACTGTGGCTTGGTAAGAACGGATAAGAACTTGATAACAGCATTCCATTGAGCGAGTTGTCACCACCATTCCCCTGTTGTCGTTGGTTTTTCTCCTTTTGCTGTTTTGGTGTTTGCGCTAACTATGGCAGGGGCACACGACACGGTGGATGTCCAGTTGCAGGAAGTAAGGGGACAAGTTGATGGACTTGCTGCTGACATTAGGACGATGCATGAACAGCTTGATTCAACGGTCAATTCGACGACCGCGCGTTTCAACCAGCTTGACCTTGCTCAAACGGCGACTCGCACCACACTCGACACCATCCTGGCACGCCTTGATGTGTTGACCACAAAGATGGAGCAGGACTACGGCGGTGACACTGAGCAGGACGATGGAGATCGCCGTGGTCGTGCATGCCATGTGGTTCGTCATCCCCCTAATGACTTATTTGCTAAGATTAAATTTAAAATTCCATCTTTTAATGGTAAATATGATCCTGCTGCATATCTTGATTGGGAATTTGAGGTAGAACAGAAATTTTCATGCCATGATATTCCTGCTAATAGCCAAGTGAAGGCTGCCATTAGTGAATTTACTGATTTTGCTTTAATTTGGTGGCGTGAGTATAAACAAGAACTTCCCATTAACAGTGTCACTACTTGGACCCAATTAAAAACTGTCATGCACCACAGATTTGTTCCTTCCTATTATGCCCTTGATTTGCTTAACAAAATGCAACGTTTTCAACAAGGTTCACAGTCTGTTGAGGAATATTACCAGGAGTTACAAAAGGGTATGCTTCGTTGTGGTTTGGTTGAGTCTGATGACGCTGCTATGGCGCGTTTTCGTGGTGGTTTAACAGGGAAATTCAGGATATACTTGATTATAAGGATTATTTTGATATAACCACATTGTTTGAATATGCTTGCAAAGCTGAACGTGAAGTGCAGGGACGACGATCAAAGACATATACTAACTCTTTTGCAGGCCGGGGTTCGACACACAACTCAACTCCTTCCAGCCCTGCACCTTCTACGCCTAGCACTACACCGCGCACAGGGACGACCAAGCCAGTGGTGCCCCCTGCCAAAGGCGCCGTTTCTTCCACAGGACGTACATGGGATATTCAGTGCCATCGTTGCAGAGGGTTTGGGCACATGATTCGGGACTGCCCAAACAAGCGTACCTTGCTTATACATGACAATGGTGAGTACTCTTCAGCCAGTGATTCCGAGGAAACTAGTCATGCTATGATTGCCACTAACCATGCAGAAAATGAGGAAGTCCACGTTGATCCCATCGACCCTGATAGGTATGAGAGTCTTATTGTGCACCATGTTCTCAACACACAGGTTGCCCAGGCCGAAAAAATCAGCGACACACTCTATTCCATACCAAGGGCGTTGTGCACGAACAGTCGATTCACATCATCATCGATAGTGGCAGCTGCAACAATTTGGCAAGTACAACTTTGGTAGAGAAATTATCCTTGCCCACTCGCGCACATCCACATCTGTATCACATTCAATGGCTTAATGATGGTGGTAAAATAAAGGTAACACATTCAGTACGTGTCCCCTTTTCGCTGGGTTCTTATTCTGTTATGCTGATTGCGATGTTATTCCTATGGAAGCATGCTCTTTGTTATTGGGTCGACCTTGGCAATATGATACCGATAGTTTAGATCATGGTCGTTCAAATCATTATTCTTTCATGTTTAAAGGCCAGAAAATAATTATACATCCAATTACCCCAGACCAAATTTTGAAAGATGATCTTACTAGGGCTGCTAAAACTGCACAACAAGTCAAATCGACATCAGCCGCACCTATTAATCTGAAATCAAGTTGCACTCTCCTGTTTTACTTGCTACACGTGCTGGTTTTGATGATCTCCATGAAGCTCATATGCCCTGTTATGCACTTGTATGCTCGCGCATGCTTGTTCCGCTTGATGATGCACCGTCTTTGGATATACCCCCTGCTGTTGTTAACCTTTTGCAGGAGTATGCTGATGTTTTTCCTACGGACTTACCACCGGGTCTTCCTCCGCTCCGTGGCATTGAGCATCAGATCGATCTCATCCCCGGCACTTCGCTTCCGAACCGCGCCCCGTACCGTACAAATCCAGATGAGACGAAGGAGATCCAGCGCCAGGTGCAGACGCTGCTTGATAAAGGTTACATTCGTGAGTCTCTTAGCCCTTGCTCGGTTCCTGTTTTACTCATTCCAAAGAAAGATGGGTCATGGCGTATGTGCGTAGATTGTCGTGCTATTAATAACATCACAGTTTGTTATCGATATCCTATTCCATGCCTTGATGATATGTTAGATGAGCTTAGTGGTGCCGTTATTTTCTCTAAGGTTGATTTGCATAGCGGTTACCATCAGATTAGAATGAAACTCGGTGATGAATGGAAAACGACTTTTAAAACGAAATTTGGTTTATATGAATGGTTGGTTATGCCATTTGGATTGACTAATGCTCCCAGCACCTTTATGCGTTTAATGAACGAAGTTCTACGGGCCTTCATAGGTTTGTTTATTGTTGTTTATTTCGATGATATCCTTATTTACAGCAAGTCTATAGAAGAGCATTTAGAACATTTGCGTGTTGTTTTTGATGCTTTGCGTGCTGCTCGCTTGTTTGGTAACATGGAAAAGTGCACATTTTGCACGCAACGTGTCTCGTTTCTTGGTTATGTGGTTACTCCGTAGGGCATTGAGGTGGATAGCAGCAAGGTTGAAGCCATTCAGGACTGGCCTACTCCAACGACGGTCACCCAAATTCGGAGTTTTCTTGGACTTGCAGGATTTTACCGCCGTTTTGTGCATGATTTTAGCTCCATCGCTGCCCCTTTGCACGAACTCACAAAGAAAGGTGTGTCTTTTGCTTGGGACCCCCACAAGAAGAGGCATTCAACACTTTGAAAGATAAGTTAACCCATGCTCCACTCTTACAATTGCCCGACTTTCAGAAAGTGTTTGAACTTGAATGTGATGCTAGTGGTATTGGGTTAGGTGCTGTTTTGTTACAAAAAGGAAAACCGGTTGCTTATTTCAGTGAAAAATTAAGCGGTGCTAGCTTGAGATATTCTACTTATGATAAGGAACTTTATGCTTTAGTTCGCACTTTGCAAACATGGCAGCACTACCTTTGGCCTCGTGAGTTTATAATTCATTCTGATCATGAGGCTTTAAAACATATTTGTACCCAAACAAATCTGAACCGTCATCATGCTAGTTGGGTAGAATTCATCGAGTCCTTTCCTTACATCATTAAACACAAGAACATGAAGGAAAACGTCATTGCTGATGCGTTGTCCCGTAGATATACCATATGCTTTCACAGTTAGAATTTAGAATCTTTGGCTTGCAAACTGTGAAAGATCAATATGTGGATGATGCTGATTTTAAAGATTTCTATATACATTGTAAGGATGACAAACCCTGGGGAAAATTTCACATACAAGATGGATTTTTGTTCCGCGCTAACAAGCCTGTGTATTCCAGCAAGCTCGGTTTGTCTTTTGTTGCTGCAGGAAGCTCATGGAGGTGGTCTCATGTGATAGAGCTGGAGTGCCCGATCTTTCGGTGAGTGGAGATAATTTCTATTTGGTGGAAGTAGACCCTCACGATCCGACTACGACGAGCGAACCCGAAGCGCCAATGCAATCGCTGAACCAACTCCCCATGGTTACCGACCTTGCTGATGCGAGATCGGCCTGATCACGAAGATCGTTTCCTGTGCGCAATCGAAGAACGAACAAGAAAAAGATGCGAGCAATCTTAATATCACTCGAGGTGGAGTTCTGAATCACAGAGGACAACACGTATTTGTGTGTGTTCTGGGGTAGCTAAAGCTAGATGTAAAACAAAACTCGAAGAACAAAGGAGGCGCAGCACCTGCATAAATAGAGAGAGGGGGCGCAGCCCCTAGGGGCGGCCAACCCTAGGTCATCCACTATGGGCCGCAGTTGGGCTGGTCGTCTATTCTTCTGGGCCCTCATTCTTCAGTAGCATGACGAAGTTAAGATCTCTGGCACGGGCCCGAGTGATTGGCCCAGCTAATGAAGGAAGTGGCGCTTGATGTGGAGGTGCTGCTGGTGTAGTCGTACTCATAGTGATGTCCTCATCATCATGGGGCACTTTGGCGTTTACAAGACACATGAGGTGCTGGCCGCACACTTCTTTTGGCCTCGGATGCGCGGTGATGTTGAGCGTCTTGTTGCACGTTGCACTACTTGCCAGAAAGCTAAGTCACGTTTGGGCAACCATGGTTTGTATATGCCTTTGCCTGTCCCTTCTTCTCTTTGGCTTGATATTTCTATGGACTTTGTTTTGGGCTTGCCTAGAACTAAGAAGGGGAGGGATAGTATTTTTGTGGTTGTTGATAGATTCTCTAAAATGGCTCACTTTATACCTTGTCATAAAACTGATGATGTTAGCATTGTTGCTGAATTGTTCTTTAGAGAAATTATTCGTTTACATGGTATTCCAAAAACAATAGTCTCTGATCGTGATGCTAAGTTTTTAAGCCATTTTTGGAAATCTCTTTGGAATAAATTGGGAACTAAATTGCTGTTTAGCACTACTTGTCACCCTCAGACTGATGGACAAACTGAGGTAGTAAATAGAACTTTCTCTACCATGCTTAGGGCTGTTTTAGACAAGAATTTGAGACGTTGGGAGGATTGTTTGCCTCATGTTGAATTTGCTTACAATCATGCCACACATTCTTCTACAAAGATGTGCCCTTTCCAGATTGTTTATGGTTACATCCCTAGGGCACCTATTAATTTGATTTCACTTAATGCTGCGAACGCCCCACATGTAGATGCTGCTGCACATGTTGAACAAATGATTACCATACATGAACAAACGAAACAGAACATTGCTGCTACTAATGCAAAGAATCAGGTTGTTGGTAGTAAAGGAAGAAAACTTGTTACTTTTGAGCCAGGTGATATGGTTTGGTTGCACTTGAGAATGGATCAGTTTCCTACTTTGCGCCGTTCTAAATTAATGCCTCGTGCTGCTGGTCCTTTTAAGGTGCTAACAAAGATTAATGATAATGCTTATATCCTTGACCTGCCTGCGGAATTTGGTGTTTCCACTAGTTTTAATGTTGCAGATTTGAAAACATATATGGCCGAGGATGAGGAGTTATCGTCGAGGACGACTTCACTTCAAGAAGGGGAGGATGATGAGGACATCACCTGCAACATGAGTACGACTACACCAGCAGCACCTCCATATCAAGCGCCACTTCCTTCATTAGCTGGGCCAATCACTCGGGCTCGTGCCAGAGATCTTAACTTTGTCATGCTACTGAAGAATGAGGGCCTAGAAGAATAGACGACCAGCCCAACTACGGCCCATAGTGGACGACCTAGGGTTGGCCGCCACTAGGGGCTGCGCCCCCCTCTCTATTTATCTAGGAGCTGCGCCTTCTTTGTTCTTCGAGTTTTGTTTTACGTTAGCTTTAACTACTCTCGAACACGGGCAAATCAGTGCTATCTTCGTGTATTCAAAACTCCACCCTCGAGTAATAGATTAGATTGCTCGCATCTTTTTCTTGTTCGTTCTTCGATTGCGCACAGGAAACGATCTTCGTGATCATGCCGATCTCGCATCAGCAAGGTCGGTAACCACAGGGAGTTGGTTCAGCGATTGCATTGGCGCCTTGGGCTTGCTCATCGTAGTCGGATCGCAAGGGTCATCTTCCGCCAAATCGAAATTATCTCTACTCGCCGAAAGATCGGGCACCTCAGCTACATCACATAAGCCAATCGTAATAACGGCATAATAATCAAGATATATTCATATATATATATATATATATATATATATATATATATATATATATATATATATATATATATATATATATATATATATATATATATATATATATATATATATATCAGCAAATTGCAGTGATTGTTATTACTAAATATAGAATACAATTATTACTATAGCATCGACTCCATCAAACACACCTTTAGCACGATTAACCTTGACACAACTTATCGGCTAATTACTTAGAACACTAACCTTATCCTACTCCGTAGAGAAATAACCTAACAACAAACATATGCAATGAGTTACAGATAATTACTACAACACATCACAAGTATCTGATTCGAACGTCGCGATTAATATCCATCCCATCTATTCACCGAATTAATTAGTAGGAGTAGCGAGCCAGAGTACTATTACCAAATTGATTAGAAATCCGTGGAAGCAGCAACAACAATTGGCTCAGGCCCTTCACCAAATACTTGTCGAGCAGAGGTTGACGGGATCGCGGATGAAAAGCGACAACGAACTCCGGGTTCAAGCCATTCGTCGAGCACCGGCGGCGGTCGATGGCGAGCACATGAACAGCGATGACTTCCTGGTTCGAGCTGCCGGGCCAAGCTCAGCAGGGAGCAGGGACTAGACGATGGCGTGCTGATGAAGGTGATAGTGGTCGCCGAAGTTGAAGAGTGACGGACCCGATGAGACCGCGGTTACAGGCAAATTCGACGACATTTTAAAATATGGCGAGCCCAACAAGCCCCACAACGAGCTGAGAGCAGCGCTCGACGACCTGGTGGAATAGGATTTTGTCGCGACCAGAGGGAATAAGGATGGTGCAGCGTAGGAGAGGCGAACTATCAGCGACGATGGTGTGTCAAGGCTACACAGATCGACGACACGGGGCAGGACTGAGTAGATCGGGACGTCGCAAGCGACGCGGAGATTGCGGGGCCGCTGCGGCACAGGGGAACGACGCCCGGCAGCGGAGCTCGCGCGCGTGGCCATGGAAGTTGAGGCGAGGTTGGCCGGCGAGCTCCGGCGAGGGAGGAAGCATCGCCAGTGCATGCAGGACAACGTCCACGACAAGGTTAAAGGTTCGGGCGTTCACCAGAGGACGGCGGCAAGCTGAAAGGTGGCGTGAGCCAGATGCCGGACGCGGAGTTGAAGGCTCTACCATGCACGGCGAGCTGCTGGAGGTGCATGAGCAAGCACGGTCGACGGGGACAGCACCCAGGCGTGACTTCAACGAGGACCGAGCGCAGGGGCACGATGGGACTGAGGACGAGCTCGAGTAGGGAGAGGGCGCTCGGCGCATGGGAGATGGGGCGCCAGCCACCAACAGAGAGGGAGTTGGGCGAGCTCGGCCACCATAGGAGATGGCTGGGGCGGCCATGGGAGAGGGCTGGAGCAGGGAGGGAGCAGGAAGACTAGAGGCCGAGTGCGTGGGAAGAAACTAGAGACCGGCTACTTTACCATGACGAGGCGAAGCAGAACTACGAAAGCAGGACATAGCGAGCGGCTTGGCGAGGAAGATGGCTGTCGAGCTTGTGCGGCCAGCAGCTTCAACCAAAAAAATCTAAGCGAGCAGCAGAGATAAGGCTGAGAAAAGCGGTGGTGAGAAGCTTCTGGGCAGCATGGGATAAGGCCGACAGCCAAAAAACATATTAAAATTTCTTGTTTTTGTTTTTATATAAACCTTGGTTCCACTAATTCGTTTTTTTATAATCACGTACGTTCATGACGCCAGGACTTCTACTCATCGTGCTCTAGTTTAGATAACAAGATTTTGAATACTTTTAAAGTTAACTCACCTTTTAATTCAAATTTGATCAAGCGCAAAACAACCCAATTTATGTAATCTGAAATGTTACAACCAAACAAAACCGGCAATAAAATTTGGAACGAGTTTGATTCGATTTAATTTGAAACCCGATTGTTGGGGCGAAGGCGAAGACGCCACCCTTCGCTCGAGGCCTTCGCCGTAGTCGTTGGTCCAACGGAGACAAGACAACGGGCAGAGACACCTTTCGCCCCATACGACATCGGACGAAGACCTGTGACGAGGTCATCCCACCGTGCGGCCTCGTCCAGCATGGAGGCCCACGTGTGATCCGGCCCATTGTAACGGGCCCTGCGTGGCCGCTGCGTGTTACGAGCCTAATTTGTAAAGGCATCCCTGTAATTACAGTCTGTAACCCCGCTTTATGGGAATATTCTAGGGATAACCTAGGTGTCTAAGGGCACATGCGTCCTTAACACAAGACGCATAAATACCCCCGCAAAGTGCCCTTGAGAGGCTAGATTAACAGAGCTATTGCCATCTTGCGCGAGAACCCTGTTTACGTCACTACACACCCCCGTTGGATCCCCTTGCGACAGAGAGCAAGTTCCAACACCGATAATTCATCCGCAGTCTGAATAGGGAAACAGATTATTTATGAATACTTAATATCACTCTAATTATCTCGATCCAATTTTAATTTTGCGTTAATACTTTTAATGTTGAGTTCTAATTAATTTGCTTAGGACCACAATCACAAGAGTGGGTCGGGATTCCAAATTCATGTTCTCTTAATCCGTAAATTTTAAACGGACTCGACATATTGCAAAATAAATATGCGAGATCGATGTGACATCGAAATTGTGATCCTTGCGAAAGCGACGTCACACATCGTTCACGTGGACGAGAGGCTGTACGCTGTCTAGATACGGATTTTGCACCCGCCACACGCGTCACTATGTCTGACCACAGATAGAATTGTGTGACACAAGCGTGAAAGAATTTCAAACGAATTTTTAAGGAACCACATTTGATTTCAAAGATTATAGTTTGGGGCAAGATGTTGATGGCTTAACCCCAAACGATACTGGATTCCATGTTCCGGAAGATTACTAAAGTCTAAATTTTGCAAAATAAATTAGGGCAATTTAGACAGACGGAGACAGACACGATATAAAAATCGTGATAGACGAAGATAATTAGACCTTAGTGTCTATTTTATTTACTGATATCCTGTGCTTAAATCCATACTCGTTGTCGAGCGGAATATAAACACCTAGGGTGTTACACTTGCGAGACTGTGACAACCGAGTTTGTGTCATTGTCGCCACCATGTAAGGAGGGAACAAGGCACGCGGCGTTTTGGCCGGAAGCTCGATAGTGGAGATGGCGGGGAGCGTCCGAGAGGATCTGGAAGCCGAGCAACACTTGCGCGTGGAGAAGACCCGCAGCTCTCTACGGTGTTACTCGACCGTGGTGCTTTGCCCTCGTGTGGGCTTCCCTTTGCGTAGGGGCACCAACGAGGATTAGTCGAAACCTTGCGTGGCTCCGGATACCTCGATAAAAATAATGGTGCCGTCCACGAGAGTTTGCATCTCTACCTTGTCCTTTACCTTTCGCATTTATATAAAGCATTTAAGTTTCAATCTTGTCTTTATAATTAGATAGTTTAGAATTGAAACTTAGAAATTGCAGTAGAGATAGCAACACTTATACAAAATCTAGTTTGCACATTCTAGATTGTTTATTTGCGTAGGTTTTGCTCTAGGGATTTATTTGTGACCTAGTTTAGAGAAAGTTTTATAAGTCCTAATTCACCCCCTCTTAGACATCATCTATTTCCTTCAATTAGTATCAGAGCCTAGTTTGGCTCATTTGAAACGCTTTAGCTTCACTGCTAAAAGAGTCGACACTTTTTAGAGAAAGAGGATGGATACCCATAGGCCACCACACTTCGACGACACTAACTTCCCATATTATAGTGCTAGAATGGATTGTTACATAGAGGTCGTTGATCTAGGTGTTTGGAGAGTCACTCATGATGGGATGAAACCACCCAAGAATCCCGAGAAACCCACCACGAGTGAGAAAAAAGAAATTCATTTAAATGCAAGAGCCAAAAATTGCATGTATGAGTCTCTTAGCATGGACATTTTTAATCAAGTTTTTACATTAAAAACTACTAATGAGATTTGACTAAAATTGCATGAGCTCCATGACGGCACATCCAATGTCTGTGAGCAAAAACATTGCCTAGTCTTAAATGAGTATAATTCTTTTGTTATGAAGGATAATGAGCTTGTTAGAGATATGTATTCTCGTTTGAATCTAATCATCAATGATCTCAATTCTATTGGCATTAATAAGCTAAGTGATGCAAACATTGTGAGGAAGATTATCTCCCTACTACCACAACAAAGATATGGGAGCATCATCACTATTCTTCACAACATGGAGGACTTGAGTACAATGACCCCAGCCATTGTGATTGGGAAAATTGCGGCATTTGAGATGTCCCAAAAAATGGGTCGACAAGAGGAGCTAACTTCTTCAAGACCATATGATTTTGCATGTGATGAAAGAAAAAGGCAAAAAGAAGACTCACACTCCAAGTTCCTCAAGTAAAGAAGAGGAAGAAGAAAGTGATGATGATGAAGATTGTTGGTACTCGTTCAGGTGAACAAGTAGATCCAACGGGAGGGTGGAGAGAATGTTTGCAAAGTTCAACGGGGAATAGCAATAGCTCTGTTAATCTGCCCCGTCAAGGGTACTGTACGGGGGTATTTATAGGTGCCCGAGTGCCTACCGCCCTGAAACAAGGACGTTTATGCCCTCGGGAACCTAGAGTATCCTCAGAATATTCCCCTAAGGGGAGGTTACAGACTGTTATTACAGAAAAGGCTATTACAGATGAGGCCCGTAACACGCTTATCCATGCGGGGTCCGTTACAGTGGGCCGAATCCGACTTGGGCTTCCGGACCCGATGAGGACGTGAGGCTAGCAGACATCGTCGGAATCTTGCCTTCGTCTCGCGATGGATAAGAGCGAAGGGGCCCGCGAAGTCCATTCGCGAAGTCCTCATCGGACCAGCGTCCTTGGCGTCGTTGGTGGAGCGAGGCGACGAAGGCATCGAGCGAAGGGTAGTGTCTTCGCCTTCGCCCCAACATTTGCCCTTCGAGGGACCAGTTCAACTGATTCATCTGGTGCCGAAGACGTCGCTAGATGGTGGAGACGCTGCCCTCGCTCGAAGTGGTCTTGCGGGGGTTTTTGAGGTGACCTTTGATGGACGTGGCACTGTTGGACTGCTGGTTTCCCGAAGCACCGCGTCGTGCGTATAAAGGGGCAACGCGGCTCGGGTTGTCTCTTACCTTTGCGTGCGCTAGAAAACCCTAATCTTTTGAAACCGCTCGCCCGCTCGCCTGCCCTCCTTGTTTCTCTGCATCGAAAATCTGGCCCGCGTCAAGCAAACCGCGCGCCGTCGCCGACGGTACGTAGCAATGTCGTCTTCTTCCTCATCTGCTGCGAATGCGCCGTCGGCCAAAGATACCTTGAGCGATTTGGCGGCGGTGGAGTTACAGCCGGGCCACACGGTGGAGTTCGGCGTTTCGAGGATATCCTCGGTTCGCGTGCAAGATATGCAGCAGTTGGGGTACTTTGGGAACAGTGTTGGGCACGTCCCGGGGGCGGAAGAGATTCCCGAGCCTTAGGGCGAGTTAGTCGAGTTTGAGGCGTTCTTCATCACCGGCCTTCACCTACCTAGACATCGTTTTGTGGCGGAGGTCTTGCAGAGGTTTGACGTCCAGGTCCACTAGTTGACACCTAACGCCATGGTGGCACTGGCGAAGTATGTCTGGGCGGTGACTTCGTACGACAGTTGATAAGGACATCGCTGCCATTGGTACAACCACACCAATTATCACTTCACCATTCGTAGCTAATCAGGGACCAATGACACGAGCTTGTGCACGTAAACTTAATTATAAGGTGAACTCATTTCTGGCTGCTAAAGCTAATTCTTCTTTAAATGTGGTACTAAAGCCTTGCTACGACTTTATTATGCTCAGGTGTTTGGGAGGTGAACCATCTTGGAGTGGAGAAAACAACAAAGCAATAAAAGCTGTTGCACCCGAGATAATTTCGTAACTGCAGCAAGTGCATGTTAAAGAGGGCATATATTTCTACTCCCAAGGTTGTTTAAAGCAAATAAGCACTTGTTGGAAAGGTCTCTTCGTCTACTTTCTAGTGGATCAAGAGTTAACGAGAGATCAGACAATAAGCGTCCAGAAACTGTCAAGTGAACTCCTGCTCTACCCAAGTCAATTTCGTAACTGCAGCATGCACCAAATTAAATGGAGCATAACTTTCCACTCCCAAGGTTGTTTAGTGCAAATAACTACTTGTTGGAAAGCTCTCTTCGTCTACTTTCAGGTGCCTCAAGAATCAATGACAGAAACCAAACGAGGCGTCCAGAAACTGCCGAGAGAGTTTCGTTCTCCATTAGAACTCCTTTCTATTCCTCTATTTAAGCAACTAGCAGCCACCAAAGAACTTGGGTTTTTGTTTGATGTAAGTTTAGCCTTTGCTACTTCCTTGTAAACGCGTGTGTCGGCTAGACCACCCGGATACTTGAAACAGAACCCCAGCTCTATCAGATCCGTGAGCGTCTGCGTTTTATCTTGTTCTTGCTTGTTCTCGATTGCTTGCAGGTTCAAGGCTGTTCTTGGCACGGCAAGAGCAGCAACAACAGGAGCCGGTGTAACTATCGCTAAGGCGCAGCACCCTTGTGGTTGTTGTAGTCGGATAGCACAACGTCGACCTCCACCCCAAATCGTAGTTATCAGGAGACGGTGTACCTGTCGCTCAAGGCGCCACACCATCTTGGTTGTGGTAGTCGGGCAGCCAACGTCGTTCTCCAACAAGTTTTCCACCTCCATCATCTCTCATCGAAAGATCGGGCACCCTTCTACCCGTTGGGTTTATCAAGTGGTATCAAATTTCAGGTTGCTCGGTGAGAGAACTCAATCTTCCTTGTTTTATTTACCTACAGTCCACTTTTGCCCAAAGACATATTTAGATCAGAAATTCACCTAAAAACAGTTTGAGCCTTTGCTTTACTACTTAGTTTTCGACTTGTTGAATTCACGGTTGCTGCATTTGGGTCGAGTTGCTGGTCTAAAGTTTTCTTACCGCTAGAGTTTTGAGTTCGCGCCACCTTGTTTCAATCACCAGTTTAGACCTCTTGCTGCAATTCAACCAAAAAGAAGAGAAAGCAAAAGGCGAGTGCATAAAAAAAGCCGCACTAATCAGCAAAACAAAAAAAAGACACGTGCAAAAAAAGAGAGAGAGAAAAACCAGTTCTGAATTTTGGTAGATAAAATTTGTAAGTGCAACAAAACAAAAGGCAGTTTGTGTGCCTTCTTTTTATAGTTTCAGAAATCAGATTGCTGTTCTCAGCTTTTGGTGATACTATTTGTGTAACGGCTCGCGTCTCTATTACGGTTTGGACTAGGACCAACACAACACCATTGTGGAACGTTTATTCAACTTGTTGTGGCTAACGTGGTACTAGCTATTCCTTAGATCTATTCTTTTATCAGCCACCTATAAATCCACAAATTTTTCTACAACACCACGAGGTTGTGCTAGCTGCCACCGTTGTTGTTGTTCTTGCTGTTTGCCGACACCTCCTGTATTGCGTGGTGAGAATTTGTAAGAACTTGCTTAACCAGTTTGAGAATGAGAGATTACAACAATGATTCCTTGTAGTTTATAGGATCAAAGATATTTTTTATTGTTTTCTTGTCTTTACTAAACATGGTAGGTGATATGAAGATTTTTGAGCCAACCGAACATTATATTCAAGGCATCATTCAACACTTGCCTTCATATGCCGGTAAATTCGATCCTCATGCATACATTGATTGGGAGCTCAAGGTAGATAAGGAATTTGATGAGCATGATCTATCTCAAAAACAAAAGATTTATATTGCCTCTAATGTGTTAACTGAGCATGCATTGATGGAATGGAAATACATTTGTAGGCACAACAAAGTTCCACAGTCTTGGAAAGACTTCAAACTTCATTTTAGAGATGCATTCATTCCTGCATACTATGCTGATTATTTGCTTTCTAAATTAGACACCTTAAAGCAGGGTGCTAGGACTGTAAAAGAATATTATCATGATTTAAAAATTTGTACCACGTTTGCTGGTTTAGATGAATGCATGGAAGATGTAATGACAAGGTTTACAAACGGACTCAATTCTGAAATTCATACTATGGTCATGCATGAAACTTATGGACACCTTTCTCACTTGTTTTTGCTTGCATGTAAAGCTGAAAAAGAGATCGTGTTATACAATTATACATGCACCGAACATGCGACACATAGTTCCTCTTTTTTGTCTCCTCTACATGCTGAACAAGAGCACAAAATAGAGAAAATTGATGTTGTTTTTCCGTCATCACAAGAAGTATTGTTTGCTGACCCTTGTGATAGCGAAGAGTGGGTGGATAATTCACTTTTATTCAGGAAACAACTAGTGAATGAACATGTTACATCTGATATTGAACCAAACATTTTGGCTAAAAAGGAACATGTCATTTGTATTGCAAACGAAACTGAAGAAATAAATTTGCTCTCTTCTTTAAATACTTGGGGCTATATTGAGTTTGATGATCTTTGTGAGCTCGGTAATTTGGACAATATTTTATTTGATAGGTCAACTATGCCTTGTTGATGAAGACATCCACACTACTGATGCATCTATACCAATACAAGTACCAATTTCTGGTCCCATTACTGGCGCTCGTGCTCGTCAACTCAACCATCAGGTGATTACACTCTTGAGTTCATGTCCATCATATTTAGACCATGGAGACCCGTGCACTCTTGTTTTGCTTAGGAATCAGGGAGAAGACCGAAAGGGAAAAGGATTTGAACATGCTGGATTCGGACTGCAGAAGAACACCAACTTGTGACGGTCACCACGGTCAGATGCGGGCTCGGATTGGAATGTTCAAGCACAACATGGAAAGCTTATCAAGTCTACTTTCATATGGATCCGGAATTATAGTCATATCTGTTCTGAGGCCGCCGTAATCATTGTTTTCTTACCGAGACATTTCCTGCCTTTTCTGCCCATGGTGCTGCGTCACCCTATTTTGGCCCAATGGGTCGTGTATCAAGTTAGGTCCATTAGGGACGCATCCTAGGGTTGCAGCACGACCCCAATACCCTTGTGGTCGTCCTCCCATGTTTATAAACCCCCTAGCCGCCACCAAGAACAGCGGGTTTTGTTTAGATCAAGTTTAGCTCTCGCTACTTGCTTGCAAGCGCGCGTGCTAGTTCAGCCGCCCGTCTTCTTGTCTTCGGAACCCCACCATATTGGAGTTTGACTTTGAAACCTACATTTAGATCTGGTAATTCAGTACTTGTTCTACTTGTTCTTGCTAGTTCTTCGATTGCTTGCAGGACGAGTGCCCTAGTGGCCAGGGTGTCACGCTCCACAAGATCGTGACAGCCATAGGAGGTGGTGTATCGGTTGCTAAGGCGCAGCGTCTTTGGAAGGCTGTAGTCGGGCCGTTAACGTCGTCTCCTCCCCCAATCGAGTTATTCCACACCCTCTCATCGAAAGATCGGGCAATCACCCAACGGGTGCACATCAGTTGGTAATCAGAGCAAGGTTTATCGGTGAGAGATTTACTTTTCTTCGCTGTTTTCTTATCTCCTATAGTACAGAAAAAGCCAAAAAATAGTAGATTAGTTTTACCGCAATCCTATAAACCATTGAGCATTTACTAGTACTACTTAGTTAGGGCTTGTTGAGTTTTTGGTTGCATCGGTTGTGTCGAGTTGCTGGTCTTAGTTTATTCCTTTAAAGTTTTGAGTTCTACCACGTTTTGGTCACCACGAGATCCACCATCACCATAAACATCTCTGGTTCGTTTTTGCCACCACGGATACATCTCATGTCCGATTTGGAAGTTTAAATACAATCTGGAAAGCTTATCTTATCTTCTTTCCAACGGATCTGACCTTATCTCAAAATTCATTCTGAGCGCTCCGCAATCATCGTAGAGATTTCTGGACTTTCTATATTAACAAGATTTGTTAAATCTGATTTAAAGGGGCTATTAGCAATATCTTTATTGTTTGGGTTGTCATAGTGAAAAAAAGGGTTTAGGTCCCTGCAAAAAAAACAGAAGAAGAAGAAAAGAAAGAATAGAAAAGAAAAAAAAAGGAAAAGAAGAAGAAGGGGGCTGAATCTCTAAATCTGTTGTTTCTCTTTGTGCTGTGCTAGTTGTTCTTTTTCAGTGACTACCTTTGTGCCTAGGCTCACGTCTCTAGCATGATTTAGCCTAGGACCAGCACAGTACCACCGTTGAACGATTATTCAGCTTGCTTTTGTAACTAACGTGGTACTAGTGTATTCCTTGCTTCAGCCCACCTACAACTCTACATATTTCGACTACAGTTTGACAGGTCGTGTTGCTGCGGCACCGATACACTTATTCCACGGTTGCAGACTTGTTGGTTGCTGACCCCTCCTGTTGTGCAAGGTAAGAATTGGTAAGAGCTTGTGTGGCAGGTTGAGAGTGAGCGCCTTGCAGTAGCTACATCCTAATAGTTGTAGAGTTTTTATTCCTTCACATTTTTTTTCTTGTTGCCTCTGTTCGTCTAACCATGGCAGGATTGGAGGTTGATGATGCTTTTCGTAATATGCCACACTCTCCTCGCACCAAGGGTATCATACAACACTTTGTAAGGCTGGTGAAAACGCACACGGAAGGTCTTGATAATGACATGCAGGTGACGAATGAAAAGATGGGGCAATTGGAGGCCACACAGATCGACACAAACACCAAACTTGCAAATGTGGAAATGACAGTTGCTCATATTGACAAGAGCCTTGTTGCACTCTTGAGGCGATTTGATGAGATGCATGCTAATACCAATGGTGGGCGTGATGAGGGCGCCGAAGGTAACTGGGATGACAATGTTGCTGATACTGAACAAGATGACCAAGAAGCACCTAATCGCCGGCGACTACGTACTAACCGTAGAGGTATGGGTGGTTTTCGCCGACGTGAGGTACATGGTAATGATGATGCTTTTAGTAAGGTTAAATTTAAAATACCTCCTTTTGATGGTAAATATGACCCTGATGCTTACATTACTTGGGAGATTGCGGTTGATCAAAAGTTTGCATGCCATGAATTTCCTGAGAATGCGCGGGTTAGAGCTGCTACTAGTGAGTTTACTGAATTTGCTTCTGTTTGGTGGATAGAACATGGTAAGAAGAATCCTAATAACATGCCACAAACTTGGGATGCGTTGAAACGGGTCATGCGGGCTAGATTTGTTCCTTCTTATTATGCACGTGATATGTTAAACAAGTTGCAACAATTGAGACAGGGTACTCAAAGTGTAGAAGAATATTATCAGGAATTACAAATGGGTATGCTGCGTTGTAACATAGAGGAGGGTGAGGAATCTGCTATGGCTAGATTTTTGGGCGGGTTAAATAGGGAAATTCAGGACATCCTTGCTTATAAAGATTATGCTAATGTAACCCGATTGTTTCATCTTGCTTGCAAAGCTGAAAGGGAAGTGCAGGGACGACGTGCTAGTGCAAGGTCTAATGTTTCTGCAGGAAAATCTACACCATGGCAACAGCGCACGACTACGTCCATGACCGGTCGTACACCAGCACCAACTCCCTCGCCAAGTCGACCAGCACCCCCGCCTTCCTCCGGCGACAAACCACGTGCATCTTCCACAAATTCAACAACCAAATCTGCCCAGAAACCAGCAGGTAGTGCCTCTTCAGTAGCCTCCACGGGTAGAACAAGAGATGTTCTGTGTTATCGATGCAAGGGCTATGGACACGTGCAGCGTGATTGTCCTAATCAGCGTGTTTTGGTGGTAAAAGACGATGGTGGGTATTCCTCTGCTAGTGATTTGGATGAAGCTACACTTGCTTTGCTTGCGGCTGATGATGCAGGCACTAAGGAACCACCCGAAGAACAGATTGGTGCAGATGATGCAGAGCATTATGAGAGCCTCATTGTACAGCGTGTGCTTAGTGCACAAATGGAGAAGGCAGAGCAGAATCAGCGACATACGTTGTTTCAAACAAAGTGTGTCATTAAGGAGCGTTCATGTCGTTTGATCATTGATGGAGGTAGCTGCAACAACTTGGCTAGCAGCGACATGGTGGAGAAGCTTGCACTTACGACCAAACCGCACCCGCATCCATATCACATTCAATGGCTCAACAATAGTGGTAAGGTCAAGGTAACCAAGCTGGTACGAATTAATTTTGCTATTGGTTCATATCGTGATGTTGTTGACTGTGATGTTGTGCCTATGGATGCTTGTAATATTCTGCTAGGTAGACCATGGCAATTTGATTCAGATTGTATGCATCATGGTAGATCAAATCAATATTCTCTCATACACCATGATAAGAAAATTATTTTGCTTCCCATGTCCCCTGAGGCTATTGTGTGTGATGATGTTGCTAAAGCTACCAAAGCTAAAACTGAGAACAACAAGAATATTAAAGCTGTTGGTAATAACAAAGATGGGATAAAATTGAAAGGACATTGCTTGCTTGCAACAAAAACTGATGTTAATGAATTATTTGCTTCCACTACTGTTGCCTACGCCTTGGTATGCAAGGATGCTTTGATTTCAATTCAAGATATGCAGCATTCTTTGCCTCCTGTTATTACTAACATTTTGCAGGAGTATTCTGATGTATTTCCAAGTGAGATACCAGAGGGGCTGCCACCTATACGAGGGATTGAGCACCAAATTGATCTTATTCCTGGTGCATCTTTGCCGAATCGTGCGCCATATAGGACAAATCCAGAGGAAACAAAAGAAATTCAGCGACAAGTGCAAGAACTACTCGACAAATGTTACGTGCGTGAGTCTCTTAGTCCGTGTGCTGTTCCGGTTATTTTAGTGCCTAAAAAAGATGGAACATGGCGTATGTGTGTTGATTGTAGGGCTATTAATAATATCACGATACGTTATCGACACCCTATTCCACGTTTAGATGATATGCTTGATGAATTGAGTGGTGCCATTGTCTTTTCTAAAGTTGATTTGCGTAGTGGGTACCACCAGATTCGTATGAAATTGGGAGATGAATGGAAAACTGCTTTCAAAACTAAGTTCGGATTGTATGAGTGGTTAGTCATGCCTTTTGGGTTAACTAATGCACCTAGCACTTTCATGAGATTAATGAACGAGGTTTTGCGTGCCTTCATTGGAAAATTTGTGGTAGTATACTTTGATGACATATTGATCTACAGCAAATCTATGGATGAACATGTTGATCACATGCGTGCTGTTTTTAATGCTTTACGAGATGCACGTTTATTTGGTAACCTTGAGAAGTGCACATTTTGCACCGATCGAGTTTCGTTTCTTGGTTATGTTGTGACTCCACAGGGAATTGAGGTTGATCAAGCCAAGGTAGAAGCGATACATGGATGGCCTATGCCAAAGACTATCACACAGGTGCGGAGTTTCCTAGGACTTGCTGGCTTCTATCGCCGTTTTGTGAAGGACTTTAGCACCATTGCTGCACCTTTGAATGAGCTTACGAAGAAGGGAGTGCATTTTAGTTGGGGCAAAGTACAAGAGCACGCTTTCAACGTGCTGAAAGATAAGTTGACACATGCACCTCTCCTCCAACTTCCTGATTTTAATAAGACTTTTGAGCTTGAATGTGATGCTAGTGGAATTGGATTGGGTGGTGTTTTGTTACAAGAAGGCAAACCTGTTGCATATTTTAGTGAAAAATTGAGTGGGTCTGTTCTAAATTATTCTACTTATGATAAGGAATTATATGCTCTTGTGCGAACATTAGAAACATGGCAGCATTATTTGTGGCCCAAAGAGTTTGTTATTCATTCTGATCATGAATCTTTGAAACATATTCGTAGTCAAGGAAAACTGAACCGTAGACATGCTAAGTGGGTTGAATTTATCGAATCATTTCCTTATGTTATTAAGCACAAGAAAGGAAAAGAGAATATCATTGCTGACGCTTTGTCTAGGAGATATACTTTGCTGAATCAACTTGACTACAAAATCTTTGGATTAGAGACGATTAAAGACCAATATGTTCATGATGCTGATTTTAAAGATGTGTTGCTGCATTGTAAAGATGGGAAAGATGGAACAAATATATCGTTAGTGATGGGTTTGTGTTTAGAGCTAACAAGCTATGCATTCCAGCTAGCTCCGTTCGTTTGTTGTTGTTACAGGAAGCACATGGAGGTGGCTTAATGGGACATTTTGGAGCAAAGAAAACGGAGGACATACTTGCTGGTCATTTCTTTTGGCCCAAGATGAGAAGAGATGTGGTGAGATTGGTTGCTCATTGCACGACATGTCAAAAGGCGAAGTCACGGTTAAATCCACACGGTTTGTATTTGCCTCTACCCGTTCCTAGTGCTCCTTGGGAAGATATTTCTATGGATTTTGTGCTGGGATTGCCTAGGACTAGGAAGGGACATGATAGTGTGTTTGTGGTTGTTGATAGATTTTCTAAGATGGCACATTTCATACCATGTCATAAAACTGACGATGCTACTCATATTGCTGATTTGTTCTTTCGTGAAATTGTTCGCTTGCATGGTGTGCCCAACACAATCGTTTCTGATCGTGATGCTAAATTTCTTAGTCATTTTTGGAGGACTTTGTGGGCAAAATTGGGGACTAAGCTTTTATTTTCTACTACATGTCATCCTCAAACTGATGGTCAAACTGAAGTTGTGAATAGAACTTTGTCTACTATGTTAAGGGCAGTTCTAAAGAAGAATATTAAGATGTGGGAGGACTGTTTGCCTCATGTTGAATTTGCTTATAATCGATCATTGCATTCTACTACAAAGATGTGCCCATTTCAGATTGTATATGGTTTGTTGCCTCGTGCTCCTATTGAATTAATGCCTTTGCCATCTTCTGAAAAACTAAATTTTGATGCTACTAGGCGTGCTGAATTGATGTTAAAACTGCATGAAACTACTAAAGAAAACATAGAGCGTATGAATGCTAGATATAAGTTTGCTAGTGATAAAGGTAGAAAGGAAATAAATTTTGAACCTGGAGATTTAGTTTGGTTGCATTTGAGAAAGGAAAGGTTTCCTGAATTACGAAAATCTAAATTGTTGCCTCGAGCCGATGGACCGTTTAAAGTGCTAGAGAAAATTAACGACAATGCATATAGGCTAGATCTGCCTGCAAACTTTGGGGTTAGCCCCACATTTAACATTGCAGATTTAAAGCCCTACTTAGGAGAGGAAGTTGAGCTTGAGTCGAGGACGACTCAAATGCAAGAAGGGGAGAATGATGAAGACATCCACACTACTGATGCATCTATACCAATACAAGTACCAATTTCTGGTCCCATTACTCGCGCTCGTGCTCGTCAACTCAACCATCAGGTGATTACACTCTTGAGTTCATGTCCATCATATTTAGACCATGGAGACCCGTGCACTCTTGTTTTGCTTAGGAATCAGGGAGAAGACCGAAAGGGAAAAGGATTTGAACATGCTGGATTCGGACTGCAGAAGAACACCAACTTGTGACAGTCACCACGGTCAGATGCGGGCTCGGATTGGAATGTTCAAGCACAACATGGAAAGCTTATCAAGTCTACTTTCATATGGATCCGGAATTATAGTCATATCTGTTCTGAGGCCGCCGTAATCATTGTTTTCTTACCGAGACATTTCCTGCCTTTTCTGCCCATGGTGCTGCGTCACCCTATTTTGGCCCAATGGGTCGTGTATCAAGTTAGGTCCATTAGGGACGCATCCTAGGGTTGCAGCACGACCCCAATACCCTTGTGGTCGTCCTCCCATGTTTATAAACCCCCTAGCCGCCACCAAGAACAGCGGGTTTTGTTTAGATCAAGTTTAGCTCTCGCTACTTGCTTGCAAGCGCGCGTGCTAGTTCAGCCGCCCGTCTTCTTGTCTTCGGAACCCCACCATATTGGAGTTTGACTTTGAAACCTACATTTAGATCTGGTAATTCAGTACTTGTTCTACTTGTTCTTGCTAGTTCTTTGATTGCTTGCAGGACGAGTGCCCTAGTGGCCAGGGTGTCACGCTCCACAAGATCGTGACAGCCATAGGAGGTGGTGTATCGGTTGCTAAGGCGCAGCGTCTTTGGAAGGCTGTAGTCGGGCCGTGAACGTCATCTCCTCCCCCAATCGAGTTATTCCACACCCTCTCATCGAAAGATCGGGCAATCACCCAACGGGTGCACATCACACTTGTCCTTCTCATGCTATATTTTACTTTGCTGGTAAGTACAACAATACAGGACAATTTTTAGTGCATAGAGTTTATATTTCATCAATATATAGTGTTTCTTCACATTGCACATGTTCTCAAGAAGTGGAGAAATTATTGTTTCCATGTACTTTAGTCAAAGTTTCAGGTTTATTTTTAGAAGATCATGATAAAACCTTAGTCATGAACATCAATCATGATGCAACACAGAGGACAGTTTGCTGTCAAGAAGAGGAGAATGATGAGAACATAACCTGCTCAGATATGACCATGTCAATGGCTCCTGCTGCGAAGGTGAAACTCTTCCACATTATAACTACCATCGATATATTTGAAGAATTGATATTGCGCCGTAAAGTGTGTATACTTTTATTTGTAGAACTTCTTACATGGATCAAGCGATGTGTTAAGGGTTCAAGGAAGGCTTTGAGGAACAAAGAAGTTGATTGAGGACCAAGTAATGATATTTCCAACATCCCCTAATCATGCAATCACATCATAAGATTGACCAGATACTTGGGTGAGGAGTACACGCTAGAGTCGAGGACGACTCTATTGTAAGAAGGGGAGGATGATAAGGACATCGCTGCCATTGATACAACCACACCAATTATCACTTCACCATTCGTAGCTAATCAGGGACCAATGACACGAGCTTGTGCACGTAAACTTAATTATAAGGTGAACTCGTTTCTGGCTGCTGAAGCTAATTCTTCTTTAAATGTGGTACTAAAGCCTTGCTACGACTTTATTATGCTCAGGTGTTTGGGAGGTGAACCATCTTGGAGTGGAGAAAACAACAAAGCAATAAAAGCTATTGCACCCGAGATAATTTCGTAACTGCAGCAAGTGCATGTTAAAGAGGGCATATATTTCAACTCCCAAGGTTGTTTAAAGCAAATAAGCACTTGTTGGAAAGGTCTCTTCGTCTACTTTCTAGTGGATCAAGAGTTAACGAGAGATCAGACAATAAGCGTCCAGAAACTGTCAAGTGAACTGCTCTACCCAAGTCAATTTCGTAACTGCAGCATGCACCAAATTAAATGGAGCATAACTTTCCACTCCCAAGGTTGTTTAGTGCAAATAACTACTTGTTGGAAAGCTCTCTTCGTCTACTTTCAGGTGCCTCAAGAATCAATGACAGAAACCAAACGAGGCGTCCAGAAACTGCCGAGAGAGTTTCGTTCTCCATTAGAACTCCTTTCTATTCCTCTATTTAAGCAACTAGCAGCCACCAAAGAACTTGGGTTTTTGTTTGATGTAAGTTTAGCCTTTGCTACTTCCTTGTAAACGAGTGTGTCGGCTAGACCACCCGGATACTTGAAACATAACCCCAGCTCTATCAGATCCGTGAGCGTCTGTGTTTTATCTTGTTCTTGCTTGTTCTCGATTGCTTGCAGGTTCAAGGCTGTTCTTGGCACGGCAAGAGCAGCAACAACAGGAGCCGGTGTAACTATCGCTAAGGCGCAGCACCCTTGTGGTTGTTGTAGTCGGATAGCACAACGTCGACCTCCACCCCAAATCGTAGTTATCAGGAGACGGTGTACCTATCGCTCAAGGCGCCACACCATCTTGGTTGTGGTAGTCGGGCAACCAACGTCGTTCTCCAACAAGTTTTCCACCTCCATCATCTCTCATCGAAAGATCGGGCACCCTTCTACCCGTTGGGTTTATCAGCAGTCAGCCCTCCGTAGAGGCCTTCACCAAGAATTATTGTCTGCACTGGCAAAAGAGAAAAATTAGAAGTAAGATTGCACAGTTTGGATCGTGCACCTTCACGCTGAGGACCGGAAAGACTTCGGCGGAAGTCGTGGAATTACTTCCTTGTGCTCGCAATAAGTGGGGCAACTGGTGGGATTATTGGTTTTATGTTTCGGGAGGCGAAGTCAAAGACCTCCCAGGTCTCCCTGTGGCCGTAATGTGCTCCCACTGTTATGTGGCATTCCCACCGTTTGAGGTGACGGAGGATGATGAGGACGAAGGGGCCCTCCGATGCGCTGCCTGCATGAGCAGCGGGCGCGATTTGGTTGAGGAATTCATCGGTTATGGAGTGTGGCCGCTGGCGCATGGCTGGGTGCTTGGCGAAGTATGCCCTCGCCAGATGCCTACCTTGGGCAAGCAGTTGGTGCGAAGTACGGCCTTCACTTTGGATCTGCGCGACCGAGACCTAGCCGCATTCATGCGTGAAGTGGAGGATGGGGCTGTAAGGATTGTAGGGCGGTATGCGCTGAGGACGGAGACTCTACAGAGTTGGGATATTCATGGATCCAATGTTCGCTTGAATCGTGTCTTCGAGTTAAACCGTTTGCCATATGGCGGCTACCCTAGAGATGACACTGCTGCGGCTGTCGATTGCCGCGGGAAAAAGCCAGCGGGTGTGGCTGAGGAAGGCCCTTCGCGGGAGGCTGCCCCGGCCATTAAGAAGAGAAAACTAGGTACTGCAGCTGAGGGGTTGGGGGTCTCTGATCATTTTGCTGTGGATTGATGGGGACTTGTGCGGCCCCGGGGGAAGGATGTCTTTGCCCGAGCTCCGAGAGTCTTTGGCACGAACGCTGAAGGTTACCAGGGGTCGATGGCCAAGGAACGTTCCGATTCCCCGAGCGACCGGCGAGGACATATTTACGTCTCGTTTGGCCCGTGAGATGAAGATTTTTCCTTATGGACGGAATATTGCTGCTGTTGTATCGATAGTGATGGACAAGGATCATCAAGATGCGGCGTGGAAGCGCCAGGAATTCACTAGGGTCGGGGACCCTAGTCGTGAGGTGAAGAGGGCGCGGGGAGGCGCGAAGTCCACCGCATCCGGCAGCAGCAAACCACCGCCGGCTGCGAAGCCAGCCGTCTCTGGGCCCAGAAAATCTTCGGCGGGTGCGAGGGCGGTCGCTTCCGGCACAGGCAAGCTGCTCTTGGCTGAGCCTACGAAGGAGCGAAGGCCACCGTCGCCGGTGCACACCAACGAAGCAGCGACGGGTGGTGCCGACTTCGACATGGACATCTGCGTGGATGATTACCGTGTAGGTGGTGTCGTGATGTTTGATGCGCACACGGGCCGGGGACTTGTTGGTGAGTTTTTTTAACACGGGGACTGGGTCTTGAACAAGATTATGGTGCAGGGTCGGATGCTGGGCAGCTGGCTATTGTCCCGGCTCCGGTGGCGGCCACTCTGCCTGCGGCGGCGGTTGGAGCGAAGGGTACTTCGCAGGACCCATGGTCCAAATTCTGTGCCAGCGGCGAGATTTCGTCGGCCGCCGCCACTAAAGACGTGTCGGGCTCTGTGTCCCAGCAGCTGAAGCATGCATCGCAGCAGCTGAAGCATGTAAGTCGTCTTGGACTTCGTTAGTTCGTTATTTTTATGTAGTTGTGGATGTGATGGATTTTTTGTGGTAGGCGGCCGCCTTCGCCGACCATGTTGCATCGGGCACCCTGACTTCGGAGTTCGCTGCCGAGAGGCAACGACTCGAGGCAGGATCGAGCGCCTCCGGGCGCAGCATACAGATGCTGTTTGGGACAAGTCAGCTACGGAAAACAAGAGCCGTAGGCTGACAGAGAGGTTGGAGGCTGCGGAGGCCGAGAAGGAGGATCTCAGGCGTCAGTTGCCGGAGGAGAGGAAGGACGCAAACAGAGCCTGTGCTGAGGCGCAGGCTACACAAGCCGAGTCCAAACTTGCGCGGGCAGAGGCCAGTCTCGCCCGCCAACGCGCCGAGGAGATGGAAATGAGGCTCTGCGGCCTGCGCGACCACCTAGACAAAACAGAGGCCTCTACACGCGTGGAGGTCGACCGGACACACACGCAGCTCATGGACGCGTACCAGGAGCTTGGTGCGTGGACCACTCCCTTTGAAGCGTCCGGTCCGGAGGTGGGCCTCTGCTTCCTTGGGTGGCTACAGGAGGAGCTGGACATGCTCCCGACGATTGTGACGGGCCTCATGTCCTTCGCCTCCCTCATTACCTGCGAAGGGGCCGTGAATGCCTTGTCCCACGAGGGATGCAGGCACTTCGAGGTCTTCGACCGATCGGACGAAGACTTCGAGCGTGGAATCTTCCAGGTCGAGGACCCGATGTTGAAGCGGTCGGCTGGGGCGCTTTACGATAGGATGTGGGGCCCTCACGGCCGTGAGACTGTCCGGGAGAGGTATGGATCAGGTAAAAGTGCATATGTGTGATTATATGTGTGGGTATGTGTGTGTATTTGCGTGGTTGTTGAATGAATGTGTTATTGCAGTAGATGGCGCATGATGAAGAGGTCGAGGACCTCGGTGATCTGGATAGCACACTGCCCGAGGCATCGGGGGTGGAGCTAGCGCCGCCATCCGATGCTGGCGAGGGCCCCTTGGTGACCCCCGCGTCGACTGGAGCTGGCGAAGACCCCGTGCCGGCCACTGCGTCGACGGGTGAGGACACTTGTGGCGGAACTGCCCGAATTATTCCAACTTAAGTGCCTAAGTCCCGCCTTAGAGGCTACACCACACTTAAATGGGAATAACCCGTCAATCCCTCGGATCTAGTCCGACAAGGCCACTGACAGGATCAAGTACCACAATCTCACTTGATGGTGAGTCACAGAGCAAATACAATAAAGCATAAAACCATGCATATGAGAGTATTAAATTATTACATCACCATCGGAGTTTTGCAAAAGTAGTCATCATTGTTCGAAGTGCAGCGGAATAAAACTAATGGTAAATAAACAGAGAGATGGGGAAGCCTGTCCCATCACTCCTCATGCTCCTCCTCGGCCGAGGTAGGGTCCCACTCGACAGTCCAACCCAGTGGCAAGATGGACGGCCAAGTCACTCCAGCAACCATGTCCTCCAGAGAACCTGTAAAATTATGCCACAAGCAAGGCTGAGTATACTAATACTCAGCTAGACTTACCCGGTGTGAGGAGTCTACTCCTCTACCTCTAGACATGCAGCTGTTTGGCTGTGGGGTTGGGTTGCCAAAAGCACTAGCTGAGTTTCTAAATCAAGTTTTAACTTTGTCAAATTTAAGTGTGACTCTCTTAAGGCTAAAAGTGTACTATCTACTCATACATGGTATCAAACATACTTAGCAATCAACATCTTGTGTCAGCTCATCATATTTCCACTTGTTACTCAATGTAGCAGCATGGATCAAGCAGTCTCATTAGCTGCGAGAAGCAGACGATTCGAATCGAGTTTTCATCCTTGCAAGGTAAACCTAAACACACGACATGTAGTGATGAGGACATCACTATGAGTACGACTACACCAGCAGCACCTCCACATCAAGCGCCACTTCCTTCATTAGCTGGGCCAATCACTCGGGCCCGTGCCAGAGATCTTAACTTCGTCATGCTACTGAAGAATGAGGGCCCAGAAGAATAGACGACCAGCCCAACTGCGGCCCATAGTGGACGACCTAGGGTTGGCCGCCCCTAGGGGCTGCGCCCCTCTCTATTTATCCAGGAGCTGCGCCTCCTTTGTTTTCGAGTTTTGTTTTACGTTAGCTTTAGCTACTCTTGAACACGCGGAAATCTGCGCTGTCTTCGTGTATTCAGAACTCCACCCTCGAGTAATAGATTAGATTGCTCGCATCTTTTTCTTGTTCGTTCTTCGATTGCGCACAGGAAACGATCTTCGTGATCAGGCCGATCTCGCATCAGCAAGGTCGGTAACCACAGGGAGTTGGTTCAGCGATTGCATTGGCGCCTCAGGCTTGCTTGTCGTAGTCGGATCGCAAGGGTCATCTTCCGCCAAATCGGAATTATCTCTACTCACCGAAAGATCGGGCACCTCAGCTATATCAATTGGTATCAGATTTCCAGGTTGATCGGTGAGTTTATCGAGTGTTTTTTTCTCCTACAGTCCACAAAACCACATAAAAATTTAGGTTAGACTGTATACCAGCACCCTTTTGAGCCTCGCACCTTCTTTCAATAATCTACATTGTTGAATTTGTGTGCTTTCGCGTCATTTGTTGTTGGTCGCATTGTGTTTTTTTTTCACCATCCTTCTTTCTTCCTTGTTTTTCTCCTTCGGTTACATCAAACCGTAGCGCGCCGCAACCATCTTCCTTGTTTTTCTCCTTCGGTTACATCAAACCCTAGCGCGCCGCAACCATCTTCCTTGTTTCTCTCCTTCGGTTACATCAAACCGAGTCAACGCCGCTTCCTTGTTTTTCTCCTTCGGTTACGTCAAAAAAAACAGAAACAAAAGAAAAAAAAGAAAATGAAAGAGAAAGGATAGAACCAGAGGACAAACAAAAAAAGTAAGGAACTTGTTGACTCATCTCGGTCGTTTTAAACATAACTTGAGGTACCTTCCTTAAACCGGGCATAACTTTTCGCTCAGTTGTCCAAAAAATCTGAATTTTTTTACAGGAGCTTGTTGACACCATTCTGAGGCCGGCCAAACTTACCTTCGGTCTGTTTGGTTTCGACAAAATTGTCAAAAAAATTCAGGAAAATAAAGAAAAAAATTCGTCAAAGTTCTCGCACGCTTTTCAGAGAACTTCCTGATTTTCTGTAGACCACATCTGAACTCTGTTTTAGGTGAAACTTCGTGTAGCTCCTATTTTGTTGCTCCTTGTGCTGAGAAAAATATCAAAAAAATCATACAAAAAAGAAAAACAAAATCACCTGTGATTCCTAATAATGCCTTTTTGGCATCGCTAGTACAATATTTACGGTACTGCCATTCTGCTAGTTCCATCCGTGCTTTGTATGCACCTGTGGCCAGCAATATAGTTTCGTGTTTTGCACTATAATTCAACTTTGCATTATTGTTTGATCGTGTTAATCCTTGACTTGAGTGCAGCCTACCTAGAACTCCACATATTTCTACGACGAGCAGGTTTCTGTTTCTCCACACAATCGCTCATCCAATCTTTCACCGGTTCCACCTGTTGATTGCAGTTCACCACTGTGGCTTCGTAAGAACGTATAAGAACTTGATAACAACATTCCATTGAGCGAGCAAGTTGTCACCACCATTCCCCTGTTGTCGTCGGGTTTTCTCCTTTTGGTGTTTTGGTGTTTGCGCTAACTATGGCAGGAGCACACGACATGGTGGATAACAAGTTGATGGACTTGCTGTTGACATTAGGACGATGCATGAACGGCTTGATTCAACGATCACTTCGACGACCGAGCGTTTCAACCACCTTGACCTTGCTCAAACGGCGACTCGCACCACACTCGACACCATCCTGGCACGCCTTGATGCATTGACCACAAAGATGGAGCAGGAATACGGCGGTGACACTGAGCAGGACGATGGAGATCGCCGTGGTCGTGCACGCCGTGTGGTTCGTCATCCCCCTAATGACTTATTTTCTAAGATTAAATTTAAAATTCCATCTTTTAATGGTAAATATGATCCTGCTGCATATCTTGATTGGGAATTTGAGGTAGAACAGAAATTTTCATGCCATGATATTCCTACTAATAGCCAAGTGAAGGCTGCCATTAGTGAATTTACTGATTTTGCTTTAATTTGGTGGCGTGAGTGTAAACAAAAACTTCCCATTAACAGTGTCATTACTTGGACCCAATTAAAAACTGCCATGCACCACAGATTTGTTCCTTCCTATTATGCTCGTGATTTGCTTAACAAAATGCAGCATTTTCAACAAGGTTCACAATCTGTTGAGGAATATTACCAGGAGTTACAAAAGGGTATGCTTCGTTGTGGTTTGGTTGAGTCGGATGACGCTGCTATGGCGCGTTTTCGTGGTGGTTTGAATAGGGAAATTCAGGATATACTTGATTATAAGGATTATTTTGGTATAACCACATTGTTTGAATATGCTTGCAAAGCTCAACGTGAAGTGCAGGGACGACGATCAAAGACATATACTAACTCTTTTGCAGGCTGGGGTCCAACACACAGCTCAACTCCTTCCAGCCCTGCACCTTCTACGCCTAGCACTACATCGCACACAGGGACGACCAAGCCAGTGGCGCCCCCTGCCAAAGGCACCGCTTCTTCCACAGGACGTACACAGGATATTCAGTGCCATCGTTGCAGAGGGTTTGGGCACATGATTCGGGACTGCCCAAACAAGCGTACCTTGCTTATACGTGACAATGGTGAGTACTCTTCAGCCAGTGATTCTGAGGAAACTAGTCATGCTATGATTGCCACTAACCATGCAGAAAATGAGGAAGTCCACGTTGATCCTATCGACGCCGATAGGTATGAGAGTCTTGTTGTGCAGCGTGTTCTCAACACATAGGTTGCCCAGGCCGAAAAAAATCAGCGACACACTCTATTCCATACCAAGGGCGTTGTGCACGAACGGTCGATTCACATCATCATTGATAGTGGCAGCTGCAACAATTTGGCAAGTACATCGTTGGTAGAGAAATTATCCTTGCCCACTCGCGCACACCCACATCCGTATCACATTCAATGGCTTAATGATGGTGGTAAAATAAAGGTAAAACGTTCGGTACGTGTCCCCTTTTCGCTGGGTTCTTATTCTGATTATGCTAATTGCGATGTTATTCCTATGGAAGCATGCTCTTTGTTATTGGGTCGACCTTGGCAATATGATACTGATAGTTTACATCATGGTCGCTCAAATCATTATTCTTTCATGTTTAAAGGCCAGAAAATAATTATACATCCAATGACCCCTGACCAAATTTTGAAAGATGATCTTACTAGGGCTGCTAAAACTGCACAACAAGTCAAATCGACATCAGCCGCACCTATTAAATCTGAAATCAAGTTGCACTCTCCTGTTTTACTTGCTACACGTGCTGATTTTGATGATCTCCATGAAGCTCATATGCCTTGTTATGCACTTGTATGCTCGCGCATGCTTGTTCCGCTTGATGATGCACCGTCTTTGGATATACTCCCTGCTGTTGTTAACCTTTTGCAGGAGTATGCTGATGTTTATCCTACGGACTTACCACCGGGTCTTCCTCCCCTCCGTGGCATTGAGCATCAGATCGATCTCATCCCCGGCGCTTCTCTTCCGAACCGCGCCCCGTACCGTACAAATCTAGATAATACGAAGGAGATCCAGCGCTAGGTGCAGACACTACTTGATAAAGGTTACATTCGTGAGTCTCTTAGCCCTTGCTCGGTTCCTGTTTTACTCGTTCCAAAGAAAGATGGGTCATGGCGTATGTGTGTAGATTGTCGTGCTATTAATAACATCACAGTTCGTTATCGATATCCTATTCCACGCCTTGATGATATGTTAGATGAGCTTAGTGGTGCCGTTATTTTCTCTAAGGTTGATTTGCGTAGCGGTTACCATCAGATTAGAATAAAACTCGGTGATGAATGGAAAACGGCTTTTAAAACGAAATTTGGTTTATATGAATGGTTGGTTATGCCATTTGGATTGACTAATGCTCCCAGCACCTTTATGCGTATAATGAACGAAGTTCTACGGGCCTTCATAGGTTTGTTTGTTGTTTGTTATTTCGATGATATCCTTATTTACAGCAAGTCTATAGAGGAGCATTTAGAACATTTGCGTGCTGTTTTTGATGCTTTGCGTGCTGCTCGCTTGTTTGGTAACATGGAAAAGTGCACATTTTGCACGCAACGTGTCTCGTTTCTTGGCTATGTGGTTACTCCGCAGGGCATTGAGGTGGATAGCAGCAAGATTGCTGCCATTCGGGAGTGGCCTACACCGACGACGGTCACACAAATTCGGAGCTTTCTTGGACTTGCCGGTTTCTACCGCAGATTTGTTCGTGATTTTAGCTCCATTGCAGCGCCTCTACATGAGCTTACAAAGAAAGATGTGTCGTTTGCTTGGAGTGATTCACAGGAGGTAGCGTTCAGCACTTTGAAAGATAAGTTAACCCAAGCTCCCCTCTTGCAATTGCCTGATTTTAATAAAGTTTTTGAGCTTGAATGTGATGCTAGCGGTATTGGGCTAGGTGCTGTTTTGTTACAAGAAGGAAAACCAGTTGCTTATTTTAGTGAAAAATTAAGCGGTGCTAGTCTGAAATATTCTACTTATGATAAGGAGCTTTACGCTTTAGTGCGCACTTTGCATACATGGCAGCACTATCTTTGGCATCGTGAGTTCATAATTCATTCTGATCATGAGGCTTTAAAACATATTCGTACCCAAACAAATCTGAACCGTCGTCATGCTAAATGGGTCGAATTCATTGAGTCCTTTCCTTACATTATTAAACACAAGAACGGGAAGGACAATGTTATTGCTGATGCTTTGTCTCGTCGCTATACCATGCTGTCACAATTAGATTTTAAAATCTTTGGTTTGGACACTGTGAAGGATCAATATGTTGACGATGCTGATTTTAAAGATGCTTTCGGCCATTGTATTAATGGGATACCATGGGGCAAATTTCACATACATGATGGGTTCCTGTTTCGCGCTAACAAGTTGTGTGTTCCAGCTAGCTCGGTTCGTCTTTTGTTGTTACAGGAAGCGCATGGAGGCGGTCTCATGGGGCATTTTGGCGTCTACAAAACGCATGAGGTGTTGGTTGCCCACTTCTTTTGGCCTCGGATGCGCGCTGATGTTGAGCGCCTTGTTGCACGCTGCACTACTTGTCAGAAAGCTAAGTCACGGTTGAACAACCATGGTTTGTATATGCCTTTGCCTGTCCCTTCTTCTCCTTGGCTTGATATCTCTATGGACTTTGTTTTGGGCTTGCCTAGAACTAAGAAGGGGAGAGATAGTATTTTTGTGGTTGTTGATAGATTCTCTAAAATGGCTCACTTTATACCTTGTCATAAAACTGATGATGCTAGCATTGTTGCTGAATTGTTCTTTAGAGAAATTATTCATTTACATGGTATTCCAAAAACAGTAGTCTCTGATCGCGATGCTAAGTTTTTAAGCCATTTTTGGAGATCTCTTTGGAATAAATTGGGAACTAAATTGTTGTTTAGCACTACTTGTCACCCTCAGACTGATGGACAAACTGAGGTAGTAAATAGAATTTTATCTACCATGCTTAGGGCTGTTTTAGACAAGAATTTGAGACGTTGGGAGGATTGCTTGCCTCATGTTGAATTTGTTTACAATCATGCCACACATTCTTCTACAAAGATGTGCCCTTTCCAGATTGTTTATGGTTACATCCCTAGGGCACCTATTGATTTGATTTCACTTAATGCTGCGAACGCCCCACATGTAGATGCTGCTGCACATGTTGAACAAATGATTACCATACATGAACAAACGAAACAGAACATTGCTGCTACTAATGCAAAAAATCAGGTTGCTGGTAGTAAAGGAAGAAAACATGTTACTTTTGAGCCAGGTGATATGGTTTGGTTGCATTTGAGAAAGGATCGGTTTTCTACTTTGCGCCGTTCTAAATTAATGCCTCGTGCTGCTGGTCCTTTTAACGTGCTAACAAAGATTAATGATAATGCTTATATCCTTGACCTGCCTGTGGAATTTGGTGTTTCCACTAGTTTTAATGTTGCAGATTTGAAACCATATATGGCTGAGGATGAGGAGTTGTCGTCGAGGACGACTTCACTTCAAGAAGGGGAGGATGATGAGGACATCACTATGAGTACGACTACACCACCAGCACCTCCACATCAAGCGCCACTTCCTTCATTAGCTAGGCCAATCACTCGGGCCCGTGCCAGAGATCTTAACTTCGTCATGCTACTAAAGAATGAGGGCCCAGAAGAATAGACGACCAGCCCAACTGCGGCCCATAGTGGACGACCTAGGGTTGGCCGCCCCTAGGGGCTGCGCCCCTCTCTATTTATCCAGGAGCTGCGCCTCCTTTGTTTTCGAGTTTCGTTTTACGTTAGCTTTAGCTACTCTCAAACACGCGGAAATCTGCGCTGTCTTCGTGTATTCAGAACTCCACCCTCGAGTAATAGATTAGATTGCTCGCATCTTTTTCTTGTTCGTTCTTCGGTTGCGCACAGGAAACGATCTTCGTGATCAGGCCGATCTCGCATCAGCAAGGTCGGTAACCACAGGGAGTTGGTTCAGCGATTGCATAGGCGCCTCGGGCTTGCTCGTCGTAGTAGGATCGCAAGGGTCATCTTCCGCCAAATCAGAATTATCTCTACTCGCCAAAACATCGGGCACCTCAGCTATATCATGTAGGGGCACTCCGTCCCCACACACATCGACCGTCCCCATCGATTCCTCGTCAGCAGATCAGGGCTCACCGCCTTGGCGTACAATGCCTCACTGACCCCGACTGCCGTCGTGTAGTGACCACACTTGTACCCACCATAACCGGAATGGGAGACCACGTCTCAGGTCGCGTGAGGGGATATGTCCACTGCCAGGTTCACTCAGGTACTAGGCTTACCGATTTACCATATTTCTCGGCATGTGCTTAGTACGTTCAAACGCTTGACTCACGGTACCACACCTTAATCCTTATTCCAATTTTTATCCCGTAGACAACCAATCCCCATGGATTGTTGCCCACAAACCAACATCAATATGATAAGAAAGTGGATACAGCCAATTCCTGACCTCGCGCGAGTGCTAGAAAAATCACTCGACTTCTACCGAGATCCTAATTAATAAAGCAGCTACTCGACTTAGCATACTAGTATTCATCTCAATGGGATTCCTGAGATCATGCAACTAGGGTTTCAAACAACTCCTACACTTAAGTGCACAATCAATCCTACAATCATTAAGTATATTAAAATAGCATAAATAACAGGTTATGCATAAACCGGGGCTTGCCTTCCAAGGCTGTGGCAGGCAGATCCTCTGGTGCAGGCTCGGGTGCTGGATCCGGGGCTACCTCCTGAGCAGCTCCTTGCTCCGGCACGAGGACGTACTCTCCGTCAACAAGGTTACAGTCTATCGAAATGCAATGAACATGTATGTCATGATTATGCAGGATTTAATAACATTATGCTAAGAGAAGAAAAACTAAGTTTATGAGTAACTTAGGGTTTTCTTGGTCATACGGGGCTTTTAGTGGTTTATGATTATCACTCTAGGTTTAGGTTTTTGTTAAGGATAAGCATAAAGGATTGGTATTTCCTTATTATAATTTAGTGGACAATTTACAAAGGGTTTTAGGATGACACTAATTTCTATTATTCATTTTTCCCTTTCTTTATTTTCTATTTATGGTTTCTAGTGTAGGTTTGAACTACAACAGTGGTTTAACTTTTTCCAAAAATTCTGTAAAAATTACAGTGGGTTGCCATTGGTCATTATAGCCTGTTCTAGGATTTTGAGGTTTAATTTAAAAAGGCTATGCTCTAGACAAAAATAACAAAGTTGTGTAAATGGGCCACTTTGCACTACAACTCTTACTTAGGGGTGGGTTCTGTCCTAAAGGTTATTTTTGTGGGCATCTAACAGTAATAATAAGCTTCTGTGCCAAAGATCACAGAAAGCTAACGGATGGTTATTTAGTTATGATTTTCTAAAGTTTAATGCCAAAAAGGCCCTTTCTACTACATTATTATTTGAAAAATGTCAAACAGCAGATTTCATATTTTCCCTAAGTTCTTAATAACAAAACATTAACTATCCCAAGGGTTGGGGTGTTTTTACCTTGGGGTTATTTTTGTAGGGTTTTTCTAAGTTTTCCTTGTTTTCCCAAAATAAAAGGTATCCTATTTATTTTATACTAGACCAGAGTATAATAGTTTTTTCTAGTGAACTATACTGAATAAGTACCCTAACAAAAATAAAGGTGCCATCTGGTTCATTATTTAAATCACCTTTTCTATTTTTCTTAACCTCAAGCATATTGTAAAATAAATGGCAAAAGCTAACTTAATGGGGTGGACAGAGAGGTTTAGCATTTTTAAACAGGTCAGTAGGTGGACATAAACTTCTCCAAATTTTCCTAACCCTAGTCAAATAGTGCAACTATTTTTCTTCCTATTATTTAGCTTTTGGCCAAAACAATAATTAAATCAGAACCCTAAAGTTTTCTGTAGTACCTAGGGGTTTTATATTTTTCCTAAGTAGCCTATATTATTTAAGATCTGACAAAATTGGTTTGACTAAATTTGGATGAATAAAACAGAAGTTATGAATTATTCAAGTTCTGTTCAAATTTTAAATCAGATTTAATAAAGGTTTCCTGGAAAAGCAGTTTACACCGAGGACCCTGGGTTTAAACCAAATCAACCCACTCAAATCTACCCCTGCGCCACTATTCCCCTAAGTCACTGACAGTTCAAAAATCCCCCTGACCTTTCCTTCTTCTTCCCCGAGGTCCTTCCCCTAATGTAAACAGTACCCGCGGGAAAGAAAAGGGCGGCGCGGCTTACCGGCGGCGAGAGAGGTCCGGCGAGGGGCGGGGTTGGCTCGGGGAGGCTCTAGCGGTCACAACGGTGTACGGCTTGATGGCGGGGGTGGCCGGAATCGCTCGGTCCACGCGCGCAGGCGGGTGTCCTCGTCGGCGGCGGGTGTGCCAGCCAAATCACGGCGATCTAGTTCAACCCAATGGCACGGTGAGCTTCACGGGGTGATGTAGAGGCTATCTGTGCATTGAATCGAAAAATGGTGCAGTGGCTTACCGGGTCTACGCTCACCGACGGTCGGAGGGAGTCCGGCGACCGTGGACTGGCCTCTCCGGCGAAGCAGACTTCGATTCCTCGCTCGGGGAGCTTCACCGAGGTGTGCTCAGTCCTCTCCGAGGGTCGGACGGGGTTGGGAAAGGCTTGGTTGGCCGGTCTACGGTGGCAGGGGCTCGGGTGGCCGCGGACACGCCGTGCACGGGCAAACGCCGGTGAGTTTGAGCTCCGGTGAGGTTGAGCGTGCGCGGAAGGGTACGGTTAAGGTCACTGGGCGTTATATAGGCGCGGGCGCGGGCCATGGCATCGGCTGGCCTTTGGCGCGACGCGGGGCACGCGAGGTCGGGCGCGGGCGTGCTCTGGCACGCGCAGAATGCGTCGAACACGTGGAAGTGTTCATCTGCCCGTGTTCAAACGCCTGCTGAGATCGCAAACGTGCGAATCTTGGCAAAAATCCAGCGCAGACCTCTTCCTTGCACCTATGGCTATCTCTCATATGTGAGTTCCAAGGGAAGATAAGCCCTAGGTCAGAAGATATGCAGACGCCAAATCTGGCTTGTCCCCCTGCCCACTGCGCGACAAAAGTGATGCCAAGCCATGTCAAACGTCAAGGTCTCGGGCTCAACTATTTCTAGGGGGTGCCCTAGGTGGTATGCCACATTTTTGGTATAGAACTTAGGTGGTTTTGGTGCCATCTTCAAGGTGAACACGGTGGATCTTTAGATTAGGTATAGATTTTGACTTAGACAGAATTAGAGAGCTCTAGCTCTTTCTCTACTTAGGGAATGGATTTGGGTTTTCTTAAGGGGTCTTTTAGCAATGTTTCCTCTCTATAATTGCAGGTTAATAAGTTACTTAACTTTGTGCCAAAGGTTTGGTCATGACTTGCACCTTTGCTTAAACTCTCCCCTTTAACCAAGGTGCTTAAGAGATAGGGTTCAAGAGAGGTCTAGGGTTTACTCCCCCCTTGTCCAAAGTGGTAATTGCACACAACTAGGGTAATGCTTTTGGTCATTCAGATCTCTTGGTTAAAACCTAGCCTCCAAGGCTCTTACACTTTTGCTCCTTAAGTTTCTTCCACATGTGATCATAGTCATTAGTGCATAGATGTGCCCTAGCCATGGTAACACCTGAGGTGTTACAGCCCTCCCCCCTTAAAGGAATCTCGTCCCGAGATTTTAGGCAGAGTCCTCTAGAGGGGTGCCATGAAAGCGCGTTGGTGTGCTACTCTTTCTTTTACTCAAGTTTCTCTTGTTAACTGCTCTTCGAATGTCATTCTCTTTGCAACTTCAGAAGGAAGTCCTTTTTAAGTTAAATCCATAACTTAGACTACCCTTGTTATCTAAGTTTTTCTTATAATTATATTCAAAGGGCAGGTGGGGTGGGGTTTTGGGTTACGTACCGACTCCTTTGGGCAGAAAGTCGGGGAAGCGGGAACGTAGAAAATCCTCAGTCTCCCATGTAGCTTCTTCTGCTGAATGGTGACTCCACTGAACCTTATACATTCGGATTGACCTTGCCCGTGTTGATCTCTCCTTCTGATCCAATACCTTGATGGGGTACTCTTGATAGGACAAGTCTAGTTCTATCTCAATGTCCGGTTCCGGTAGCATTTCAGTGGGTAGGCGAACACATTTCCGCAGCTGGGATACATGGAACACATCATGAACAGCTGACATGCTGGGTGGCAACTTCAATTGATAGGCTACGGGTCCACAAGCTTCCTTGATCTCGTAGGGTCCAATGTAACGAGGAGCTAACGTGCCCTTGATCCCGAATCTCTGGACACCCTTGTCTTCAATCTGGGCCCTGACTATTTGCTCTTGTAATGTGGGCTCTACCGAGATTTAATTTAAATCACCCGAAGAAACAACTTCCAGGTTCAACTTGCACAACTCATCACACAGGGTGGTAACTCTTGCATCCATGCTCATACAATTGCACTGGGCCTTTCTTCTCAAGGCATCTGCCACAACATTGGCCTTGCCCGGATGGTAATGCACCTCCAAATCATAGTCCTTGATTAATTCTAACCATCTCCTCTGCCTCATGTTCAGATCTGCCTGAGTGAAGATGTATTTGAGACTCTTGTGATCAGTGTAGATGTTACAGTGAGCTCCCATCAAGTAGTGTCTCCATATCTTAAGAGCATGAACCACAGCTGCCAACTCCAAATCATGTGTAGGGTAGTTCTACTCATGGGGCCTGAGTGCTCGGGAAGCATAAGCAATTACTCTGTTATCTTGCATCAAGACACATCCCAATCCCGTACCAGAAGCATCACAATAAACCTCAAAGGGCTTGGTGTTATCAGGTTGAGCCAGCACTGGGGCTGTTGTCAAATGCTGCCTCAAAGTATGAAAGGCATCTTCGCACTTTTGGCTCCAATAATACTTGACTCCCTTCTTTAACAGTTCAGTCATTGGTTTGGCAATCCTGGAGAAATCCGGAATAAATCGTCGATAATACCCTGCCAATCCCAAAAAACTCCGAATCTGCCTCACTGTAGTTGGGGGTTTCCAATCCATTACCTCTTGTACCTTCTCAGGATCAACTGATATCCCATCCTGAGAAATTGTGTGACCCAAGAATTTAATTTCCTTCAGCCAGAATTCACATTTAGACAACTTAGCATAAAGACGATGATCGCGCAGTCGCTGAAGCACGATGTGCAGATGCTCAGTATGTTCGTCTTCATTCTTGGAATAGACTAGAATATCATCAATGAAAACGACCACGAACTTGTCCAACTCTGGCATGAATACTGAGTTCATCAAGTACATGAAATAAGCCGGGGCATTGGTCAGGCCAAAGGACATCACCAAAAACTCATAAAGCCCATATCTGGTTGAGAAGGCCGTCTTGGGAATATCACTGGCACAGATCTTGATCTGATGGTAACCTGAGCGAAGATCTATCTTGGAGAATACCTTGGCTCCTACCAACTGATCGAACAACACATCAATGCGGGGCAGTGGGTATTTGTTCTTGATGGTCACCGCATTGAGAGGGCGGTAGTCAACACACATTCTCAAACTCTCATCCTTTTTCTTCACGAATAAGGCAGGACATCCCCATGGTGAAGTACTTGGGCGAATAAATGCCTTGTCCAACAACTCTTGCAATTGCTTTTTCAGTTCTGCCAATTCTGCGGGAGGCATCCTATAGGGTCTCTTGGAGATAGGAGCAGTCCCGGGTTGCAATTCGATTGCGAACTCGATGTCTCGGTCAGGTGGCATCCGTGGCAATTCATCCGGAAAAACATCCGGGTAGTCACAGACCACTGAGATCTTTTTCCACTGGGGATTCTATCATAACGAAGGCACAAGAACGGGTGAATCCCTGGTCGGGCAAATACAATGTGGTTTCACCACAGGTCGGTGAGTGCACTTCAATGGCCCTAGCTGCAATATCCATCACAGCCCGATGTTTGGTCAACCAGTCAGTTCCCAATATAATATCCACGCTATCCAAACCCAAAATGAGGAGGTTAGTTTTGATTATCAGACTACCAAACTTTACAGGCACATTCTTGTTGATTTGGTAGGTGGCAACCCTGCCTCCTGGTGTTGAAATTGTGATACCCCCATTGGTGTGGTGAAAAGGCAATTGACACTTGGCACTAAATTTTGCACTGATAAAACTATGCGATGCACCAGAATCAAAAAGGATAATAGCAGGATAATTCAAAACTGTAAAGGTACCAGTCATGACGGGTGCTCCCTCTGGAATATCAGCCATGGTGGTGAAGTTCAGCCTGCCTTGCCTCACTTGCACCTTCTGTCTCTTGCCTTGATTCTGATTCACATTCTGCCCCTGCCTCTGTTGGTTCCTGGGGCAATTCTTGGCATAATGTCTAGTGTTGCCGCATGTGAAACACCTGTTGTCATTTGCCTGGCGATACTGCTGCTGCTGCTGATTGTTCCTCTGAGCTAGAAACTGGGTGCGGTTGGATGCCTGCTGTTGCTGCTGCTGTGGTCAGATCACCCATCGCCCTTGCTGCTGCTGAGGTCCCCTGCTCTGAGTGTCAGACACAATCCTGAAGCGCTGTGGCTGAGCTGAGGGTCCTGCCATAGGGGTCTTCCTCTTCTTTTCTACCTGACGAGCTGTAATGCAGTCCTCCTGGGAGATGGCCATGTTGACCAACTCATTGTAGCTGTTGGCCCCTGACGGTGTTGAGACGGTCACGGAGCTTAGTGCTGAGCCCCCTCCTGAACCTGTCTCTCTTCTTCTCGTCCGTATCTGCATGATACCCAGCATACTGGCACAGGTCATTAAAAGCCTGAGCATACTGCAACACTGTCCTGTTGCCCTGAGTGAGTGCCAGAAAATCGTTGAGCTTTCGGTCCATAATCCCGGCTGGTATGTGGTGTCCCCTGAAAGCTGCCTTGAACTCTCTCCATTCTACCTCTCGTTCATCTGGCTGCATGGCAAGAAAATGGTCCCACCAAGTCCTTGCGGGTCCGCGAAGCTGCTGGGTGGCGAACCTGACTTTTGTGACCTCTGAGCAAACTCCATGGAGTAGCGGGAATTTGGATTCCACTACTCTCAACCATACATCTGCATCAAGTGGGTCCTCTGCCCTGGTGAACAATGGAGGCTGGGTACTGAGGAACTCCTAGTAGGTGGCTGCCGCGGGGTGACGCTGATGATCACCACCACTGTAGTGCTGAGGTGGTGGCTGACGCTGAGCTAGCTGCCTCAAGATCTCATTCTGCTAAGCCATTAGCTCCTGCAGAGTGGGAGGCGGTGGCGGCGGTGGAGGAACTGATGTAGCTGAGGTGCCCGATCTTTCGGCGAGTAGAGATAATTCCGATTTGGCGGAAGATGACCCTTGCGATCCGACTACGACGAGCAAGGCCGAGGCGCCAATGCAATCGCTGAACCAACTCCCTGTGGTTACCGACCTTGCTGATGCGAGATCGGCCTGATCACGAAGATCGTTTCCTGTGCGCAATCGAAGAACGAACAAGAACAAGATGCGAGCAATCTAATCTATTACTCGAGGGTGGAGTTCTGAATACACGAAGACAGCGCAGATTTGCGCGTGTTCGAGAGTAGCTAAGGCTAACGTAAAACAAAACTCGAAAATAAAGGAGGCGCAGCTCCTGGATAAATAGAGGGGGCGCAGCCCCTAGGGGCGGCCAACCCTAGGTCGTCCACTATGGGCCGCAGTTGGGCTGGTCATCTATTCTTCTGGGCCCTCATTCTTCAGTAGCATGACGAAGTTAAGATCTCTGGCACGGGCCCGAGTGATTGGCCCAGCTAATGAAGGAAGTGGCGCTTGATGTGGAGGTGCTGCTGGTGTAGTCGTACTCATAGTGATGTCCTCATCATCCTCCCCTTCTTGAAGTGAAGTCGTCCTCGACGACAACTCCTCATCCTCGGCCATATATGGTTTCAAATCTGCAACATTAAAACTAGTGGAAACACCAAATTCCGCAGGCAGGTCAAGGATATAAGCATTATCATTAATCTTTGTTAGCACCTTAAAAGGACCAGCAGCACGAGGCATTAATTTAGAACGGCGCAAAGTAGGAAACCGATCCTTTCTCAAGTGCAACCAAACCATATCACCTGGCTCAAAAGTAACATGTTTTCTTCCTTTACTACCAGCAACCTGATTTTTAGCATTAGTAGCAGCAATGTTCTGTTTCGTTTGTTCATGTATGGTAATCATTTGTTCAACATGTGCAACAGCATCTACATGTGGGGCGTTCGCAGCATTAAGTGAAATCAAATCAATAGGTGCCCTAGGGATGTAACCATAAACAATCTGGAAAGGGCACATCTTTGTAGAAGAATGCGTGGCATGATTGTAAGCAAATTCAACATGAGGCAAGCAATCCTCCCAACGTCTCAAATTCTTGTCTAAAACAGCCCTAAGCATGGTAGATAAAGTTCTATTTACTACCTCAGTGTTGGGGGCCTTCGGCTTCCGAAGGTCCTCAAAAACATGATTTAACAGTGTTTTTAGAGTATAATGTGTGAGCAGGTATCTTCGGACTCGTATCAGAAAGGGAGAAGCTCAAAAGATACGAAGGTTGACACAGCGCCGAAGCTGTGAAGCAGGAAAGCTTCGGCATGTTCGCAGAAAAGGGAACCGACTTAAAGATGAAAAGGCCATTTAGACCTCGATAGATTGCTATAGAATTATCACCAAATGTAAAGGGCATGTATGTAATTTTGTATGGGTTGTACCCCGTGCCTATAAATAGGTGAACAGTACCCCCGTACTGTTCACGCTGATTTGGTGTTCACTTTTGCGTCACGCTTGTACTTTCATTTCCTTCAAATTGAAGGTACATCTGTAATCCAATGTTATTTTTATTTATATATAATAATGATATATGATGATCTACGTGATCCTTTATGTTTCTTGTAATTCATTCTTCGTTAATATGTAATGCATTTATAATGGTTCGCCCTTTGTGACCTTCGTCCGAAAATCATTATATCCCAAGGGAAATAATGCTTCGTAGGACGAAGGACTTAACCGATTAACATTTTCTGTGTTGCCTTGTTCTTGAAGCATTTGAGAACAAGTCCCCAACATTGGCGCCCACCGCCGGTGAACTCACTTCCACTCTGAATTTTTTGAACACCTTCGGCGATCATAAACCTTCGTTATGGCGCCGAAGAAAGCTTCAGCGACTGGGGCTGCAGCTCTGCAACCACTGGACCACAATCAGGAGACATTCTCCCTGCGGGAGGCCCGAAGCCAGAAAAGGAAGGCTGTCAGCCCAACACCACCAGAGGACGAGATAGATCAAGAAATCAGAAATATGGAGATGCTTCATCAAGAAGTACAGAGGAAGAAGGAAAAGATGGCCAGGCTGGCTGAACTGCAGAGGCAGATAGACGAAGCCTCTGAAGAAGTTCGTCATCTTGCTCAGGATGAGCAGCACCGAAGGCCTCAGCACCAAGATCTTCATCAGGAGGGTTTTCCCAACGAAGATGACTGGTATGACAATTTCCATCATGGAAATTTTGTTTTTGATGATGCTTCTCCTCTGTCCGCTGAGCTGCAGGCTACACCTTGGCCTCCGTCTTACAAGCCGCCTCAGCTTCCCATATTCGATGGTCACTCGGACCCGAAGCAGTTTTTGATGAGCTACGAAGCAACAGTATCTTCATATGGTGGCAATGCTTCAGTCATGGCCAAATCTTTTGTCATGGCTGTCAGGAGTGTTGCTCAAACCTGGTACTCCTCCCTTCGACCAGGAACGATCACTTCATGGCAGAAGCTGAAGGACTTGTTGTTAACCAGCTTTCAAGGATTTCAGACGAAGCCAGTCACTGCTCAGGCTCTGTTCCAGTGCACCCAGGATCACGAAGAGTACCTTCAGGCGTATGTCCGAAGGTTCTTGCGTTTGAGGGCACAGGCACCAACGGTGCCCAATGAAATTGTCATCGAGGCCATGATCAAGGGGCTTCGGCCAGGTCCATCAGCTCAGTACTTCGCTAGGAAGCCCCCTCAAACTTTAGAGAAGCTGCTCCAGAAGATGGACGAGTACATTCGGGCCGATAATGATTTTCGCCAGAGAAGGGAGGAGGCTTTCAGGTTTTCTGAAATGACCAGGGGCTTCGGAGGGAAGTTTTACCCGAGGCACGTAAGATCAATTCACAACTCTACACAAAGTGATGATAAGGGGAGCCAACAGCAAAGGCCACAATATTCCTCACAGGCTTCGAGGCAACAGCAAGCTCCCTTCCGACCACCAGCTCCAAGAGGCAGAGGTGCCAGGGGCTTCGGAGGAAGATTTGGCGATCAACAGAGAAGAATCTTTTGCTTATTCTGTGGTGAGAACAAGGGCCATACTACCAGGATGTGTCACGTTACCATCCAGAAGCAAAAGGAAATAGCCGAAGCCGCAGCACAACAAGCTCAGCCGAAGCAGGTCATGCATACAGCTTCGTATCACTCGCCCTACATTCCAGAGTATGTGGGCAACCACCCTGCAGTTTCCGTTGCTTCGGCGAGTCAATCTCAAGCTTCTTGGCAACAACCTCCGCCTCCACCTCCATTACAGCAAGGACAACAGCCAGAAGGGAGCCAGTATGCTCCACACCAAAGGGACTTCCGAGAGCAGTCCGAAGCTCGTACAGTCAACAGCACCGTGCCAGAATCAAAGCATATCTATTGACAAATATCCTACCCTAATAGCAATCTTTTCTATCCAGTTTTGTTTTCTGTAATAAAGGATATTGTTTAGGTTTCATATAAATACTTTCGTTGATTTCCACAAGGAAAATATATTTTTCTCAAGCTTAAATTGTTAAAGTTTAAAGACTTGTGATAACCAAGAGGACCTTCGGACTACCGAAAATTATTCGAAACAGCAAAAAAGTCGTTCTAAGGAACGCAGAGTAAGTTGCCGAAGTCACAAAAAAGTCGTTCCAAAGGGAACGCAGTGTAAGTTTTTTGCTCCAAAGTCGTTCCTAAGGGAATGCAGAGCTTACAGCGAAAAGTCAACGCTGATTCCGCCAAAAGTAAAGGCGAAGAAGCTCCAAAGACGTTCCTAAGGGAATGCAGAGCTTACAGCGAAAAGTCAACGCTGATTCCGCTGAAGTAAAAGGCGAAGAAGCTCCTAAGGGAGGCTTATAATGAAAAATTTTGTATGTTTTGTCACAGGAACGTGTGCATCTTCGGAATAAACAACATCTTACTCAGCATAACATCATCGCATCATTTCGCATAACATAAGCATCATACATCATATTGCATAAAGCACAAGAAGGGGACGTGACGTCGATCTTCGGAAGAATGTTTTGAAAAGGGCAAACCATGCTAAGTAGCTTCACATTGTCAAAAGGCCTGGATATTATTCATCAGAACACTGGATATCGTTGTGACAAACAAAAATCCTTCTTCACGAAGCATGAAAAGAAGGGAAGGTGTTTTTTCGTCAAAGACTCAAAAAGCGGTACGTGTAAAGTTTCATGCATCATAAAGAGTTAAGCAATAAAAAGGGTGTATTACATTCAGGATTACAAAATGTTACAATTCAGAAGTTTAATTTACAATAGTGTTCAATTTTCTTTTAGAACAACTTCTGCAGCTTCATTCAGGAGTCGATTGACGACTTCGTCCATGATTGCTTCGGCCATCTCTTTAATTTCATCGTCTCCTTTCGGCTGAGGGCCTGGAGACGCTTCAGCAGGATCTGAAGGACAGGACACGGCTATGCTGCTATTACAAACGGAAAACGAAGCTCAAAACCAAAAATTACAACACAATACAAACTATTAATTAATACCTAATTGACCTTCGGGCTCTGTGCTCTTTTCAGCAGCCTTAGCCATTTCTCTAGCATTGTGAATGCCCTTTTCACTTCTTTGAATAATTTCTCCTGCCATTTCTCGGCCACCATTATCCCAGATATCGGTAAAAAACTTTCCACCAATTATGCTTGCTTCGGCCGAAGGGTCTTTTGAGTCGTCAAAGGACAAAGCAGTTTCGGATTGTGCTAAGATTTTTACGTGTTCACAGCCCTTCTTCTCTAGAATGGTGGCAATTCCTCTGGCCCCAGAGAAAGCACATATATCCCCACGACTATTTAAAATTTCTTCGAAGGCTTCAGCTTCGTGGTTGATCCATTCAATAGGACCTTCGGGATTGCCTCTTATAAAGTTTTCTTCACTAGAGAAGGCGCCGACCCTGGCGAAGCTAGCCCTCAACTTCTTAACACATTCTATAGATTTGTTATAGCACCTCTTCTTGGATGAACGAAGCTCTTCAACAGTTGCTTCCAAGTGATCCGCCCATTGGTCGCTGAGCTCTCGCCTTGTTTCTTCAAGTATACGTTCTTCCCTGGCTCTGGCCAGTTGTTTCCGAAGATCTTCTATTTCGCGTTTCTGAGCTTCAGCCTGACTCTTGGACGCAGCTTCGTCTTCCTTTATTTTATTTACCAATGAGTGTAATATTTTATCTTTTTCAAGGCCTTCGTTCCTCAGTTCAATTACTTCGGAACGAAGGTTGCTCAGGGCTATAGTACACCCTTCGTCTTCAGCATCTTTTTGTGCCCTGAGGGCATTACTAAGTATCAGGCCCTGCAAAGAAAAGTATGTGTGTTTCAATAAAACAAGCAAAAGGTTTTTTTTTCGTATCAACAAAGAATACAAGGATCCCATTTGTTGCACCTTTAAGCTATTGTAGGCCAGGCTGTCGGCCAAATCGTTCTTCGACAGCACCGAGAGCCCGTCTTCTAAGGTTGGGAATCCGAAGCTCTTGCTCATCTCCCGGCAAACAGAAATTTCCTTGTTGTCAGGGAGACAATACAAAAAGTCTTCTTCTCCGCTACCATTGAATATTAACGCCCCCTTTGGATACTTCAGCTTTTGGGCGTAATGCTGGGCCTCTTGCTCCTCTTTTTCTGAAAGTTTCTTCCCCGAAGCATGACGAACAATATAATCACGAACTCTGATGGATGCTTCGGGGGCAATGACTTCGATCTCTTCAGCAAAAGTTGGCTTTGTTATTTTTTCCTCAGTTTCCAAGGATTCTATCTTCGCGGGCTCTGAGGACCCAGCTTCGGCTTCAGTCCCTTGCACTGGAGTTTTGTCATAAGAAATTTCAGTTGTTTCAGGAATGGCAGCAGCCTTCTTCGGAGGCGTGCTTGAAGTTTTAATTGTTTCTAGTACATCTAGCACATTCGCCATTCTTCTTCTTTTGGGAGTCACTGCTGGCACTTTTTGATTTTTTTGTTGTCTCAACATTTGCTGCAGGACTTACAATTTCTGGTACTTTTTCTTCAGTTGGTTTTTTCACTTCTGCAATTTTTTCTGTGGATGGCGCTTCGGCCATTTCTTTGGTTTCTGGCAGCGAAACCTTCGGTTCTTCTAGTTCTATCTTTTTCGCCATTTCGGTCATCCCTGCAGCTGCAGGTGGCGTGACTAGTCTGGTTGGCTTTTCAGCCTCGGTAGCCGAAGAAGATTTTTCGGTAAACTCCGGCACCGAAGCTAGTTCGATATAGCGCGGCCGGTGAGTGAGGACTTTTATTTTCTTTCTTTCAGGCTCTGGCTCGCTAGGAGCAGTTGCAGCTTCTTCTTTTGCAGAGGTTATGTTCTTTCTTTTCTGCCTTCGGACGGGGTAGCAATAGTCAGGGTAAACAAACCCAATTGCATCAAATACCCGATTCAGCCTCTTCTTTTTTCGGCCTCCGAAGGCTGCTGACATCGCAGTATCTTCGGCCTTCGAATAAGCACCAAGCAATTCGTCACTTAAATTTTCAATACTCTTTAGCCAATCGTCATCTGGCTCAGTAAATTTATCTCCAAACTTGAAGGTGTACTTCAGTCTCACAAGCCCACCTTCGTCGGCCTCTTTTGTGGTTTCTTGAGGCATTTCCCATTTCTCCGCAAGAGGCCACACCCGGAAGGCAATATGCTCTTGTACTAAATCTCTTGTTCCAATAAAAGAGCAGATGACGCCGAAGGCCCTTTGGCATTCTTCGGCAGCTTCATTCATTTCCACCTTCGGCCTCCGAAGGCCGAAGCTTTGCCAAATAGGACGCATAATTATACCTTTGATGTCTTCTCGTGCTGATAGGTCATTCTTCACATAAAACCATTCTGTCATCCAATCCCCGGGCCATCTCTTCCGAAAGGTTGGTACGGGACAGCTTGCCCCAGACCGAGAGACGAAACTGTAGCAGCCAAAGTTATTATGGTACTGTTCTTTGCCCCAAGGCTTTGTTTCATATAATAATTCATGTATATTACAGAAGCTTCTTGCATCAGGCTTCAGACCTTGGCTTCTCGCGGCCCACACGAAGATATTTAGCCTTATAATTGCCTCGGGGGTAAGTTGATGAAGATAGACTTCGAAGATTTTCAACACCTCCACGACGAAGCTGCTCAAGGGGAATCGCAATCCAGCTTTCAAAAAGCTTCGATACACCACAACTTCATTTTCTTCAGGGTGTGGACAAGTCTTTTCCCCTTCGTCCGCCCTCACAATGGACAGATCCCGGAAATACCTTCCCCTCATATTGGCAAGATGGTTTTCTTTGATAGCTGATTTGCCGAAAACCGCATGACTTGGTCGCCAGGGGCGATCTTCGGAGTCTTCACCGCCACTATCTACATCAAAACTGTCACTGTCACCAGTATCTTCAGACAAGCCTTCCAGAATTTCCTTGGTGATTTTTTCCGTGTTTGTCTTCGACATCGCCATAAGAAACCCCAAGTTTTTCTCCTCATCAAGAGACAGCTTCGTCTCAGTAACAGCTTCCTTGTCTCCAGACATCTTCGGAAACACTAAAAAACTGTTTTCAAAGCCGAAGCTTTAAAACTAAAGACTCAGGGAATCTTAGCGCGCAAAAGCTAAAAATCGAGCGAGCGAGAGCAAGTGGCAAGAGAGCGTACCAAATGAGCTCGCGGTATGCTCTTATTTATACGCTCGGTGCGGTAAAAATTGAAAGACCCCGCCTGTCAGTGAATGTTGCTATTCTAGCAAAGGGAAGGTGTTTTTTCGGACCTTCGGCTTAAAGCCTTCGTCCATGTCGCAATCTAAATTTATTATTTTAACAAATTAATATTGCGAGGGGCTACTGTTGGGGGCCTTCGGCTTCCGAAGGTCCTCAAAAACATGATTTAACAGTGTTTTTAGAGTATAATGTGTGAGCAGGTATCTTCGGACTCGTATCAGAAAGGGAGAAGCTCAAAAGATACGAAGGTTGACACAGCGCCGAAGCTGTGAAGCAGGAAAGCTTCGGCATGTTCGCAGAAAAGGGAACCGACTTAAAGATGAAAAGGCCATTTAGACCTCGATAGATTGCTATAGAATTATCACCAAATGTAAAGGGCATGTATGTAATTTTGTATGGGTTGTACCCCGTGCCTATAAATAGGTGAACAGTACCCCCGTACTGTTCACGCTGATTTGGTGTTCACTTTTGCGTCACGCTTGTACTTTCATTTCCTTCAAATTGAAGGTACATCTGTAATCCAATGTTATTTTTATTTATATATAATAATGATATATGATGATCTACGTAATCCTTTATGTTTCTTGTAATTCATTCTTCGTTAATATGTAATGCATTTATAATGGTTCGCCCTTTGTGACCTTCGTCCGAAAATCATTATATCCCAAGGGAAATAATGCTTCGTAGAACGAAGGACTTAACCGATTAACATTTTCTGTGTTGCCTTGTTCTTGAAGCATTTGAGAACAAGTCCCCAACACTCAGTTTGGCCATCAGTCTGAGGGTGACAAGTAGTGCTAAACAACAATTTAGTTCCCAATTTATTCCAAAGAGATCTCCAAAAATGGCTTAGAAACTTAGCATAGCGATCAGAGACTATTGTTTTTGGAATACCATGTAAACGAATAATTTCTCTAAAGAACAATTCAGCAACAATGCTAGCATCATCAGTTTTATGACAAGGTATAAAGTGAGCCATTTTAGAGAATCTATCAACAACCACAAAAATACTATCCCTCCCCTTCTTAGTTCTAGGCAAGCCCAAAACAAAGTCCATAGAGATATCAAGCCAAGGAGAAGAAGGGACAGGCAAAGGCATATACAAACCATGGTTGTTCAACCGTGACTTAGCTTTTTGACAAGTAGTGCAGCGTGCAACAAGGCGCTCCACATCAGCGCGCATCCGAGGCCAAAAGAAATGGGCAGCCAACACCTCATGCGTTTTGTAGACGCCAAAATGCCCCATGAGACCGCCTCCATGCGCTTCCTGTAACAACAAAAGACGAACCGAGCTAGCTGGAACACACAGCTTGTTAGCGCGAAACAGGAACTCATCCTGTATGTGAAATTTGCCCCATGGTATCCCATTAATACAATGGCCGAAAGCATCTTTAAAATCAGCATCGTCAACATATTGATCCTTCACAGTGTCCAAACCAAAGATTTTAAAATCTAATTGTGACAGCATGGTATAGCGACGAGACAAAGCATCAGCAATAACATTGTCCTTCCCGTTCTTGTGTTTAATAATGTAAGGAAAGGACTCAATGAATTCGACCCATTTAGCATGACGACGGTTCAGATTTGTTTGGGTACGAATATGTTTTAAAGCCTCATGATCAGAATGAATTATGAACTCACGATGCCAAAGATAGTGCTGCCAAGTATGCAAAGTGCGCACTAAAGCGTAAAGCTCCTTATCATAAGTAGAATATTTCAGACTAGCACCGCTTAATTTTTCACTAAAATAAGCAACTGGTTTTCCTTCTTGTAACAAAACAGCACCTAGCCCAATACCGCTAGCATCGCATTCAAGCTCAAAAACTTTATTAAAATCAGGCAATTGCAAGAGGGGAGCTTGGGTTAACTTATCTTTCAAAGTGCTGAACGCTACCTCCTGCGAATCACTCCAAGCAAACGGCACATCTTTCTTTGTAAGCTCATGTAGAGGCGCTGCAATGGAGCTAAAATCACGAACAAATCTGCGGTAGAAACCGGCAAGTCCAAGAAAGCTCCGAATTTGTGTGACCGTCGTCGGTGTAGGCCACTCCCGAATGGCAGCAATCTTGCTGCTATCCACCTCAATGCCCTGCGGAGTAACCACATAACCAAGAAACGAGACACGTTGCGTGCAAAATGTGCACTTTTCCATGTTACCAAACAAGCGAGCAGCACGCAAAGCGTCAAAAACAGCACGCAAATGTTCTAAATGCTCCTCTATAGACTTGCTGTAAATAAGGATATCATCGAAATAAACAACAACAAACAAACCTATGAAGGCCCGTAGAACTTCGTTCATTAAACGCATAAAGGTGCTGGGAGCATTAGTCAATCCAAATGGCATAACCAACCATTCATATAAACCAAATTTCGTTTTAAAAGCCGTTTTCCATTCATCACCGAGTTTCATTCTAATCTGATGGTAACCGCTACGCAAATCAACCTTAGAGAAAATAACGGCACCACTAAGCTCATCTAGCATATCATCAAGGCGTGGAATAGGATATCGATAACGAATTGTGATGTTATTAATAGCACGACAATCTACGCACATACGCCATGACCCATCTTTCTTTGGAACGAGTAAAACAGGAACCGAGCAAGGGCTAAGAGACTCACGAATGTAACCCTTATCAAGCAGCGTCTGCACCTGGCACTGGATCTCCTTCGTCTCATCTGGATTTGTACGGTACGGGGCGCGGTTCGGAAGAGAAGCGCCGGGGATGAGATCGATCTGATGCTCAATGCCACGGAGGGGAGGAAGACCCGGTGGTAAGTCCGTAGGATAAACATCAGCATACTCCTGCAAAAGGTTAACAACAGTAGGGGGTATATCCAAAGACGGTGCATCATCAAGCGGAACAAGCATTCGCGAGCATACAAGTGCATAACAGGGCATATGAGCTTCATGGAGATCATCAAAATCAGCACGTGTAGCAAGTAAAACAGGAGAGTGCAACTTGATTTCAGATTTAATAGGTGCGGCTGATGTCGATTTGACTTGTTGTGCAGTTTTAGCAGCCCTAGTAAGATCATCTTTCAAAATTTGGTCAGGGGTCATTGGATGTATAATTATTTTCTGGCCTTTAAACATGAAAGAATAATGATTTGAACGACCATGATGTAAACTATCAGTATCATATTGCCAAGGTCGACCTAATAACAAAGAGCATGCTTCCATAGGAATAACATCGCAATCAGCATAATCAGAATAAGAACCCAGCGAAAAGGGGACACGTACCGAACGTGTTACCTTTATTTTACCACCATCATTAAGCCATTGAATGTGATATGGATGTGGATGTGTGCGAGTGGGCAAGGATAATTTCTCTACCAAAGCTGTACTTGCCAAATTGTTGCAGCTGCCACTATCGATGATGATGCGAATCGACCGTTCGTGCACGACGCCCTTGGTATGGAATAGAGTGTGTCGCTGATTTTTTTCGGCCTGGGCAACCTGTGTGCTGAGAACACGCTGCACAACAAGACTCTCATACCTATCGGCGTCGATGGGATCAACGTGGACTTCCTCATTTTCTGCATGGTTAGTGGCAATCATAGCATGACTAGTTTCCTCAGAATCACTGGCTGAAGAGTACTCACCATTGTCACGTATAAGCAAGGTACGCTTGTTTGGGCAGTCCCGAATCATGTGCCCAAACCCTCTGCAACGATGGCACTGAAATATCCCGTGTACGTCCTGTGGAAGAAGCGGCGCCTTTGGCAGGGGGCGCCACTGGCTTGGTCGTCCCTGTGCGCGATGTAGTGCTAGGCGTAGAAGGTGCAGGGCTGGGAGGAGTTGAGCTGTGTGTTGGACCCCGGCCTGCAAAAGAGTTAGTATATGTCTTTGATCGTCGTCCCTGCACTTCACGTTCAGCTTTGCAAGCATATTCAAACAATGTGGTTATATCAAAATAATCCTTATAATCAAGTATATCCTGAATTTCCCTGTTCAAACCACCACGAAATCGCGCCATAGCAGCGTCATCCGACTCAACCAAAACCACAACGAAGCATACCCTTTTGTAACTCCTGGTAATATTCCTCAACAGATAGTGAACCTTGTTGAAAACGCTGCATTTTGTTAAGCAAATCATGAGCATAATAGGAAGGAACAAATCTGTGGCGCATGGCAGTTTTTAATTGGGTCCAAGTAATGACACTGTTAATGGGAAGTTTTTGTTTATACTCACGCCACCAAATTAAAGCAAAATCAGTAAATTCACTAATGGCAGCCTTCACTTGGCTATTAGCAGGAATATCATGGCATGAAAATTTCTGTTCTACCTCTAATTCCCAATCAAGATATGCAGCAGGATCATATTTACCATTAAAAGATGGAATTTTAAATTTAATCTTAGAAAATAAGTCATTAGGGGGATGACGAACCACACGACGTGCACGACCACGGCGATCTCCATTGTCTTGCTTAGTGTCACCGCCGTATTCCTGCTCCATCTTTGTGGTCAATGCATCAAGGCGTGCCAGGATGGTGTCGAGTGTGGTGCGAGTCGCCGTTTGAGCAAGGTCAAGTTGGTTGAAACGCTCGGTCGTCGAAGTGATCGTTGAATCAAGCCGTTCATGCATCGTCCTAATGTCAGCAGCAAGTCCATCAACTTGTCCCCTTACTTCCTGCAACTGGGCATCCACCATGTCGTGTGCTCCTGCCATAGTTAGCGCAAACACCAAAACACCAAAAGGAGAAAACCCAACGACAAAAACAGGGGTGTACTGCTCACAAGGCGCTCACACTAGTGCTGTTATCAAGTTCTTACCAAGGCACAGTGGTGAACTGCAATCAACAGGTGGAACCGGTGAAAGATTGGATGAGCGATTGCGTGGAGAAACAGAAACCTGCTCGTCGTAGAAATATGTGGAGTTGTGGGTAGGCTGCACTCAAGTCAAGGATTAGCACGATCAAACAATAATGCAAAGTTGAATTATAGTGCAAAACACGAAACTATATTGCTGGCCACAGGTGCAAAGGATGGAAGGAACTAGCAGAATGGCAGTACCGTAAATATTGTACTAGTGATGCCAAAAAGGCACTAGTAGAAATCACAGGTGATTTTGTTTTTCTTTTTTTGTATGATTTTTTTGATATTTTTCTCAGCACAAGAAGCAACAAGATAGGAGCTACACGAAGTTTCACCTAAAACAGAAATCAGATGTGGTCTATAGAAAATCAGGAAGTTCTCTGAAAAGCGTGCGAGAACTTTGACGAATTTTTTTCTTTATTTTCCTGATTTTTTTGACAATTTTTTCGAACCCCAAACAGACCGTAGGTAAGTTTGGCCGGCCTCAGAATGGTGTCAACTAGCTCCTGTAAAAATTTCAGATTTTTTGGACACCCGAGCGAAAAGTTATGCCCGGTTTACGGAAGGTTCCTCAAGTTATGTTTTAAAAACGACCGGGATGAAACAAACGTATCCTTTCTCCTTCGTTTTCTTTTTTTTTGTATCTGTTTTTTTATGTAACCGAAGGAGAAAAACAAGGAAGCGGTCGTTGACTCGGTTTGTTTTTTCGTAACCGAAGGAGAAAATCAAGGAAACGGCCGTTGACTCGGTTTGTTTTTTCTGTTTTTTTTTTGACGTAACCGAAGGAGAAAAACAAGGAAACAATGTTGACTCGGTTTGTGGCATGATCAAACGGGAGATGGTGGCGGCGCTAGGGTTTGAATGGTGGAAGAACACAATGCAACCAGCAACAAATGACGCGAAAGCACACAAATTCTACAATGTAGATTATTGAAAGAAAGTGCGAGGCTCAAAAGGGTGCTGGGATAAGATCTAACCTGAATTTTTATGCGGTTTTGTGGACTGTAGGAAAAAAAATGCTCGATAAACTCACCGATCAACCTGGAAATCTGATACCAATTGATGTAGCTGAGGTGCCCGATCTTTCGGCGAGTAGAGATAATTCCGATTTGGCGGAAGATGACCCTTGCGATCCGACTACGACGAGCAAGCCCGAGGCACCAATGCAATCGCTGAACCAACTCCCTGTGGTTACCGACCTCGCTGATGCGAGATCGGCCTGATCACGAAGATCGTTTCCTGTGCGCAATCGAAGAACGAACAAGAACAAGATGCGAGCAATCTAATCTATTACTCGAGGGTGGAGTTCTGAATACACGAAGACAGCGCAGATTTGCGCGTGTTCGAGAGTAGCTAAGGCTAACGTAAAACAAAACTCGAAAATAAAGGAGGCGCAGCTCCTGGATAAATAGAGGGGGCGCAGCCCCTAGGGGCGGCCAACCCTAGGTCGTCCACTATGGGCCGCAGTTGGGCTGGTCGTCTATTCTTCTGGGCCCTCATTCTTCAGTAGCATGACGAAGTTAAGATCTCTGGCACGGGCCCGAGTGATTGGCCCAGCTAATGAAGGAAGTGGCGCTTGATGTGGAGGTGTTGCTGGTGTAGTCGTACTCATAGTGATGTCCTCATCAGGAACGCGCTCATTCTGGCCACGACGCGCTCTCCCGGCCATCTGAAAAATCACACATATCCTCAATAACACATCTTCAAGTTTAAGGTTTAATCGCGGTGAAAGAGTCAAAGGCGAATTGATAGATTCCGACATAAACAAAAAGGATTTCAAAAGGCGTAAACTTTCCTTCCCAATTTAAAAACTAACAGCATCCATCAATCATGCTTCCAAAAGAGTTTATCACGATTACATCAATGGTCCCAAAAAGACTCAACTCTACCTAGCCTAGTACCCCAAGGGTGCAAAAGCTAAGCTAGCTGCGAGGAGTCCTACCATCACCGACTTCTAACTCTATCCCTGATACCTAGTGAGCGAACGAGGCAACACTCGACTTGGGGGAAGGGGGTCTCCCTGAGCCAGCAGTGTCCAAGCTGGAGGCAGGCTCCTCTCCTCCCTCGATGTCGACGTCCTCGTTGGCCTCCATATCCTGGATCTCCTGGTGATGCATATCCAGGTGCTCATTAGCCTCGGCAAGCTGCTGCTGGGTGTTAATGAGCTGATCCTCAAGAACCTCGATGGTGTTCTCCCTGGTCCCCACTAATTCATCCAACTCTTGGATCTCATTGGATAACTGCTCCACCTGCAAGTCCTTTTCCACCATCTCAGTGGACAAATCAACCACAAGCTCTTCTCTATTGTCCAAGGTGATCTTTGTTGCCTCGAACAATGCCATCAGATGGGACATCACCTCATCACGCATCACTTGCAGACGGTACAGGGCATTCATGCACCGCACTGCTAAGTGAGCCGTCTGTCCCGGGTAGATAGCCCAGATGTCCTTGGCGTGCTCCACCCGATCCTTCCACATTGGGTCGTCCTCCCTTTCCGCGGGGAACAAGCCAATGGGGTGGGTAGACAGCTCCAAGGGATGGAATCCGCAGAAAGTGGTCAACCCATGCAGAGCAATCGCCTCGATCGTGTCCTTAGCCTGGTATCCAAAGGACTCAGAGTCCAGTGAACGCCAGCCTGGCTGCAGGGGATGAGGCTCCAAGGTCATCCTCACCCTATAGCGGGGCACTCGGTGCTTCTCGAACTGCTGCACCACGTACTAAGGAGGTGTCGTGTATCCGGCCCCCTGAAGTACCTCCCACAAAATACGGGGAAAGCCCTCTCGTGCAAGCCCGTCAGTGTGGGACAGTGCATTCCCGTCGTCTGAGGATCCGTGGGAAGTCATCTGTGTACGGTTAAGCGTAAGTAAAAGAAAAGAATTATAAAAAGAACAAGAAAATAAGACTCAACTTCTCTCTAATTAAAACAAAATGGTACTGGGGAACTTAGTTGGTCATAATTTAAGTCCTTACTAAATTTTCCATTTGTTTAATTTAAGAATGCATGCATGCTCGTCCTGAACGACCTCACAACAATGTAAAGGGAATAGGGAAGAACTCCCACCCCTTAAAGTGGCCTGTAGGGCCTAATCACTTAGCCACCTAACTACCCCTCTATCATCCTAAGGCTTCACATCCTAGGTCTACCCTGATCGTCCTACGATCTATCCAACATTTGTTTATATCAAGTTTTACTTCGAAAAAGGATGGTATTTATATTTTATTGATTCCTCTGTGGTGGTACAAGCTCCGATACCAGCTGTGGCGGAACTGCCCAAATTATTCCAACTTAAGTGCCTAAGTCCCGCCTTAGAGGCTAGACCACACTTAAATGGGAATAACCCGTCAATCCCTCGGATCTAGTCCGACAAGGCCACTGACAGGATCAAGTACCACAATCTCACTCGATGGTGAGTCACAGAGCAAATACAATAAAGCATAAAACCATGCATATGAGAGTATTAAATTATTACATCACCATCGGAGTTTTGCAAAAGTAGTCATCATTGTTCGAAGTGCAGCGGAATAAAACTAACGGTAAATAAACAGAGAGATGGGGAAGCCTGTCCCATCACTCCTCATGCTCCTCCTCAGCCGAGGTAGGGTCCCACTCAACAGTCCAACCCGGTGGCAAGACGGACGACCAAGTCACTCCAACAACCACGTCCTCCAGAGAACGTGTAAAATTATGCCACAAGCAAGGCTGAGTATACTAATACTCAGCTAGACTTACCCGGTGTGAGGAGTCTACTCCTCTACCCCTAGACATGCAGCTGTTTGGCTGTGGGGTTGGGTTGCCAAAAGCACTAGCTGAGTTTCTAAATCAAGTTTTAACTTTGTCAAATTTAAGTGTGACTCTCTTAAGCATAAAAGTGTACTATCTACTCATACATGGTATCAAACATACTTAGCAATCAACATCTTGTGTCAGCTCATCATATTTCCACTTGTTACTCAATGTAGCAGCATGGATCAAGCAGTCTCATTAGCTGCGAGAAGCAGACGATTCGAATCGAGTTTTCATCCTTGCAAGGTAAACCTAAACACACAACATGTAGGGGCACTCCGTCCCCACACACATCGACCGTCCCCATCGATTCCCCGTCAGCAGATCAGGGCTCACCGCCTTGGCGTACAATGCCTCACTGACCCCGACTGCCGTCGTGCAGTGACCGCACTTGTACCCACCATAACCGGAATGGGAGACCACGTCTCAGGTCGCGTGAGGGGATATGTCCACTGCCAGGTTCACTCAGGTACTAGGCTTACCGATTTACCATATTTCTTGGCATGTGCTTAGTACGTTCAAACGCTTGACTCACGGTACCACACCTTAATCCTTATTCCAATTTTTATCCCGTAGACAACCAATCCCCATGGATTGTTGCCCACAAACCAACATCAATATGATAAGAAAGTGGATACAGCCAATTCCTGACCTCGCGCGAGTGCTAGAAAAATCACTCGACTTCTACCGAGATCCTAATTAATAAAGCAGCTACTCGACTTAGCATACTAGTATTCATCTCAATGGGATTCCTGAGATCATGCAACTAGGGTTTCAAACAACTCCTACACTTAAGTGCACAATCAATCCTACAATCATTAAGTATATTAAAATAGCATAAATAACAGGTTATTCATAAACTGGGGCTTGCCTTCCAAGGCTGTGGCAGGCAGATCCTCTGGTGCAGGCTCGGGTGCTGGATCCGGGGCTACCTCCTGAGCAGCTCCTTGCTCCGGCACGAGGACGTACTCTCCGTCAGCAAGGTTACAGTCTATCGAAATGCAATGAACATGTATGTCATGATTATGCAGGATTTAATAACATTATGCTAAGAGAAGAAAAACTAAGTTAATGAGTAACTTAGGGTTTTCTTGGTCATACGGGGCTTTTAGTGGTTTATGCTTATCACTCTAGGTTTAGGTTTTTGTTAAGGATAAGCATAAAGGATTGGTATTTCCTTATTATAATTTAGTGGACAATTTACAAAGGGTTTTAGGATGACACTAATTTCTATTATTCATTTTTCCCTTTCTTTATTTTCTATTTATGGTTTCTAGTGTAGGTTTGAACTACAACAGTGGTTTAACTTTTTCCAAAAATTCTGTAAAAATTACAGTGGGTTGCCATTGGTCATTATAGCCTGTTCTAGGATTTTGAGGTTTAATTTAAAAAGGCTATGCTCTAGACAAAAATAACAAAGTTGTGTAAATGGGCCACTTTGCACTACAACTCTTACTTAGGGGTGGGTTCTGTCCTAAAGGTTATTTTTGTGGGCATCTAACAGTAATAATAAGCTTCTGTGCCAAAGATCACAGAAAGCTAAGAGATGGTTATTTAGTTATGATTTTCTAAAGTTTAATGCCAAAAGGCACTTTCTACTACATTGTTATTTGAAAAATGTCAAACAGCAGATTTCATATTTTCCCTAAGTTCTTAATAACAAAACATTAACTATCCCAAGGGTTGGGGTGTTTTTACCTTGGGGTTATTTTTGTAGAGTTTTTCTAAGTTTTCCTTGTTTTCCCAAAATAAAAGGTATCCTATTTATTTTATACTAGACCAGAGTATAATAGATTTTTCTAGTGAACTATACTGAATAAGTACCCTAACAAAAATAAGGGTGCCCTCTAGTTCATTATTTTTATCACCTTTTCTATTTTTCTTAACCTCAAGCATATTGTAAAATAAATGGCAAAAGCTAACTTAATGGGGTGGACAGAGAGGTTTAGCATTTTTAAACAAGTCAGTAGGTGGACATAAACTTCTCCAAATTTTCCTAACCCTAGTCAAATAGTGCAACTATTTTTCTTCCTATTATTTAGCTTTTGGCCAAAACAATAATTAAATCAGAACCCTAAAGTTTTTTGTAGTGCCTAGGGGTTTTATATTTTTCCTAAGTAGCCTATATTATTTAAGATCTGACAAAATTGGTTTGACTAAATTTGGATGAATAAAACAGAAGTTATGAATTATTCAAGTTCTGTTCAAATTTTAAATCAGATTTAATAAAGGTTTCCTGGAAAAGCAGTTTACACCGAGGACCCTGGGTTTAAACCAAATCAACCCACTCAAATCTACCCCTGCGCCACTATTCCCCTGAGTCACTGACAGTTCAAAAATCCCCCTGACCTTTCCTTCTTCTTCCCCAAGGTCCTTCCCCTAATGTAAACAGTACTCGCGGGAAAGAAAAGGGCGGCGCGACTTACCAGCGGCGAGAGAGGTCCGGCGAGGGGCGGGGTTGGCTCGGGGAGGCTCTGGCGGTCACAACGGTGTACGACTTGATGGCGGGGGTGGCCGGAATCGCTCGGTCCATGCGCGCAGGCGGGTGTCCTCGTCGGCGGCGGGTGTGCCGGCCAAATCACGGCGATCTAGTTTAATCCAATGGCCCGGTGAGCTTCACGGGGTGATGTAGAGGCTATCTGTGCATTGAATCAAAAAATGGTGCAGTGGCTTACCCGGTCTACGCTCGCCGGCGGTCGGAGGGAGTCCGGTGACCGTGGACTGGCCTCTCCGGCGAAGCAGACTTCGATTCCTCGCTCGGGGAGCTTCACCGAGGTGTGCTCAGTCCTCTCCGAGGGTCGGACGGGGTTGGGAAAGGCTTGGTTGGCCGGTCTACGGTGGCAGGGGCTCGGGTGGCCGCGGACACGCCGTGCACGGGCAAACGCCGGTGAGTTTGAGCTCCGGTGAGGTTGAGCGTGCGCGGAAGGGTACAATTAAGGTCACTAGGCGTTATATAGGCGCGGGCGCGGGCCATGGCGTCGGCTGGCCTTTGGCGCGACGCGGGGCACGCGAGGTCGGGCGCGGGCGTGCTCTGGCGCGCGTAGAACGCGTCGAACACGTGGAAGTGTTCATCTGCCCGTGTTCAAACGCCTGCTGAGATCGCAAACGTGCGAATCTTGGCAAAAATCCGGCGCAGACCTCTTCCTGGCACCTATGGCTATCTCTTATATGTGAGTTCCAAGGGAAGATAAGCCCTAGGTCAGAAGATATGCGGACGCCAAATCTGGCTTGTCCCCCTGCCCACTGCGCGACAAAAGTGATGCCAAGCCATGTCAAACGTCAAGGTCTCGGGCTCAACTTTTTCCAGGGGGTGCCCTAGGTGGTATGCCACATTTTTGGTATAGAACTTAGGTGGTTTTGGTGCCATCTTCAAGGTGAACACGGTGGATCTTTAGATTAGGTATAGATTTTGACTTAGAGAGAATTAGAGAGCTCTATCTCTTTCTCTACTTAGGGAATGGATTTGGGTTTTCTTAAGGGGTCTTTTAGCAATGTTTCCTCTCTATAATTGCAGGTTAATAAGTTACTTAACTTTGTGCCAAAGGTTTGGTCATGACTTGCACCTTTGCTTAAACTCTCCCCTTTAACCAAGGTGCTTAAGAGATAGGGTTCAAGAGAGGTCTAGGGTTTACTCCCCCCTTGTCCAAAGTGGTAATTGCACACAACTAGGGTAATGCTTTTGGTCATTCACATCTCTTGGTTAAAACCTAGCCTCCAAGGCTCTTACACTTTTGCTCCTTAAGTTTCTTCCACATGTGATCATAGTCATTAGTGCATAGATGTGCCCTAGCCATTGTAACACCTGAGGTGTTACAACACTTCGATGGTGGTGGGTGAACCGACTGCCGATGACCCAGCGCCGTCGGTCGGGCCTTCGCAGGTGGCAGAATAGGGGCTAGGGCTTTCGGTGTAAACTTTTGTTTTTGTGATACTGAACATCGGTTGCTGCGCAGGTTCCGACGTTTGGGCCTGCGCAAGCAACCGCTGCTGGCAATACTAATTTTGTGGCGGCTGCAACTATTGTGCCTGCCGATGATAATTTATCTAGTTCTGGATCTGAGTGTTTTGAGTCTGATGGTGAGTCTGGGAGTTCGTTTTCCTGGACTGAAGAGTCCTCGGATGAAGGCTTGGATTATTTTGCTGCATTAGATGTGGCCGCAACAGAGTCCTCGTCGCATGTGGATGTTGGTGAGGCGACTGATCTTCCTAGTGCAAGGACTAAGTACAGGCGACGAAGGGCGGTGTCGAAGCACAGCGTGGGTGAGGTTTCGTGAAGTGGTAGGCGCCGTCGTATGGGGATGGAGCGGGGCCGTCTTCGAGTAGACCGGATTGGTAAACGAGAACTATTGTCCTCGCTGATTGGGACGAGCATAGGTGAGGGTGATCTGCGAAATCTTTTTGAGGGTGAGGAATTGAGAATAATGTTGTTCAATTATAGGGAGTTGGGTATCATCCCGAAGGTTGAGCCAATGTAGTATATGGTGCCCTCGTTGTGTGTATGTAACTGCGACTTATATTTGTAATGTGGCCTGTTGGCCGTTCGCACGCCTGTGCTGATCCGGCTGCACCCGTGGGCGACTTTTGCACGGAGTGTCGATTGACGTACTTGCTGCACTTATCCGGTGGCACCCTTAGGCGACTTTGGCACGTAGTGTCTTTTCGGAGAAAGACTTCGATGGCACACTTATTGTGCCTGTCCGGCTGCACCCTTGGGCGTCTTTTGCGCCGAGTGTCTTTTTAATAAAAGACTTCGATTAACGCACTTGTTGTGCTATTCTTGCTGCACCCTTAGGCGACTTATGCATGGAGTGTCTTTTTAATAAAATACTTCGATTAACGCACTTGTTGTGCTATTCCGGCTGCACCCTTAGGCGACTTTTGTACGGAGTGTCTTCTTAATAAAAGAATTCGATTAACGCACTTGTTGTGCTATTCCGGCTGCACCCTTAGGCGACTTTTGCGCGGAGTGTCGCACGCGAGGGTAGTCTACGCTACCTGTCGCGGTGACTTCTGAGTGGTCGAATGCCGAAGACTGTCGATGCGGTCTTTTTCGACACGTTGCGTCTGAGTTTTTGTTTTTGCGGGGGCTTTTGCTGGTATATTACATGGCTCCGCCTCGTTAAAAACCTCACCCCCCCGGGAGGAAAAGAGTGCGGGCCGGAATAACATTGTTTGCTGGATTACAAGGGCGCGTGGGCCCTGATGGTTAGACAAAAAAATTGCGGATATTGTCAATGTTCCAGGAGTGCTCTAAGTCTTCGCCGGAAGGCGTTACTAGCCTGTACGCGCTGCGGGATGCCTTCGACTTGACGATGAATGGACCCTCCCATTTTGGCTCCAGCTTGCCCCGTGATTCTGTCCGGGTGGTCCGGACGAGTACGAGGTCTCCTTTGTTGAACTCTCTTGGGATGACCACGTTGTCGCGTCAGGCCTTGGTTTGAGCCTGGTATTTGTTGAGGGCCTGCAGGGCGAGGACGCGGTCTCCGTCGATGAGATCTTTAGACGTTGGTGAGAATCCATCATGGCCGTGATGGGTTCAACATCTGAAACGAGTACCTCTATCATGTACCAAACTTTGGGTGTTAAATGATAAAGACGAGACCGGGCAGTTGACTTGCACGAGAAGGGAGTCTCGGTGTAGTGTCTCTGTCTGAGTCATTTAAGGACTGAGCCATTGTAGGCCTGCTGATCGAGGACCTTTTAACTGGCCACATGCCTCGTCATGGGTAAGCTTTGCCTCGGTCGGACCAATAACAGAAAGGCTACCGCGCAATGGGAGTGGAGAGATGGCGAGAGTAGCATGTACCCTCCATGGCAAGAGGCTGGACGGTGGAGTATCTATGCTCTCGGTTGGCGTGAACCACACACCCACCTCTATGTCATGTGGTTGGAGATCCCGAGCTGGGTATTAATCGATTCGGATCACTGTTACTTCTCGGATATGAAGACTTGGTCACTGACCTACATGTAGTGAAAAGTGAACTCATGGGATGATAAACAACGGCTAATATAGGCCAAGTGCTTGATCTAGAATAGAAAGAAATTTAGATGCAGGTAACTACTTAATCTGACAAGTAAAATGAATTCTTAAGGATCCACTCATCGTAAGCTTTTCTGCAAAAGAGTCTTTGAATCTTGATAAGCTTTACCTTGATTCCCAAAGGCCAACATATCCTTGAGAGTCTTTTTCCTTTAGTCGGGTAAGACCTGCAAAAGTACACTCCGTACTCAGGGTTTACAAACCCATGTTATTGTAGGTGATGAAACTATTGAGTTCTGCTGTTTCTGCTTCAAGGTTGCTCCAAAGAAGGAGGAAGAAAATTAAGAACTACCATTTAAGGTGTTTTGCCTTCCTATGATGTAATAAGTTAAGCACTCAGAACCCAGTTATGTAATAACAACTCTCTCTATATTGTACTTATAAATGTAAATTATGTTATTGTAATCTCTTCCGCTTACTCTGATGGTGTGTAATGTCTGCGTTATGGGATAAACGCTCTTGGGTGATGTGATGGTGATACAGGTACTCGGACCTGCCGAGCCATTAAGCGCACCTGCATGACTGTCTGAGGTTCTTAGGACAAGGACATTAGTAGGTGGGCCTAATATCTTGGCAGGTTCCATGACAGCTGGTATCGGAGCGAAGCCCATTTCTTTGGACATTACTTAACGTTTCAAAAGATTTTAAAATACTTACCTTTGAATATTCTTTCATTCTTCCTCGATCCTTTCTTATAGCAACTTATCTTTTGAGAAGTTGGGTAAAAGAGTGCCAAATGATAGGTTATACATAGAAGGTATGGGATCAACAAGTAGTTGATTCTATAATCGTAGGTCATGCATGCATCATATTTAAACAATACTAAGTAATCTCCCTCTCTTATACAGACATGGCACACACAAAAACTACCCTTTGGAAGGCGACCAGACCTCAGGGTGTACCTCGTCATCAGTGGCTCCTCGACATGAGGGGAGCAGTAGTGGGAGTAATGATCCCATAGGAGATCTGGAGGCCAAAGTTGAACGTCTAATGATGGAACTACGCCATGGAGGCAGGGAGCGTGCGCATGATAGTCGTCGCATCGCTAAGTTGTCAGCAGAGGTCGAGCGTTTGCAGCGAGAGATTGTGGAGCGGGATAGGGCTATTGACTGGGCTGTAAATTCACGCTCTATAGCCTGGGATTGCGAGGCGACTGCCCGAGCCCGGGTGGAAGAGCTAAGCGTTAGCCCTGGAAAATCTGCAAGTGTATAATAATGCTTTGCACGAGGAAGTGCATGTGTTGTATGACCAGTTACATCCGAACGTGCCACCGGAGGTTGCAGCGATGGGAGCTGGTGCAACAGGAGCGGATAACGGAGGACCTTATGGGGAGTTGGATCTCTTTGGGGCCCCTCCTCCCATGAACATCGCAGATGATCGTCCTCCCAAAGCTAGCAGTGGAGCGAGAGCAGACAAGGATGTAGAGGACTAGATTAGTATAGTAGTAGGTTGTTTTCTTATGTAGTCTAAATAAGGAAAAATGAGTTGTATAAGTTGAGTATGTATAAGTAGAACAAGTTTGGAATAATGTAATAGAGGCTGTGTAATTGTGATGTGTAATAATCAAGTATGTTTTCTTCTCCAGATGCCGTCAAGAACTCGTGGGCATGATGGGGCTGGAACTTCTCGTGGTGGGGAGGAAACTCCGATCCCACGCCTGTACCTCCCACTCTAGCAGAGGTTATTGCTGCTTTGATTAATGTCAGTGCTGATAATACTCGGTTTCTTCGAGAAATGGCTAGAAATCAAATTCATCAGCAGGGAGGCATAGGCCAACACCAAGCCCCCAGATACACCACGTAAATGGAATTTTCGGAAACTCGTCGACCTATTTTCGTTAAAGCAGAAGAACCCTTGGAGGCGGACGAATGAATTCGTGTAATTGAACAGAAATTTTGACTGATTCGATGCAAGGAGACCTAGAAGCCCCTGTTTGCTGCTCAGCAACTAAGAGGTCCTGCCAGTACCTGGTGGGCAAACTTCGTAGCTATTCAACCTAAAGGTCATCTTGTTACATCGGAAGAGTTCAAGCAAGTGTTTAGGGAGCATTATATTCCAGATGGTGTTCTGCAGATGAAATTGGAAGAGTTTGTTCGCTTAAAGCAAGAGGAGACTCTGTGATGCAATACCTTGCCAAGTTCAACCATCTCTCTCAGTATGCCATAGAGCAAGTTGATACGGACCTAAAAAGAAGAATTGTTTCATGAGAAGTCTGAATGATCGGCAACAACAAAAGATGGCCACCTGTCTAGATCTCACTTTCAGTAGGGTCGTGAGCACAACACTCTCGGTGGAGGCAAATAATTCGGGGCAGGGAAAGACAAAATGGTTTGGATGTGAAGGGGGTGAGGGATCCTCTCAGGGATCCGAAAAGCGGTCAAGGCTAGTGGTCCGTCCCTTTAACCCAAATCGCTCTTTTCCTCGTCCATCCTCCTATCCTTTCAAGCAACCGGTCTTCATCCGTCCAACTGCTGCCCCTACTCAAAATATTCAGCCGAGTGCCCCTGGTACTCGTTTCCCAGCCCTACCCAGTTCATCTAACAGCTGCTTCAACTGTGGGAAGTCTGGACATTTCATCAAGGATTGTCCCTATCCGAAGCAAAATAAATCAAACTTCCAAAAGGCCTTTGGAAGTACATCTCAAGGCAGGGGAATTGTGCTAAGCACTCAGTTAGGCAAAGGTGAAAGGAAAACTAGATTGGTCTACTATACTCAAGTGGCTACCACCCCGGAAGGAGAGCCTGTGATGATGGGTACGTTTTCCGTTGCCAATCATCCCGCCATCATTCTTTTTGATTATGGTGTATCCTTACTTTAATGAGCAAAGCTTTTGTTGAGAAGCATTGTATACCTAGTGTTGAATCAAAGAAGGGTCTTATTATTCAATCACCTGGGGGTCAAATTTTACTAAGGAAGTAGTCTTCCACGTACCCGTGAAGTTAGCAGGATATGACTTCCCCACCAATATGATAGTTATAAAAGGGCAAGACGTAGATGTGATTCTGGGTATGAAATGGTTAGCCCAAAATAAGGTTGTTATCAATGCAAATCAAAAGACTGTTTAGCTAAGTCATGGACAAGAAGAAGTTAGGTTATCTGTCCCTGTATCTATCCCAGTCAAGACGACCGGACGAGCTTTTGAAGCCATAATGCAAGAGATATGAGACATTCCAATTGTGTGTGAACCAGATGTATTCCCTGAAGATTTACCTGGATTACATCCTGAGAGGGATGTAGAGTTTGTGATTGAGTTAAAACCTGGTACGACTCCTATTTCTAGAAGATCGTACATATGCCTCCCAATGAATTCGTAGAACTAAAGACGCAATTACAAGACTTGCTGGGAAGGGATTTATCAGACCAAGTTCATCGCCATGGGGATGTCCTTCCATCTTCGTTAAGAAGAAAGATCAAACCCTACTAATGTGTGTGGACTATCATCGACCCCTTAATGAAGTTACCATTAAGAACAAGTACCTCCAGGTATTTTCTAAGATTGACCTCAGATCGGGCTATCATCGAATAAGAATTCGACCCAAGGATATAACTAATACGGCTTTCACAACTCGATATGGATTATTCGAGTATTTGGTTATGTCCTTTGAATTAACAAATGCTCCAGCCCATTTCACATACTTAATGAATTCGGTGTTCATGCTAGAATTTGACAAATTTGTAGTGGTCTTTATCGATGATATTTTGATCTATTCCAAGAATAAATAGAAGCATGCAGAGCATTTGCAGATTGTTTTAACGCGCTTAAGAGAACATCAACTTTATGCTAAATTTAGCAAGTGCGCATTTTGGTTGGAGGAAATCTAATTTTTAGGGCATGTTTTATTGGCTAAGGGAATTGCAGTTGATCCCAGCAAAGTTAAGGATATTTTGCAATGGAAATCTCCTACCACAGTACACCAAGTCAGAAGCTTCCTTGGACTAGCTCGCTATTACTGTAGGTTTATCCCAGACTTTTCCAAGATTGTTAAACTTATCACGGGGTTGTTGAAGAATGATGTTAAGTTTAATTGGTCTCCCAAGTGTAATGAAGCCTTTGAATAGTTGAAAATACTACTGATCACTGCACCGATTTTGGCTCAACCAGATATTGAGAAACCGTTTGATGTATATTGTGACGCATCAGGCATTGAACTTGGATGTGTTTTGATGCAAAAAGGTCGAGTTATAGCTTATGCCTCAAGACAGTTGCATCGGCATGAGGAACATTACCCAACACACGATTTGAAATTGGCAGCAGTGGTTCATGCCCTTAAAATTTGGTGTCATTATCTGCTGGGAAATGTATGCCATATGTGTACTGATCATAAGAGTTTAAAGTATATTTTTACCTAGTCAAAGTTAAATATGAGACAAAGAAGATGGCTCGAGCTAATCAAGGACTATGACCTAAAAATTCATTATCATCCAGGAAAGGCTAATGTGGTGGCTGATGCCTTAAGTCGTAAAGTATGTTGTCATTGCCTTACTGTGGGATTGCCTGACACTACCTTATGTCAAGAAATGGAAAGACTAAATCTTGGTATAGTACAACAAGGAGCGTTGATGCAACTGAAGCTTGAGTCAGTTATTCAACAAATGATTATTGATGCTCAGAAAGTTGATAAGGGTATGAAGTATATCCACGAGAAAATGGAAGCCTGTAAAGATACTTGTTTTAAAAAGGATGACTAAGGAGTGTTATGGTTTAAAGACCATTTGGTGGTGCCTAAGGATGTTGAACTTCGTCAACAAATCTTGTGATGAGGACATCAACACCAACACGAGTACATCTACACCAGCAGCACCTTCTCCAGCCCAGGCACCATCTTCCCCAGTCCAGGCGCCACCCCTTCCACCTGGGCCAGTGACTCGGGCCCGTGCAAGAGAATTGAACTACATCATGCTGTTAAAGAACGAAGGCCCAGAAGATTAGAAGATGGCCCAACAGGAAGGCTCGGATGGGGCGCCTAGGGAAGTCGTGAACAGTAACCGCGGTACTGTAGCGCCGGCCCTACTGTTCACGCCTCTCCTCTATTTAGTCAGAGTCCTATTTCATTTAGAACTTGAGTTTTGTTTTACATCTAGCATTAGCTACCCCAGAACACGCACAAATACGTGTTGTCCTCTATGATTCAGAACTCCACCTCGAGTGATATTAAGATTGCTCGCATCTTTTTCTTGTTCGTTCTTCGATTGCGCACAGGAAACGATCTTCGTGATCAGGCCGATCTTGCATCAGCAAGGTCGGTAACCATTGGGAGTTGGTTCAGCGATTGCATTGGCGCTTCGGGTTCGCTCGTCGTAGTCAGATCAAGAGGGTCTTCTTCCACTAAATCGGAATTATCTGCACTCACCGAAAGATCGGGCAGTCCAGCTCTATCAAGTGGTATCAGATTTCCAGGTTGATCGGTGAGTTTATCGAGTGTTTTTTCTTTTTTCTCCTATAGTCCACAAAACCACATAAAAATTTAGGTTAGACCTTATCCCAGCACCCTTTTGAGCCTCGCACTTTCTTTCAATAATCTGCATTGTTGAATTTGTGTGCTTTCACCTCATTTGTTGCTGGTTGCATTGTGTTATTCCACCATACAAACCCTAGCGCGCCGCCACAAACCGAGTCAACGCCGCTTCCTTATTTTTCTCCTTCGGTTACGTAAAAAAAACAGAAAAAAAAACAAACCGAGTCAACGCCGCTTCCTTGTTTTTCTCCTTCGGTTACGTAAAAAAACAGAAACAAAAAAAAAGAAAACGAAGGAGAAAGGATACAAAGCGGTTGTCTCATCTCGGTCGTTTTAAACATACCTTCCTTAAACCGGGCATAACTTTTCGCTCGTTTTTTCAAAAAATCTGAAATTTTTACAGGAGCTTGTTAACACCATTCTGAGGCCGGCCAAACTGCCTACGGCCTGTTTGGTTTCGATAAAATTGTAAAAACAATTCAGGAAAATAAAGAAAAAAATTCGTCAAAGTTCTCGCACGCTTTTCAGGGAACTTCCTGATTTTCTGTAGACCACATCTGAACTCTATTTTAGGTGAAACTTCGTGTAGCTCCTATTTTGTTGCTCCTTGTGCTAAACAAATATCAAAAAAATCATACAAAAAAGAAAAACTAAATCATCTGTGATTCCTACTAGTGCCTTTTTGGCCTCGCTAGTACAATATTTACGGTACTACCATTCTGCTAGTTCCATCCATCCTTTGCACTTGTGGCCAGCAATATAGTTTCGTGTTTTGCACAATAATTCAACTTTGCATTATTGTTTGATCGTGCTAATCCTTGACTTGAGTGCGGCCTACCCAAAACTCCACATATTTCTACGACGAGAAGGTTTCTGTTTCTCCAGGCAATCGCTCATCCAATCTTTCACCGGTTCCACCTGTTGGTTGCAGTTCACCACTGTGGCTTGGTAAGAACGGATAAGAACTTGATAACAACATTCCATTGAGCGAGTTGTCACCACCATTTCCCTGTTGTCGTCGGTTTTTCTCCTTTTGGTGTTTTGGTGTTTGCGCTAACTATGGCAGGAGCACACGACACGGTGGATGCCCAGTTGCTGGAAGTAAGGGGACAAGTTGATGGACTTGCTGCTGACATTAGGACGATGCATGAACGGCTTGATTCAACGGTCGCTTCGACAATCGAGCGTTTCAACCAGCTTGACCTTGCTCAAACGGCGACTCGCACCACACTCGACACCATCCTGGCACGCCTTGATGCGTTGACCACAAAGATGGAGCAGGACTACGGCGGTGATACTGAGCAGGACGATGGAGATCGCCGTGGTCGTGCACGCCTTGTGGTTCATCATCCCCCTAGTGACTTATTTTCTAAGATTAAATTTAAAATTCCACCTTTTAATGGCAAATATGATCCTGTTGCATATCTTGATTGGGAGTTAGAGGTTGAACAAAAATTTTCATGCCATGATATTGCTGCACATTCTCAGGTTAAAGCTGCTATTAGTGAATTTACTGATTTTGCTTTAATTTGGTGGCGTGAGTATAAAATAAAACATCCCACTGCCATTCCAACCACTTGGGATCAGTTGAAAGCTGCGATGCGACATCGATTTGTGCCTTCGTATTATGCTCGTGATTTGCTTAATAAAATGTAGAGTTTTCAGCAAGGTTCTCAATCTATTGAGGACTATTTCCAGGAGTTACAAAAAGGTATGATTCATTGTGGGATATTGGAGGACAACGATGCTGCTATGGCACGTTTTCGTGGTGGTTTAAACCGCGAAATCCAGGATATACTTGATTATAAGGAATATTATGATATGACTACTTTATTTGGATATGCTTGCAAAGCTGAACGTGAAGTGCAGGGACGCCGCTCGAAGCCATATTCTAACCCTTTTGCAGGACGAAGCTCGACATCCACCTCAGCACCAGTTCCCCCTGCGCCATCCACGTCCACCACTACTCCACGCGAGAAGACGACCAAACCAGCCAGCATTGCCCCACCCACAGGTCGTACATGGGATATTCAGTGTCATCGCTGTAGAGGATTGACTAAACAGCTTTTAAAACAAAATTTGGTTTATATGAATGGTTGGTTATGCCGTTTGGATTGACTAATGCTCCCAGCACTTTTATGCGAGTGATGAATGATGTTCTGAGGCCCTTCATAGGATTGTTTGTGGTTGTTTATTTTGATGATATCCTTATTTACAGCAAATCTAAGAAAGAGCATTTGGAACATTTAAGTGCTGTTTTTGATGCATTGTGTGCTGCCCAGTTATTTGCTAACATGGAAAAATGCATCTTTTGCACACGACGTGTCTCGTTTCTTGGTTATGTTGTTACTCCACAGGGCATTGAGGTGGATAGCAGCAAGATTGCTGCCATTCGGGAGTGGCCTACATCGACGACGGTCACACAAATTTGGAGCTTTCTTGGACTTGCCGGTTTCTACCGCAGATTTGTTCGTGATTTTAGCTCCATTGCAGCGCCTCTACATGAGCTTCACTGGGTGTCGGGGAAAGTGTGTACTCGAGTAATTGAATAATGGCTTACCGGTTAGCCTTGGCTATGCGCGTCGGCGGGGAAAACAACTCCGGTGACGGTGGATCGGCGTCTCCGGTGAGGTAGTGTTCGGTCTCTCGCTTCAGGGAGCTCTACTGGGCTCTGGGGAAGCTAGCCGAGGCACTGGATCGAGTGGAGGTGGATGGGGATGGTCTGGCCATGGTGGTCGTGCTTGGGCGAGGAGGCGGGTCACCGGGAGGTCACCGGAGCTGTGGGTTGGCTTGGGAAGGGTAGGTGTGGTGCGGAGGGAGTGACAGGGAGCTCGGACGAGTAGGAGAGTAGGCTTTATAGCCATTCACGGGCATGACACTGGCGTGGGTGCGGGGGCAGGTCGACCACGCACGGGGCGCACACTACCGTGGCCAGGCCGCGCTAGGCCAGTCAGGCAAGCCATCGAGCGCGTGGCAGCACTCGGTCTGGTCACTTTCAAACGCAAATTGGCTCGTGATCCTCTCGTAACTCTCCCAAATCCCTACACACGATTTCTTCTTTGTCGTTTACTCTTTGTTCCTCTTACAGCACTTGAGTGGATTAGATCTCGGGATTGCAAGATACGAGGAGGTGAAGTTGGGTCTATCGCCTGGCTGGAACCCAAGACCAAAGTCAAGCCAAATCGTGTCAAACAATTTTGGTTTGATTTCAAATTTTACCAAAGTGTGCCTAGGGTATTGTTGCGCCATTTTGTTATTTGGACCCTTTGGTTTTGAGGTTTGGAATAGGGTGAACGTGACTGATCCTCGTGAGAGGGTTGGATTTCAGAAATCTGAAATCCTGATTTTTATTTGAAGTCCCCACTTGAGTGGCTAGTTTTAGGATTTTGCAAATTTATTTTGGTTAAATCTTCTTACTATATGTTGTAAGTTATTTAGTGTTCTACCACTTTGTTAATTGGTCCAAATCATGATTTTGTATTTCACATAGCCTTTTTACTAGATTTCCCTTTAGTACTCAAATGGCTTAAATAGGGTAGTTCTAGGGTTTGAGTATTTTCTCACTTTGAGGTGCATGATGTGGTTAGGGTGTGATTCTTGAAATGAAAAGGACTTGATTTAGTTTTAGCTCCCCAAGTTTGATGTCTTTTGCTCAAATTAATCCACATGTGATAATGGTCACAATGTGGGTACTGAGGGAAAAACCTTGAGTAACACCTGGGTGTTACAGTACACTTCTAGTAATGAGGAATCTGATGATGATTTATATTATAGCGATCTTTTGAAGGGCTTGGATAGATCTAAAGTAGATAAAATTAATGAATTAATTGATGCACTTAATGACAAGGATAGGTTGATAGAAATGCAAGAGGATTTGCTTTATCAGGAGCATGATAAAGTTGAAGATGTTGAAAATCTCTTGCTTTAGAAGTAAAGAAGAATGAAAGGCTTGTTTGTGAATTATCTTCATGTCATGCGACTATTTCTAGCATCAAAATGCAAATGATGATTTAAATACTAGAATAGAAAAGTTGAATGCCTCTAGTTATTGTTTGGAGCATGTTTCAATTTCTACTAAATGTAAAGATCATGATTTTGATGCTTGTATTGATCATGCTTCCACTATTGCAAAGTTGAATGATGAAATTGTTCAGTTAAATGTCCAACTTAAAACTTGCAAAAATGAAGTAGAAAAAGTTAAATTTGCTAGGTATGCCTTCACCATTAGTAGACATCCCTCCATTAACAATGGTCTTGGTTTTCATGGGGAAGCCAAGAACATAAAGGGCCATACGGCTCCCAGCTTCACTAAGGAGAAAGGAAAAGCGCCTATGGCTAGTAGCTCGCTTCCTTTTCAAGATAATAAGAACCATGCTTTTATTTATACTCTTGTCAAGAATGCTCATCATGATACTTGTAATGATCGTTCTGCTTTACCAAAACGTCATGTTATTTTTACTCCTCGCACTATGATTGCTTCATCTAGTGGTTCTTATGCTCATAGTAGGAGTAGACCTAGGTGCCGTGCATCTCATGTTGTTTCTCACGCGCCTAAAGATAGGAATGCATCTCATTGTCCTTCTATTCTATTTCGTACTTTTGATGTTTCATATGTAATTTATCGTAAGAATGATAGAATTCTTGTTACCAATGTGGGACCAAAATGCAAGAGAGATAAGACTTGTATTTTGTAACACCCTAGGTGTTACCTATTCGATTATGAACCCTGTTGGGGACCATAATTAGGGGTACCCTCAAGACGCCTAATTCTCAGCTGGTAACCCCCATCAGCATAAAGCTGCAAAGGCCTGATGGGTACGATTAAGTCAGGGATCAGTCCACACGAGTGACTCGATCACGCTTCACCCGAGCCTAGCCTCGGCCAAGGGCAGCCGACCTCGAGAGACTTCCGTCTCGCCCGAGGCCCCCCTTTTTACGGCGGACGCATCACCGGCTCGCCCGAGGCCTTGGCTTCGCTCAGAAGCAACCCTGACTAAATCGCCACACCGACTGACCAAATTGCAGGAGCATTTAACGCAAAGGTGGCCTAACACCTTTATCCTGACACGCGCCCCCGGCAGAGCCGAAGTGACCGCCGTCACTCCACCGCTCCACTGACCAGTCTGACAGAAGGACAGCGCCGCCTGCGCCACTCCGACTGCGGTGCCACTCGATAGAGTGAATCTGACAGGCAGTCAGGCCTTTCCAAAGGCGCCACGGCGAACTCCGCTCCGCCCGACCCCAGGGCTCGGACTCGGGCTAAGACCCGGAAGACGGCGAACTCCGCTCCGCCCGACCCCAGGCTCGGACTCGGGCTAAGACCCGGAAGACGGCGAACTCCGCTCCGCCCGACCCCAGGGCTCGGACTCGGGCTAAGACCCGGAAGACGGCGAACTCCGCTCCGCCCGACCCCAGGGCTCGGACTCGGGCTAAGACCCGGAAGACGGCGAACTCCGCTCCGCCCGACCCCAGGGCTCGGACTCGGGTTAAGACCCGGAAGACGGCGAACTCCGCTCCGCCCAACCCCAGGGCTCGGATTCGGGCTAAGACCCGGAAGACGACGAAACTCCGCCTCGCCCGACCCCAGGGCTCGGACTCCGCCCTGGCCTCGGCCGAACGACCTCCGCCTCGCCCGACCCCATGGCTCGGACTCGGCCTCGGCAACAGAAGACAGACTCAACCCCGGCTTCGGAGGAGCCCCCACGTCACCCTGCCTAGGGCACAGACCCGCCACGTCAACAGGGAGCGCCATCATCGTCCTACCCCGAATCGACTCGGGTCATGGAGAACAAGACCGGCGTCCCATCCGGCCAGCTCCGCCGGATGGGCAATGATGGCGCTCCACAAGCTCTGTGACGACGGCGGCCCCCAGCTCTCTTACGGAAGCAGGGCGACGTCAGCAAGGACTCGACCGCTCCAACAGCTGTCCCTCCGCCAGGCTCCGTCGCACCTCCGACAGCCACGACATCACGCCAGCAAGGTGCCAAGACCTCTCCGGCTGCCACGTTGGCATGTACCTAGGGCGCTAGCTCTCTCTCCGCTAGACATGTAGCACTCTGCTACACCCCCCATTGTACACCTGGATCCTCTCCTTACGACTATAAAAGGGAGGACCAGGGCCTTCTTAGAGAGGGTTGGCCGCACGGGACCGAGGACGGGACAGGCGCTCTCTTGGGGCCGCTCGCTTCCCTCACCCGCGTGGACGCTTGTAACCCCCCTACTGCAAGCGCATCCGACCTGGGCGCGGGACGAACACGAAGGCCGCGGGACTTCCACCTCTCTCACGCTCGGCTCCGGCCACCTCGCCTCTCCCCCCTTCGCGCTCGCCCACGCGCTCGACCCATCTGGGCTGGGGCACGTAGCACACTCACTCGTCGGCTTAGGGACCCCCCTGTCTCGAAACGCCAACAGTTGGCGCGCCAGGTAGGGGCCTGCTGCGTGCTGACGAACAGCTCCCCGTCAAGCTCCAGATGGGCAGCCTCCAGCAACCTCTCCGGCCCGGGGCGATGCTTCGTTTCGGGACTCTTGAGTTCATGTCCTTCGACGACAGCTACGACATGATACTTCTTCCACCGCCGTGCGACAACGACAATGGCGGCAGACAACCCGCCCGCCGGCGGCGGAATCGACGACATCTTCCCCGCGTGGTGGAAGAGCAACCTTCGAGCTCGCTCCGTTCTCTCCCCTGCCAACGGAGGAGGAGGCGGGGCCATCAAGGCCAAGCGGGAGGCCGCGCTTCGTCGGCCGTCGAGCGAATCGACGCCCCCGACGCTCCGACGGAAGGCACGCCGGACGTCGACCTCGCGTTCAAGACGAAGGCAAGCGCCGTCCCCCCGCGACACGCTGACCCCGAGCAAGAAGACGACGCCGGCGCGCTCGCGGAAAGCCTGCAGGATGTCGCCCTCGTACCTGAGATGACGGTGCAACCAGTCCCCGATGTGACTACGTCGCTCCTCGTCGACCAAAAGGTACCGACTAACTCCCATCTTACATCATTTCGACTCGGCCTCAACCCGCCAAACGACCTCGCTTTGGCGGGCGCTCTCATTGAGGCGAGTGCAACCCCACTGGGGTTTCGTATGCGGTCACCTTGGGACCGACTGACGGACGTCTCGACCTACGGGCCCTTTAGGTCCGAGGAAGATGACGATCCCAGCATCTGTTGGGATTTCTCCGGACTTGGCAACCCCAGTGCCATGCGGGACTTCATGACCGCATGTGACTACTGCCTATCCGACTGTTCCGACGAAAGCCGCAGCCTTGGCGACGAGAGCTGCGGCCCAAGTCGCGAATGTTTCCACATCGAGCTAGGGGATCCCTCCGAAGGCAACCATCTCGGCATGCCGGAGGACGGTGATCTTCCTAGGCCGGTGCCTCGCGCCGACATCCCACGGGAGCTAGCTGTGGTCCCCGCTCCGGCGGGGGGTTACGACCCACAACTCGAGCAAGTCCGCGAGGCGCAGGCCAGGCTCAACGAGGGAACAGGAGCGCTTGAGCCGATCCGTCGGGACGTCGGGCAGGCATGGGCGGGCCAACCCCTGGCTGGAGAAATACGTCACCTGCCCCAAGGTCTCCAGCACCGCGTTGCCAACGATGTCAGGGTCAGGCCGCCGCCCGCATCCAGCGGGGTTGGTCAGAACCTGGCAGCCGCAGCGATGCTCCTCCGCTCGATGCCGGAGCCATCAACCACCGAGGGTCGGCGAATCCAGGGAGAGCTCAAGAATCTCCTGGAAGGCGCTGCGGCCTGATGGGCCGAGAGCACTGCCTCCCGAAGGCAGGGATATCCCTCGGAACCTCATGCCGCGACTTCCCGATTCATGCGGGAAGCCTCGGTCTACACCGGGCGCACGCGCAACACCGCGCCTGCGGCCCCGGGCCACCTCGGCAACGAGCACCATCGACGCGACCGTCGGGCCCACCTCGACGAAAGGGTGCGCCGAGGCTACCACCCCAGGCGTGGGGGGCGCTACGACAGCGGGGAGGATCGGAGTCCCTCGCCCGAACCACCCGGTCCGCAGGCCTTCAGTCGGGCCATCCGACGGGCGCCATTCCCGACCCGGTTCCGACCCCCGACTACTATCACGAAGTACTCGGGGGAAACGAGACCGGAACTGTGGCTCGCGGACTACCGCCTTGCCTGCCAACTGGGTGGGACGGACGACGACAACCTCATCATCCGTAACCTCCCTCTGTTCCTCTCCGACACTGCTCGCGCCTGGTTGGAGCACCTGCCTCCGGGGCAGATCTCCAACTGGGACGACCTGGTCCAGGCCTTCGCTGGCAATTTCCAGGGCACATACGTGCGCCCCGGGAATTCCTGGGACCTTCGAAGCTGCCGACAACAGCCGGGAGAGTCTCTCCGGGACTACATCCGGCGATTCTCGAAGCAGCGCACTGAGCTGCCCAACATCACCGACTCGGATGTCATCGGCGCGTTCCTCGCCGGCACCACTTGCCACGACCTGGTGAGCAAGCTGGGTCGCAAGACCCCCACCAGGGCGAGCGAGCTGATGGACATCGCCACCAAGTTCGCCTCTGGCCAGGAGGCGGTCGAGGCTATCTTCCGAAAGGACAAGCAGCCCCAGGGCCGCCCATTGGAAGAGGCTCCCGAGGCGTCTGCTCCGCGCGGCGCCAAGAAGAAAGGCAAGAAGAAGTCGCAATCGAAACGCGACGCCGCTGACGCGGACCTTGTCGCCGCCGCCGAGTACAAGAACCCTGGGAAGCCCCCCGGAGGTGCAAACCTCTTCGACAAGATGCTCAAGGAACCGTGCCCCTATCACCAGGGGCCCGTCAAGCACACCCTCGAGGAGTGCGTTATGCTTCGGCGTCACTTCCACAGGGCCGGGCCACCCGCCGAGGGTGGCAGGGCCCGCGACGACGACAAGAACGAAGATCACCAAGCAGGAGAGTTCCCCGAGGTCCGCGACTGCTTCATGATCTATGGAGGGCATGCGGCGAATGCCTCGACTCGGCATCGCAAGCAAGAGCGCCGGGAGGTCTGCTCGGTGAAGGTGGCAGCGCCAGTCTACCTAGACTGGTCCGACAAGCCCATCACCTTCGACCAGGCCGACCACCCCGACCATGTGCCGAGCCCGGGGAAATACCCGCTCGTCGTCGACCCCGTTGTCGGCAATGTCAGGCTCACCAAGGTCCTGATGGATGGGGGCAGCTGCCTCAACATCATCTACGCCGAGACCCTCAAGCTCCTGCGCGTCGATCTGTCCTCCGTCCGAGCAGGCGCTGCGCCCTTCCACGGGATCATCCCTGGGAAGCGCATCCAGCCCCTCGGGCGACTCGACCTCCCCGTCTGCTTTGGGACGCCCTCCAACTTCCGAAGGGAGACCCTGACGTTCGAGGTGGTCGGGTTCCGACGAACCTACCACGCCGTATTAGGGAGGCCATGCTACGTGAAGTTCATGGCCGTCCCCAACTACACCTACCTGAAGCTCAAGATGTCGGGCCCCAACGGGGTCATCACCGTCGGCCCCACGTACAAACACGCGTTCGAATGCGACGTGGAGTGCATGGAGTACGCCGAGGCCCTCGTCGAGTCCGAGGCCCTCATCGCCGACCTAGAGAACCTCTCCAAGGAGGTGCCAGACGTGAAGCGCCATGCCGGCAACTTCGAGCCAGCGGAGACGGTTAAGGCCGTCCCTCTTGACCCCAGTGGCGACACCACCAAGCAGATCCGGATCGGTTCCGGGCTCGACCCCAAATAGGAAGCAGTGCTCGTCGACTTTCTCCGCGCAAACGCCGACGTCTTTGCGTGGAGTCCCTCGGACATGCCCGGCATACCGAGGGATGTCGCCGAGCACTCGCTGGATATTCGGGCCGGAGCCCGACCCGTCAGGCAGCCTCTTCGCCGATTCGACGAGGAGAAGCGCAGAGTGATTGGCGAAGAGATCCACAAGCTAATGGCAGCAGGGTTCATCAAAGAGGTATTCCATCCCGAATGGCTTGCCAACCCTGTGCTTGTGAGGAAGAAAGGGGGGAAATGGCGGATGTGTGTGGACTACACTGGTCTCAACAAAGCATGTCCGAAGGTTCCCTACCCTCTGCCTCGCATCGATCAAATCGTGGATTCCACCACTGGGTGCGAAACCCTGTCCTTCCTCGATGCCTACTCAGGGTATCACCAGATCCGGATGAAAGAGTCCGACCAGCTCGCGACTTCTTTCATCACGCCGTTCGGCATGTACTGCTATGTCACCATGCCGTTCGGTTTGAGGAATGCGGGCGCGACGTACCAGCGGTGCATGAACCATGTGTTCGGCGAACACATCGGTCGCACAGTCGAGGCCTACATCGATGACATCGTAGTCAAGACAAGGAAGGCTTCTGACCTCCTCTCCGACCTTGAAGTGACATTCCGATGTCTCAAGGCGAAAGGAGTCAAGCTCAATCCTGAGAAGTGTGTCTTCGGGGTGCCCCGGGGCATGCTCCTAGGGTTCATCGTCTCCGAGCGAGGCATTGAAGCCAACCCGGAGAAGATCGCGGCCATCACCAGCATGGGACCCATCAAGGACTTAAAAGGTGTACAGAGGGTCATGTGATGCCTCGCGGCCCTGAGCCGCTTCATCTCACGCCTCGGCGAAAGAGGTATGCCTCTGTACCGCCTCTTAAGGAAGGCCGAGTGTTTCACTTGGACCCCTGAGGCCGAGGAAGCCCTCGGCAACCTGAAGGCGCTCCTTACGAAGGCGCCTGCCTTGGTGCCCCCGGCGGATGGAGAAGCCCTCTTGGTCTACGTCGCCGCGACCACTCAGGTGGTTAGCGCCGCGATTGTGGTCGAGAGGCAAGAGGAAGGGCATGCATTGCCCGTTCAGAGGCCGGTCTACTTCGTCAGCGAAGTGCTGTCCGAGACCAAGATCCGCTACCCACAAGTTCAAAAGCTGCTTTATGCTGTGATCCTGACAAGGCGGAAGCTGCGACACTACTTCGAGTCTCATTCGGTAACTGTAGTGTCATCCTTCCCCCTGGGGGAGATCATCTAGTGCCGAGAGGCCTCGGGCAGGATCGCAAAGTGGGCGGTGGAAATCATGGGCGAAACGATCTCGTTCGCCCCTCGGAAGGCCATCAAGTCCCAGGTGTTGGCGGACTTCGTGGCCGAATGGGTCGACACCCAGTTGCCGACGGCTCCGATCCAACCGGAGCTCTGGACCATGTTTTTCGACGGGTCGCTGATGAAGACAGGAGCCGGCGCGGGCCTGCTCTTCATCTCGCCCCTCGGAAAGCACTTGCGCTACGTGCTGCGCCTCCATTTCCCGGCGTCCAACAATGTGGCCGAGTACGAAGCTCTGGTCAACGGGTTGCGGATCGCCATCGAGCTAGGGGTCAGACGCCTCGATGCCCGCGGTGATTCGCAGCTCGTCATCGACCAAGTTATGAAGAACTCCCACTGCCGCGACCCGAAGATGGAGGCCTACTGCGACGAGGTTCGGCGCCTGGAAGACAAGTTCTTCGGGCTCGAGCTCAACCACATCGCTCGGTGCTACAACGAAACCGCAGACGAGCTGGCTAAAATAGCCTCGGGGCGAACGACGGTCCCCCCGGACGTCTTCTCCCGGGATCTGCATCAACCCTCTGTCAAGATCGATGACGCGCCCGAGCCCGAGGTACCCTCGGCTCAGCCCGAGGTACCCTCGGCCCCCAAGGGCGAGGCACTGGACGTCGAGGAAGAGCAGAGCGGGGCCACGCCTGATCGAGATTGGCGGGTCCCGTACCTGCAATATCTCCGTCGAGGAGAGCTACCCCCCGACCAAGTCGAGGCTCGGCGGGTAGCGCGATGCGCCAAGTCATTCGTCTTGCTGGGCGATGAAGAAGAGCTCTACCATCGCAGCCCCTCGGGCATCCTCCAGCGATGCATCTCCATCGCCGAAGGTCGGGAACTGCTGCAAGAAATACACTCGGGGGCTTGCGGCCACCACGCAGCGCCCCGAGCCCTTGTCGGGAATGCTTTCCGGCAAGGCTTCTACTGGCCAACGGCGGTGGGTGACGCCACTAGAATTGTCCGCACCTGCGAAGGGTGCCAATTCTATGCAAAGCGGACCCACCTGCCCGCTCAGGCTCTGCAGACGATACCCATCACCTGGCCCTTCGCTGTATGGGGTCTGGACCTCGTCGGTCCCTTGCAGAAGGCGCCTGGGGGCTACACGCACCTGCTGGTCGCCATCGACAAATTCTCCAAGTGGATCGAGGTCCGACCTCTGAACAGCATCAGGTCCGAGCAGGCAGTGGCGTTCTTCACCAACATCATCCATCGCTTCGGGGTCCCAAACTCCATCATCACTGACAACGGTACCCAGTTCACCGGCAAAAAATTCTTGGATTTTTGCGAGGATCACCATATCCGGGTGGACTGGGCCGCCGTGGCTCATCCCATGTCGAATGGGCAAGTAGAGCGTGCCAACGACATGATTCTACAAGGGCTCAAGCCTCGGATCTACAACGACCTCAACAAGTTCGGCAAGCGGTGGATGAAGGAACTCCCCGCGGTGGTCTGGAGCCTAAGGACGACGCCGAGTCGTGCCACGGGTTTCACGCCGTTTTTCCTGGTCTACGGGGCTGAAGCTATCTTGCCCACTGACCTGGAATACGGCTCCCCGAGGACGAGGGCCTACACCGATCAAAGCAACCAAGCTAGCCGAGAAGAATCGCTGGACCAGCTGGAGGAGGCTCGAGACAGGGCCTTACTACACTCGGCGCGGTACCAGCAGTCCCTGCGACGCTACCACGCCCGAGGGGTCCGGTCCCGAGACCTCCAGGTGGGCGATCTGGTGCTTCGGCTGTGGCAAGACGCCCGAGGGAGGCACAAGCTCACGCCCCCCTGGGAAGGGCCATTCGTCATCGCCAAAGTTCTGAAGCCCGGAACATACAAGCTGGCCAACAATCAAGGCGAGATCTACGGCAACGCTTGGAACATCAAACAGCTACGTCGCTTCTACCCTTAAGATGTTTCCAAGTTGTTCATATACCTCGCACCTACGCAAAGTTTAGTCGTCAAGGAAGGGTCGGCCTAGCCTCGGCAAAGCCCGACCCTCCCTCGGGGGCTAAAAGGGGGGAGACCCCCTCTGCGTCAAATTTTTCCTCGAAAAAGGATCTCTTTTTAGCAGGATTTCTTTCGTGCTTCTTGACTACTTCGGAAAGCGGATCCTGGAAACGACGGAGTACACGTAAGCAGCCAAGGCTGACCGAGCCGAGGGACTCCTACGCCTCTGGGATACGGATACCTCACTCATCACCTTCTGCGATAAGTAACTCGCGCTCGGATAAAGCGACTCCGTGGACCGAACAAGTCTTCACGTTCGGAAGCTCTCCTACCGAACCAGTCCTTCAAGCTTTCTCGACTAAGTCGGGGACAGGGCCTCATGAACGGGTGAAAGTACGCGTAAGCGGCAAGGCCGACCGAGCCGAGGGATTCCCACGCCTCTGGGATACGGATACCTCACTCGTCCCTTCCGCGAGAAGCAACTCTCGCTCACACAAACATCCCTGTTACCGACAGAGTCCAGATGCTCGAAACAAGAGGAAAAAAGACGCAGCTTCGCAAGCACGGCGAGGGTGTGTTTTCTGGCCTCGGCGGCCGCAGAAGGCACACGCTACAAGACGATCTGATCCTGCAGGCTCGGGTCTTCACGCCAAAGGGGGGCGTACCACCCTCGGCATCGACGACGCCTTCAGCAAGGTCCGACCCAGCCTCGGATGGCGACGCGGTCCGGGGACTTCTCCGGGAATCCGGCCCGAGCAGGCGGCTCGGCCGGTTACCCCTGGGGCCTCGGCCAAGCATCTTCCAAGGGCGCCAGCCCAACCCGAAGCCTCGGGTCATCAACTCCGACGTCAAGCCCCGCTGATGGGCAACCCGGCTAAGCTCCGGCCAACCAGGTTCCCATTTTCGAGCCAACTCCGCCTCTGTTCGTACTGATATCGCTACCCCTGGCCTCGGCTCATCGAAGGGCGGCCGAGGGGTCTCTTTAACTAAGCTAGAGGAGCCCCAGACAACAAGGCCGATCGGGCCAAGGGATTCCTACGCCTCCGGGATACGGATACCTCACTCGTCACCTTGACACGGGGCGACTCATGCTTGGTAAAGCGGTTCAGGTAATCAACAGGCGAGACTTAGCGCTCGAAAATGAGGAAAAAACACGGCTCCGTGCCGAAATTACATACATGTTCAGGCCTCGACAGCCGCAATGAACAAAAAACACTGGCATTCGAGATGCCATTACAAACGGAACTCCGGTTCCCCTCCGCAGGAACGAACAACCCCACTCCGAGGGGGAAGGCCTGCGGAGTAACAGAAGAACGATGAGCGGCTCGCTGCCACCCGTTCTAACCACGATGACAACCACCCCCGCCCTGGGCAGCGAAGCAGCTTAGGCAGCAGCTTTGGGGCGGGTGTCGCGACAGGAGGGCTCTCCCCCGCTGAGGACGAGAACCAGCCATTCAGGCAGGGAGACGGAGACCCAGGGCCACTGGCGCCCTACCTATCCCGGCATGGCTGGAGGAAGTCCCCGTGGGACTCGAGGACGCCATTCTCCCCCAGGCGCGGGGGGAAGAAAAAGGCAGCCGACCCACGCGGGGGCGGCCCCCCGACTCGCCTCATCTTCCATCTTGGCCTGGATGACGAAAATCCTTGAGGCCGAGGGAGGAGTAGAGGCCGCGGCCTGGCCCGCTTTCCCCACCGTCGAACTGGAGGTCACCATCTTGGGTGACCGCCGGTGGCGGGGTGTGGCCAGGCTGCATGATGAAAATCCTTGAAGCCGAACGATGGCTGAGAGGTACCAACTCCCATGGAGTTGCGTTCCTCCAACGAGGAGGCGGAAAGGCGGCGGATACCCCCCACCCGGGGGCTTGGAAGATGGAAAGACACGACGCATAAGGGAGGAAGAAGACATGGTTGCCTTCTGAAAGGAGTCTCCCTCCTTTTAAAGGCAACTCCCCCTACGTGCGCCCCCAGACGCCGCGGGCTGAGTCTTCTCCAACACGCTCCAAGGCCCACCCCTGCGACTCGGGGGCTGGGTCCCGCATGTCATGCAAACCGGCTCAGGGCAGAAGAAGCCAAACCGCCGCGCGTGGTGCGCACGACCGTCCAGCGGTTACAAGCGACCCCCCACTTTTGCCCAGACCAACGGGCGGAAGGGGCGCACAGCCATGCAGGCGGCATGCAACCGCGCCAGGTGGACGCGCTTCTCCGACTTCTGACACGACAGCTTGGAAGCCCAGGCCCACGCGTCAAGCAACCGGCGCGCCAGTTGCTGCATGCAAGCAACCGCACCGCCACTTGTGCCACCGTCGCGCCTCTTCGGTTGCGGAGCCTATGCCGCGACTCGAGGCGACCCAGCAGCGCCAGCCTGGCGCGTTGGTCAAAGCGACCGAAAGTGGGCCGGCAGTAATGGCGGTGGCAGGCGGGTGGGCGCAGCAGTCACGTCGTCAGCTAGGCTCACGTCTCATCCTGGGACAGCAAGAGAGCCTCCTCCCACGGCGTGAAGACGGCGCACCCGTGACCCGTTCCTCGAACGGATCGCGCACGCGCAGCGGCCGCCCCGCCAACCACTCGCCTCGTCGCATTAACTCCGCGGCGGGACAGGCGGCGCCTCCGACGGGAGGAGCGCGCGACGCTTCGCCTTCGCCGTAATAACCGCGTCAGAAAAGGTACGCCACGTCGTTCGATTTCGTATCCTTTTCCTTTTTCCTCTTTCTCTATCTCTTGCAACAGGGACCGGGAAAGGGGGTACCCCGAAAAGGATCCTTCTCCGCGAAGGAACCGGGCTCCGAGCCCCCCCTACTGATCAGGGGTTCGAAGACTGGCCCTCCGAAGGGTTCAACAGTCGCCTCAGATCGCGTGGGCCCGACACCCACTACTGGTCAGGGGTTCGAAGGCCAGCCCCCCGAAGGGTTCCATGGCCGCCTCAGGCTACTCGGGCTCCGCGCCCATTACTGATCAGGGGTTCGAAGGCTGGCCCCCGAAGGGTTCACAGTCGCCTCAGACACCGAGCGAGGGATGACCAGGGGTACGTTCGATACATAACCGAGGCTCGGGCTGCGCTCCCGAGGTACCCTAGGACATTTCCGAGACCAGCGGGAACGATCTTGTAACGGAATCCCATCGGAGGGAGGCATCGAGCCCTCGGACCCCGTCGCCAGGGGACCGGGTCCGGCAAATCACCCGCAGGTACTTTTGGGCGTGCCTTTGGGCCCCTAGCCGACCCCCAACGAACGGGGCACGGACGTCCACTCGGATTACCCGCTTGCAGCTCACCGGAGACACCATGTTCGGTGCCCATCGAGGGTAACATGGCGCACTCCCCCCTCCTTGCGGAAAGGCGACGTAGGGGCGTATGTAAAAAGTCGAGTCTGTCCCTGATCGTCCTCTTGCCCTGTGCAGAGGCTCGGGGGCTGCTCTCGCAAAAACCGGCTCCGGCCAAACCGTTGACAGCGTCAACATACCAGCCCGAGAGCTTGGGCCCCGACCGTGCACCCGAGCTACGGCCAGTTCGCATGAGGGAACGACCAGACCAGCCGAAGCATTACGCAAGGTATTAAGACCTCGAAGGAGTGTAACCACTCCTCCGAGGCCTCGGGGGCTACACCCGGCGGGTGCGCTCGCGCGCACCCACTGAAACAAAATGCAACCAAGAAAGGCTGGTCCCCTTGCGAAAAAGTGCGACGAAAGCCTCCAAGCGAGTGCTAACACTCCCTTCGAGGCTCGGGGGCTACTGTCGGGGACCATAATTAGGGGTACCCTCAAGACGCCTAATTCTCAGCTGGTAACCCCCATCAGCATAAAGCTGCAAAGGCCTGATGGGTACGATTAAGTCAGGGATCAGTCCACACGAGTGACTCGATCACGCTTCACCCGAGCCTAGCCTCGGCCAAGGGCAGCCGACCTCGAGAGACTTCCGTCTCGCCCGAGGCCCCCCTTTTTACGGCGGACGCATCACCGGCTCGCCCGAGGCCTTGGCTTCGCTCAGAAGCAACCCTGACTAAATCGCCACACCGACTGACCAAATTGCAGGAGCATTTAACGCAAAGGTGGCCTGACACCTTTATCCTGACACGCGCCCCCCCGGCAGAGCCGAAGTGACCGCCGTCACTCCACCGCTCCACTGACCAGTCTGACAGAAGGACAGCGCCGCCTGCGCCACTCCGACTGCGGTGCCACTCGATAGAGTGAATCTGACAGGCAGTCAGGCCTTGCCAAAGGCGCCACGGCGAACTCCGCTCCGCCCGACCCCAGGGCTCGGACTCGGGCTAAGACCCGGAAGACGGCGAACTCCGCTCCGCCCGACCCCAGGGCTCGGACTCGGGCTAAGACCCGGAAGACGGCGAACTCCGCTCCGCCCGACCCCAGGGCTCGGACTCGGGCTAAGACCCGGAAGACGGCGAACTCCGCTCCGCCCGACCCCAGGGCTCGGACTCGGGCTAAGACCCGGAAGACGGCGAACTCCGCTCCGCCCGACCCCAGGGCTCGGACTCGGGTTAAGACCCGGAAGACGGCGAACTCCGCTCCGCCTGACCCCAGGGCTCGGATTCGGGCTAAGACCCTAAAGACGACGAAACTCTGCCTCGCCCGACCCCAGGGCTCGGACTCTGCCCTGGCCTCGGCCGAACGACCTCCGCCTCGCCCGACCCCATGGCTCGGACTCAGCCACGGCAACAAAAGACAGACTCAACCCCGGCTTCGGAGGAGCCCCCACGTCACCCTGCCTAGGGCACAGACCCGCCACGTCAACAGGGAGCGCCATCATCGTCCTACCCCGAATCGACTCGGGTCACGGAGAACAAGACCGGCGTCCCATCCGGCCAGCTCCGCCGGATGGGCAATGATGGCGCTCCACAAGCTCTGTGACGACGGTGGCCCCCAGCTCTCTTACGGAAGCAGGGCGACGTCAGCAAGGACTCGACCGCTCCAACAGCTGTCCCTCCGCCAGGCTCCGTCGCACCTCCGACAGCCACGACATCACGCCAGCAAGGTGCCAAGACCTCTCCGGCTGCCACGTTGGCATGTACCTAGGGCGCTAGCTCTCTCTCCGCTAGACACGTAGCACTCTGCTACACCCCCCATTGTACACCTGGATCCTCTCCTTACGACTATAAAAGGGAGGACCAGGGCCTTCTTAGAGAGGGTTGGCCGCGCGGGACCGAGGACGGGACAGGCGCTCTCTTGGGGCCGCTCGCTTCCCTCACCCGCGTGGACGCTTGTAACCCCCCTACTGCAAGCGCACCCGACCTGGGCGCGGGACGAACACGAAGGCCGCGGGACTTCCACCTCTCTCACTCTCAGCTCCGGCCACCTCGCCTCTCCCCCCTTCGCGCTCGCCCACGTGCTCGACCCATCTGGGCTGGGGCACGCAGCACACTCACTCGTCGGCTTAGGGACCCCCCCTGTCTCGAAACGCTGACAAACCCCATCAAGAAATGTTAGTGTGGATAACAATCTCTATATTGTACTCATCTATATTTTACAAGATTATTCAAAATATTTCACCAAGATCAGACAGTTAAGTTTTGTGCTTTTGAGTCGTTCGGGAAGCAAATGCGTAAATCGTGAAGCGAATGCTTTTATAAAATTGGACCATCTTCGTTACCTGAGAAATCATATGCAAGGCTGGTCATTGAGTTTTGTTTCTTCGGTAAATTGTTCAAGGCGGAGAACTATATGTTCAGATAGCGGTTGATATTCATTAGAGTTCAACTGGATCAAACACAATCTATAGTATTGTGGACGATATCATTTTGGTTCGGCCATTTACACCTCGCTCAAACTTTGTCCTTTAAAACGAAATATGTTTCCTTAAACTTCGTCTCAAATCCCTCCACATCTGTAAGGCACATATCTCTATGTGGCCTGGCTTTGTAACATGTGGTGGTGCAAGGTGTGACTGACCACACATAGTTTCTCATCTATGTGAATGATACTTATCATCGTCTCTGTGGGGGATAGATATCCCCCGGGTCCACTAGAAGGATAAAAGACCCCACGAAAGGCCCAAGGGCCCCATAATTCGTAAGGTCATCCCCTCGTGGGCCTGGGAGGAACGACCAGTGGAACGGATTAGCACAAGGCTGGGTCGGCGCAAGCCCAGACGGCCCAACAAATTCGAGCAGTAATCACAACAGTGACCCGACCTTCCCGCACAGGGGTCCCGTACATCGGAACTGAGCGAGGATGAGTCGGCTGAACTATAGGAAGATAGACTCAGTTAGTTCGCTATTACTTTGGCACACGTTGTTATCATATCCACATGTAATGCCCCACGGTCGAGTATATAAGGCCTAGGGGGCACCCCTTCAAGACGCGGGACATCATTCATTACTTAGTCATCCACTCTGCTCTCTACGTTTTCCAGCACTAGTGAACTCCCTTGTAACCCATCGCATAAAGCACTCCCGCCAGGACATAGGGTGTTACACATCTCAAAGCGGCCCGAACCTGTACATCATTGTCTACTATTTCTCGTGCGCCCAGCACGAACCATCGAGCTACAGTCGGTAACACCGTCCTACTCCTAAAAGCACCTTGAGGGGTAACCCTGGGTGCGCGGTCGGACCCGAAACACCGACAGCTGGCGCGCCAGGTAGGGGGTGTGTCATCGATCCAAGCTAGCTCAATGGTCGTCACCTTCCAGCACAAGATCATCCTCCGCCCCGGATCCATATTCTGCTTCGGTACTATCTCATCTATAGCGGATGAGGAGGGAACTCTGCATCGCCTCGCGGATCCGCCAGAGAGAAAGCCTTCCTCAGAAATCTCCGAGAAAATCGGGGCGAGGCAAGAAAAAGCGCAACCTCCAGCGCTCCTAAAAAAGATTACCTCTAGCAAGCTAGGAGCCGAGGGTCCTTCAGCCCGAAGAACTCCGCTGTCCACCTCTCCGACGAGAGAATGGACACGGATCACAAGGAAAAAGGAAGCAAAGGATCATCAAGCTGACCTTTCTGTGCCTCCGCCCTCAAAGGAGAACAGAAAGAAGATCGCCGTGACAGCTACTCCATTCTACCCCGACGTCCTCTTCATCTGGAGAGTAGAATCGCCCCCCATCTCCGACGATGAGCCGACTGCACCCGGGGAGGAACCTCCTCAGCGGGAATCCCGCCGACGAAGGAACCGATGCCGAAATATCCGGCGACATCACGAGGCCGGAGAGTGGGACCCGGCGTAACCTGTATCGCGAGACGAGGTCTCGGAGATAGGAGAAACTCCGTAGGAACGTGTCTTCAGGGAACGAAGGAATTCCCGACGACGCGATCATCGACGGGCTCAAGAACAGGCCGAGCAGGAGACAAGGCAACGTCGGGAAAATCCACTCTTCGGGCGCAACCTGAACCCCGACTTCGCCCGAGCCATGAACACGCCGAGTGAATGATGAGGACATCACTATGAGTACGACTACACCATCAGCACCTCCACATCAAGCGCCACTTTCTTCATTAGCTGGGCCAATCACTCGGGCCCGTGCCAGAGATCTTAACTTCATCATGCTACTGAAGAATGAGGGCCCAGAAGAATAGGCGACCAGCCCAACTTCGGCCCATAATGGACGACCTAGGTTTGGCCGCCCCTAGGGGCTGCGCCCCCTCTATTTATCCAGGAGCTGCGCCTCCTTTATTTTCGAGTTTTGTTTTATGTTAGCCTTAGCTACTCTCGAACACGCGCAAATCTACGCTATCTTCGTGTATTCAGAACTCCACCCTCGAGTAATAGATTAGATTGCTCGCATCTTTTTCTTGTTCGTTCTTCGATTGCGCACAGGAAACGATCTTCGTGATCAGGCCGATCTCGCATCAGCAAGGTCGGTAACCACAGGGAGTTGGTTCAGCGATTGCATTGGCGCCTCGGGCTTGCTCGTTGTAGTCGGATCGCAAGGGTCATCTTCCGCCAAATCGGAATTATCTCTACTCGCCGAAAGATCGGGCACCTCAGCTTCATCAATTGGTATCAGATTTCCAGGTTGATCGGTGAGTTTATCGAGCGTTTTTTTCCTAGAGTCCACAAAACCACATAAAAATTCAGGTTAGATCTTATCCCAGCACCCTTTTGAGCCTCGCACTTTCTTTCAATAATCTGCATTGTTGAATTTGTGTGCTTTCGCGTCATTTGTTGCTGGTTGCATTGTGTTCTTCCACCATTCAAACCCTAGCGCCGCCACCATCTCCCGTTTGATCACGCCACAAACCAAGTCAACATCGTTTCCTTATTTTTCTCCTTCGGTTACGTCAAAAAAAAACAGAAAAAACAAACCGAGTCAACGGCCGTTTCCTTGATTTTCTCCTTCGGTTACGAAAAAAAACAGAAAAAAAAACAAACCGAGTCAACGGCCGCTTCCTTGTTTTTCTCCTTCGGTTACGTCAAAAAAAAAACAGAAAAAAAGATAACGAAGGAGAAAGGATACGGTTGTTTCATCCCGGTCGTTTTTAGAACATAACTTGAGGTACCTTCCGTAAAACGGGCATAACTTTTCGCTCGGGTGTCCAAAAAATCTGAAATTTTTACAGGAGCTTGTTGACACCATTCTGAGGGGTTCGACAAAATTGTCAAAAAAATTCAGGAAAATAAAGAAAAAAATTCGTCAACGTTCTCGCACGCTTTTCAGAGAACTTCCTGATTTTCTATAGACCACATCTGATTTCTGTTTTAGGTGAAACCTCATGTAGCTCCTATTTTGTTGCTTCTTGTGCTGAGAAAAATATCAAAAAAATCAAACAAAAAAGAAAAATAAAATCACTTGTGATTCCTACTAGTGGCCTCGCTAGTATAATATTTACGGTACTGCCATTCTGCTAGTTCCATCCGTCCTTTGCACTTGTGACCAGCAATATAGTTTCGTGTTTTGCACTATAATTCAACTTTGCATTATTGTTTGATCGTGCTAATCCTTGACTTGAGTGCAGCCTACCCAAAACTCCACATATTTCTACGACGAGAAGGTTTCTGTTTCTCCAGGCAATCGCTCATCCAATCTTTCACTAGTTCCACCTGTTGGTTGCAGTTCACCACTGTGGCTTGGTAAGAACGGATAAGAACTTGATAACAGCACTAGTGTGAGCGACTTGTGAGCAGTACACCCCTGTTTTTTTGTCGTTGGTTTTTCTCCTTTTGGTGTTTTGGTGTTTGCGCTAACTATGGCAGGAGCACACGACATGGTGGATGCCCAGTTGCAGGAAGTAAGGGGACAAGTTGATGGACTTGCTGCTGACATTAGGACGATGCATGAACGGCTTGATTCAACGATCACTTCGACGACCGAGCGTTTCAACCACCTTGACCTTGCTCAAACGGCGACTCGCACCACACTCGGCACCATCCTGGCACGCCTTGATGCATTGACCACAAAGATGGAGCAGGAATACGGCGGTGACACTGAGCAGGACGATGGAGATCGCCGTGGTCGTGCACGTCGTGTGGTTCGTCATCCCCCTAATGACTTATTTTCTAAGATTAAATTTAAAATTCCATCTTTTAATGGTAAATATGATCCTGCTGCATATCTTGATTGGGAATTGGAGGTAGAACAGAAATTTTCATGCCATGATATTCCTGCTAATAGCCAAGTGAAGGCTGCCATTAGTGAATTTACTGATTTTGCTTTAATTTGGTGGCGTGAGTATAAACAAAAACTTCCCATTAACAGTGTCATTACTTGGACCCAATTAAAAACTGCCATGCGCCACAGATTTGTTCCTTCCTATTATGCTCGTGATTTGCTTAACAAAATGCAGCGTTTTCAACAAGGTTCACTATTTGTTGAGGAATATTACCAGGAGTTACAAAAGGGTATGCTTCGTTGTGGTTTGGTTGAGTCGGATGACGCTGCTATGGCGTGTTTTCGTGGTGGTTTGAACAGGGAAATTCAGGATATACTTGATTATAAGGATTATTTTGATATAACCACATTGTTTGAATATGCTTGCAAAGCTGAACGTGAAGTGCAGGGACGACGATCAAAGACATATACTAACTCTTTTGCAGGCCGGGGTCCAACACACAGCTCAACTCCTTCCAGCCCTGCACCTTCTACGCCTAGCACTACATCGCGCACAGGGACGACCAAGCCAGTGGCGCCCCCTGCCAAAGGCGCCGCTTCTTCCACAGGACGTACACGGGATATTCAGTGCCATCGTTGCAGAGGGTTTGGGCACATGATTCGGGACTGCCCAAACAAGCGTACCTTGCTTATACGTGACAATGGTGAGTACTCTTCAGCCAGTGATTCTGAGGAAACTAGTCATGCTATGATTGCCACTAACCATGCAGCAAATGAGGAAGTCCACGTTGATCCCATCGACGCCGATAGGTATGAGAGTCTTGTTGTGCAGCGTGTTCTCAGCACACAGGTTGCCCAGGCCGAAAAAAATCAGTGACACACTCTATTCCATACCAAGGGCGTCGTGCACGAACGGTCGATTCACATCATCATCGATAGTGGCAGCTGCAACAATTTGGCAAGTACAGCGTTGGTAGAGAACTTATCCTTGCCCACTCGCACACATCCACATCCGTATCACATTCAATGGCTTAATGATGGTGGTAAAATAAAGGTAACACGTTCGGTACGTGTCCCTTTTTCGCTGGGTTCTTATTCTGATTATGCTGATTGCGATGTTATTCCTATGGAAGCTTGCACTTTGTTATTGGGTCGACCTTGGCAATATGATACTGATAGTTTACATCATGGTCGTTCAAATCATTATTCTTTCATGTTTAAAGGCCAGAAAATATTTATACATCCAATGACCCCTGACCAAATTTTGAAAGATGATCTTACTTCGGCTGCTAAAACTGTACAACAAGTCAAATCGACATCAGCCGCACCTATTAAATCTGAAATCAAGTTGCACTCTCCTGTTTTACTTGCTACACGTGCTGATTTTGATGATCTCCATGAAGCTCATATGCCCTGTTATGCACTTGTATGCTCGCGCATGCTTGTTCCGCTTGATGATGCACCGTCTTTGGATATACCCCCTGCTGTTGTTAACCTTTTGCAGGAGTATGCTGATGTTTATCCTACGGACTTACCACCGGGTCTTCCTCCCCTCCGTGGCATTGAGCATCAGATCGATCTCATCCCCGGCGCTTCTCTTCCGAACCGCGCCCCGTACCGTACAAATCCAGAGGAGACGAAGGAGATCCAGCGCCAGGTGCAGACGCTGCTTGATAAGGGTTACATTCGTGAGTCTCTTAGCCCTTGCTCGGTTCCTGTTTTACTCGTTCCAAAGAAAGATGGGTCATGGCGTATGTGCGTAGGTTGTCGTGCTATTAATAACATCACAGTTCGTTATCGATATCCTATTCCACGCCTTGATGATATGTTAGATGAGCTTAGTGGTGCCGTTATTTTCTCTAAGGTTGATTTGCGTAGCGGTTACCATCAGATTAGAATGAAACTCGGTGATGAATGGAAAACAGCTTTTAAAACGAAATTTGGTTTATTTGAATGGTTGGTTATGCCATTTGGATTGACTAATGCTCCCAGCACCTTTATGCGTTTAATGAACGAAGTTCTACGGGCCTTCATAGGTTTGTTTGTTGTTGTTTATTTCGATGATATCCTTATTTACAACAAGTCTATAGAGGAGCATTTAGAACATTTGCGTGCTGTTTTTGATGCTTTGCGTGCTGCTCGCTTGTTTGGTAACATGGAAAAGTGCACTTTTTGTACGCAACGTGTCTCGTTTCTTGGTTATGTGGTTACTCCGCAGGGCATTGAGGTGGATAGCAGCAAGATTGCTGCCATTCGGGAGTGGCCTACACCGACGACGGTCACACAAATTCGGAGCTTTCTTGGACTTGCCGGTTTCTACCGCAGATTTGTTCGTGATTTTAGCTCCATTGCAGCGCCTCTACATGAGCTTACAAAGAAAGATGTGCCGTTTGCTTGGAGTGATTCGCAGGAGGTAGCGTTCAGCACTTTGAAAGATAAGTTAACCCAAGCTCCCCTCTTGCAATTGCCTGATTTTAATAAAGTTTTTGAGCTTGAATGCGATGCTAGCGGTATTGGGCTAGGTGCTGTTTTGTTACAAGAAGGAAAACCAGTTGCTTATTTTAGTGAAAAATTAAGCGGTGCTAGTCTGAAATATTCTACTTATGATAAGGAGCTTTACGCTTTAGTGCGCACTTTGCATACATGGCAGCACTATCTTTGGCATCGTGAGTTCATAATTCATTCTGATCATGAGGCTTTAAAACATATTCGTACCCAAACAAATCTGAACCGTCGTCATGCTAAATGGGTCGAATTCATTGAGTCCTTTTCTTACATTATTAAACACAAGAACGGGAAGGACAATGTTATTGCTGATGCTTTGTCTCGTCGCTATACCATGCTGTCACAATTAGATTTTAAAATCTTTGGTTTGGACACTGTGAAGGATCAATATGTTGACGATGCGGATTTTAAAGATGCTTTCGGCCACTGTATTAATGGGATACCATGGGGCAAATTTCACATACATGATGGGTTCCTGTTTCGCGCTAACAAGTTGTGTGTTCCAGCTAGTTCGGTTCGTCTTTTGTTGTTACAGGAGGCGCATGGAGGCGGTCTCATGGGGCATTTTGGCGTCTACAAAACGCATGAGGTGTTGGCTGCCCACTTCTTTTGGCCTTGGATGCGCGCTGATGTTGAGCGCCTTGTTGCACGCTGCACTACTTGTCAGAAAGCTAAGTCACGATTGAACAACCATGGTTTGTATATGCCTTTGCCTGTCCCTTCATCTCCTTGGCTTGATATCTCTATGGACTTTGTTTTGGGCTTGCCTAGAACTAAGAAGGGGAGGGATAGTATTTTTGTGGTTGTTGATAGATTCTCTAAAATGGCTCACTTTATACCTTGTCATAAAACTGATGATGCTAGCATTGTTGCTGAATTGTTCTTTAGAGAAATTATTCATTTACATGGTATTCCAAAAACAATAGTCTCTAATCGCGATGCTAAGTTTCTAAGCCATTTTTGGAGATCTCTTTGGAATAAATTGGGAACTAAATTGTTGTTTAGCACTACTTGTCACCCTCAGACTGATGGACAAACTGAGGTAGTAAATAGAACTTTATCTACCATGCTTAGGGCTGTTTTAGACAAGAATTTGAGACGTTGGGAGGATTGCTTGCCTCATGTTGAATTTGCTTACAATCAAGCCACACATTCTTGTACAAAGATGTGCCCTTTCCAGATTGTTTATGGTTACATCCCTAGGGCACCTATTGATTTGATTTCACTTAATGCTGCGAACGCCCCACATGTAGATGCTGCTGCACATGTTGAACAAATGATTACCATACATGAACAAACAAAACAGAACATTGCTGCTACTAATGCAAAAAATCAGGTTGCTGGTAGTAAAGGAAGAAAACATGTTACTTTTGAGTCAGGTGATATGGTTTGGTTGCACTTGAGAAAGGATCGGTTTCCTACTTTGCGCCGTTCTAAATTAATGCCTCGTGCTGCTGGTCCTTTTAAGGTGCTAACAAAGATTAATGATAATGCTTATATCCTTGACCTGCCTGCGGAATTTGGTGTTTCCACTAGTTTTAATGTTGCAGATTTGAAACCATATATGGCCGAGGATGAGGAGTTGTCGTCGAGGACGACTTCACTTCAAGAAGGGGAGGATGATGAGGACATCACTATGAGTACGACTACACCAGCAGCACCTCCACATCAAGCGCCACTTCCTTCATTAGCTGGGCCAATCACTCGGGCCCGTGCCAGAGATCTTAACTTCGTCATGCTACTGAAGAATGAGGGCCCAGAAGAATAGGCGACCAGCCCAACTGCGGCCCATAGTGGACGACCTAGGGTTGGCCGTCCCTAGGGGCTGCGCCCCCTCTATTTATCCAGGAGCTGCGCCTCCTTTATTTTCGAGTTTTGTTTTATGTTAGCCTTAGCTACTCTCGAACACGCGCAAATCTGCGCTGTCTTCGTGTATTCAGAACTCCACCCTCGAGTAATAGATTAGATTGCTCGCATCTTTTTCTTGTTCGTTCTTCGATTGCGCACAGGAAACGATCTTTGTGATCAGGCCGATCTCGCATCAGCAAGGTCGGTAACCACAGGGAGTTGGTTCAGCGATTGCATTGGCGCCTCGGGCTTGCTCGTCGTAGTCGGATCGCAAGGGTCATCTTCCGCCAAATCGGAATTATCTCTACTCGCCGAAAGATCGGGCACCTCAGCTTCATCAGTGAACATGGAGGGGTGTTGGCACGGAAAGCTGATGGCCTCCCTCGAACTCCCGACGCCGAGGGCTATCGGCGGCTGTTCACTCAAGCAGCCAATCACCTTCAACCCCTCGCTCACCCGCCGAACGATCTACGACACGCCATCAACAGACGCCGGGACGCACGGAGCTCCATCAATGCTTCGCGTGAACGACAACACGAGAACGAGATCCATCGCCGAGAAGAGTACGACCGGGACCACGGCATCCCAGCACGGAGTCAGGCTACCAGGACCGAGTCGGCCATGGCTTCAACTGGAGGCACCACCCGGGGACGGTCGAGGCACCACGACGACCACTCCCCTCCCCGAGACAGACAATGTCATCGACGGCAGGAGGACACATGTGGAGTATCGACACTTACTCCGCGCCTCAAGGCCATTCAATGGCCCCCTAACTTCAAGGTATCCAACGTCGACAAATATGAACCTAAGCAGGATCCGGGAGGCTGGCTGGCCGTCTACACCACCGCTGCCCGAGCTGCTGGGGCAACCGAGGACGTAATGACCGCGTACTTACCTATCATCCTTGGGCAAGACGCGCTGCAATGGCTGCGACACCTACCCCGACACTGCATCGACGACTGGAGCGACTTCAGTCGGCGCTTCACCGCCAACTTTCAGTCTCTCTCCGACAAACCGGCGCAACCATGGGACCTCAAATCCATCAAGCGCCGAGGGGACAAAACTCTTCGGTCATATCTCAAAAGATTCCAGACCATGAGAAATCGTATCCCCGAGGTCGCGAAGGCGGCAGTGATCGAGGACTTCTACAGGGGATCCAATGATTCGGCCTTCGTCCGAACCATATTACAGAAGGCACCGACTACCTCCGAGCAACTGTTCCGGGAAGCCGACCTCTACATCACCGCCGACGAGCGAGCTCAGGACCTCATCGGAGGAGCGAAGCCAGCACCAGCGGCACCTCGACGTGACACGAACTAGCAGCCCGACAAGCGTTGGGAGAAGAGGCCTCGCAAAGAAGTCCACGCCGCCAGACCACCTGCCTCTCGCGCCCGAGGAGGACCTCGTGGAGGCGAACGCACGCTGGACGACATCCTCGACGCCCAGTGCCCGTACCACAAGGACATGCGCCACACCCTTCGGAACTGCAGAGACTTCAAGCACTCCGTCAGGCACGGCCGACCCTTCCAACCTCTACCTCCTCCCCTGCCGCGAGGAGGACCAGGAGAACCGCGACAACCCCAGCAACAGGAGGAGGGAGGAGGTGGAGCCTTCCCGCACGTCGACAGAGAGGTCAATGTCATCTTCGGAGGACACGGATCGCAGGAGAACAAGAGACAACAAAAGCTCAATGATCGCCAGATACTGGTGGCAGCTATCGGTCCTCCCGCCCCATACCGATGGTCGGAGCACCCGATCACCTTCACCCGAGTAGATCAGTGGCTCAACTTCGACCACCTAGGCAAATACCCGCTCCTCGTCGATCCGGTGATCCGAGAGAGCAGGGTGAAGAAGGAATTAGTGGACGGGAGCAGCATCAACGTCACCTTCCCCCGGACACTCCAAGGCTTGGGAGTTCACCTCAAAGAGCTCCACGAGTCAGACACTCCTTTCTTCGACATCGTGCCGACTGAAGGAGAATACCCGCTGGGCCACATCTACATGCCGGTCACCTTCGGAACTCCGGAGAACTACAGAACCGAGTTCCTAAGGTTCGAAGTGGCAAACTTCGACTACGGGTACAACGCCATCATCGGGAGGCCTGGATTGGCAAAGTTCATGGCCATTCCGCATTATACATACATGATATTGAAGATGCCAGGACCGCAAGGGATCATAACTGTGCGCGCTGACTTCCAAGGCGCCGCAGAATGTTTCCGAGTGGCCATTTAGGCGGCCCTCACCACCAAACCATCGGCGACCTCTTCTGCGCAGGCGAACTCAAAGCCTGAGGAAGACCTCGCGGTACCCGCGAACGAAGCTCAAGCCGCGACCTCTATGCGGCCGACTGAAGAAACCAAAAGGATCAACCTTGGGTTCGCTGATGAACACAAAACCGCCATCATCAGCTCCAGCCTGGATGACAAATAGGAAGGCGCGCTCGTGCAGTTCCTGCAAGATAACCGAGACGTATTCGCATGGCAACCTGCGGATATGCCGGGAGTCCCGAGAGAACTGGCCGAGCACAAATTGAAGGTCTACCCCCAGGCAAGGCCAATTCGGCAAAAAATACGTCGTTTCACGCCCGACAAGAGAGAAGCCATCCGCGCTGAGCTGGCTCGCTTGGTCGTGGCTGGATTTATTAGAGAGGTGTTACATCCTGAGTGGTTAGCCAACCCTGTTCTTGTACTCAAAAAGAATAAAGTGGATTGGCGCATGTGCGTTGACTATACGGATCTCAACAAACACTGTCCAAAGGATCCCTTCGGACTTCCAAGGATAGATCAGGTGGTAGATTCCACCGCTGGATGTTCTGTGTTGTCTTTCTTGGATTGCTACTCTGGGTATCATCAGATCAGTCTGGCAAAAGAAGACGAGGAAAAAACAACATTCATCACTCCATTCGGAGCTTTCTGCTATACCTCCATGCCGTTCGGCCTCAAAAACGCTGGAGCGACTTATCAGAGAGCTATTCAAACATGCTTAGCCGATCACTGGGGCAAGCGTGTGGAAGCTTATGTGGATGATGTGGTGATCAAAACAGAAAATTTCATTGAAGATTTACAGCTGGTTTTCAACAGTCTACGACGATATCGATGGAAGCTTAATCCCGAAAAATGTGTTTTCGAAGTACCAACAGGAAAGTTACTCGGGTTTATTATCAGCCACCGGGGGATTGAAGCTAATCTAGAAAAGATCGAGGCTATCATGAGAATGGAAGCACCACGATCACAGAAGAAAGTTCAAAGACTCACCGGATGTATGGCAGCTCTGAGCAGATTTATATCCAGGATGGGAGAAAAAGGCTTACCATTTTATAAGTTACTCAAGAAGGTGGACAAATTTCAGTGGACTTCAGAAGCACAGGAAGCCCTAGATGCATTGAAAAAGTTCTTGACGACACCACCAGTGCTGAAACCACCACGTCGAGACACGCCGACTCAACCAGCTGAAGATCTGCTGATATATATCTCTTGCATGACTCACGTGGTGAGCACCGCGTTGGTAGTCGAGCGAGCAGAATAAGGACATGCATACCCAGTACAGCATCCTGTTTATTTCATCAGTGAAGTTTTGGGTCCCTCGAAGAAGAAATACCCTCAAGTTCAGAAGCTATTATATGCAATACTTCTAACTGCACGCAAGCTCTATCACTACTTCGACGACCACAAAGTCATAGTAGTCACTGGATTTCCGATAGGAGATATTCTTCACAACAAAGAAGCCATCGGGAGGATAGCCAAGTGGGCCTGCGAGCTGGGATCTCATGACATTGAATTTCGACCTCGCACTGCCATCAAAACTCAAGTACTGGTTGACTTCGTATCGGAGTGGACCGAACAACAAGTACCAGATAACCCAGAAACCGCAGAAGTATGGCACATGTATTTTGATGGCTCGTTAAAACTGCATGGAGCAGGCACGGGGATCCTCTTTACTGCACCTGGAGGCGAACACCTCAGATATGCCCTTCAGTTGTTATTTCCAGCCTCTAACAACGCAGCAGAATATGAAGCTCTGATTCATGGACTGAACATTGCTATATCACTGGGCATCAAGAGACTGATGGTATATGGAGATTCTCTGGTGGTCATAAGTCAGATAAACAAAAAATGAGATTGTTCGAGCGATTCCATGGGAAAATACTACACTACTGTCTGGAAACTAGAAGACAAATTTGAAGGTCTGGAATTTCACCATGTAGAGAGAAATCGAAACACGGCAGCCGATGTATTGTCCAAGCTAGGATCCAGTCGAACTCAGGTACCGCCTGGAGTTGTTGTTCAAGAAATATCACACCCAAGCATCTCACTGGATCGGGCAGGAGAATGTAATACTCTGAGCCAACCAGAGTCAGATTCTGATGACTGGAGGGGCCAATCATCAAATATATAAAGAACGAGGAGGAACCAGATGACAAGAATGTAGCCGAGCGCATCGCAAGACAGCCAGCTCACTATACACTCATTGGAGAAACACTATACAGAAGGGGCGCATCAGGAGTCCTCATGAAATGCGTTCTCTCAGCTACTAGAAAGCAACTTCTGGATGAGGTCCATGCTGGGCAATGTGGAGTACACGCAGCATCCAGAACCCTAGTTGGGAAGGTCTTCAGGTCGGGTTTTTACTGGCCAACAGCAAAGAGTGATGCGGCCGAGTTAGTCCAGAGGTGCAAAGCCTGCCAGTACTTGTCAAAACAGCAGCATCTACCAGCACAGCAGCTGCAGACTATACCCGTAACTTGGCCGTTCGCATGCTGGGGATTGGATATGATTGGACCTTTCAAGAAAGCTCAAGGAGGATACACTCATGTACTTGTGGCTATCGACAAATTCACTAAATGGATAGAGTTCAAACCCATTGCTTCTCTAACTTCAGCTAAGGCAGTGGAATTCATACAAGACATAATATTCAGGTTCGGGATACCGAATAGCATCATAACTGACCTAGGATCCAACTTCACCAGTTTAGAGTTCTTCGATTTCTGCGAGCAAAAGAGCATTCAGATCAAATATGCCTCGGTGGCGCACCCAAGAGCCAATGGGCAAGTAGAAAGGGCCAACAGGATGATATTAGAAGCACACAGAAAAAAAGTCTTCGACAAAAACGAGAAGTTCACAGGAAAGTGGATCAGAGAGATGCCATATGTGGTTTGGAGCCTGATAACTCAACCTAGCCGAGCTCTACATGGAAATACTCTCTTCTTTATGGTTTATGGTTCGGAGGCAGTGCTACCTGCTGATCTCAAGTTCGGGGCACCGAGGTTAATCTTTGAAAACATAGCAGAAGCTGAAGCTACTAGGCTGGAGGATGTTGATATACTCGAAGAAGAGCGACTGAATACGGTGATTCAATCAGCGTGGTATCAGCAAACTCTGAGGCGCTATCATGATAAGGCCATACGGCATCGATCCTTCGCAGTGGGAGATCTCATCCTCCGCCGAATTCTAACGGGGGAGGGACAACATAAATTGTCACCTCTATGAGAAGGACCATTTATAGTAGCAGAAGTCACTCGGCCGGGATCATATCGTCTCACTCAGATGGACGGCACAGAAATTGGGAACTCATGGAACATAGAACACCTCAGGAAGTTTTACCCCTAGCTACATCCCAGAAGCTCTTGGAACGACGATGTATTCTGTAAATCGAGAAATATATCATCAATAAAAAAGGTTTCAAAGGCACTCAGATTGTTCGCTATCAATTGGTATACTTATTTAACTCGGGGTGACCACTATGCCCTACTAACGGAGCAATCGGCTTAAGTTGACAATGACTTAAGGCGGTGCGACATGCTCACGCTTACTTAACTCGGGGTGACCACTATGTCCTACTAACGGAGCAATCGGCTTAAGTTGGCAATGACTTAAGGCGGTGCGACATGCTCACGCCTACTTAACTCGGGGTGACCACTATGCCCTACTAACGGAGCAATCGGCTTAAGTCGACAATGACTTAAGGCGGTGTGACATGCTCACGCTTACTTAACTCGGGGTGACCACTATGCCCTACTAACGGAGCAATCGGCTTAAGTCGGCAATGACTTAAGGCGGTGCGACATGCTCACGCCTACTTAACTCGGGGTGACCACTATGCCCTACTAACGGAGCAATCGGCTTAAGTCGGCAATGACTTAAGGCAGGTGCAACATGATCACGCTTACTTAACTCGGGGTGGCCACTATGCCCTACTAGCGGAGCGGTCGGTTTAAGTTGGTACTGACTTAAAATGGCACGGCACGTTTGGCACGTTTGCAATCACCCATCTTAGGGCAACTTCTATGCTCCATGATGAAATTTCAAAACCATCACACTGCATTTACTTCTACAATTGTAGATACTATGGAATTCTAACAATGGGAAAACAATAGTAGCATTCAGTATTCAAAAGTGTTCTCTAACAAGACATCCGAGCACATTAACCACACATTGAAAGCATTCAGTGTTTTCTATTTAGTAATGTTCTTATCAGGAGCAACTGACGAAGAAGGACGACTCGAGGAATCAGGAGCGGCATTCACGTCAGCCACTATGTCGTCAGGAACAACCACGCCGGGTCTCCTCATCAGGATCCGCCCCGCGCGAATAGCTTTATCGCGCTGGGCCCTCAGAGTAGCAAAAGTCTCTTTAGCAGCCTTGACAGCCAATCGAGCGGTTTCGAGCTCCTGGGCGACAGATTTCTTGGAAGCACGCAGATCCTTGATGACAGCATCTTTGGTCGACACCAACTGCCTGAGGCGAATCACATCATCCAAGGACTCTTGCAGCTTATAACGATGATTATCTAACTCCTCCCTGGTGAAGCGATGACTCCTCTCCAAGATGGTCAACGAATTGCTGGCATCGCGGTATAGCTTGTCAAGGTTGTCACGAGAAGTGGCGAGGGCACGCTTTTCTTCCGGCAGACAAGAATCAGTTTCTCCAAACGTCGAGCAAGCAATAAGAACACAGCAAACGAAGCCAAGATTCACAGGTCACCTTTTCAGAGTCGAGCTGAGCATGAAGAGTAGAGTTTAGCGTGTTAGCAACATTCAGAGAAGCAGAAACCTGGGCCAGTTCAGTCTGACCTTGAGAATATTTTTCTTCAAGATCAGAGCACCGCCGGGCTAGTTCAGTCTGACCTTGAGAATATTTTTCTTCAAGATCAGAGTACTGTCGAGCCATATCTGTCAAGAAATAGTCAAGCAAAGGTGTTCAGACAAAAAGCAGATTAATCAGGTAGCCAAAAAAGGAAGCAAAAGAGCACTGACCAGCATTTGCCAACTCCAAATCAGATACATGCCGCTGAAGCAGCACTGGATTCCAATGCGCCAGAGACAAAGCTCCTTCTGGGACAGAGGCACCCTGCAACTTCAGCCGACTAGACATCTCATCAACCAACGCCTCGCATTAAAAATAGACAAGCATGAGAATAATTATCTGCCTAGGGTAAAGTCAGACCAGAAGAAACCAAAATACCTGGAGGTTGGAGAAGAATGAGGGAACCCCCAAGTCGTGAGAAGTCAATTGATGGCTTGGCGAAGGATCACCAATCAGAACAACTCGCAACGAATCAGCAGGAACCAATTCAGTGTCATCAACAGAAGCCAGAACTCTGTCATCGGGTGCGCTGGCCTCTAAAGCGACTCCTTGACCCAAGGCTTGGGCTATCGCCATGCAACCAGAGTGTGGAGGAGAAGACCCTACGTGAACATCCATGGAAGTGTGGGAGGGAGAACCCACTCGGACACCCTCGGGGGTTGGGTCACAGCTCGCGCTACCCATCCGAGCCGGATCATCTCCGGCAACACCCTCGTGGGCTGGGTAAGCACCAGCGCCATCCTTGAGGGCCGAGTTCTCTGCAACAGCCACCTCTAAGGCTGAAGGACCCTCAGTCACTTCCGTGGGAGCAGTGCAATCCAGAACAGCCTCCTGACCCTGAAGACCGCGCTCTAAGGTCGATGAGGCACGGGACGCTGCCCGGGATGACCCCAACCCAGCATCGGGCACATCAGCACAAACATCCATCGCGCCACCATCTGCCAGCTCTGACAACAGATCTTCTGGAACCATGTCTTCAAGAGTTTGATCAAAGTTCGCCAGAGATAATTCTTGCAGACCAATGAGGGCAGACAAGGCAGAAGAAGGAACACCACTACTTTCCCCACTAGCTATGTAATGTCGGCTGTTCTTCCGAATCAGATGGATTTCATCCTCTTCTTCATCATCTTCATCAACAACACGGACAATACACCCATTGGGGTCAACTTCAGCAGGATTACACCCATTGGGTCAACAGCAGTCGGGTCACACCCATTGGGGTCAGCTTCAGCAAATTCAGGCACTGACACTTCCTCAACAACAGGAACAGAAGGATCAGCATCCTGATCCAAGCTAGACACTCGACGAAGACGTCTCTTCTTCTTCTGCCCAGGGGAAGTGGGTTGATCAGCTCGGCGAGAACGCTTCGGGCGAACACTATCAGACCTCTGAGCATCCAAAGCTTTGCCGGCCTCAATGATGGGCGCAGCCACCAGTGTCTCAGCAGGAGCGGCGTCAGAAGAATCCTCAGCTAACATATCCAGCATGGCACTTATCTCTGCGTCACTTGGATTCAAAGGCACCTCAAAATGAACCTGCCTCTCGTCGTCAGGAATTTCTCCGAGTGAGGCAACCAAAGCACTAACTTCTTCGGGAGAGGGTCGCACTCTAAGGCCCAAACCACTATCACCAGCAGGAGGATTTGACACGAAACTGGTAAAGGCCTGGGAAGGAGGTAGATTTCAGGCCGAGTATGCAACAGGAGCGCCGATGTTAGACACCTTGCCTCTGAGCATCATCTCGAGTCGGCTCACCAAGTCCACAGCAGGAATTCTTCTGTTGGTTACCCGGGTTGAATCAGCCGGGCCTCGATACAGATAGGCCGGATATGCTCTGTCTTTCAGCGGCTGAATGTTCTTGAAAACAAAGTCAGCGACCACAGCTTCTGCAGTCAAACCCCTTTCTTTCAACAATCCAACTTCAGCTAGCAGAGCCCCTGCCTCAGCCACCTCCTGGTCTGTGGGGGATTCGGTCCTGCTCGGAGTGCGGACATCCGGCTGTCTCCCTGACCGTGGGGGGAGGGAATTCCCATGATTCCCCACGATGAACCATTCCAGGCGCCATCCCTTGATGCTATCCTTGAGTGGGATGTCGAGGTAGTCAGTCTTCATCCCACGGCGCATCTCCAAGCTCGCGCCCCCCACCAGCTGGTGCTGCCCTCCAGCCATCCCAGGCCGACAGTGGTACAAATACTTCCAAAGGCCAAAGTGGGGCAAAACACCAAGCAAGGCTTCACATAAATGAACAAAAACACTAACTTGAAGAATGGAATTGGGGTTTAGATGGGTCAGATTCAAGCGATTGAAATCAAGGAGACCGCGGAAGAAAGGAGAAATGGGAAGAGCAAGTCCGCGGATAAGAAAAGGAACGTAAATGACAGATTCGTGGGTGTCTTCTGTCGGAACAGTGACCCCACGGCAGATCCGCCACGAACAGAGCTCCTTCGGAGGAAGAACTCCGATAGAAACGAGATGAAGAAGGTCAGATTTAGAGACAACATACATATGGTTACCTGCGAAAGGCAACTGACTGTTGGGATCGATGGGGGGAATGATTGCGACAGACGAACTCGAAGCTTTCCGCTTAGGCGCCATCTCAACCTTGCTAGCGAACGGAGCGGAAGCAATATTGCAGGAGAGCAGAGAAAGCCTGGATGCAGAAAAGCAGAAACTAGGGCACAGAACGTGAGGCGTGCGACAGTGCAGTACATATGGGGTTTTCCCGGGCCAGACGCCATTTCTAAAAAGTGCCCAGTCATCACCCGGCGGTTATTTCTAAAACGCAGGCGTGCCATGTCATCACCCAGCGGTTATTTCTAAAAGCGCTGGCATGCCATGTCATCACCCAACCGTTATTTCTAAAACGCTGGTGTGCCATGTCATCACTCGGTCGTTATTTCCAAAACGGCCGACGCAGCCCAAATTAACTCAGCTGTTATTTCTAAAAACACTGACGTTACCTGACTCCACTCGGCCACTATTTCCAAAGCGGCCGACGTGGTCCGTTATCACCCGATTGTTACTTCTAAAACGCCGACGTCGCCAGTAGTCACTCGGCTGTTATTCCTAAAACAGTGATGTGACTCTAGAAGATTCGGTTGTTACCTCCAAAACGCCGACATCGCCAGTTATCACTCGGCCACTATTTCCAGAGCGGCCGACGTGATCCGTTATCACTCGGCTGTTACTTCTAAAACGCCGACGTCGCCAGCACTCACTCGGCTGTTATTCCTAAAACAGTGGCGTGGCTCCAGAAGATTCGGCTGTTACCTCTAAAACGCCGACATCGCTAGTAACCGCTCGGCCGTTATTTCTAAAACACCGACATGGACCGCTATCGCTCGGCTATCACTCCTAAAAGCCCCAACATTGCTGATAATCACTCGGCCACCACTACTAAAGCGCTGGCATCGTGAAGAAGGTAGTCCGAAGCACGGCTCAATGATTCTAAGTCGCTACTCAAGCATTATGTTCAGAAACAGCCTCTGCAGTAGGCATTAACATGATCGACGATCAGCAAGAAGGCAAAATGATACACACAAGATGGAGCGAAATCATTCTTCATTATACGGGAAGCACTACCGAACTTACAAATCAACTCATTATGAGCTGATGCTTTCCCTACTACTACATTACACTTCACTAACTATACTACTAGCTATTACTACATTATTTCGCTAATACTATTTCTACTACTAATCTACACTAACATCTAAAACCAGTGGCGTCTAGCCACTGGCCTTGTTGCTGCCCTTGCTGCTGCCGCTGCCGTCGCCGCTGCCACCCTTGCCGCTGCCGTCACCGCCCTTGCCGCTGTCGCCACCGCCGTCACCGTCGCCTCCGTCGTCGTCGCCGTCACCGCCGTCGCCGCCGCTGCCCTCCTCGGACGAGTCGGAGGAATTCTCCTCGTCCGAGGAGTACTCCGACTCATCCGAGCCCTCGAGCGCGGCGCGCTTGACGGCTCAAATGTAAGTCCATACCTCCGCAGCGATCCGAATCATCAGACGACGCCGGGGGAGAGGCAGGAGCCGGAGAGCCCTCGGACTCGGAGGAGAACTCCTCCTCCTAGTACTCCGAGTCACCGAAGTCCTCCGAGGGAGGAGTCGGCTCGCGCTTGCGCTTGTCGCCCGAGTGATGCGAAGAGCCACCACCTTTCTTACTCTTGCCTATGGCGGGGTGGAAGGAAGGAGAGGAGATGAAATAGCAAGCAGTAGCAAGAAATGTGAAAACACCGGAGAAGCAAGAGCACTATTTATAGAAGAAGAAGGCAACCGCTCACCTCCTACCACGGCCACCGAACAGTCACAAAAATTCAATATGCAATTCAAACCGTCTGAAGACACGTTAGGCGACTGACGCCATTTCACGTAACACGACACCCATTGGGACTCCAGTCAACTGCGCGGGTGATATGATTACACCCGCGGTCACATCAAGTTACTACTCAGAAGCAGTTTGCTAAACGCTCAGCGTACCAAGCCGTCCCTTGCCTACACCCATTCGGGGGGACGCCCAAAAATTATCAGTATATTTTCCAAAACGGTCACATCTGTACAGTACATGCAATGAATACTCCAAGACAGAAGAGAGATATCAGCAAGGATCAAAGGAAAGCCAAATATAGCCGATAAGGTACAAGTCTAATCAATAGAAGCATCAAAGCACGAAGTGACATAAAGACTAGTCAAGGGCCATCTATCAAACGTCCAATCAGTCACAGATCAAATAAATTGCAGGACCTAGCAAGGAATGGGCAGATCGTGTACTCAGCCTCAAAGACAAAAATGTGTGCTGACCTCTAAAGCATAGTGTTAATAATATAACGCGGATCTCCGAAGGCATTCGACAAAAGGAAAGGACGATTCCCAGAAAGAGGCACGAAATGAAGACCTTCGAGTGGATTATTCTCAAAAATCCACTCGAAGCTCGGGGGCTTTGGTGCACCCAATGAATCATCATCCCCGAAGAAGCAAAATGCTGACCTCTAAAGCACAAGGCAAAATTAAGACAAGGCTGACCTCTGAAAAAGCACAAGTGGAAGATGAAAGTGGTTTCTGATAATACTTGAAGTGAAGACCTTCGAGTGGATTGTTTGCAAAAATCCACTCGAAGCTCGGGGGCTACACCTTCGGTGCACCCAATGAAGTTCGAAGTCCAATAGTGCAAAATGCTGACCTCCGAAGCATGAACCTGAGATAGAACGCCAAATTTCGAGGAATAATAGCAGAAGAAGACAGTAAAAAGAAAAACGTGTTAACCGGATCACTCAGAATTCAGAAGCAGTGGCCCAGCAGACTTATTTCCAAAGCATTCCCTGTTAAAATTAAATACTGCAAGCTGGACCTAGAATCTTTGGGCCGTTTATTCCAAAATCAGCCCAAAGATCGGGGGCTTGTGGGGGACAGATATCCCTCGGGTCCACTAGAAAGATAAAGACCTCACGAAAGGCCCAAGGGCCCCAGAATTCGTAAGGTCATCCCCTCGTGGGCCTGGGAGGAACGACCAGTGGAACGGATTAGCACAAGGCCGGGTCGGCGCAAGCGCAGACGGCCCAACAAATTCGAGCAGTAATCGCAACAGTGACCCGACCTTCCCGCGCAGGGGTCCCGTACATCGGAACTGAGCGAGGATGAGTCGGCTGAATTATAGCAAGATAGACTCAGTTAGTTCGCTATTACTTTGGCACACGTTGTTATCATATCCACATGTAATGCCCCACGGTCATGTATATAAGGCCTAGGGGGCACCCCTTCAAGACGCGGGACATCATTCATTACTTAGCCATCCACTCCGCTCTCTACGTTTTCCAGCACTAGAGAACTCCCTTGTAACCCATCGCATAAAGCACTCCCGTCAGGACGTAGGGTGTTACGCATCTCAAAGCGGTCCGAACCTGTACATCATTGTTTACTATTTCTCGTGCGCCCAGCACGAACCATCGAGCTACAATCGGTAACACCGTCCTACTCCTAAAAGCACCTTGAGGGGTAACCCTGGGTGCGCGGTCGGACCCGAAACACCGACAGTCTCCGTGAAAAAAAATCTCGTGTGCACCTTATCTCTCTTCTACCGTCTCTTCTTGATCCATTTGAGCCTCGTCCCAAAAATATAAAAAAACAGAACTCAAAACTGAATTTATCAAGATATTTTGGACAAGAAGAAAAATTGTGTTGTCCTTCTCTCCTCCGCTATTTTCTTTTCCCAATCTTCTCCTCGTTGCTTTTCTTTTCCAAAAATCGATCTAACTCCCTGGCCACATCTCCTAGCACCTCAGACCATGTGAGATCTCTCCCCACGTCATCTCCTCCTCCACGTGTCTCCTGCTCAAGCCGTCGTAGCATGTTTGGCTACAGCTCCTGCTCGCGTCCTTGGACGCTGCATCTCCCCAGCATGCTCGCCCCTGGTTCTTCTCTCGTCGTGACGTCCTGACCATGCCCTACGCCCAGGGACTCCATCGCAGCGCACGCTCTCTCTCCGCCATGCCTTGTCGCGCCCAGTTCGCTTCCTTCTGCGCTCAACCTCGCCGTCGTCCATCTCTGCGTTCTGTACCAGCTGCCGCAGAGCTCCTTGCCAGCAACAGCTCCCAGCGCCTCTGCATGTCCCTCCCCAACGTTCGGACGAGCAAGCTCGCCCCAGACTCGACCTCGCCGTCATCCCTCTGCGTGACACCGAAATCCAGCTCGTCGGTCGCACAAGAGCATTGCAGACGATTTTCGACAGTCACTGTTATTTTTTGGGCAAGACTACTACCGCCGAAAATAAGATGTTATTTTCGGCTACTGACGTAGGCCGCCGAAAATAAGGCTGTATTCGGCGGCCGTATCAGTGGCCGCCGAAAATAACTCCTTACTTTTAACGTCCACTGACACGTCCGCCAAAAATAAACGGTTTAAACCGTCAGCATCAATTTCTTCTTTCCTTCTTCTCTTTCTCTCGGCCGACATCGCTTGCTTCTTCCCTAGCCGTCGCCCATGCCGCACCGACCCTGTCCTCGCCGCGCCACCTGGCCCTGTCCCGTCGCTAATTTTCTTGTTTATCTAACTATGACTGAATAGCTAATTTTCTTGTTTTTCAAGATATTCTATGTTTATTGGTGTGATAGATTCAATGGAGTTACGGTCTCGTGGTGGCTCTTCGTCGCAAGCGGGATGTGGTAACAGCTGTAGTCGGCGCTCGAGCATGAAGTACGCTATGAGGGAGCAGTAAGAAAGGTTTTGAAAAGAGCTGCGGCAACAACAAATGATATTCTTTCAACAACAATCAGAGTACATGGTTGCTTACAATGCAATGAACATGAGTGTCTTATTTATTCTCAACATGGTCGTATATTTGTCCTATAACTAATATATTGTATTTGCAACAATCTTGTTTTCTAGAGTAGGCACAACAACAACCATTAGTTTTCCCTCAATTTCAGCCGTTGATGCCTCAGTGGGGATTACATGCTCTTCCACCTCCATCTCAGGTGCTTCAATTTAGTTTAGACTTGTGGCTTATATTAACCTTTCAAATCTTGACTAAACTAGATTTTGTAGAGATCCGGGGTAATATGCCACGACACGCCACCACCGGTGATAATAATACCAGGAGGAGCTTATGGAGGGGAGAAGCTACTACATGAGAGGTTAGTTTGACAAACGATTCGTTTGAATAGTGGTCATGTAAACATTATAGTTATTAATGTCTTCTTCTTTCTTTAGGATCCAAACCAGATAAACGACTTTGTTAACGACTTGTTTGCTTCTGTAGGTAGTGGTCACAACTCAAACGACCCCTATATGTGATGATTTGACTCTTGTGATGAATTGTGAGTTTGTGTTATATTATAATGGAGTATGTGATGTATTTGTGAATAATTACGAACTGTGCACTCTGGAGGTTTTTTAGTGAACTGTGATGTATTTGTGAAGAATTATGATACTTTGTGTTAAATGACTGTAATTCTTGAATTACTGTTTCTTCCATATTATTGTGATTATATTGTTGTTGAAATTACTGTTTTTTGCATTTCTTTCATATTTTTCTTTATCTGAAATTACTTATTTTCGGGGGCCAAATGTGGGGCCACCGAAAATAAGCTGAGAAATTTCGGTGGTTGTTATTTTCCGTGGTCAGCTCACAAGCCGCCGAAAATAAGTTATTTTTGGTGGCCGAGCTCCAGCCACCGAAAATAAAATCTTATTTTTGGCTAATTTTTTTGGCAGACACGAGCCACCGAAAATAAGCCTCAAGCCGCCAATAATAGCTTATTTTTGGCAGCAAAGGCCCTATTTTCGTCGGCTCCTAGACGCCAAAAATGACTGTAGCTGTTGTAGTGTCGAGCTCCTCCCTCGCGCTCGGATCCGACCGTTGACACCCTGCCATGCATCCTTCCTCCCAGCTCGTGGGCATCGTCGTTTCGTGTGCTTGGCCATCAGAGATCGTCGGTCGTGTCCCTGACCTACTTTAGCGCCGGTCGTGCCCTGTGTTCTTCCCCACCATGGAGAAGTTCGCTGTCACCCATGGTTGCCGATTTTGTCCTCACCTCCTGTGCGCACTGGCAGCACCATCTCCTCTACGCTCGCCGGCCATCACATGTCCCAACTCTATCGCACCACGCTCCAATTGTCGATCCGCGGCTGTCCCTGTTTCTCCGTCGATCTCCCTCACCGGACCTGCCCCTCACCTTTGGTCTTGCCAACAAACACCAGAGTCACCATCCTCGACGTTTGTCGATGTGAGGCTCGCCTCGACCCAGACCGTCGTCCTTCACCAGCGCTCGAAATAGCGCATGTCCATGGCGCTCTTCACCTCCAGTCGCACGCCAGGCGCTGCCCCTGGTCTGGCTGTCCTTGCAACTTTGGCGCGGACGTTTCCTATTCGCTTCACCACAGCGCCTAGACCTCCTCTTCAGTGTCATCAACACTAGTCTCGTAGTCCCACCTGCGATCTCGCTGCTCTTCGATGCGTTGCACATGTGTGGTGAGGTCAAGCTAGGTGTAGATGAAACTAGTAGCGTGAAATTCACCAAGTGCTCGATGAAAAGCCTGAACTAGAAATCATCGTGGTTCTTGCTGAGTTTGCGTTGGATTTTACTAATGAGAAATATCAGGATGTTTGGGGAAAGAAGAAGGTGATGTTCTGATGCGTCGCTCGCTAGGTGTTCGATCGAAGACTTCAATCAGAGACTGTCATCGTTCTTGCAAATATTTAGTCAAGTTGATTATGGTGAGTTGATTCGCTACTTTTATTATTTTGTTTGAATGAATGGATTGATATATATGTAGGTTGCGATGATTCTCGTATTTTTAGCAAGAGGGATACATGTTGAATTAATCGCATCGTCTAGTATTCGTCAGTTCGTAGGTTATGTGAAGGATAGGTTTGGGATTTAATCAGCTAGCTGATAGTTTCTACTTGAATGGTATTGGTGAAGTGGTGATTTGCTTTAATAGTGTCATATTTATGTTGTTAATCGACTAAGTGCCATAGACGAATGTTGATCACTTAAGTCGATAGTCTTAGATAAATGTTTGTCGTAGCCCAAATTATTTGGAAACGAGTAGCGTCGGTGAGCCGATTTTAGTTGAAATCCGAGAAACACAGTGGTAGAGAATATACAAATGCTTGAGGCATTTAGGTTGATGAATTAAGTGTTGTTAGTCTTCGGTATTATGCTTTAGTTAAGGAGAGTTGACATGCGTATAGTTTATTGTTCCTTGATGTTTGAGTTAGATCTGATCAAACTAGAAGAACGTGAATATTGTGCTTAGTCATGTGTCGATAACTAGCATTTATTTACGAGTGTTGTAATGTCTCGCCATTGAGTGGTTAATTCTATTGCGTAACATCGTAATATTTTTGCGCCATTCCTCCGAATATTTATTCATATGCATCACGCATCTCATTAGGTACGCTAGCTGAGAATCGTACGAAGCAAAGGGCGTGGATCAAAACAACCCACAAAGGCGATGTCGGGTGATGAGCTTGAAGATGGATGGACTAAGTGAGTATCAGAATAAAACCTGATCGCCAAGGGATCGTCGTCTATCAAACACTAACCTAGTGTTATCCCAGGCAAGCCCAGGTGCATTTACCGCTTTCCTTGTTGTTTTAAAATCTTTATCACCTCATATGATGCATTAGGTGATAGGAGTTGTGTGCTAAACAATTAATGCATTACCATTCCTTGGACCAAGTTTTGGGTTATAAGTTTATAAGATGAGATCGGGCAGGTGACTTGCACGAGAAAGGAGTCTCGGTGTAGTGTCTCCGTCTGAGTCGTTTAAGGACCGAGCCGATGTAGGCTTGCAGATCGAGGACCTTTAAACTGGCCACATGCCTCATCATGGGTAAGCTTGACCTTGGCCGGACCAATACCAGAAAGGCTACCACGCAATGGGACTGGAGAGATGGCGAGAGTAGTGTGTGCCCTCCATGGCAAGAGGCTGGATGTCACATCTGGTTTTGGAAGGCAAACCGAATGCGAACAATGTACGTGCCAGGATCAGAACTCACGTACAAAGCGATTACATAATTGGACATCATCACACAATGCTTGAATTAAATAGCGGAAAGGTATTTTATTACATCAAGATGTCCAAGACATCCACATAGTCTATTACATAACCATTGTTCAACATAATTATCGAAGTGCGGAAATACAAAACGTAGAAGCTAAGCCTACACAGGCAGCTGACTGGGGGTTTGCCACTAAGATAAACTAGAACTCGTCGTATTCCTGGAACTCCTCGAAGTCATCCATGTTGCTAGCATCACCTCCTGAGCACTTAGAATAGTGGGGACAACCTGGGGTGGGGTGGTTTGTAAAGCAAGGGTGAGTACACATCAACGTACTCAGCAAATGTCCCGTTTGGCTAAGGTGGACTAGCTGTATATGGAGTTGAGGTTAAGCAATTGCTTTTTAGTTGGTCAAGTATTTGTTATTATTGGTAGAGCCAAGTTTTAGTAATAACCCAGTTATTACCCAGAAGTACCTCCTCAAACGAGGAAATAACAGAGGTCACATTTTGTAACATCATTATTAACCATCATCATAAGAGTATCCAAAGTTCTTCTAATCAAAGAGGATCCCAAGGCTGCTCTTAACCGTGAGCTCGGCTGATATACCAGTTTTTAACACTCTGCAGAGGTTGTACACTTTACCCACAAGTCGTGATCCATGTATGCCTCGGGTCGATCAAACCCTCAAACACTACCAAGGTGAGTCGACAAGGTTTCACTACATAGCCTTTACAGAGACTCCCCTGGTGCATAGCTTCTCGTTAGGTTTCGCCAGTCGTACAAACGCAGTACACCTCCCCAAGGTGGGTGACTAACAAAAACCAAATCGAATGAACCTCTGCACCCCAACCTTGGCAGAGCGAGCACTACGCCCTGGCCCCTATTGACGGCCCTCCGGCAAAGCCAACTACACCCCCAGGTTCATCTAATTAATCAGCTAAGGGCGTCCAATTCCACCCTCATGGTTGTACTGTTATCCCGGGTGGTCACTCCATGAACAGGTCCTTACGGAGAGGTACTCGGGAAAAAGGCCTGAGCCCCCCTAAGGTATCACAAGATCATCCACAATATCAGGATAACAGTATTGTATCATAAATGTTCACATCATGTTCATTGATTAACTTAAGGCAATAGCAACATGCTAACCATGATAACCCAAAAGGTAAACAAGGATAAGTGAATACATACTAGTCAATCCTTAGGTTTCATAAAGTAATGCGAGACAGTGAATTATAAAGTATGTAGGACATAATGGGTCAGAGGACACTTGCCTTCACCAGGTTGCTGCTCAGGGAGGTCTCCAACAACACACTCAGGAACCTCGGAATGCTCGTTGTCTAAATAAAGCGAGCATGCATTCAATACATTTGGAAAGTACAAATGAACATCACACCAAACATGTACAAACATTAGAACACATCTTAAAAAGACATAATTCTACATAGGGGATAGTGAATTCAAAGTATAACATAAATTATGGCATACATTGACTTTATTTGAAAATAAATTATTATTTCCCTAAGTGTTACTTACAAGTATATAAACATAGATCAATTTATTTTATTGTGACCTATAATTTAGAAAGAGATGAACCTATCATTAATCTCACAAGTTTAAACATGATTAAATCTCTAGGGTTCTCCTTTTATTTATATTATTAAATAAATAAAACATACATCTACATTAGTTCATATTCAACCCTAAAAATTAGAGTGTGCAGACAGTAAGTGAAACCATTTTATTTAGACAGAGAATAATTCTATGAACATTTTGCAATTTGAATCACTCAATTTGGAGTTCATATGCAAAAGTTATGAAATAAACAAGTTTGGGAATTTAAAAAATATGAATTTAGGGCTAATTCTGTGAATATTTAAAAGTCCAGGGCTAAATCTGAAAGGTTACAGGGGTCTGCGCGCAAAAACCAGGGACCGCGGGTTGATTTCCTAAATCCAGGGGGTTCTTAAGCAAAACAGCCACGCGAAGGGGTATCGGGTGAGTCTAACCGTTAGATCAGAAACCGACGACCGAGATTAGATCTGCGGCCGAGGACGCGTGCGCGCGGGCGGGCGAGCGCTGATAGGCGGGACAGGGAGTGTCAGCGACAGAGGGGGAGAGAGCGCGCTGACCGAGCGTGCCCAGCGCCAGGGGGGAAACGGATGGCTACAGGGGTCCGAAGGGGTCCGAACGGGTCCGAGGGGGTTCGAACGGGTCAGAGGGGGTTCGAACGGGTCCGAGCCGTTCGATCAAGATCGGATGGAGGGAAATTAGACCGAGAGAAAACAGATGGCTGCGGGTGGCGTCGCTCCTCTCCACGGCGGTGAGGTCGTCGTAGTTGAGGCAGGCGCGGGCTACGGTGGCTCCGAGGTCGCCGGAGTTGGGCAGAGAGGGAGAGGGCAACACGACGAACTCAATGGCGGGGAAGAGGCCATGAATCAACGGGCAGAGAGGGTAGAACGGCTGTGAGAAGGTCTCAGGCGGGTCGGTGAAACTCTGGTGTGCGATTCCGGCCACGGGGAGAGGACTTAAGGCGCGCTAGGGCCTTGGCTAACTTCAGCAGGGGTAGAGGTGACACCGGGAACTACTCCGGTGAACTAGACCTGGCTAAATCGGCCGGCCACCGTGCGAGCACGGCGGACCGCCGCGGCCGAGCACCGGCGAAGGCGAAATTGGTCGAACACAGAGTGCAATAAGGGAAATTGGGCACGGGGACGGGTATCTCACCTCGGGGCGGAGCTCGGGGAGGCTTGGCACGGTCTCCGGTGAGCTGGACGGTCGGGAACGTGAGCACGGGTCTCCGGCGGTGTCTGGCGGCGAGGGTGTGTGAAATGAGGCGAGGGGTGTGCGTGGGGCACTGGCGGGGCTATAAGAAGAGAGTTGGGTGTGTGGGCGGGCGTCGTGGCCGAGAAACTCGGCGACGTGCGCGAGTGCACATGCGCCGGTCCACGGCGACACGGAGAAGGTGGAACTGACAGGGTTGACCCACGGCGCAGAGAGAGAAAAGGGGACGCGCGGGGCAACGACTCGACAACTGGTGAACCGGTCCCGCGAAACAGAGAGAGAGAGGGAGAGCGAGCGGGCGAAGTAACTGGTGCCGACAGGTTGGGTCCACCGGACAGCGAGAGAGCGAGGGAGAGTGGGCGCTAGGGGTTGCGCCGACAGGTGGGGCTCGCTTGTCAGGCAGAGAGGGCGCGCGGGCGCGGACACACGCGGGCTGGGCTTAATGGGCTGCCTTGGTCCGAATTAGCTTTTCCTATTTTCCTAGAATTTATAATGCCTTTTCTATTTATTTTCTTTAGGGTTTACAAATCCAAATTCATACTAGGTTTCAAATTCAAATAAATTCAAACATGTGCAACACTCCAAAGAATATTTTAAGCTCAGCATGATGCAACATGTCATGACTCAAAAGGTTTTGGCAAAAAATAAATAATTAACCTCCACTAGTTTAAGCTATTTCTAGTCAAAAGGAAAAAGGGAGAGAGGATCTAGAGAGAGAAAGTCTAGAGTGAGAAAAAGGAAGAGTAACACATGATTTTGGGTGATAATTAGAAAGAAATTTTATACCCCCAAAATCATGGTGTTATAGACCTATCCCCCTTAAAAGAATCTCGCCCTCGAGATTCAGGGATGGTGATGAGGACATCAACACCAACACGAGTACATCTACACCAGCAGCACCTTCTCCAGCCCAGGCACCATCTTCCCCAGTCCAGGCGCCACCCCTTCCACCTGGGCCAGTGACTCGGGCCCGTGCAAGAGAATTGAACTATATCATGCTGTTAAAGAACGAAGGCCCAGAAGATTAGAAGATGGCCCAACAGGAAGGCCCGGATGGGGCGCCTAGGGAAGTCGTGAACAGTAACCGCGGTAATGTAGCGCCAACCCTACTGTTCACGCCTCTCCTCTATTTAGTCAGAGTCATGTTTCATTTAGAACTTGAGTTTTGTTTTACATCTAGCTTTAGCTACCCCAGAACACGCACAAATACGTGCTGTCCTCTGTGATTCAGAACTCCACCTCGAGTGATATTAAGATTGCTCGCATCTTTTTCTTGTTCATTCTTCGATTGCGCACAGGAAACGATCTTCGTGATCAGGCCGATCTCGCATTAGCAAGGTCGATAACCATTGGGAGTTGGTTCAGCGATTGCATTGGCGCTTCGGGTTCGCTCGTCGTAGTCGGATCGTGAGGGTCTACCTCCACCAAATCGGAATTATCTCCACTCACCGAAAGATTGGGCACTCTAGCTCTATCAGCTGGCTAGAAAAGAGCTCAGGGTACTTGGCTTTCAATTCATCCTCTTTTTCCCAGGTTGCTTCTTCTTCTGAGTGGTGACCCCATTTGACTTTGCACATCCTGATGGTACTTCTCTGAGTGACCCGATCTGCTGTCTCCAGAATTTGAGTTGGCTTCTCAATATAAGTCAGATCCTCTTGAACTTCAAGATCCTCTGCTGGCAACTGCTCTTCTGGCACTCTCAAGCATTTCTTCAACTGAGACACATGTAACACATCATGCATAGTGGACAGATTCTCTGGTAAGCTGAGCTGATAAGCCACTTCTCCACGTCTGGCTTGAATCTAATACGACCCAATATATCGGGGTGCTAGCTTACCTTTGACTCCAAACATTTTGGTTCCTCTGATGGGTGACACCTTTAAGTAGACATAATCTCACACTTCGAAACTGAGTTCTCTTCTTCTGGTGTCAGCATAGCTTCGCTGTCTGGACTGTGCTGCCTTTAAATTCTCTCGGACCATTCTGATGTTCTCTTCGGCTTCAAGCAAAATATCCGGATCGAACACCTGTCTTTCACCGGGTTGGTCCCAATGCAATGGAGTTCTGCAATTCCTTCCATAGAGCGCTTTCAAACGGTGACATCTTCAGACTGGCGTGGTAGCTGTTGTTGTAAGAGAATTCTACATATGGTAATCTCTTGTCTCAACCTATCTTATCTTGCAAAGCACAAGCCCTCAACATATCCTCCAGAATATGATTTGTTCTCTCTGTTTGACCATCTGTCTGCGGGTGATAAGCTGAGCTGACTTCAAATGTGTGCCTAAAGCTTCATGCAACTGCTGCCAAAAATGAGAGGTAAACTGGGTGCCTCTATCTGATACTATCTTCTTCGGAACACTATGCAAGCACACAATCCGAGCCATATATAGTTCGGCTAACACCGCACTGTTGTAGGTGGTCTTGACTGGTATGAAATGGGTCGCCTTTGTCAAACGGTCCACTACTACCCAGATGGAGTCGTAACCGACTCGAGTGCGGGGCAGACCGACTAAGAAGTCCATCCCAATCTCATCCCATTTCCATTGCGGAATCTGCAATGGCTGCAACAGACCTGCGGGTCTCTGATGTTCTGCCTTGATCCTCTGACAACTGTCGTATCTTGCCACATATTCTGCTATCTCTCTTTTCATACCGTACCACCAGAATCTTTTCTTCAGGTCTTGGTACATCTTCTCACTACCAGGGTGTATAGAGTATGCTGTCTCATGAGCTTCCTTGAGAATCAGTTCCCGGATCGATTTGATATCGGGAACACACAATCTGTCCCTAAACCATACCACTCCTTCTGCATCTTCACGGAGATCCTTGCCTTTCCCATCTCTGATCAGCTGCCGAATCTCGTTGATCTTCTCATCATCCTTCTGACCTTTTCTGATGTCTTGCTCTAGAGTGGGTTCCAACTCAATTGCCACTCCTTGGGTGTTGTTCAGAAATCCGAGACTCAATCTGTCGAACTCCTTTGCTAGCTCATACGGCATCGGGTAAGCGGCCATCATATTGACTTGACTCTTCCTGCTAAGAGCATCTGCAACTACATGCTTTGCCTGGGTGATAATGAATCTCCAGCTCGTAATCTTTGATCAACTCTAGCCATCTTCGCTGCCTCATGTTTAACTCTGACTGAGTGAATATATATTTGAGACTCTTGTGATCCTTGTAGATATCACACTTCTGCCCATAAAGATAATGCCTCCAGGTCTTCAATGCATGAACCACGGCTGCTAATTCCAGATCATGAGTAGGATAATTTTTCTCATGAATCTTCAACTGTCGGGACGAGTATGCCACTACTCTCCCTTCCTGCATCAACACACATCCTAGTCCTGTGTACGAAGCATCACAATACACTGAGAATGGCTTGTGAACATCTGGCAGAATCAGTATTGGTGTCGTTGTCAACTTCTCCTTCAATGTCTCAAAGGACTTCTGGCATGCTGGGGTCTACTTGAACTCAACCTTCTTTGCCAACAATGCTGTCATTGGCCTCGCAATCTTGGAGAAACCTTCAATGAAACGCCGATAATAACCAGCCATTTCGATGAAACTCTTGATTCCTCGGACATCTTTTGGTGCTTTCCAGTCTAAGATAGTTGTTACCTTCTTCAGATCTACAACCAATCCCTTTCGGTTTATAATGTGACCCAAGAATAGGACTTCACTGATCCAGAACTCGCACTTGCTAAGCTTGGCATACAGCTGACAATCTCGTAACCTCTAAAGTACTTTCCTCAAATGCTCCTCATGTTCTTGTTCATTCTAGGAATATATAAAAATATCATCAATGAACACTACTACGAACTTGTCGAGGTAGTCCATGAACACACTATTCATCAAGTACATGAAGTAAGTTGGCGCATTCGTCAAACCGAATTTCATGACCGTGAACTCATATAGTCCATACTTGGTGATAAATGTTGTCTTCGGTATATCTGAAGGTCATATTCTGAGTTGATGGTAGCCTGATCTCAGATCTATCTTTGAGAACACACTGGCTCCTCTCAACTGATCGAATAAATCTTCAATTCTGGGCAGGGGGTACTTGTACTTGATAGTGACCTCATTCAAGGATCTGTAGTCGATGCACATCCTCTTTGTTCCATCCTTTTTCTCCACAAATAACACTGGGGCTGCCCAAGGCGAGGTACTCAGTCTGATGTAGCCTTTCTCCGACAACTCATCAATCTGCTTCTTGAGTTCCACCAACTCTAGTCCGGACACTCGATAGGCTCTCTTGGAAATAGGGGCGGTGCCTGGAATAAGCTCTATGACAAATTCAACCTTTCTTTCAGGTGGCATACCCGGTAACTCTTCGGGAAACACATCTGGGAAATCTGATACTACAGTGATAGCCCCTGATGGTTTAATCTCCTCATTGTGAGCGGTGACTTGGTGACAACTCCCTTTCCATGGTCCTGACAAGACCAACTCTACTAACCCTTCTTCTCCTGATAGGGATACTAACTTCACCGTTCTCTTGTCACAGCTAAGACTGGCTTGATACTTGGTTGGCCAATTCATCCCTAGGATGACATCTATAGTTGTATCCTGGTTACCCATAACTATCAAATCGGCGGGGAACTCTCTCCCCCTTATTTGAACCTTTGCACTAGGGCAAAATCTATCTGTTTAGATCCTTCCACAACTGAACTAACTCTCATAGGTGGATACATGGGTGTTGCTGGTATATTATGTGATTCTACCCATGATGCAGTCACAAAAGAATGTGTTGCTCCAGTATCAAATAAGACATTTGCAGAATGGTACTCGACTGAAAACGTACCTATTGCCACTCCTGGAGTCTCCTGGACTGTGTCGGCCTCCAAGTGGTTCACCTTTCCATACTGGGCACAAGGCTGCCCACGGTTGTTGCTTCCTTGCGGCATTGCATTCTGTCTGACTAGGGCATTGGGAGTTGGCTGTTGCTGAGCTGCTTTCTTTGGGCAATAATTCGCCCAATGGCCTTGTTCCCCACAGTGGAAACATGCACGACTTCCTCCTTGAGCTGTCGCTGCTTGATTATTCTGGTTGGTTGCTGGGGCAGGAAGTTGGGCTGCCTGGTTGCTCTAACACTGGTATTGATTTCCTCCTTGCTGGTTGTTCTGACGGTACTGCTGCTGCTGAGGAAACTGCCTCTGGTACTGCTGCTGCTGGTTCTGACGCTGATGCTGGTGTTGGTGTTGGTGCTGGTGCTAGTGACCTTGCTTGAATGGCTGAGGTGGGTTGCCTGAGTAGTGAGGACGGCTGCTACTCCCAACCTGAGGTCCACCAATCTTGTGTTTCCTGTTCTCCATCTTCCAACGCTTCCTTTCTGTCATGATTGCTCTGTCGATCAAATGCTGGAAGGTGGGGAAAGTGTGGTTCATCAAATGATAGTGGAGGGGATCAACCAATCCTCTCAGAAAGCGGTACTGCCTCTTGGCATCCGTGTGGACATCCTCTGGGGCATAACGCGACAGCTGCAGAAATTTGTCCCTGTACTCGCTGACGGACAGGGGACCTTGCTTCAGGGCGAGAAACTCCTCCTTCCTCACTATCATCAGTCCCTCGAGAACATGGTAGCGATGGAAGTTGTCCCTGAACTCCTCCCAAGTGATGGCTTCAGGGTTGGCATGGGTGGCAAGGTAGGACTCCCACCAAGACTGTGCTGCCCCCCTCAGCTATCGGGGACCATACAACACCTTCTCATGGTCGTTACACTGGGCAGTGTGCAACTCACGCTCCACGGTACGCAGCCAATCTTCCGCGTACATGAGATCAGTATAGTGGGCAAAGACAGGGGGATGGCCCCTCATGAATTCTGCCTGCTTGTCTCTGGGCACTTGTGGCATCTGGACTTGCACTGGAGGCTAAGGCGGTGGTGGCTGCTGCTGCGCCTGCTACATCGCTGCTAATGTTTGACCAATTGCCTGGACTGCTTGGGTCTGCATCAAGAACATCTGCTCGATAGTCATCGGGGGTGGCGGTGGCAAATGCTGTTGCGGGGCTGCCTCCTCTTGGGGTGCCTGCTGCTCTGGCTGTGCACGCCTCGCACCTCTGCGCCTGTTCTCAGACATATGTAGAAACCACACACATATCAAATCTGACTCTGCAGTCTTTCAGCATAAGAAAAGATGTATAGAAGATCTTCGTAGCACTGAACAATTGATCATCTTCACTGACTACTTCTCAGATAAAGTGGAAAGTGGATATAAATGGATTACCCAACTAAATAACTGACTTTATTAATAACTACACCAAGTTGCAGGGGATAGCCACACCTTGGTGATAATCATTACAAAGATCCAACTTCAGTACATGTCCATCATAACAAGCATCCAACATATGATAAGCAAACTAACTCTAACTAAGACTGACTAGAATAAGACACCGAACTAAGTATTATTACAGACTCCGACTCTGTCGATCTAGGGATCCAAATCTATCTAGGTCCTGCAGTCTGGGGTACCATAGTCGAAGCGAACACGAGGCGGTGAACGGTAAGGGTGCTCAATCTCGACAAGGGCGGGAGAACCACCATCCATATAGTGGCGTGCTGCGTATTCAGCACGCAATTCCGCAACTTCCGCCCGAACCTTGCCCAACTCGTCAAGGGCGTGGTCCAACTCTGTGTTGAGCACGACGACCGAGTTGACCATGCTGCTCAGCCTGGGATTGCCCTCACCAACTGGCGAGACAATCAGTCAATCACACCTCCAGCACTGCCGGTCGAACGGCGAGGGTAGTACTTCAGGTCGAGGCCATCAGCTACCCAGTTGAACAACGAGCAATACTGAGAAAGCGCTCGTCGTGCTACTTCTTGCAAGGCTGCCTCGGCAGTATCCCTCTCAGTAACAGAATAGTGCTCTGAGAAGGCCTCTGCACCCAGAGTTCATTGTCCGGACGGCGCACCAAGCAAGTAGCCTCCCACTAGTCCGGGTATAGCCCGCGACGATGCTGGTAGGCTACACAACAGTACTTGATGGACTATGTGTGTCGGCCGAAGGCCCGACGCAGCAGGGTATCGAGAGCGTCGTGGAAGTGACACCCGCGAGCAGCGTCACGAGTGATGGGTCTAGCGATCCATCCATCCGGCTCCGGCTCCTCCAAAAGCTCCGTGCCGTGGCTCAAACTACCACCAGCGTCGTCGTCGTCTCCGTCTCCGTTAGTGTCTCCTCCAGCAGCCGGGATGCCCTGAGGTGGTGCAGGGGGCATCTCTAGCTGAGGTGCAGGGGAAGGAGGCCTCTCAGACTCTACCTCCCGCTGAGGCAAGGGGGGAAGAGTCCTGCTGCTCCTGCTCCTGCTCCTGGCGTCGGTGCTCCTGCTCCTCGTGCAGGCGATGATGCAGTCTCTCTAGGTGACTGGACTGACCTGACACCGTGCGACGCAGGGGACGCTCCGCCAGGCGAGAAGGCAAAAAGGGAATCACAGAACTACATGCAGTGCACCTGATACGGGCCATCTACAAAAGACATCGTAAACACAAGAGTAAGAGTAGAACTACGAGACCAGAAGGTAAATAGAAAGATAAGTGAGATAAAACTTTTTGAGATAAGTAGATAACATAGAGTTGGTCAAGGTGACCAACTTTTAAAAGAACTCTAAGGTCAAGGTAAGAGTAGAGGTCTATAGTCCTTAGAACGACCATTCTAGTCCAGGTTAGCGGTCCTACAGTTAGCAAGGGCTTTGATACCACTTATGTCACCCCTGGTTTTGGAAGGCAAACCGAATGCGAACCATGTACGTGCCAGGATCAGAACTCACGTACACAACGATTACATAATTGGACATCATCACACAATGCTTGAATTAAATAGCGAAAAGGTATTTTATTACATCAAGATGTCCAAGACATTCACATAGTCTATTACATAACCATTGTTCAACATAATTATAAAGTGCGGAAATACGAAACGTAGAAGCTAAGCCTATACAGGCAGCTGACTAGGGGTTTGCCACTAAGATAAACTAGAACTCGTCATATTCCTGGAACTCCTCGAAGTCATCCATGTTGCCAGCATCACCTCCTGAGCACTGAGAACAGTGGGGACAACCTGGGTGGGGTGGTTTGTAAAGCAAGGGTGAGTACACATCAATGTACTCAGCAAATGTCCCGTTTGGCTAAGGTGGACTAGCTGTATATGGAGTTGAGGTTAAGCAATTGCTTTTAGTTGGTCAAGTATTTGTTATTATTGGTAGAGCCAAGTTTTAGTAATAACCCAGTTATTACCCAGAAGTACCTCCTCAAACGAGGAAATAACAGAGGTCAGATTTGGTAACATCATTATTAACCATCATCATAAGAGTATCCAAAGTTCTTCTAATCAAAGAGGATCCCAAGGCTGCTCTTAACCGTGAGCTCGGCTGATATACCAGTTTTTAACACTCTGCAGAGGTTGTACACTTTACCCACAAGTCGTGATCCATGTATGCCTCAGGTCGATCAAACCCTCAAACACTACCAAGGTGAGTCGGCAAGGTTTCACTACATAGCCTTTATAGAGACTCCCCTTGATGTAGCTGAGGTGCCCGATCTTTCGGCGAGTAGAGATAATTCCGATTTGGCGGAAGATGACCCTTGCGATCCGACTACGACAAGCAAGCCCGAGGCGCCAATGCAATCGCTGAACCAACTCCCTGTGGTTACCGACCTTGCTGATGCGAGATCGGCCTGATCACGAAGATCGTTTCCTGTGCGCAATCAAAGAACGAACAAGAAAAAGATGTGAGCAATCTAATCTATTACTCGAGGGTGGAGTTCTGAATACACGAAGACAGCGCAGATTTGCGCATGTTCGAGAGTAGCTAAGGCTAACGTAAAACAAAACTCCAAAATAAAGGAGGCGCAGCTCCTGGATAAATAGAGGGGGCGCAGCCCCTAGGGGCGGCCAACCCTAGGTCATCCACTATGGGCCGCAGTTGGGCTGGTCGTCTATTCTTCTGGGCCCTCATTCTTCAGTAGCATGACGAAGTTAAGATCTCTGGCACGGGCCCGAGTGATTAGCCCAGCTAATGAAGGAAGTGGCGCTTGATGTGGAGGTGCTGCTGGTGTAGTCGTACTCATAGTGATGTCCTCATCATCCTCCCCTTCTTGAAGTGAAGTTGTCCTCGACGACAACTCCTCATCCTCGGCCATATATGGTTTCAAATCTGCAACATTAAAACTAGTGGAAACACCAAATTCCGCAGGCAGGTCAAGGATATAAGCATTATCATTAATCTTTGTTAGCACCTTAAAAGGACCAGCAGCACGAGGCATTAATTTAGAACGGCGCAAAGTAGGAAACCGATCCTTTCTCAAGTGCAACCAAACCATATCACCTGGCTCAAAAGTAACATGTTTTCTTCCTTTACTACCAGCAACCTGATTTTTTGCATTAGTAGCAGCAATGTTCTGTTTCGTTTGTTCATGTATGGTAATCATTTGTTCAACATGTGCAGCAGCATCTACATGTGGGGCGTTCGCAGCATTAAGTGAAATCAAATCAATAGGTGCCCTAGGGATGTAACCATAAACAATCTGGAAAGGGCACATCTTTGTAGAAGAATGCGTGGCATGATTGTAAGCAAATTCAACATGAGGCAAGCAATCCTCCCAACGTCTCAAATTCTTGTCTAAAACAACCCTAAGCATGGTAGATAAAGTTCTATTTACTACCTCAGTTTGTCCATCAGTCTGAGGGTGACAAGTAGTGCTAAACAACAATTTAGTTCCCAATTTATTCCAAAGAGATCTCCAAAAATGGCTTAGAAACTTAGCATCGCGATCAGAGACTATTGTTTTTAGAATACCATGTAAACGAATAATTTCTCTAAAGAACAATTCAGCAACAATGCTAGCATCATCAGTTTTATGACAAGGTATAAAGTGAGCCATTTTAGAGAATCTATCAACAACCACAAAAATACTATCCCTCCCCTTCTTAGTTCTAGGCAATCCCAAAACAAAGTCCATAGAGATATCAAGCCAAGGAGAAGAAGGGACAGGCAAAGGCATATACAAACCATGGTTGTTCAACCGTGACTTAGCTTTCTGACAAGTAGTGAAGCGTGCAACAAGGCGCTCAACATCAGCACGCATCCGAGGCCAAAAGAAGTGGGCAGCCAACACCTCATGCGTTTTGTAGACGCCAAAATGCCCCATGAGACCGCCTCCATGCGCCTCCTATAACAACAAAAGACGAATCGAACTAGCTAGAACACACAGCTTGTTAGCGCGAAACAGGAACCCATCATGTATGTGAAATTTGCCCCATGGTATCCCATTAATACAATGGCCGAAAGCATCTTTAAAATCAGCATCGTCAACATATTGATCCTTCACAGTGTCCAAACCAAAGATTTTAAAATCTAATTGTGACAGCATGGTATAGCGACGAGACAAAGCATCAGCAATAACATTGTCCTTCTCGTTCTTGTGTTTAATAATGTAAGGAAAGGACTCAATGAATTCGACCCATTTAGCATGACGACGGTTCAGATTTGTTTGGGTACGAATATGTTTTAAAGCCTCATGATCAGAATGAATTATGAACTCACGATGCCAAAGATAGTGCTGCCATGTATGCAAAGTGCGCACTAAAGCGTAAAGCTCCTTATCATAAGTAGAATATTTCAGACTAGCACCACTTAATTTTTCACTAAAATAAGCAACTGGTTTTCCTTCTTGTAACAAAACAGCACCTAGCCCAATACCGCTAGCATCGCATTCAAGCTCAAAAACTTTATTAAAATCAGGCAATTGCAAGAGGGGAGCTTGGGTTAACTTATCTTTCAAAGTGCTGAACGCTACCTCCTGCGAATCACTCCAAGCAAACGGCACATCTTTCTTTGTAAGCTCATGTAGAGTAGCTGCAATGGAGCTAAAATCACGAACAAATCTGCGGTAGAAACCGGCAAGTCCAAGAAAGCTCCGAATTTGTGTGACCGTCGTTGGTGTAGGTCACTCCCGAATGGCAGCAATCTTGCTGCTATCCACCTCAATGCCCTGCGGAGTAACCACATAACCAAGAAACGAGACACGTTGCGTGCAAAATGTGCACTTTTCCATGTTACCAAACAAGCGAGCAGCACGCAAAGCATCAAAAACAGCATGCAAATGTTCTAAATGCTCCTCTATAGACTTGCTGTAAATAAGGATATCATCGAAATAAACAACAACAAACAAACCTATGAAGGCCCGTAGAACTTCGTTCATTAAACGCATAAAGGTGCTGGGAGCATTAGTCAATCCAAATGGCATAACCAACCATTCATATAAACCAAATTTCGTTTTAAAAGTCATTTTCCATTCATCACCGAGTTTCATTCTAATCTGATGGTAACCGCTACGCAAATCAACCTTAGAGAAAATAACGGCACCACTAAGCTCATCTAACATATCATCAAGGCGTGGAATAGGATATCGATAACGAACTATGATGTTATTAATAGCACGACTGTTGGGGACTTGTTCTCAAATCCTTAGAGTTAAGAACAAGGCAACATAAAAAGTGTTAAGTGTTATAGTCCTTCGTCCTTCGAAGCATTATATCCCTTCGGGAAATAATGAGTCTCGGACGAAGGTCATGAGAGACATACCTTCGTAAACATAACAAGTGATGATGAAGGACTCACGTAAAGCATGAAATATAATATAAGCATCATCATAGAATTATTTCTATCTTATTAACATGGAAAAACAGAAATGATTTCAAATTACAAATGTACCTTCGGTCTTGAGAGAAGGTGAAAAGTACGAGCGAGACGCAAAAGCGAATGTCAAGTCAGCGTGAACAGTACGGGAGTACTGTTCATCTATTTATAGACGCGGGACGCAGCCCACGTAAAATTACATCCATGTCCATTACATTTGTTAACGGTTTATGGAAATCTATTGAGGACCCCGAAGTCTTTTCATCTTTAAGTCGGTTCCTCCTTGCGCCATCGCGCCGAAGCTTCCCTGCGTACAGCTTCGGCTGCCCTCGACCTTCGTCTGGCTCAGCCTTCGTCCTGGTCATGCTCCATATCCATAATTCTGAATCCGAAAATACCTGTTCATATAATTCACTTGGAAAACACTGTCAAATCATGTTTTTGAGGACCTTCGGAGGACGAAGGCCCCCAACAGTAGCCCCTCGCAATATTAATTTGTAAATAATAAATTCAGATTGCGATATGGACGAAGGCCTTGAGCCGAAGGTCCGAAAAAACACCTTCCCTTTGCTAGAATAGCAACATTCACTGACAAGCGGGGCCTTTTAACTTTCAACGCCCTAGGCGTATAAATAAGAACACATCATGAATTCATTTGGTACACACGCTTGCCTTTTGCTTCGGCCCACTAAAAATTTTTAGCTCTTGTTCATTGAGATTTGCTGGTCTTTTTGATTTCGAAGCTTCGGCCTCGGGAACAAATTTTTAGTGTTTCCGAAGATGTCTGAAGACAAGAAGATCCCTGCTGAGACGAAGCTGAGTCTCGAGGAGGAGAAGAATCTGGGGTTCCTGATGGCAATGGCAGAGACTAATACAGAGAAAATCACGAAGGAAATTCTCGAAGGTTTGTCCGAAGATACTGATGACAGCGACAGCTATGATGTGGAAAGTGATGGGGAAGAGGCCGAAGATCGACCGTGGCGACCAAGTCACTCAGTTTTTGGGAAAACAACCATCAAGCAGAGTCACATTGATAATATGAGGGGGCGATACTTCCGGGACATATCTATTGTGAGAGCTGATGCCGGGGAAAAGACTTCTCCCACCCCTGAAGAGGATGAAGTTGTGATTTTCCGAAGCCTCCTCAAGGCTGGGCTTCGATTCCCCCTGAGCAATTTTGTTGTTGAGGTACTGAAAACATTCCAAATCTACCTTCATCAACTCATTCCCGAAGCTATTATAAGAATGGGGATTTTTGTCTGGGCTGTGAGAAGCCAAGGTTTGGAACCAAACGCTAAAAGCTTCTGCAACATACACGAGTTATTGTACGAGACGAAGCCCTGGGGAAAGGAGCAATACCACAACAACTTTGGGTGCTACAGCTTCGGCGCCCGCTCCGGGTCAAGCTACCCTGTGCCAACTTTTCGGAAGAGGTGGCCCGGAGCCTGGATGTCTGAATGGTTTTATGTGAAAAATGATCTAACAGCGCAAAATGATGTCAAAAGTATCATTATGTACCCAATTTGGCAACGCTTCGGACTTCGAAGGCCGAAGGTTGAAATGGATGAGGCAGCCGAAGAATGCCAAAGAGCCTTCGGCGCAGTCTGCTCCTACATTGGGACAAGGGACTTGGTCCAGGAGCACATTGCCTTCAGGGTATGGCCACTTGCAGAAAAGTGGGAAATGCCAAAAGAAACCATCAAAGAGTCCGACGAAGGCGGACTAGTCAGATTAAAATACACATTCAAATATGCAGATAAATTTATTGAACCTGATGATGACTGGCTAAAAAGCATTGAAACATTAAGTGATGAATTACTTGGGGCATTCTCGAAGGCTGAAAATACTGCACTATCAGCAGCCTTCGGAGGCCGAAAGAAGAAGAGACTGAACCGAGTGTTTGATGCAATCGGGTTCTTCTACCCTGATTATTGTTATCCCATCCGAAGGCAAAAAAGGAAAAACATAACTTCTGAAAAAGAAGAAGCTGAAACCGCTCCTAGCGAGCCAGAACCAAAAGGAAAAAGGTTGAAGGTCTTCACACATCGACCACGCCATATTGAACCAGCTTCGGTGCCGGAGTTTACCGGGAAAACTTCTTCAGCCACCGAAGCTGAAAAACTAATCAAGTCAGCCTTGTTGCCAGAGATCGCAGAAACGGCCGAAGTGCCACCAAAGATTGAATCAGAACAATCAAACATTTTGTTGTCAGAAGCAGAAGAGAAAACCGAAGCGCCGCTCACAGAAAAAATTGAGGAGGTAAGAGAAGCAACTAAGGGCTCCAAAACATCAGAAGTTTTGAGTCCTACAGCAATCGTTGGGACGGCAAAACACCAAAAGGGGCCATTAGTGACCCCAAAAAGGAAAAGAATGGTAAATGTACTAGACGTCTTGGAAACAATTAAGTCTTCAAGTACAATTTCAAAAAAGAGTGTTGAAGTTGCTGAAGGTTCTACTGAAGCTTCGGCTCAACAAGCTGAAGCTGAAGCTGGGCCTTCAGAGCCCTTCAAAGAACAACCTTTTGAAGCCGAAGCAGTAAAAATTCCGGAACCAATATTAGTTGAAGAAACGGGCACCGTCATCCCCGAAGCACCTGCCGGCATGCATGATTACATCATACGACATGCTTCGGGGAAAAAGCTATCTGAGGAAGAAACTCATGAGGCCAACCATTATGCAAAGGAGCTGAAATATCCGAAGGGGGCAGTAATATTCAATGGAACAAATGAAGATGACTTTTTATACTGCCTACCGGATAATAAGGAACTATCTGTCTGTCGAGAAATGGCCAGGGGCATAGGCTTCCCGAAGCTCGAAGTTGGACTAAGCGCCATGACGAAAGAGGATCTCGCAGACAGCCTTGCGTATAATAGCTTGAAGGTACCGGAATTAAACACTTGAAAAAACCCTCTTGTTATTTTTACGCACATCATTCCTTTTTCCTTATTTGAATTCTTTTTCGTATAGGGCCTGATCCTAAGCAACGCGCTAAGAGCGCAGAAGAGCGCCGAAGATGAAAGTTATGAAATTGCGTTTAATAATTTACGCTCCGAAGTTATCAAGCTGAGAAATGAAGCTTTGGAAAAAGATAAAATTCTGCTTACATTGGTGGATAAAGTGAAAAAAGACGAAGCCGCTTCAAAGGCTCAATCCGAAGCTCAAAAACGCGAGATTAAAGATCTTCGGAAACAACTGGCTAGAGCTAAAGAGGAGCGCGCGCTTGAGGAAACGAAGCGTGAACTTAGTGATTTTATGGTCAACAAATTGGAATCAAGAGTTAAGGAGCTTCGCACATCGCAGTGGAAATGCTATGTTAAATCTATAGAATGCGTGAATAAAATTAAAAACAGCTTTGCTAGCGTCGGCGCCTTCTCCAGCGAAGAGAATTTTTCTCGAGGCAATCCCGAAGATCCGCTGGAATGGATTAGCCACGAAGCAGAGGCCTTCGAAGAAATTCTGAACAGCCGTGGCGATATTTGCGCTTTTTCAGGCGCTAGAGGAATTACTTCTGTGTTAGAGAAGAAGGGTTGCGGGCACGTAAAACTTTTAGCTCAGTCCGAAGCTACCTTACCCTTCGAAGATATTAAGGACCCCTCAGCCGAAGCAAGCGTGGTTGCTGGCAAATTTTTTACTGATATCTGGAACGACGGCGGCCGAGGAATGGCACAAGAAATTATCGAAAGGAGCGAAAAAGGCATCCACGAAGCTAGGAAAGTGGCAGAGACTGCCGAAAAAAGTACGGAGCCCGAAAGACGATTAGGTATTAATTAGTCGTTCTTACTGTATTGCAGTTTTTGTTTCAAACTCTACTCACAGTTTATAATAGTAATGAAAAAATGTTCTTTTGCTCCCGAAGGTACCGCATCGACCGTCGATCCCCAAACAAAAGGGGATGATGAAATTAAACAAATGGCCGAAGCTATCATGGACAAAGTTGTTGATCAACTTTTAAATGAAGTCGCCGAAGCAGTGTTAAGAGAAGACTAGATGTTATTTAGAAAAACAGTTAAATTGTAATCTATGTAACATTTGTACATTTGAATGTAATATACAAGTTTCTTTCCATTATTCAATTCTTTACGATGCATGAAACTGTACATACATACCATTTTTGAGCCTTCGGCGAAAAAACACCTTCCCTTCTTTTCATGCTTCGTGAAGAAAACATTCTTCGTTAAAACTGTTCCGAAAAAACACATCCATGCTTCGTAAAAACAGCCTCTGAAGCTAATCATCCATGCTTCGTGAAAGCATTCTCCGAAGCTATTTTCCGAAGATTATCATTATATTCCCTTGTGACTTTGCACAATTTGCATTTTCTCAAATCATTCTTTCGAAGGTTAATACTGTGTGCCCTTCTTTTTGCCGTATGCAACATGATGTATGATGCTTATGCTATGCGAAATGATGTGATGATGTTATGTTATGCAAATGACGTCTGTTCCGAAGATACACACAAAACACATTCGTAAGCTCTGCATTCCCTTAGGAACGTCTTTGGAGCTTCTTCGTCTTTTACTTAGACGATCTCAGCGTTGACTTTTCGCTGTAAGCCTCCCTTAGGAGCTTCTTCGCCCTTTACTTAGGCGGTATCAGCGTTGACTTTTCGCTGTAAGGCTCCCTTAGGAGCTTCTTCGCCTTTTACTTAGGCGGTATCAGCGTTGACTTTTCGCTGTAGGCTCTGCATTCCTTTAGGAACGACTTCTGAGCAGAAAACTTACACTGCGCTCCCTTTGGAACGGCTTTTTGTGACTTCACAAACTTACTCTGCGTTCCTTAGAACGACTTTTCGTTACTCCGAAGGATTTTTAATTCGAAGGTCCTCCTTGGTAACGGAAAAAATTTTTAAGCTTCAGCAACTTAAGCTTGTGGAGCAAATAGATCTTCCTCGTGGAAAACAACGACATTATTACATGAAAACTATCAATGTTTTTTGCTTGACAAAAAATAAAACTGAATAAGAAAGACTGCTATCAAAGGTAGGATATGTGTCAATAAATGTGTTTCGACTCTGGCACAGTGCTGTTGACTGTGCGAGCTTCGGACTGCTCTCTGAAGTCCCTCTGCTGTGGAGCGTATTGACTCCCTTCTGGCTGTTGACCTTGCTGTAATGGAGGTGGGGGCGGAAGCTGTTGCCAGGAAGCTTGAGGTTGACTTGCGGAAGCTACGGAAGCTGCAGGGTGGTTGTCTATGTATTGTGGGATATAAGGCGGATGACACGAAGCAGTATGCATGACCTGCTTCGGCTGAGCTTGTTGAGATGCAGCTTCGGCAATTTCCTTTTGCTTCTGGATTGTAATGTGGCACGACCTAGTGGTATGGCCCTTGCCTTCTCCACAGAACAAGCAAAACAGTCTCCTTGGCTGATCTCCAAATCTTCCGCCGAAGCCCCTGGCGCCTCTGCCTCTTGGAGCTGGTGGCCGGAAGGAAGTTTGTTGTTGTCCCGAAGCCTGTGAGGAGCATTGCGGTCTGTTCTGATTCCCCTTATCATCATTCTGAGTGTTGTGGATGGATCGGACATGCCTCGGGTAATATCTCCCTCCGAAGCCCCTGGTCATTTCAGAAAATCTGAAGGCTTCCTCCCTCCTTTGGCGAAAGTCATTATCAGCCCGAATGTACTCGTCCATCTTTTGGAGTAGCTTCTCCAGAGTCTGAGGAGGCTTCCTAGCAAAGTATTGGGCTGCAGGTCCAGGACGAAGCCCCTTGATCATAGCTTCGATAACAATTTCATTGGGCACCGTTGGCGCCTGCGCCCTCAATCGTAAAAACCTTCGGACATACGCTTGAAGGTATTCTTCGTGATCCTGAATACACTGGAACAGGGCTTGAGCTGTGACCGGCTTCGTCTGAAATCCTTGAAAGCTGGTCAGTAACATATCCTTCAGCTTCTGCCATGAGGTTATTGTTCCTGGCCGAAGAGAGGAATACCAGGTTTGAGCAACATTCCTGACGGCCATGACGAAAGACTTTGCCATGACTGCAGCATTGCCCCCGTACGAAGACACCGTTGCTTCGTAGCTCATCAAGAATTGCTTCGGGTCAGAATGACCATCAAACATGGGGAGCTGGGGTGGCTTATAGGATGGTGGCCAAGGTGTAGCCTGCAACTCAGCAGACAGAGGAGAAGCATCATCAAAAACAAAATTTCCTTGATGGAAATTATCATACCAGTCATCTTCGTTGACGAAGCCCTCCTGATGAAGGTCTTTCTGATGAGGCCTTCTGTTCTGCTCATCGTGAGTAAGATGGCGGACTTCCTCAGAGGCTTCGTCTATTTGCCTTTGCAACTCAGCTAGGCGGGCCATTTTCTCCTTCTTCCTTTGTACTTGTTGGTGTAGCATCTCCATATCCCTGATTTCTTGGTCTAGCTCTTCTTCCTGAAGTGTCGGGCTGACAGCCTTTCTCTTCTGGCTTCGGGCCTCCCGAAGAGAGACGGTCTCCTGGTTGATGTCCAGCGGTTGCAGTGTTGAAGCCCCAGTCGCTGAAGCTTTCTTCGGCGCCATAGCTTCCGAAGGTGTTCAAAAAAAAACTCGAAGTGGAAGTGAGTTCACCGGAGGTGGGCGCCAATGTTGGGGACTTGTTCTCAAATCCTTAGAGTTAAGAACAAGGCAACATAAAAAGTGTTAAGTGTTATAGTCCTTCGTCCTTCGAAGCATTATATCCCTTCGGGAAATAATGAGTCTCGGACGAAGGTCATGAGAGACATACCTTCGTAAACATAACAAGTGATGATGAAGGACTCACGTAAAGCATGAAATATAATATAAGCATCATCATAGAATTATTTCTATCTTATTAACATGGAAAAACAGAAATGATTTCAAATTACAAATGTACCTTCGGTCTTGAGAGAAGGTGAAAAGTACGAGCGAGACGCAAAAGCGAATGTCAAGTCAGCGTGAACAGTACGGGAGTACTGTTCATCTATTTATAGACGCGGGACGCAGCCCACGTAAAATTACATCCATGTCCATTACATTTGTTAACGGTTTATGGAAATCTATTGAGGACCCCGAAGTCTTTTCATCTTTAAGTCGGTTCCTCCTTGCGCCATCGCGCCGAAGCTTCCCTGCGTACAGCTTCGGCTGCCCTCGACCTTCGTCTGGCTCAGCCTTCGTCCTGGTCATGCTCCATATCCATAATTCTGAATCCGAAAATACCTGTTCATATAATTCACTTGGAAAACACTGTCAAATCATGTTTTTGAGGACCTTCGGAGGACGAAGCCCCCAACAACGACAATCTACGCACATACGCCATGACCCATCTTTCTTTGGAACGAGTAAAACAGGAACCGAGCAAGGGCTAAGAGACTCACGAATGTAACCCTTATCAAGCAGCATCTGCACCTGGCGCTGGATCTCCTTCGTCTCCTCTGGATTTGTACGGTACGGGGCGCGGTTCAGAAGAGAAGCGCCGGGGATGAGATCGATCTGATGCTCAATGCCACGGAGGGGAGGAAGACCCGGTGGTAAGTCCGTAGGATAAACATCAGCATACTCCTGCAAAAGGTTAACAACAGCAGGGGGTATATCCAAAGACGGTGCATCATCAAGCGGAACAAGCATGCGCGAGCATACAAGTAAATAACAGGGCATATGAGCTTCATGGAGATCATCAAAATCAGCACGTGTAGCAAGTAAAACAGGAGAGTGCAACTTGATTTCAGATTTAATAGGTGCGGCTGATGTCGATTTGACTTGTTGTGCAGTTTTAGCAGCCCTAGTAAGATCATCTTTCAAAATTTGGTCAGGGGTCATTGGATGTATAATTATTTTCTGGCCTTTAAACATGAAAGAATAATGATTTGAACGACCATGATGTAAACTATCAGTATCATATTGCTAAGGTCGACCCAATAACAAAGAGCATGCTTCCATAGGAATAACATCGCAATCAGCATAATCAGAATAAGAACCCAGCGAAAAGGGGACACGTACCGAATGTGTTACCTTTATTTTACCACCATCATTAAGCCATTGAATGTGATACGGATGTGGATGTGTGCGAGTGGGCAAGGATAATTTCTCTACCAACGCTATACTTGCCAAATTGTTGCAGCTGCCACTATCGATGATGATGCGAATCGACCGTTCGTGCACGACGCCCTTGGTATGGAATAGAGTGTGTCGCTGACCTGTGTGCTGAGAACACGCTGCACAACAAGACTCTCATACCTATCGGCGTCGATAGGATCAACGTGGACTTCCTCATTTTCTGCATGGTTAGTGGCAATCATAGCATGACTAGTTTCCTTAGAATCACTGGCTGAAGAGTACTCACCATTGTCACGTATAAGCAAGGTACGCTTGTTTGGGCAGTCCCGAATCATGTGCCCAAACCCTCTGCAACGATGGCACTGAATATCCCGTGTACGTCCTGTGGAAGAAGCGGCGCCTTTGGCAGGGGGCGCCACTGGCTTGGTCGTCCCTGTGCGCGATGTAGTGCTAGGCGTAGAAGGTGCAGGGCTGGAAGGAGTTGAGCTGTGTGTTGGACCCCGGCCTGCAAAAGAGTTAGTATATGTCTTTGATCGTCGTCCCTGCACTTCACGTTCAGCTTTGCAAGCATATTCAATCAATGTGGTTATATCGAAATAATCCTTATAATCAAGTATATCCTGAATTTCCCTGTTCAAACCACCACGAAAACGCGCCATAGCAGCGTCATCCGACTCAATCAAACCACAACGAAGCATACCCTTTTGTAACTCCTGGTAATATTCCTCAACAGATAGTGAACCTTGTTGAAAACACTGCATTTTGTTAAGCAAATCACGAGCAAAATAGGAAGGAACAAATCTGTGGCGCATGGCAGTTTTTAATTGGGTCCAAGTAATGATTAATGGGAAGTTTTTGTTTATACTCACGCCACCAAATTAAAGCAAAATCAGTAAATTCACTAATGGCAGCCTTCACTTGGCTATTAGCAGGAATATCATGGCATGAAAATTTCTGTTCTACCTCCAATTCCCAATCAAGATATGCAGCAGGATCATATTTACCATTAAAAGATGGAATTTTAAATTTAATCTTAGAAAATAAGTCATTAGGGGGATGACGAACCACACGACGTGCACGACCACAGCGATCTCCATCGTCCTGCTCAGTGTCACCGCCGTATTCCTGCTCCATCTTTGTGGTCAATGCATCAAGGCGTGCCAGGATGGTGTCGAGTGTGGTGCGAGTCGCCGTTTGAGCAAGGTCAAGGTGGTTGAAACGCTCGGTCGTCGAAGTGATCGTTGAATCAAGCCGTTCATGCATCGTCCTAATGTCAGCAGCAAGTCCATCAACTTGTCCCCTTACTTCCTGCAACTGGGCATCCACCATGTCGTGTGCTCCTGCCATAGTTAGCGCAAACACCAAAACACCAAAAGGAGAAAAACCAACGACAAAAACAGGGGTGTACTGCTCACAAGGCGCTCACACTAGTGTTGTTATCAAGTTCTTATCCGTTCTTACCAAGCCACAGTGGTGAACTGCAACCAACAGGTGGAACCGGTGAAAGATTGGATGAGCGATTGCCTGGAGAAACAGAAACCTTCTCGTCGTAGAAATATGTGGAGTTTTGGGTAGGCTGCACTCAAGTCAAGGATTAGCACGATCAAACAATAATGCAAAGTTGAATTATAGTGCAAAACACGAAACTATATTGCTGGCCACAAGTGCAAAGGACGGATGGAACTAGCAGAATGGCAGTACCGAAAATATTGTACTAGCGAGGCCACTAGTAGGAATCACAAGTGATTTTGTTTTTCTTTTTTGTATGATTTTTTTGATATTTTTTTCAGCACAAGAAGCAACAAAATAGGAGCTACAGGAGGTTTCACCTAAAACAGAAATCAGATGTGGTCTATAAAAAATCAGGAAGTTCTCTGAAAAGCGTGCGAGAACGTTGACGAATTTTTTTCTTTATTTTCCTGAATTTTTTTGACAATTTTGTCGAACCCCAAACAGACCCCAAACAGACGGCCTCAGAATGGTGTCAACAAGCTCCTGTAAAAATTTCAGATTTTTTGGACACCCGAGCGAAAAGTTATGCCCGTTTTACGGAAGGTACCTCAAGTTATGTTCTAAAAACGACCGGGATGAAACAACCGTATCCTTTCTCCTTCGTTATCTTTTTTCTGTTTTTTTTTGACGTAACCGAAGGAGAAAAACAAGGAAGCGATGTTGACTCGGTTTGTGGCGTGATCAAACGGGAGATGGTGGCGGCGCTACGGTTTGAATGGTGGAAGAACACAATGCAACCAGCAACAAATGACGCGAAAGCACACAAATTCAACAATGCAGATTATTGAAAGAAAGTGCGAGGCTCAAAAGGGTGCTGGGATAAGGTCTAACCTGAATTTTAATGTGGTTTTGTGGACTGTAGGAAAAAAACTCGATAAACTCACAGATCAACTTGGAACTCTGATACCAATTGATGTAGCTGAGGTGCCCGATCTTTCGGCGAGTAGAGATAATTCCGATTTGGCGGAAGATGACCCTTGCAATCCGACTACGACGAGCAAGCCCGAGGCGCCAATGCAATCGCTGAACCAACTCCCTGTGGTTACCGACCTTGCTGATGCGAGATCGGCCTGATCACGAAGATCGTTTCCTGTGCGCAATCGAAGAACGAACAAGAAAAAGATGCGAGCAATCTAATCTATTACTCGAGGGTGGAGTTCTGAATACACAAAGACAGCGCAGATTTGCACGTGTTCGAGAGTAGCTAAGGCTAACGTAAAACAAAACTCCAAAATAAAGGAGGCGCAGCTCCTAGATAAATAGAGGGGGCGCAGCCCCTAGGGGCGGCCAACCCTAGGTTGTCCACTATGGACCGCAGTTGGGCTGGTCGTCTATTCTTCTGGGCCCTCATTCTTCAGTAGCATGACGAAGTTAAGATCTCTGGCACGGGCCCGAGTGATTGGCCCAGCTAATGAAGGAAGTGGCGCTTGATGTGGAGGTGCTGCTGGTGTAGTCGTACTCATAGTGATGTCCTCATCACCCCTGGTGCATAGCTTCTCGTTAGGTTTCGCCAGTCGTACAAACGCAGTACACCTCCCCAAGGTGGGTGACTAACAAAAACCAAATCGAATGAACCTCTGCACCCCAACCTTGGCAGAGCGAGCACTACACCCCGGCCCCTATTAACGGCCCTCCGGCAAAGCCAACTACACCCCCAGGTTCATCTAATTAATCAGCTAAGGGCGTCTAATTCCACCCTCATGGTTGTACTGTTATCCCGGGTGGTCACTCCACGAACAGGTCCTTACGGAGAGGTACTCGGGAAAAAGGCCTGAGCCCCCCTAAGGTATCACAAGATCATCCACAATATCAGGATAACAGTATCGTATCATAAATGTTCACATCATGTTCATTGATTAAGTTAAGGCAATAGCAACATGCTAACCATGATAACCCAAAAGGCAAACAAGGATAAGTGAATACAGACTAGTCAATCCTTAGGTTTCATAAAGTAATGCGGGACAGTGAATTATAAAGTATGCAGGACATAATGGGTCGGAGGACACTTGCCTTCACCAGGTTGCTGCTCAGGGAGGTCTCTAACAACACACTCAAGAACCTCGGACTGCTCGTTGTCTAAATAAAGCGAGCATGCATTCAATACATTTGGAAAGTACAAATGAACATCACACCAAACATGTACAAACATTGGAACACATCTTAAAAAGACATAATACTACATAGGGGATAGTGAATTCAAAGTATAACATAAATTATGGCATACATTAACTTTATTTGAAAATAGATTATTATTTCCCTAAGTGTTACTTACAAGTATATAAACATAGATCAATTTATTTTATTGTGACCTATAATTTAGAACAGAGATGAACCTATCATTAATCTCACAAGTTTAAACATGATTAAATCTCTAGGGTTCTCCTTTTATTTATCTTATTAAATAAATAAAACATACATCTACATTAGTTCATATTCAACCCTAAAAATTAGAGTGTGCAGACAGTAAGTGAAACCATTTTATTTAGACAGAGAATAATTCTATGAGCATTTTTTCAATTTGAATCACTCAATTTGGAGTTCATATGCAAAAGTTATGAAATAAACAAGTTTGGGAATTTAAAATATGAATTTAGGGCTAATTCTTTGAATATTTAAAAGTCCAGGGCTAAATCTGAAAGGTTACAGGGGTTTGCGTGCGAAAACCAGGGACGGCGGGTTGATTTCCTAAAACCAGGGGTTTCTTATGCAAAACAGCCATGCGAAGGGGTATCGGGTGAGTCTAACCGTTAGATCAGAAACCGACGGTCGAGATTAGATCTGCGGCCAAGGACGCACGTGCGCTGGCGGGCAAGCGCTGACAGGCGGGACAGGGAGTGTTAGCGATAGAGGGGGAGAGAGCGCGCTGACCAAGCGGGCCCAGCGCCAGGGGGGAAACGGATGGCTAGAGGGGTCTGAACGGGGTCCGAACGGGTCCGAGCCGTTCGATCAAGATCGAACGGAGGGAAATCAGACCGAGGGAAAACAAGTGGCTATGGGCGGCGTCGCTCCTCTTGTAACGCCCTGAATTTGGGGGTAGATTTTTTTTCTTCTTTTCTCTCACCAAATTCAGGCGTTACTCTTTCCTTTTCCCTTTTCTTCTCGCTAAGCCTTGATCTTTTCCAAAGTCGCAGCGGGTTTTGGCTTTAGACCTCGTGTAAAGCAAAACCTTAAAACACTTTATTTCGTGTGATGCACCATGCCGAACCATGCATACTTTTGGTTGTTTAAAATGTAAAAGCATTCACCCCGAGAAAATTAGATTTTAGAAAAAGAAAACTCTTTCTTTTTCTCTCCCTCCCTCCCTTTCCCATTTCGGCCGCCTCCCCCCCCCCATCCCCAGGTTGTCAGCATTGCAACCACTGCTCAGGCGAAGATGAAGCTGTGGAAGGAGACTTCCAGGAGTTCCAAGACTACGACGAGTTCTAGGTGTGGGTTAGCGGCAACCCCCAGTCGGCTGCCTGTGAAGGCCGCGGTTATCTACGTTTCTTTTCCGCACTTTGATTTATTGTAAGAACTATATGGACGTCTCAGACGTATGATGTAATCGACTATTTCCCTTATTAATACTATTTTGAGCACTGTGTGATGATGTCCATGTTATGTAACTGCTGTGTACGTGAATAACTGATCCTGGCACGTACATGGTTCGCATTCGGTTTGCCTTCTAAAACCGGGTGTGACATAAGTGGTATCAAAGTCGTGCTCACTGTAGGACCGCTAACCTAGAGTAGAATGGTCGTTCTAAGGACTATAGACCTCTGTCCCTGCCTTGACTTTGATATCCCTTCAAAAGTTGGTCATACCGACCAAACTTATGTTCTACTATATAATATACCTTGCTGAAAATTATGTTTTATTCTAATCCTTCATTTACTTATGGTTCATTATTTGCTGGTCATATTAATTATGTTCTCACCCTTTTGCTTGCGATGTCTTTTGTAGATGGCTCGACTTAGACACACTGCACGAAAGTCAGTCATCCCCTTCTTACCCTCCCGCCTTGCTGAGCGTCCGCTTCGCCGTCCCGTGGCCGGACAGTCCAGCCACTTGGAGAGACTGCACCACCGCCTGCATGAGGAGCAGGAACGTCGACGACAGGAGCAGCAGAGCTCTTCCTTCTCGCTCCACCAGGAGATAGAGTCTGTGAGGAGCTGCTCCCCTGTGCTTCCCCTGGAGGCGCCCCCTGCATCACCACTGGGCGCCCCAGCTTCTGGAGTAGCTGCTGGAGGAGACCCAGACGACGGAGGTGGCGACGACAGCTCGAGCCACGACACCGACTTCTCTGCTAACCCTGAGCCGGAAGGATGGGTTGCTCGACCCATCACTCGCGACGCTGCTCGCGGGTGTCACTTCCACGATGCGCTCGACACCCTGCTACGTCGGGCATTTAACCGGCATACTTGGTCCGTCGAGTATCGCTGTGTGGTCTACCAGCATAGTCGCGGGGTCTACCCGGACCGCTGGGAGGCAACCTGTTTGGTGCGCTGCCCGGAGAACAGTCTCCAAGGTGCAGAGGCCTGTTCAGAGCACTATTCTATCTCTGAGCGGGACTCAGCTGAGGCAGCCATGCAAGATGCTGCACGGCGTGCGCTTTCGCACTACTGCTCGGTTTTCGGTGGGGCAGCTGACGGTCTTGACCTGAAGTATTACCCCCGCCGTCCATCTGGCAGCACAGGAGGCGTGATTGTCTCACCTGTCGGTGAGGGCAATCCTAGGTTGAGCAGCACAGTCAACCTAGCCGCCGTGCTAAACACGGAGCTGGACCATGCACTAGACGAGCTGAGTAGGGCTCGTGCTGAGATCGCCCTGCTGCGGGCTGAGCGTGCGGAACGTCGTCACCTGGATGGTGGTTCCCCCACTCCCGTTGGGACTCAGCACCCGTACCGCTCACCTCAGCGTGGACACCAGTCTTATGGCAATCCCGACTGCAAGACCAAGATAACTCTAGAACCATAGATCGTTAGAGTTGGATCTTGTAATTAATACGAAATATATACGTAGAAGTTTCAGTCTTAGCGTTAGTCTCGGTCTTAGTTAGTCTTAGTTAGACAGGGTAGTTTGCTATATCCTGTGCATCTATGTTTGTCATGATGAACTATGTTTGGTTTGGATCTTTGTAATGACTGTCACCAGAGTGTGGGTATCCCCTGCATTTTGGTTTACCTATTATGTTAATGGAGTTAGTTATATAGTTGGGAAACCTTTTATTTCACTCTCCTCTTTATCTGAGAAGCCGTGTGGTCTGTGTTGGAGATCAGTGAAGATGCTCATCTGTTCAGCGCTGTTGAAGAATTCTATTCTCTTTTCTCATGCTGCAAGATTTGCCAGATCAGTTCTGATGTGTGGTTGCATTCTGCAGATGTCAGAGAACAGGCGCAGAGGAGGAAGGCGTGCTCAGCAGGAGCGAGCCGCTCAACAGGATGAGGTGCCCCAGCAGCAGCACCTGCCGCCCCCGCCCCCGATGTCGATCGAGCAAATGTTTCTGATGCAGACTCAGGTAGTTCAAGCCATCGGTCAGACTTTGGCCGCCATTCAGCAGCAGCAGTAGCAGCAACAGGCCCCACCTCAGCCTCAGATGCCTCAGATGCCTAGAGACAAGCGTGCTGAATTCATGAGAGGTCATCCACCAACGTTTGCTCACTCTTCTGACCCCATGGATGCTGAAGACTGGCTGCGCACTGTGGAGCGGGAGTTGCATACCGCTCAGTGCGATGACAGGGAGAAGGTTCTGTATGGTCCCCGTCTGTTGAGAGGAGCAGCCCAGTCATGGTGGGAGTCTTACCTCGCCACCCATGCCCATCCTGACGCCATCACCTGGGAAGAGTTCAGAGGTAGCTTTCTCAGTACCATGTACCTGCAGGTCTGATGACAGTGAAGAAGGAGGAGTTCCTGGCTCTCAAGCAAGGGTCATCGTCTGTCAGTGAGTACCGGGACAGGTTTCTGCAATTGTCTCGCTATGCTCCTGAAGATGTCAACACCGACGCCAAGCGGCAGTACCGTTTCCTGAGAGGCCTGGTTGACCCTCTGCATTACCAACTGATGAATCACACCTTCCCGACATTTCAGCACCTGATTGACAGAGCAATCATGACAGAAAGGAAGCGTAAGGAGATGGAAGATCGTAAGCGCAAGATCAGTGGACCCCCGCCTGGAAGCAGCAATCGTCCTCGTTTCTCAGGCAATCAACCTCAGCAGTTTAGGCAGAACCAGCGTCCACCTCAGCAGTATCAGCAGTTCCAAAGGCAGTATCCTCAGCATCAGTACCAGAACCGTCAGAGCAATCAGTCAGGAGGTCAGTTTCAGAGGCAGAATCAGCAGGCACCTCGCCTTCCTGCCCCAGCAAACCAGCAGAACAGTCAGGCAGCACCAGCTCAGGTTGGAAACAGAGCATGTTTCCACTGTGGAGAGCAAGGCCACTGGGTGATGCAATGTCCGAAGAAGGCAGCCCAGCAGCAGTCAGGCCCCAATGCCCCAGCAAAGCAGAATGTGTCTCAGCCTGGAGCAGGCAATCGCTCTCAGCCACGCTATAATCATGGGAGACTGAACCACTTGGAGGCTGAAGCAGTTCAGGAGACCCACGGCATGATAGTAGGTATGTTCCCAGTCGACTCCCATATTGCAGAAGTGTTATTTGATACTGGAGCAACGCATTCTTTCATTACTGCATCATGTGTAGAAGCACATAATCTTCCAATTACTACCATGTCAACCCCCATTCAAATTGACTCAGCCGGTGGTAGAATTCGAGCTGATAGCATTTGTTTAAATATAAGTGTGGAAATAAGGGGGATAGTGTTTCCCGCCAACCTTATAGTAATGGGTACTCAGGGAATAGATGTCATCCTAGGGATGAATTGGCTAGATAAGTATCAGGCAGTTATCAGTTGTGATAAAAGGACAATCAAGTTGGTGTCTCCACTAGGAGAGGAAGTGGTGACCGAGTTAGTCCCGCCTGAGCCAAAGAAAGGAAGTTGTTATCAGATAGCTGTTGATAGCAGTGAAGCAGACCGAATTGAGAGTATCAAGGTTGTGTCCGAGTTCCTAGATGTGTTTCCAAAGGACTTACCGGGTATGCCGCCAGAGCGGAAAGTTGAGTTTGCTATAGAGCTTCTTCCTGGAACCGCCCCTATCTTCAAGAGAGCTTACAGAATATCTGGACCAGAGTTGGTTGAGCTTAAGAAGCAGATTGATGAGCTGTCAGAGAAAGGTTACATCCGGCCAAGCACCTCGCCTTGGGCCGCCCCTGTCCTATTTGTGGAGAAGAAAGATGGCACCAAAAGGATGTGTATCGATTACCGAGCTTTGAATGAGGTCACGATCAAGAACAAGTATCTTTTGCCCAGAATAGAAGATCTGTTCGACCAGTTGAGAGGAGCCAGCGTGTTCTCCAAGATTGATCTGAGGTCAGGTTATCATCAGCTCCGGATCCGACCTTCGGACATTCCGAAGACGGCATTCATTTCCAAGTATGGTTTGTATGAGTTCACAGTGATGTCTTTTGGTTTGACCAATGTGTCGGCGTTCTTCATGAACTTGATGAACAGTGTATTCATGGATTACCTTGATAAGTTTGTGGTGGTATTCATTGATGACATTCTGGTTTATTCTCAAAGCGAAGAAGAGCATGCAGATCATTTGAAGATGGTATTGCAGAGATTGCGAGAGCACCAGTTGTATGCAAAGTTGAGCAAGTGTGAGTTCTGGATCAGTGAAGTCCTGTTCTTGGGTCACATAATCAACAAAGAAGGATTGGCTGTGGATCCGAAGAAAGTGGCAGACATTTTGAACTGGAAAGCGCCAACAGATGCTAGAGGAATCAAGAGCTTCATTGGAATGGCCGGATATTATCGGCGATTCATTGAAGGGTTTTCAAAGATTGCGAAACCAATGACAGCGTTGCTAGGCAACAAGGTTGAGTTCAAGTGGACCCAGAAATGCCAAGAGGCCTTTGAAGCGCTGAAAGAGAAGTTGACTACAGCGCCTGTCCTAGTCTTGCCTGATGTGCACAAGCCCTTCTCGGTGTATTGCGATGCTTGTTACACAGGTTTGGGATGCGTGTTGATGCAAGAGGGAAGAGTTGTGGCTTACTCGTCCCGACAGCTGAAGGTTCATGAGAAGAACTACCCAATCCATGACCTAGAGTTGGCAGCAGTGGTTCATGCACTGAAGTCATGGAGGCACTATTTGTATGGACAGAAATGCGATGTTTACACAGATCACAAGAGTCTGAAGTACATATTCACTCAGTCAGAGTTAAACATGAGGCAACGAAGATGGTTAGAGTTGATCAAAGACTATGAGTTGGAGATTCATTACCATCCAGGCAAAGCAAACGTAGTGGCAGATGCTTTGAGCAGAAAAAGTCAAGTCAACCTGATGGTCGCTCGTCCGATGCCTTATGAGTTGGCCAAAGAGTTTGACAGGTTGAGTCTCGGATTTCTGAACAATTCGCGAGGAGTCACAGTTGAATTGGAACCTACCTTGGAGCACGAAATCAAAGAAGCGCAGAAGAATGATGAGAAAATCAGCGAGATCCGGCGACTGATTCTAGATGGCAGAGGCAAAGATTTTCGAGAAGATGCAGAAGGCGTGATATGGTTCAAAGACCGCTTGTGTGTTCCCAATGTCCAGTCCATTCGGGAGTTGATTCTCAAGGAAGCTCATGAGACAGCCTATTCGATTCACCCTGGCAGTGAAAAGATGTATCAGGATCTGAAGAAGAAATTCTGGTGGTACGGAATGAAGAGGGAAATCGCAGAGCATGTGGCTATGTGTGATAGTTGTCGAAGAATTAAGGCAGAGCACCAGAGACCTGCTGGATTGTTGCAACCGTTGCAGATCCCTCAGTGGAAATGGGATGAAATTGGTATGGATTTCATAGTCGGATTGCCTCGCACTCGAGCCGGCTACGATTCCATTTGAGTAGTAGTGGACCGTCTGACCAAGTCAGCCCACTTCATACCTGTCAAGACCAACTATAGCAGTGCCGTATTGGCAGAATTGTATATGTCTCGGATCGTTTGTCTTCATGGTGTGCCAAAGAAGATAGTGTCAGTCAGAGGAACGCAGTTCACCTCTCATTTCTGGCAGCAGTTGCATGAAGCTTTGGGCACGCATCTGAATTTCAGTTCAGCTTATCATCCGCAGACGGATGGCCAGACCGAAAGGACCAACCAAATTCTTGAAGATATGTTGAGAGCCTGTGCGTTGCAAGATCAGTCCGGATGGGACAAGAGATTGCCTTATGCAGAGTTTTCCTATAACAACAGTTACCAGGCCAGTTTGAAGATGTCACCATTTCAGGCGCTTTATGGAAGGAGTTGCAGAACTCCGTTGCAATGGGATCAGCCTGGAGAAAAGCAAGTGTTTGGGCCAGACATTCTGCTTGAAGCCGAAGAAAACATCAAGATGGTCCAAGAAAATCTGAAGATAGCGCAATCGAGGCAGCGAAGCTATGCAGACACAAGAAGAAGAGAGCTGAGTTTCGAAGTCGGAGACTTTGTCTATCTGAAAGTATCACCGATCAGAGGAGTCAGAAGATTCGGAGTGAAAGGCAAGCTAGCACCCCGCTACATTGGTCCGTATCAGATTCTTGCAAGACGTGGAGAAGTGGCCTATTAGCTCAGCCTACCAGAGAATTTGTCTGCTGTGCATGATGTCTTTCATGTGTCTCAGTTGAAGAAGTGCTTGCGTGTGCCAGAAGAGCAGTTGCCAGTGGAAGGTCTTGAAGTCCAGGAGGACTTGACCTACGTTGAGAAACCAGTGCAAAGTCACCCGAAGGAAGACCATCAGAATGTGCAAAGTCAGATGGGATCATCACTCAGAGGAAGAAGCAACCTGGGAGCGTGAAGATGATCTGATGGCCAAGTACCCTGAGCTCTTTGCTAGCCAACCCTGAATCTCGAGGGCGAGATTTTTTTTAAGGGGGATAGGTTTGTAACGCCCTGAATTTGGGGGTAGATTTTTTTTCTTCTTTTCTCTCACCAAATTCAGGCGTTACTCTTTCCTTTTCCCTTTTCTTCTCGCTAAGCCTTGATCTTTTCCAAAGTCGCAGCGGGTTTTGGCTTTAGACCTCGTGTAAAGCAAAACCTTAAAACACTTTATTTCGTGTGATGCACCATGCCGAACCATGCATACTTTTGGTTGTTTAAAATGTAAAAGCATTCACCCCGAGAAAATTAGATTTTAGAAAAAGAAAACTCTTTCTTTTTCTCTCCCTCCCTCCCTTTCCCATTTCGGCCGCCTCCCCCCCCCATCCCCAGGTTGTCAGCATTGCAACCACTGCTCAGGCGAAGATGAAGCTGTGGAAGGAGACTTCCAGGAGTTCCAAGACTACGACGAGTTCTAGGTGTGGGTTAGCGGCAACCCCCAGTCGGCTGCCTGTGAAGGCCGCGGTTATCTACGTTTCTTTTCCGCACTTTGATTTATTGTAAGAACTATATGGACGTCTCAGACGTATGATGTAATCGACTGTTTCCCTTATTAATACTATTTTGAGCACTGTGTGATGATGTCCATGTTATGTAACTGCTGTGTACGTGAATAACTGATCCTGGCACGTACATGGTTCGCATTCGGTTTGCCTTCTAAAACCGGGTGTGACACCTCTCCACGGCGGTGAGGTCGCCGGAGTTGAGGCAGGCGCGGGCTACGGTGGCTCCGGGGTCACCGGAGTTGGGCAGAGAGGGAGAGGGCGCCACGACAAACTCAATGGCGGGGAAGAGGCCATGAATCCACGGGCAGAGAGGGTAGAACGACTGTGAGAAGGTCTCGGGCGGGTCGGAGAAACTCCGGTGAGCGATTTCAGCCATGGGGAGAGGACTTAAGGCACGCTAAGGCCTTGGCTAACTTCAGCAGGGGCAGAGGTGATACCGGGAACTACTCCGGTGAACTAGACCAGGCTAAATCGACCGGCCACCGCACGAGCACGGACTGCCGCGGCCGAGCACCGACGAAGGCGAAATTGGTCGAACACAGAGCGCAATAAGGGAAATTGGGCACGGGGACGGGTATCTCACCTCGGGGCGGAGCTCGGGGAGGCTTGGCGCGGTCTCCGTTGAGCTGGACGGTCGGGAACGTGAGCGCGGGTCTCCGGCGGCATCTGGCGACGAGGGCAGAGCGCGAGAGAGGGCGAGGGTGTGTGAAATGAGGCGAGGGGTGTGCGCGGGGCACTAGCGGGGCTATAAGAAGAGAGTTGGGTGCGTGGGCAGGCGTCATGGCCGAGAAACCCGGCGATGTGCGCGAGTGCGCATGCGCCGGTCCACGGCGACGCGCGGAGAAGGCCGAACTGACAGGGTTGGCCCACGGCGCAGAGAGAGAAAAGGGGACGCACGGGGCAACGGCTCGACAACTGGCGAACCGGGCCCGCGAAACAAAGAGAGAGAGGGAGAGCGAGCGGGCGAAGTAACTGGTGCCGACAGGTTGGGTCCACCGAGCAGCGAGAGAGCGAGGGAGAGTGGGCGCTCGGGGTTGCACCGATAGGTGGGGCTCGCTTGTCAGGCAGAGAAAGCGCGCGGGCGCGGACGCACGCGGGCTGGGCTTAATGGGCTGCCTTGGGCCGAATTAGCTTTTCCTATTTTCCTGGAATTTCTAATGCCTTTTCTATTTATTTTCTATAGGGTTTCCAAATCCAAATTCAAACTAGGTTTCAAATTCAAATAAATTCGAACATGTGCAACACTCCAAAGAATATTTTAAGCTCAGCATGATGCAACATGTCATGACTCAAAAGGTTTTGGCAAAAAATAAATAATTAACCTCCACTAGTTTAAGCTATTTCTAGTCAAAAGGAAAAAGGGAGAGAGGATCTAGAGAGAGAAAGTCTAGAGTGAGAAAAAGGAAGAGTAACACATGATTTTGGGTGATAATTAGAAAGAAATTTTATACCCCCAAAATCATGGTGTTACACTGGACGGTGGAGTATATGTGCTCTCGGTAGGCATGAACCCATTCTAGTCTTGACGAACCCGAGTGCGAGTTGACATATGCAAGGGTTAAGTGCTACATATGTCGTGTGGTTGGAGATCCCTAGCTGAGTATTAATTGATTCAGATCACTGTTACTTCTTGGATATGAAGACTTGGTCACTACCTGCACCGTAGTTAACAAGTGAACTCAAGATTTGATAAAAGATGGCTAGAGTAGGCCAAGTGATTGATCTAGATCAGGAAAAGCTAGATTTAGGAAACTACTTAACTTGACAAGTAAAAAGGAAAGCATAAGGACCAACTCTAGTAAGATTTTTTGCAAAAAGAGAATTTGAAACTTGATGAGTTTTACCTTGACTCCCAATAAGCCAGCATATCCTTGAGAGTCTTTTCTTTAGTCGGGTAAGACTTGCGAAAGTACCTTCGTACTTAGGGTTCTTTGAACCCACCGTTGCAGGTGTTGATCGTGTGCTGCTATGGATGGTGCTAAGCGTCGGTGGGCATGGCCTTCTTATAAGTCTAAGTAGCTCTTCTATACTTCTTATTGAGGACTATCACTGAGCTAGCATGTATTTCAAACTTATGAAAATTTACATGATTCAAAGTGTAAATACTTTGGATTTACTTTTATAATCACTCCGATCTTGTATAATGTAATCTTAAGCACGTGTGGCGCTCGCTGTCATCGTGTTGTTCGTGTGTTCGGTTCGTGTGTTATTGGCGTGTTGTCGCGTGCGTTGTCATGCGTCGTTCACGCGTGTCGCACGTGCTATTTCACGTATGTTGCGTGCGCCATTGTTGTGTGTCGTGCACTGTCCACGCGATAAGTCACATGTGCCCGCGTGTCACACACAGCGTTTTTTGCATGTCGAGCACCTTGTTGCGCATCGTTAATTTGCCTCGCTTAGAACCGCTTATATTAATTAAATTACTTGATTAACCGTCAACTATTAAAATATTAAGCCGGTCAAAACTAAGTAGTAGTATTCATTTACATTTGATAAAGGTAAATTCATATAATTATGTCGAATTAAATATTCTAATTAATACTTGTTTAGTGTAAACACAATAACTTCTCGACTATAGCTCTGACTATCATGTTCCTTTTTCTCGCATGACCGTAGAAGCGAGATTTATTCTTTGTTACATGTTTTAAATTGTTTTCCTTTGCATGGTGTAATGTTCTTATGCATGTATATGTTTGTTTGTTTGTGCCTATTCGTATTCGCTGCGTGTCGCGAATAGACTACAATTTGTTCCTGAGCTTCGAGGTGTCGACGGTCAAGCTTCGACGACCAAGTGATCAAGCTCTTCGAGTTCTACAGGATTGAATACCCTGAGCATCTGTTTGGTGAAGGCAAGTGTCCTCTGACCCATTATGTCCTACTTACTTTATAATTCATTGTGGCAGAACCTCCCAAGTTATTGGGCCCACATGCACCTATTCTTGTCTCAAAGACCTCAGACGGCTATGCATGTGCACCAAATAACTTAACAGGATCCGTCCGAGTGCCCCAAGGACCTCAAATAAACCACTTACAACTAGAACCGCGGGATTAAGTAACACAAATCACACACACCAATATTTTGCAGCGGAAATCTTATTACCAAATTTTACAAGTTACAAAAATTTTACTTCGTACATGATCAGAGTGATTACTACAGTGATTCAAAGAAAGAAACTTTGAACTGTTATAAATTATTTATAGTTTTGAAATATATGCTAGCTCAAGTGACCATCCTCAATAAGAAGATAAAGACGGGGTATACTTGATAGTCGCCTAGAGGGGGGGTGAATAGGGCGAAACTGAAATTTACAAATATAAACACAACTACAAGCCGGGTTAGCGTTAGAAATATAAACGAGTCCGAGAGAGAGGACACAAAACAAATCCCAAGCGAATAAGCAAGTGAGACACGGAGATTTGTTTTACCGAGGTTCGGTTCTTGCAAACCTACTCCCCGTTGAGGAGGCCACAAAGGCCGGGTCTCTTTCAACCCTTCCCTCTCTCAAACGGTCCCTCGGACCGAGTGAGCTTCTCTTCTCTAATCAAAGCCGGGAACAAAACTTCCCCGCAAGGGCCACCACACAATTGGTGCCTCTTGCCTTGATTACAATAGAGTTGTGATCTCAAGAACAAGTGAGAAAGAAAAGAAGCAATCCAAGCGCAAGAGCTCAAATGAACACGGCAAATCACTCTCACTAGTCACTAGGGCTTTGTGCGGAATTGGAGAGGATTTGATCTCTTTAGTGTGTCTAGAATTGAATGCTAGAGCTCTTGTAGTAGTTGAGAAGTGGAAAACTTGGATGCAATGAATGGTGGGGTGGTTGGGGTATTTATAGCCCCAACCACCAAACTTGACCGTTGGCTGGAGGCTTCTGCGCGATGGCGCACCGGACAGTCCGGTGCACACCGGACAGTCCGGTGCCCCTGCCACGTCATCACTGCCGTTGGATTCTGACCGTTGGAGCTTCTGACTTGTGGGCCCGCCTGGGTGTCCGGTGCACACCGGACATGCACTGTTTGATGTCCGGTGCACCGGCATGGGCGATTCTGACTTCTGCGCGCGCTGTGCGCGCATTAAATGCTCCACAGGGAGCCGTTGGCGCCGCAGGGAGCCGTTGCTCCGCTGGCACACCGGACAGTCCGGTGCACACCGGACAGTCCGGTGAATTATAGCGGAGCGGCTGCCGCGCGAACCCGAGGCTGGCGAGTTCAGGAGGCCGAGCTTCCTTGGAGCACCGGACATGTCCGGTGCACACCGGACAGTCCGGTGAATTATAGCGCGCCGGCTTCCGAGAATTCCCGAGAGTGAAGAGTTGGAGTCTGGGTCCCCTGGTGCACCGGACAGGTACTGTTTACTGTCCGGTGGCACACCGGACAGTCCGGTGCGCCAGACCAGGGGTGCCCTCGGTTGCCCCTTTGCTCCTTTATTGAATCCAAAACTTGGTCTTTTTATTGGCTGAGTGTGAACCTTTTTCACCTGTATAATCTATACACTTGGGCAAACTAGTTAGTCCAAAGATTTGTGTTGGGCAATTCAACCACCAAAATTATTTAGGAACTAGGTGAAAGCCTAATTCCCTTTCAATCTCCCCCTTTTTGGTGATTGATGCCAACACAAACCAAAGCAAATAGAGAAGTGCATAATTGAACTAGTTTGCATAATGTAAGTGAAAAGGTTACTTGGAATTAAGCCAATATAACTACTTACAAGATATGCAAGGAATGTTTCTTTCTTATATAACATTTTGGACCACGTTTGCACCACATGTTTTGTTTTTGCAAATTCTTTTTGTAAATCCATTTCAAAGATCTTTTGCAAATAGTCAAAGGTAAATGAATAAGAGTTTGCAAAGCATTTTCAAGGTATGAAATTGTCTCCCCCTATTTCAAATGCTTTTCCTTTGACTAAACAAAACTCCCCCACCTCTTAGTGTTCAAGAGGGTTTTGATATACCATTTTTGAAATACTACTTTCTCCCCCTTTTGAACACAATAGGATACCAAATGATAAAGACTTTTGGAAAGCACTAAGTTTTTGAATTTGGTGGTGGTGGTGCGGTCCTTTTGCTTTGGGCTCATTTCTCCCCCTTTTTGGCATGAATCGCCAAAAACGGAATCATTAGAGCCCTTGAAGTAATTTCTTCCCCTTTGGTCATAAGTAAATGAGTTAAGATTATACCAAAGACGAAATCCGGTCCTTTTGCTTTTGAGCTTTTACTCTCTCCTCCAAGGATGAAGTCCTTTTCTTTGATGCTCATTTCTCCCCAAGGAATAGAGAGTTGCTCGGAGTGATGGCGAAGCATGAGTTACGGAGTGGAAGCCTTTGTCTTCGCCGAAGACTCCAATTCCCTTTCAATATACCTATGACTTGGTTTGAAATAGACTTGAAAACACATTAGTCATAGCATATAAAGGAGATATGATCAAAGGTATTCAAGTGAGCTATGTGTGCAAGTTAGCAAAAGAAATTTCTAGAATCAAGAATATTGAGCTCATGCCTAAGTCTGGTAAAAGATTGTTCATCAAGTGGCTTGGTAAAGATATCGGCTAATTGATCTTTAGTATTAATGTAAGAAATCTCGATATCCCCCTTTTGTTGGTGATCCCTAAGAAAATGATACCGAATGGCTATGTGCTTAGTGCGGCTATGCTCGACGGGATTGTCGGCCATTTTGATTGCACTCTCATTATCACATAGCAAAGGGACTTTGGTTAATTTGTAACCGTAATCCCTCAGGGTTTGCCTCATCCAAAGCAATTGCGCGCAACAATGTCCTGCGGCAATGTACTCGGCTTCGGCGGTGGAAAGAGCGACCGAATTTTGCTTCTTTGAAGCCCAAGACACCAAGGATCTTCCCAAGAACTGACAAGTCCCCGATGTGCTCTTCCTATTAATTTTGCACCCCGCCCAATCGGCATCCGAATAACCAATCAAATCAAATGTGGATCCCCGAGGGTACCAAAGCCCAAACTTAGGGGTATAAGCCAAATATCTCAAGATTCGTTTTACGGCCGTAAGGTGGGATTCCTTAGGGTCGGATTGGAATCTTGCACACATGCAAACGGAAAGCATAATGTCCGGTCGAGATGCACATAAATAAAGCAATGAACCAATCATCGACCGGTATATCTTTTGATCCACGGACTTACCTCCCGTGTCGAGGTCGAGATGCCCATTAGTTCCCATGGGTGTCTTGATGGGTTTGGCATCCTTCATCCCAAACTTAGCAAGAATGTCTTGAGTGTACTTCGTTTGGCTAATGAAGGTGCCCTCTTGGAGTTGCTTGACTTGGAATCCTAGAAAATACTTCAACTCCCCCATCATCGACATCTCGAATTTCTGTGTCATGATCCTACTAAACTCTTCACATGTAAACTCGTTAGTAGACCCAAATATAATATCATCAACATAAATTTGGCATACAAACAAGTCATTTTCAAGAGTTTTAGTAAAGAGTGTAGGATCGGCCTTGCCGACTTTGAAGCCATTAGCAATAAGGAAATCTCTAAGGCATTCATACCATGCTCTTGGGGCTTGCTTGAGCCCATAAAGCGCCTTAGAGAGCCTATAGACATGATTAGGATACTCACTGTCTTCAAAGCCGGGAGGTTGCTCAACATAGACCTCTTCCTTGATCGGTCCATTGAGGAAGGCACTTTTCACGTCCATTTGATAGAGCTTAAAGCCATGGTAAGTAGCATAGGCCAATAATATGCGAATTGACTCAAGCCTAGCTACGGGTGCATAGGTTTCACCGAAATCCAAACCTTCGACTTGTGAATACCCGTTGGCTACGAGTCGAGCTTTGTTCCTTGTCACCACACCATGCTCATCTTGCTTGTTGCGGAAGACCCATTTGGTTCCTACAACATTTTGGTTAGGACGTGGAACTAAATGCCAGACCTCATTCCTCGTGAAATTGTTGAGCTCCTCTTGCATCGCCACCACCCAATCCGAATCTTGGAGAGCTTCCTCTACCCTGTGTGGCTCAATAGAGGAAACAAAAGAGTAATGTTCACAAAAATGAGCAACCCGAGATCGAGTAGTTACCCCCTTATGAATGTCGCCGAGGATGGTGTCGACGGGGTGATCTCGTTGGATTGCTTGGTGGACTCTTGGGTGTGGCGGTCTTGGTTCTTCCTCATCCTCCTTTTCTTGATCATTTGTATCTCCCCCTTGATCATTGCTATCATCTTGAGGTGGCTCGTCTTCTTGATTTTGCTCTTCATCATTTTGAGCCTCATCCTCATTTTGAGTTGGTGGAGATGCTTGCATGGAGGAGGATGGTTGATCTTGTGTACTTGGAGGCTCTTCGGATTCCTTAGGACACACATCCCCGATGGACATGTTCCTTAGCGCGATGCATGGAGCCTGTTCTTCACCTATCTCATCAAGATCAACTTGCTCTACTTGAGAGCCGTTAGTTTCATCAAACACAACGTCACAAGAGACTTCAACTAGTCCAGTGGACTTGTTAAAGACCCTATATGCCCTTGTGTTTGAGTCATAACCAAGTAAAAAGCCTTCTACAGTTTTAGGAGCAAATTTAGATTTTCTACCTCTTTTAATAAGAATGAAGCATTTGCTACCAAAAACTCTAAAATATGAAATGTTGGGCTTTTTACCGGTTAGGAGTTCATATGATGTCTTCTTGAGGATTCGGTGAAGATATAACCGGTTGATGGCGTAGCAGGCGGTGTTGACCGCTTCGGCCCAAAACCGGTCCGGTGTCTTGTACTCATCAAGCATGGTTCTTGCCATGTCCAATAGAGTTCGATTCTTCCTCTCCACTACACCATTTTGTTGTGGCGTGTAGGGAGAGGAGAACTCATGCTTGATGCCCTCCTCCTCAAGGAAGCCTTCAATTTGAGAGTTCTTGAACTCCGTCCCGTTGTCGCTTCTTATTTTCTTGATCCTTAAGCCGAACTCATTTTGAGCTCGTCTCAAGAATCCCTTTAAGGTCTCTTGGGTTTGAGATTTTTCCTGTAAAAAGAATACCCAAGTGAAGCGAGAATAATCATCCACAATAACAAGACAATACTTACTCCCGCCGATGCTTATGTAAGCAATCGGGCCGAATAGATCCATGTGGAGTAGCTCAAGCGGCCTGTCGGTCGTCATGATGTTCTTGTGTGGGTGATGGACTCCAACTTGCTTCCCTGCCTGGCATGCGCTACAAATCCTGTCTTTCTCAAAATGAACATTTGTTAATCCTAAAATGTGCTCTCCCTTTAGAAGCTTATGAAGATTCTTCATCCCAACATGGGCTAGTCGACGATGCCAGAGCCAACCCATGTTAGTCTTAGCAATTAAGCAAGTGTCGAGTTCAGCTCTATCAAAATCTACCAAGTATAGCTGACCCTCTAACACTCCCTTAAATGCTATTGAATCATCACTTCTTCTAAAGACAGTGACACCAACATCAGTGAATAGACAGTTGTAGCCCATTTGACATAATTGAGAAACGGAAAGCAAGTTGTAATCTAAGGAATCTACAAGAAAAACATTGGAAATGGAATGGTCAGGAGATATAGCAATTTTACCAAGACCTTTGACCAAACCTTGATTTCCATCCCCGAATGTGATAGCTCGTTGGGGATCTTGGTTTTTCTCATATGAGGAGAACATCCTTTTCTCCCCTGTCATGTGGTTTGTGCACCCGCTATCGAGTATCCAACTTGAGCCCCCGGATGCATAAACCTACAAAACAATTTTAGTTCTTGACTTTAGGTACCCAAACGGTTTTGGGTCCTTTGGCATTAGAAACAAGAACTTTGGGTACCCAAACACAAGTCTTGGAGCCCTTGTGTTTGCCCCCAACAAATTTGGCAACTACCTTGCCGGATTTGCTAGTAAGCACATAAGATGCATCAAAAGTTTTAAATGAAATGGCATGATCATTTGATGCATTAGGAATTTTCTTCTTAGGCAACTTAGCATGGGTTGGTTGCCTAGAACTAGATGTCTCACCCTTATACATAAAAGCATGATTAGGGCCAGAGTGAGACTTCCTAGAATGAATCTTCCTAATTTTGCTCTCAGGATAGCCGGCAGGGTATAAAATGTAACCCTCGTTATCCTGAGGCATGGGAGCTTTGCCCTTAACAAAGTTAGACAAGTTCTTAGGAGGGGCATTAAGTTTGACATTGTCTCCCCTTTGGAAGCCAATGCCATCCTTGATGCCAGGGCGTCTCCCATTATAAAGCATGCTACGAGCAAATTTAAATTTCTCATTTTCTAAGTTGTGCTCGGCAATTTTAGCATCTAGTTTAGCTATATGATCATTTTGTTGCTTAATTAAAATCATGTGATCATGAATAGCATCAATATCAACATTTCTACATCTAGTACAAATAGATACATGCTCAACAATAGATGTAGAGGGTTTGCAAGATTTTAATTCTACAACCTTAGCATGCAGCATATCATTTTTAGTTCTAAGGTCAGAAATTGCAACATTGCAAACATCTAGTTCTTTAGCCTTAGTAATCAACTTTTCATTTTCTACTCTAAGGCTAGCAAGAGAAATGTTCAATTCTTCAATCCTAGCAAGCAAATCATCATTATTATCTCTAGGAGTGGAAATTGAAACATCACAAACATGAGAATCAACCTTAGCATTTAAAATAGCATTTTCATTCCTAAGGTTGTCAATTATTTCACGGCAAGTGCTTAGCTCACTAGATAATTTTTCACATTTTTCTACTTCTAGAGCATAAGCCTTTTTAACCTTAACATGTTTTTTGTTTTCTTTAATTAGACAATCCTCTTGGGAATCCAAAAGGTCGTCCTTTTCATGAATAGCACTAACCAATTCATTCAATTTTTCTTTTTGAGCTATGTTAAGGTTGGCAAAAAGGGAACGCAAATTATCTTCCTCATCACTAGCATTGTCATCACTAGAGGATTCATATTTAGTGGAGGATTTAGATTTAACCTTCTTTTTGCCGTCCTTTGCCATGAGGCACTTGTGGCCGACGTTGGGGAAGAGGAGTCCCTTGGTGACGGCGATGTTGGCGGCGTCCTCGTCGTCGGAGGAGTCGCTTGAGCTCTCGTCGGAGTCCCACTCGCGACAAACATGGGCATCGCCGCCCTTCTTCTTGTAATACCTCTTCTTTTCCTTTCGTCTCCCCTTCTTGTCGTCACCTCGGTCACTGTCACTAGATATAGGACATTTAGCAATAAAATGACCGGGCTTACCACACTTGTAGCAAACCTTCTTGGAGCGGGACTTGTAGTCCTTCCCCCTCCTTTGTTTGAGGATTTGGCGGAAGCTCTTGATGACGAGCGCCATTTCCTCATTGTCGAGCTTGGAGGCGTCGATTGGTTGTCGACTTGGTGTAGCCTCCTCCTTCTTCTCCTCCGTTGCCTTGAATGCAACGGGTTGGGCTTCGGATGAGTCGCCAAGCTCGTTGATTTTTCTCGAGCCTTCTATCATGCACTCAAAACTTACAAAATGCCCGATAACTTCCTCGGGGGTCATTTTAGTATATCTAGGATTACCACGAATCAATTGAACCTGAGTGGGATTAAGAAAAATGAGAGATCTTAAAATAACATTTACCACTTCGTGATCGTCCCACTTCTTGCTCCCGAGGTTGCGCACTTGGTTCACCAAAGTCTTGAGCCGGTTGTACATGTGTTGTGGCTCCTCTCCTTTGTGAAGCCGGAACCGACCGAGCTCCCCCTCGATCGTTTCCCGCTTGGTGATCTTGGTGAGCTCGTCTCCCTCGTGCGCGGTTTTGAGTACATCCCAAATCTCCTTGGCGCTCTTTAACCCTTGTACTTTGTTATACTCCTCTCTACTTAGAGAGGCGAGGAGTATTGTTGTTGCTTGAGAGTTGAAGTGCTCGATTTGGGCCACTTCATCCTCATCATAGTCCTCATCCCCTACGGATGGTACCTGCGCGCCAAACTCAACAACATCCCATATGCTTTTGTGGAGCGAGGTTAGATGAAATCGCATTAAATCGCTCCACCTAGCGTAATCTTCACCATCAAATGTTGGTGGTTTGCCTAATGGGACGGAAAGTAAAGGTGTATGTTTGGAAATGCGAGGGTAACGTAGGGGGATCTTACTATACTTCTTGCGCTCTTGGCGCTTAGAAGTGACGGAGGGCGCATCGGAGTCGGAGGTCGATGTTGATGAAGTGTCGGTCTCGTAGTAGACCACCTTCCTCATCCTCTTGTGCTTGTCGCCTTTCCGATGCGGCTTGTGGGAAGAAGATTTTTCCTTCTTCTCTTTGTGATGAGAAGAAGATTTCTTCTCCTTCCCTTTGTTGGAGGAGCTCTTCTTCTTCTCCCTCCTTTTGGTGCGGGACTCTTCCGATGAAGTGCTCCCGTGGCTTGTAGTGGGCTTTTCGCCGGTCTCCATCTCCTTCTTGGCGTGATCTCCCGACATCACTTCGAGCGGTTAGGCTCTAATGAAGCACCGGGCTCTGATACCAATTGATAGTCGCCTAGAGGGGGGGTGAATAGGGCGAAACTGAAATTTACAAATATAAACACAACTACAAGCCGGGTTAGCGTTAGAAATATAAACGAGTCCGAGAGAGAGGACACAAAACAAATCCCAAGCGAATAAGCAAGTGAGACACGGAGATTTGTTTTACCGAGGTTCGGTTCTTGCAAACCTACTCCCCGTTGAGGAGGCCACAAAGGCCGGGTCTCTTTCAACCCTTCCCTCTCTCAAACGGTCCCTCGGACCGAGTGAGCTTCTCTTCTCTAATCAAAGCCGGGAACAAAACTTCCCCGCAAGGGCCACCACACAATTGGTGCCTCTTGCCTTGATTACAATGGAGTTGTGATCTCAAGAACAAGTGAGAAAGAAAAGAAGCAATCCAAGCGCAAGAGCTCAAATGAACACGGCAAATCACTCTCACTAGTCACTAGGGCTTTGTGCGGAATTGGAGAGGATTTGATCTCTTTAGTGTGTCTAGAATTGAATGCTAGAGCTCTTGTAGTAGTTGAGAAGTGGAAAACTTGGATGCAATGAATGGTGGGGTGGTTGGGGTATTTATAGCCCCAACCACCAAACTTGACCGTTGGCTGGAGGCTTCTGCGCGATGGCGCACCGGACAGTCCGGTGCACACCGGACAGTCCGGTGCCCCTGCCACGTCATCACTGCCGTTGGATTCTGACCGTTGGAGCTTCTGACTTGTGGGCCCGCCTGGGTGTCCGGTGCACACCGGACATGCACTGTTTGATGTCCGGTGCACCGGCATGGGCGATTCTGACTTCTGCGCGCGCTGTGCGCGCATTAAATGCTCCACAGGGAGCCGTTGGCGCCGCAGGGAGCCGTTGCTCCGCTGGCACACCGGACAGTCCGGTGCACACCGGACAGTCCGGTGAATTATAGCGGAGCGGCTGCCGCGCGAACCCGAGGCTGGCGAGTTCAGGAGGCCGAGCTTCCTTGGAGCACCGGACATGTCCGGTGCACACCGGACAGTCCGGTGAATTATAGCGCGCCGGCTTCCGAGAATTCCCGAGAGTGAAGAGTTGGAGTCTGAGTCCCCTGGTGCACCGGACAGGTACTGTTTACTGTCCGGTGGCACACCGGACAGTCCGGTGCGCCAGACCAGGGGTGCCCTCGGTTGCCCCTTTGCTCCTTTATTGAATCCAAAACTTGGTCTTTTTATTGGCTGAGTGTGAACCTTTTTCACCTGTATAATCTATACACTTGGGCAAACTAGTTAGTCCAAAGATTTGTGTTGGGCAATTCAACCACCAAAATTATTTAGGAACTAGGTGAAAGCCTAATTCCCTTTCAATACTTATATAAGAAGGCCGAGCCCACCGGCACTTAACACCATCAACAGCAGCACAAAACTATAACCTAAAAAACAACAGGGAATAAAACCCTGAGTATGGAATTACTCAGCAAGACTTACCTGACTAAAGAAAAGACTCTCAAGGATATGCTGGATTTGGGAATCAAGGAGAGGCTTTAGCAAGAATAAACTTAGATACTTTTGCAGAAATAGCTTACTAAAGTGAGTCCTTACTTTCAATATTTTAACGCCAGATTAAATATTAATAGACTCTGTTTGCATCTGGTCTAATTTCACCATCTCATCAATACAACAAAATTTTTATTCATGAGGTTCACATCCTGACTTAGGTTGTAGGGCAGTGACCAAGTCTTCATAACCGCGAAGGTACGACGATCTGAATCGATTATACTCAGCTGAGGATCTCCGATCACACGACATATGTAGCACTTAACCCTTGCATATGTCAACCCACCACCGGGGTTCTTAAGACCAGATCAGGTTCACGCCAACCGAGAGCACAGATACACCACCGTCCAGCCTCTTGCCACGGAGGGTACACGCTACTCTCGCCATCTCTCCACTCCCATTGCGTGGTATCTTATTCTGGTATTAGTCTGCCCGAGGCAAAGCTTACCCATGACGAGGCATGTGACCAGTTAAAGGGTCCTCGATCATCAAGCCTACATACGCATCCAATCCTTAATCAACCTGGGTAGAACATCACCTATTCCTAGCCCAAGTCCCGATTTAAGTACTTCCACCCTTAGGATTGTTTGTATTCCTTAGGATGAAAAGAGCATCAAAGGGAACTTTGCAGTAAGATCCCACCACGCTCTCAATGAAAATATTCTTGCAGGTAGAAGCCATCTTTCCTCAGGATAACCCCTGAGCTAGGCATTAACGCAAAGGACAACCTCTATCCACAAGATTTACATTTAAGCAAGGCTAAGAAATTTTGTAAATCATATTTTGATACTTCATCAGAAGTATCTATAAAGGTATGGATATCAAGGTAGGCAATGCACCAAAGGGTTTCCAAGCAACTCCTATAAACCTAATGCACATTTCACTAGACTTAAAGTGTGTAAAAATAATTTAAAAACACAAGGAAGGGGTTGTTGGGGACTTGCTCTCAAATGCTTCGGCTTAAGAGCAAGGCAACATAAAGAATGTTAAACGTTAAGGTTCTTCGTCCTTCGGAGCATTATTTCCTAGGATTCAATGTCTTTCGGACGAAGATTACAAAGAGCATACCTTCGTAAATTTGACATATAAAAATGAAGAAGGAATTTATACGAAACATGAACAATACGAACCATCAAATATGTTATTACTATTGTATTATTTTTATTTTATTACCATGAATAAGTGAAGATAACAATTCATTACAAGTGTACCTTCGGCTTGAAGGAAGATAAAGAATACAAGTGTGACGCAAAAGCAAATGCCAAGTCAGCGTGAACAGTACGGGAGCACTGTTCATCTATTTATAGGCACGGGATGTAGCCCATGTAAAATTACACCCATGCCCTTTACATTTGCTAATAACTCTATAGTAATCCATCGGGGTCTAAATAGCCTTTTCCCCTTTAAGTCGGTTTCCTTTTCTGCTATCACGCCAAAGCTCTCCTGCGAACAGCTTCGGCTCTGCGCCATCCTTCGTATTCTTTGTGCTTCTTCACACTGTGGTTTTGACCTAAGTCCGAAGGTACCTGTTCATGTATCATACTCCAGAAACATTGTTAAATCATGTTTTTGAGGACCTTCGGAAGCCAAAGGCCCCCAACAGTAGCCCCTCGCAATATTAATTTGTTAGAATGATAAATTTAGATTGCGATATGGACGAAGGCCTTAAGTCGAAGGTCCGAAAAAACACCTTCCCTTTGCTAGAATAGCAATAGTCAATGACAAGCGGGGCCCTGCCACTTGCAACGTATTGGGCGTATATATAAGAGCGCACCGCGAGCACATTTAGCACGCTTTCTTGCTGTCTGCTCTTGCCCTCCTAATTTTTAGTTCTTTGCACACCAACGATTGCCTGGCTTTTTAGATTTTCTTTAGCTTCGGCTTTAAGAGCACGCTTTCAACATTTCCGAAGATGTCTTAAGACAAAAAAGCTATTGCTGAAACGAAGCTGAGCCTTTCTGAGGAGAAGAATCTTGGCTTTATTGAATCGATAGCAAAGACAAATACAGAGAAGATTACTAGGGAGATTTTAGAAGGTTTGTCTGAAGACACTGGTGACAGTGACAGTTATGATGTGGAAAGTGGCGGAGAAGACTCCGAAGATCGACCCTGGCGACCAAGTCATGCAGTTTTTGGAAAATCAACTATTAAACAGAGTCATGTCGATAATATGAGGGGAAGATATTTTCGGGACATGTCTACTCTAAGGGCTGATGACGGAGAGAGGACTGTGCCTACTCCCGAAGAGAATGAAGTTGTGATCTTCCGAAGCTTTTTTAAAGCTGGGCTTCGGTTTCCATTAAGCAAATTTGTGGTTGAGGTTTTAAAGATCTATCAAGTCTACCTTCATCAAATTACACCCGAAGCAATCATAAGAATGGGAATCTTCGTCTGGGCCGTGAGGAGCTAGGGCTTGGAGCCAAATGCAAAAAGCTTTTGCAATATGCATGAATTGTTATATGAGACAAAACCCTGGGGCAAAGAGCAATATCATAACAATTTTGGCTGTTATAGCTTCGTCGCTCGCTCTGGCTCGAGCTGTCCCGTGCCAACCTTCCGGAAAAGATGGCCTGGGGACTGGATGAAGGAATGGTTTTACGTGAAAAACGATTTAAAGGCACGAGAAGACATCAAAGATATTATCATGCGTCCTATCTGGCAGCGCTTCGGCCTTAGGAAACCGAAGGTGGAAATTGATGATGCAGCCGAAGAATGCCAAAAGGCCTTCGGCATAGTCTGCTCTTTCATCGGAACGAGGGATTTAGTCCAGGAGCACATAGCCTTCAGAGTGTGGCCTCTTGTAGAGCAATGGGAAATGCCAAAGGAAACCATCAGCAAGCTTGACGAAGGTGGACTGGTTAGGTTGAAATACACCTTCAGATACGAGGATAAGTTTATTGAGCCAGATGATGATTGGCTGAAATGCATCGAAGCTACAAGCGACGAACTGCTTGGACCATATTCAAAGACAGAAGATAACGCTCTATCTGCGACCTTCGGAGGGCGGAAAAAGAAGAGGCTGAATAGAGTTTTCGATGCTATTGGGTTTATGTACCCTGATTACCGCTACCCGCTGAAAGGGCAAAAGAGAAAAGCGCAACTTTTGGAAAAGGTGATACTTCGGTTGCTCTAAGTGAGGCTGCGCCAAAGAGGAAAAGAGTGAAGGTCCTTACTCACCGACCACGCTTCATCGAATTGGCCTTGGTGCCCGAATTTGGTGGTGAGACCTCTACTGCTACTGAAGCCAAAGAGCCTACACCTTCGCAGAAAATTGACAAGTTGACTGCAACGCCGAAGGCTGAAAGAATTGAAGAGCCAAGAGCTGAGAGGACAAAGACAACAGAAATTTTAAGTCCTTCGGCAGAAGTTGAAGTACCAAAAAGCCAAAAAGGTCCAGCAATGACCCCCAAAAGAAAAAAGGATGGTTAATGTACTGGATGTATTGGCGACAATAAAGTCTTCAAGCACTACTCCGAAGAAAATTGTTGAAACTCCCGAAGTGCAAATTGAAGCCTTTGGTGCCAAAGCTACAAAGCACCAAGCTGAGACTGAAGCTAGGCCTTCAGAGCCCGCCAAGGTGAAATCCTTGGAAACCAAAGAAACAGAAGCAGCAGAACAAATTTTGGCTGAAGAAACTAGCACTGCCGCCCCCGAAGCATTTTCCGAAGCTTTCAATTATATTTTACGACATGCTTCGGGGAAAAAGTTGACTAAAAAAGAAAAGCAAGAGGCTTAGTTCTATGCCCAAAAATTGAAATATCAAAAGGGGGCGTTGATTTTCAACGACAGCGGAGAAGAAGACTTCTTGTATTGTCTCCCAGACAGCAAGGAGATCTCTGTCTGCCAGGAGATGGCAAGAAGCTTCGGATTCCCAACACTAGAAGACGGGCTCTCAGTGTTGTCAAAAGATGAATTGGCCGACAGCTTAGCGTACAACAGCTTAAAGGTGAGAAAATAAACTTTTTGTGTGCTTAAAAATTCGTGTGCTTATTTTTAATACCACATTCCTTTTGCAGGGCCTTATTCTTAGCAATGCCCTCAGAGCGCAGAAAAGCACTGAAGACGAGGGATGTACCATGGCGTTGAATAACCTTCGTTCCGAAGTGATTGAGCTAAGGAACGAAGGTCTTGAGAAAGATAAAATATTAAACTCATTGCTTAATAAAATAAAAGAAGACGAAGCTACTTCCAAGGCCCAAGCTGAAGCCCAGAAGTGCGAAATTGAAGATCTTCAGAAACAGCTGGCTGAAGCGAAATTAAAGTGTGCAATTGCCGAAGCTGACCGAGATGCCAGCGATTACTGGAAAAATCATTAGGAGAAAACAACTGCAGAACTTCGGTCTTCAAAAGAAAGATGTTATGAAAAATCCATGAAATGTGTGGAAAAAATTAAGACTAGTTTCGCCAGCGTCGGCGCATATTCGAATGAAGGCAACTTCGTACTGCGCGATCCCGAAGGTCCAATCGACTGGATCAGCGGCGAGGCCGAAGCTTTTGAAGAAATTTTGAGTGGCCATGGGGACATATGCACGTTCTCGGGTGCTAGGGGATTGCCGCTATCTTGGAAAGAAGAGGCTACGAACATGTGAAATCCTTGGCGCAAACTGAGGCTGCCTTATGTATTGAAGGTATAAAAGACCCCTCGGCCGAAGCAAGCTTGGTTGGTGGAAAATTTTTCGCCGACATTTGGGAAAATGGCGGTCAGGAGATAGCTCAAGAAATTATAAGGAAAAGTGAAAAAGGTATTCACGATGCTAGAGAAATAGCAGAGGCCGCTGAGAGAAGTGCGGATCTCGAGAGGTGAACAGGTATTGATTAATAACTTTTGACTTTATGTTGTAATTTTATGACTTCGAACTTATTTACGCTTTGCATCACAGCCGCACTATCTCCTCCCCCAGAGCCCATCGAGCCATTGGCGGACCCCAAAGCAAAGGAGGATGATGAGATTATAAAAATGGCCGAAGCTATTATGGATAAAGTTGTTGATCAACTATTAAACGAAGCTGCAGAAGTAGTCTTAAAAGAAGATTAGCTGTTATTGTAAAGATATTTGGAATGTAATATTTGCTGGACAATGTGTGTAATATTTTATAATTTTGAATGTAATATATAAGCTGTTTATAATTCAATTCTTTACGATGCATGAAACTTTAACATACATACCGTTTTTGAGCCTTCGGCGAAAAAACACTTTCCCTTCTTTTCATGCTTCGTAAGGAATATCCATATTCGTGAAAATATTATGCTTCGTAAGCAATAGATTTCCCCCGATACTGAAGTTGGCGAAACTGCACTTCTTCAAACTTTATTTTGTGCCTTGGCATAATTTCTTTGGAAACAATTTCCGAAGGCTATCATTGTATTCCCCCTCTTGTGCCATTGATGCAATATGATGTATGATGTCATGTTTATGCGAATGATGTGATGATGCTATGATATGCAATGATGGCATTTGTTCCGAAGGTACACACACATCCTCACAGTAGAATACAATCTCTTTGTCGTTTATTTTTCGGCTTCACCGTTTATTTTTCGGTATATCAGCGTTGACTTTTCGCTGTAAGCCTCCCTTAGGAGCTTCTTCGCCTTTTATTTCGGCGGTATCAGCGTTTATTTTTCGCTGTAAGCCTCCCTTAGGAGCTTCTTCGCCTTTTATTTCGGCGGTATCAGCGTTTATTTTTCGCTGTAAGCTCTGCATTCCCTTTGGAACGACTTTTGAGCAGAAAACTTATGTTGCGTTCCCTTAAGAACGACTTTTGTTGCTTCGACAAAAACTTGCAGTGTATTCCTTCGTCAAGACCTTTAGAACTTCATCGATGTTTGAAGAAGGTATATTCATTATGATAATGACGAAGCAATTACAAGAAATTGAAAACAACAAAAGAACTAAGTTTTCAATAATTGCTCTTTATTGAAAAGGTAAATGATAACAAATGTAAAAGTTGTTTCAGAGGTAGGATATATCTTAGTAGATGTGCTTCGATTCTGGCACAGTACTGTTGACTGTGCGAGCTTCGGACTGCTCCCTAAAGTCTCGCTGCTGGTGATTGTACTGGCTCCCTTCTGGCTGTTGGCCTTGGGGATAAGCGGGTTGCATTGGTAGTGGAGGTGGGGGCTATTGCCATGATGCCTGAGGTTGGCTTGCCGAAGCAACAGAAACTGCAGGATGGTTACCCACATACTCTGGAATGTATGGTGAGTGGTACGAAGCAGTATGCATAACCTGCTTCGGCTGGCTCTGTTGGGCTGTAGCTTCTGCTATCTCTTTCTGTTTTTGAATGGTAACGTGGCACATCCTGGTAGTATGGCCCTTGTCCTCACCACAGAATAGGTAGTAAATTTTCCTGGGCTGATCCCTAAACATTCCTTCGAAGCCCCTGGCGCCTCTGCCCCTTGGAGCTAGGGGCCGAGGATAGTTATGTTGCTGTCCCGAAGCCTGGGAGGAATGCTGCGGCCTTTGTTGCTGACTTCTCCTATCATCATTCTGAGTAGAATGGATAGATCTGACGTGCCTAGGGTGGATTCTCCCTCCGAAGCCCCTGGTCATTTCGGAGAACCTGTAAGCTTCCTCCCTTCTTTGCCGAAAGTCATTATCTGCTCGGATATATTCATCCATCTTCTGAAGCAGTTTCTCCAAGGTCTGAGGGGGTTTCCTGGCGAAGTATTGGGCTATAGGTCCTGGCCGAAGCCCCTTAATCATGGCCTCAATAACAATTTCATTAGGCACCGTTGGCGCCTGTGCCCTCAATCGTAAGAACCTTCGGACATACGCCTGAAGGTATTCTTCATGATCCTGAGTGCACTAGAACAAGGCTTGAGCAGTGACCGGCTTCGTCTGAAACCCTTGAAAGCTAGTGATGAGCATGTCCTTCAGCTTTTGCCATGATGTGATTGTTCCTGGCCGAAGAGAAGAGTACCAGGTCTGTGCAACATTTTTAACTGCCATGACGAAGGATTTCGCCATGACTGCAGTATTGCCACCATATGAAGATATGGTTGCTTCGTAGCTCATCAGAAATTGCTTCGGATCTGAGTGTCCATCATACATTGGGAGCTGGGGTGGTTTATAAGACGGGGGCCAAGGTGTAGCCTGCAGTTCTGCTGACAGAGGAGAAGCATCATCAAAAGCAAAATTTCCATGATGGAAATCCTCATACCAGTCATCCTCGTTGACGAAGCCTTCTTGGTGAAGCTCTCTGTACTGGGGCCTCCGGTTCTGCTCATCTTGCGTAAGATGACGAACTTCTTCAGAGGCTTCGTTTATCTGCCTTTGTAGGTTAGCTAGCCGGGCCATCTTTTCTTTCTTCCTTTGCACTTGTTGATGCAGCATTTCCATGTTCCTGATTTCTTGGTCCAAATCGTCCTCCTGAGGCGTTGGACTGGTGGCCTTCCTCTTCTGGCTTCGGGCTTCCCGAAGAGAAAGGGTCTCCTGGTTCGGGTCCAGCGGCTGCAGAGCAGCAGCCCCTGTTGTTGAAGCTTTCTTTGGCGGCATGACGAAGGTCGATGCTTGCCGAAGGTGGTCAAAAAGGGTTCACCGGAGGTGGGCGCCAATGTTGGGGACTTGCTCTCAAATGCTTCGGCTTAAGAGCAAGGCAACATAAAGAATGTTAAACATTAAGGTTCTTCGTCCTTCAGAGCATTATTTCCCTTAGGATATAATGTCTTTCGGAAGAAGATTACAAAGAGCATACCTTCGTAAATTTGACATATAAAAATGAAGAAGGAATTTATACGAAACATGAACAGTACGAACCATCAAATATGTTATTACTATTGCATTATTTTTATTTTATTACCATGAATAAGTGAAGATAACAATTTATTACAAGTGTACCTTCGGCTTGAAGGAAGATAAAGAATACAAGCGTGACGCAAAAGCAAATGCCAAGTCAGCGTGAACAGTACGGGAGCACTGTTCATCTATTTATAGGCACGGGATGCAGCCCATGTAAAATTACACCCATGCCCTTTACATTTGCTAATAACTCTATAGTAATCCATCGGGGTCTAAATAGCCTTTTCCCCTTTAAGTCGGTTTCCTTTTCTGCTATCACGCCGAAGCTCTCCTGCGAACAGCTTCGGCTCTGCGCCATCCTTCGTATTCTTTGTGCTTCTTCACACTGTGGTTTTGACCTAAGTCCGAAGGTACCTGTTCATGTATCATACTCCAGAAACATTGTTAAATCATGTTTTTGAGGACCTTCGGAAGCCGAAGGCCCCCAACAGGGGTTGCATGCACCGGGGCTTGCCTGAATAACACTAGGTTAGTGTTGTTAGATGATGTCCACTTGATGATCATCCTTTGTCTTGCACTTGTTCAGGCAGGTTTGTCCATCAGCATCACCATGCGGAGTAGCCCGCGCTTGGGGTCGACTTGGCTCGTTCTCCGCATTACGCGATTAATTAACGTACCTGAATGAAATGCATTATGCATATGAATGCATATAGATAGGAATATCATAAACCATAGTGAGCCGTTTACAGGCGCTCTATCTCTCTTGACTAGAGCACAATATCTAAACTTAGACTAGAAATAGAAATCATTCCATTAACTTCTAGAATTACTATTCTCAATTATTATGCAGCATAGGTCCCACTAAATTAAATATTTCACTTATCCTGCATTATAGACCTAAGGTGCACCATATTACACATTTATTTCACACGATTACATTACCGGAGGGGCTGAGGTATTTTAGCAAACATCTAACACGAACACGACTCATCTGTTAAACACTGGAATTATTACGACTAGCAAGTCAAATTAATCTAATTTGATTAGCCGAAATAATAAATTGGCTTACCAAGGCCAAATAGATTCGATATCCGCGAGAGCGATGATGGTTTTCCACTTTAGACATTTGGTCGAGTCCCAAGAGAGCGCTTATAGGCCTCGCTTCTCTCGAACATCAGGGATTTCTCATCCAAAGTAAATCCGACTCAAAGCTTGCGAGAGCATCGATAGTCTCCGAATAAAATCTTCGATTGAACACCTGGCGAGCATTGAACTGAGCTTCACTCTCTCATCCATCCATAATTCTTGGAATCTCTCCATATTAACTAGAACTCTGCATAACTGGCGACGATTCTTGTTCTGGCCTTTCGCCGAGTACTTGGGGTATCGACTAGGGGATTGCTTCTCCACATCTTCTTAGGATGCTTTTGTTGCCGCGAACACCAGTTGGAGACAGCACGTAGGGACTGGCAGCAAGACGAGACGATGAAATAACGACGAACTAGCAAGCTAAGCCATGGCGAACGATGTTGACAACAAGACCAGGGCAGCACAGATTCGGGACTATTGCACGCACGACGCGACGACGAATGACAACAATCGGCGAGGTCGACGACGCGATGGGGATTAAGGCCAAGCGAGCCGAGAGGACGCGCTGGCGAGCAGGAAACCGCACGAGCACAGGACAGAGAAAACGATGATACTGTCGCACATAGTGGGAAGACGAACGACGCGTCGATTAGGACCTAGGATGTGCGACACACGACACGCAGTCAGCCTGTCGTGCGCGGAGCAGGAAACGACCGCGCGGCCAACAGAGGAGCCAGGGTTGCGGCACAGTAAGAACCGAGCAGGGCTGAGCCAGGGACCGAGCTCGGCATGGGTGCAGGCATGCAGGGCATTTCACGACTCGCAGTGACCATGACCGAGCGTAGGGGGAAGAAGACCCAGGCGCTCGGAACCTGACAGCGACGCGTGCGCAGGCAACTGAGTGCGGCGCGCGCAGAGAGCCGGCGAAGTGGAAGACGAGCAGAGGCCGGACTGGTGGAGCTCGCAGGGATCTCTATCAGACCAGGGTAAGCTCGGATGGAGGCCAGGGCACACGGGAGAGGGAGTTCGGCAAGCTGGAGATGGCCGGAGCGCGTAGACCGAGCAGAGCGGGGGCTGGGGACGCGCGCGGGATGAAGGAGCAGAGGAAGTAGGCGTTGGAGAGAGATGGAGGAAGAGGGGGAGCTAGAGGCCAGCAACGCCGGCGAGCTCGGCTGGAATTCGCTGAGGGAGAACCGGCCAGGCACGGTTGAGTAGGGACGCCGCGGCATGGACGAGCGCACCAGAAAGCTCCAGCCAGCGAGCACGCATAGGAACAAAGTAGGGAGGAAGTGCCAGGGAGCTACGCGCATCCATGGTTGGGGAATCGCGGCTAGGCGATGCAGGAACGGAGCGCTGGGCCGAGCCAGGGGCGCGCGCGGCACCTGGGAGCTCGCGGCTGAGGGCAGGGCCGAGCAGTCGCCATGGGGATGAGCCGGATAAAGGGAGCAGGCGCGGCGGGCTGTGGAAGAAGAAGCTCGGCTGCAGGGAAGGAGCTCGGTCGGTGAGCAGAGAGGGAGGAGGAAAGCCGAGCAGAGGAGGGAGATGGGCACGGTAGGAGATGATGTAGCTGAGGTGCCCGATCTTTCGGCGAGTAGAGATAATTCCGATTTGGCGGAAGATGACCCTTGCGATCCGACTACGACAAGCAAGCCCGAGGCGCCAATGCAATCGCTGAACCAACTCCCTGTGGTTACCGACCTTGCTGATGCGAGATCGGCCTGATCACGAAGATCGTTTCCTGTGCGCAATCGAAGAACGAACAAGAAAAAGATGCGAGCAATCTAATCTATTACTCGAGGGTGGAGTTCTGAATACACGAAGACAGCGCAGATTTGCGTGTGTTCGAGAGTAGATAAAGCTAACGTAAAACAAAACTCGAAAAAAAGGAGGCGCAGCTCCTGGATAAATAGAGAGGGGCGCAGCCCCTAGGGGCGGCCAACCCTAGGTCGTCCACTATGGGCCGCAGTTGGGCTGGTCGTCTATTCTTTTGGGCCCTCATTCTTCAGTAGCATGACGAAGTTAAGATCTCTGGCACGGGCCCGAGTGATTGGCCCAGCTAATGAAGGAAGTGGCGCTTGATGTGGAGGTGCTGCTGGTGTAGTCGTACTCATAGTGATGTCCTCATCATCCTCCCCTTCTTGAAGTGAAGTCGTCCTCGACGACAACTCCTCATCCTCAGCCATATATGGTTTCAAATCTGCAACATTAAAACTAGTGGAAACACCAAATTCCGCAGGCAGGTCAAGGATATAAGCATTATCATTAATCTTTGTTAGCACCTTAAAAGGACCAGCAGCACGAGGCATTAATTTAGAACCGCGCAAAGTAGGAAACCGATCCTTTCTCAAGTGCAACCAAACCATATCACCTGGCTCAAAAGTAACATGTTTTCTTCCTTTACTACCAGCAACCTGATTTTTTGCATTAGTAGCAGCAATGTTCTGTTTCATTTGTTCATGTATGGTAATCATTTGTTCAACATGTGCAGCAGCATCTACATGTTGGGCGTTCGCAGCATTAAGTGAAATCAAATCAATAGGTGCCCTAGGGATGTAACCATAAACAATCTGGAAAGGGCACATCTTTGTAGAAGAATGTGTGGCATGATTGTAAGCAAATTCAACATGAGGCAAGCAATCCTCCCAACGTCTCAAATTCTTGTCTAAAACAGCCCTAAGCATGGTAGATAAAGTTCTATTTACTACCTCAGTTTGTCCATCAGTCTGAGGGTGACAAGTAGTGCTAAACAACAATTTAGTTCCCAATTTATTCCAAAGAGATCTCCAAAAATGGCTTAGAAACTTAGCATCGCGATCAGAGACTATTGTTTTTGGAATACCATGTAAACGAATAATTTCTCTAAAGAACAATTCAGCAACAATGCTAGCATCATCAGTTTTATGACAAGGTATAAAGTGAGCCATTTTAGAGAATCTATCAACAACCACAAAAATACTATCCCTCCCCTTCTTAGTTCTAGGCAAGCCCAAAACAAAGTCCATAGAGATATCAAGCCAAGGAGAAGAAGGGACAGGCAAAGGCATATACAAACCATGGTTGTTCAACCGTGACTTAGCTTTCTGACAAGTAGTGCAGCGTGCAACAAGGCGCTCAACATCAGCGCGCATCCTAGGCCAAAAGAAGTGGGCAGCCAACACCTCATGCGTTTTGTAGACGCCAAAATGCCCCATGAGACCGCCTCCATGCGCTTCCTGTAACAACAAAAGACGAACCGAGCTAGCTGGAACACACAGCTTGTTAGCGCGAAACAGGAACCCATCCTGTATGTGAAATTTGCCCATGGTATTCCATTAATACAATGGCCGAAAGCATCTTTAAAATCAGCATCGTCAACATATTGATCCTTCACAATGTCCAAACCAAAGATTTTAAAATCTAATTGTGATAGCATGGTATAGCGACGAGACAAAGCATCAGCAATAACATTGTCCTTCCCGTTCTTGTGTTTAATAATGTAAGGAAAGGACTCAATGAATTCGACCCATTTAGCATGACGACGGTTCAGATTTGTTTGGGTACGAATATGTTTTAAAGTCTCATGATCAGAATGAATTATGAACTCACGATGCCAAAGATAGTGCTGCCAAGTATGCAAAGTGCGCACTAAAGCGTAAAACTCCTTATCATAAGTAGAATATTTCAGACTAGCACCGCTTAATTTTTCACTAAAATAAGCAACTGGTTTTCCTTCTTGTAACCAAACAGCACCTAGCCCAATATCGCTAGCATCACATTCAAGCTCAAAAACTTTATTAAAATCAGGCAATTGCAAGAGGGGAGCTTGGGTTAACTTATCTTTCAAAGTGTTGAACGCTACCTCCTGCGAATCACTCCAAGCAAACGGCACATCTTTCTTTGTAAGCTCATGTAGAGGCGCTGCAATGGAGCTAAAATCACGAACAAATCTGCGGTAGAAACCGGCAAGTCCAAGAAAGCTCCGAATTTGTGTGACCGTCGTCGGTGTAGGCCACTCCCAAATGGCAGCAATCTTGCTGCTATCCACCTCAATGCCCTGCGGAGTAACCACATAACCAAGAAACGAGACACGTTGCGTGCAAAATGTGCACTTTTCCATGTTATCAAACAAGCGAGCAGCACGCAAAGCATCAAAAACAGCACGTAAATGTTCTAAATGCTCCTTTATAGACTTGCTGTAAATAAGGATGTCATCGAAATAAACAACAACAAACAAACCTATGAAGGCCCGTAAAACTTTGTTCATTAAACGCATAAAGGTGCTGGGAGCATTAGTCAATCCAAATGGCATAACCAACCATTCATATAAACCAAATTTCGTTTTAAAAGCCGTTTTCCATTCGTCGCCGAGTTTCATTCTAATCTGATGGTAACCGCTACGCAGATCAACCTTAGAGAAAATAACGGCACCACTAAGCTCATCTAACATATCATCAAGGCGTGGAATAGGATATCGATAACGAACTGTGATGTTATTAATAGCACGACAATCTACGCACATACGCCATGACCCATCTTTCTTTGGAACGAGTAAAACAGGAACCGAACAAGGGCTAAGAGACTCACGAATGTAACCTTTATCAAGCAGTGTCTGCACCTGGTGCTGGATCTCCTTCGTCTCATCTGGATTTGTACGGTACGGGGCGCGGTTTGGAAGAGAAGCGCCGGGGATGAGATCGATCTGATGCTCAATGCCACGGAGGGGAGGAAGACCCGGTGGTAAGTCCGTAGGATAAACATCAGCATACTCCTGCAAAAGGTTAACAACAGCAGGGGGTATATCCAAAGACGGTGCATCATCAAGCGGAACAAGCATGCGCGAGCATACAAGTGCATAACAGGGCATATGAGCTTCATGGAGATCATCAAAATCAACACGTGTAGCAAGTAAAACAGGTGAGTGCAACTTTATTTCAGATTTAATAGGTGCGGCTGATGTCGATTTGACTTATTGTGCAGTTTTAGCAGCCCTAGTAAGATCATCTTTCAAAATTTGGTCAGGGGTCATTGGATGTATAATTATTTTCTGGCCTTTAAACATGAAAGAATAATGATTTGAACGACCATGATGTAAACTATCAGTATCATATTGCCAAGGTCGACCCAATAACAAAGAGCATGCTTCCATAGGAATAACATCGCAATCAGCATAATCAGAATAAGAACCCAGCGAAAAGGGGACACGTACCGAACGTGTTACCTTTATTTTACCACCATCATTAAGCCTTTGAATGTGATACGGATGTGGGTATGTGCGAGTGGGCAAGGATAATTTCTCTACCAACGCTGTACTTGCCAAATTGTTGCAGCTGCCACTATCGATGATGATGCGAATCGACCGTTCGTGCACAACGCCCTTGGTATGGAATAGAGTGTGTCGCTGATTTTTTTCGGCCTGGGCAACCTGTGTGCTGAGAACACGCTGCACAACAAGACTCTCATACCTATCGGCGTCGATGGGATCAACGTGGACTTCCTCATTTTTCTGCATGGTTAGTGGCAATCATAGCATGACTAGTTTCCTCAGAATCACTGGCTGAAGAGTACTCACCATTGTCACGTATAAGCAAGGTACGCTAGTTTGGGCAGTCCCGAATCATGTGCCCAAACCCTCTGCAACGATGGCACTGAATATCTCGTGTACGTCCTGTGGAAGAAGCGGCGCCTTTGGCAGGGGGCGCCACTGGCTTGGTCGTCCTAGTGCGCGGTGAAGGTGCAGGGCAGGAAGGAATTGAGCTGTGTGTCGGACCCCGGCCTACAAAAGAGTTAGTATATACCTTTGATCGTCGTCCCTGCACTTCACGTTCAGCTTTGCAAGCATATTCAAACAATGTGGTTATATCAAAATAATCCTTATAATCAAGTATATCCTGAATTTCCCTGTTCAAACCACCACGAAAACGCGCCATAGCAGCGTCATCCGACTCAACCAAACCACAACGAAGCATACCCTTTTGTAACTCCTGGTAATATTCCTCAACAGATTGTGAACCTTGTTGAAAACGCTGCATTTTGTTAAGCAAATCACGAGCATAATAGGAAGGAACAAATCTGTGGCGCATGGCAGTTTTTAATTGGGTCCAAGTAGTGACACTGTTAATGGGAAGTTTTTGTTTATACTCACGCCACCAAATTAAAGCAAAATCAGTAAATTCACTAATGGCAGCCTTCACTTGGCTATTAGCAGGAATATCATGGCATGAAAATTTCTGTTCTACCTCCAATTCCCAATCAAGATATGCAGCAGGATCATATTTACCATTAAAAGATGGAATTTTAAATTTAATCTTAGAAAATAAGTCATTAGGGGGATGACGAACCACACGGCGTGCACGACCACGGCGATCTCCATCGTCCTGCTCAGTGTCACCGTCGTATTCCTGCTCCATCTTTGTGGTCAACGCATCAAGGCGTGCCAGGATGGTGTCGAGTGTGGTGCGAGTCGCCGTTTGAGCAAGGTCAAGTTGGTTGAAACGCTCGGTCGTCGAAGTGACCGTTGAATCAAGCCGTTCATGCATCGTCCTAATGTCAGCAGCAAGTCCATCAACTTGTTCCCTTACTTCCTGCAACTGGGTCTCCACCATGTCGTGTGCTCCTGCCATAGTTAGCGCAAACACCAAAACACCAAAAGGAGAAAAAAAACCGACGACAACAGGGGAATGGTGGTGACAACTTGCTCGCTCAATGGAATGCTGTTATCAAGTTCTTATACGTTCTTACCAAGCCACAGTGGTGAACTGCAATCAACAGGTGGAACCGGTGAAAGATTGGATGAGCGATTGCGTGGAGAAACAGAAACCTACTCGTCGTAGAAATATGTGGAGTTCTGGGTAGGCTGCACTCAAGTCAAGGATTAGCACGATCAAACAATAATGCAAAGTTGAATTATAGTGCAAAACATGAAACTATATTGCTGGCCACAGGTGCAAAGGACGGATGGAACTAGCAAAATGGCAGTACCGTAAATATTGTACTAGTGATGCCAAAAAGGCACTAGTAGGAATCACAGGTGATTTTGTTTTTCTTTTTTTGTATGATTTTTTTGATATTTTTCTCAGCACAAGAAGCAACAAAATAGGAGCTACACGAAGTTTCACCTAAAACAGAGTTCAGATGTGGTCTACACAAAATCAGGAAGTTCTCTGAAAAGCGTGCGACAACTTTGACGAATTTTTTCTTTATTTTCCTGAATTTTTTTGACAATTTTATCGAAACCCAAACAGACTATAGGTGGGTTTGGCCGACCTCAGAATGGTGTCAACTAGCTCCTGTAAAAATTTCAGATTTTTTGGACAACCGAGCGAAAAGTTATGCCCAGTTTAAGAAAGGTACCTCAAGTTATGTTTAAACCGACCGAGATGAGACAACCGCTTTGTTTCCTTTCCCTATTTTTTTGTTTGTTCTCTGGTTCTATCCTTTCTCTCTTTTTTTCTTTTGTTTTTTTTCTTTTCTTTTTTTTCTGTTTTTTTTTGACGTAACCGAAAGAGAAAAACAAGGAAGAGGCGTTGACTCGGTTTGTGGCGTTGAATCGGTTTGATGTAACCGAAGGAGAGAAACAAGGAAGATGGTTGCGACGCGCTAGGGTTTGATGTAACCGAAGGAGAAAAACAAGGAAGATGGTTGCGGCGCGCTAGGGTTTGATGTAACCGAAGGAGAAAAACAAGGAAGAAGAAGGATGGTGAGAAAAAAACACAATGCGACCAGCAACAAATGACGCGAAAGCACACAAATTCAACAATGCAGATTATTGAAAGAAGGTGCGAGGCTCAAAAGGGTGCTGGTATAAGGTCTAACCTGAATTTTTATGTGGTTTTGTGGACTGTAGGAGAAAAAAACACTCGATAAACTCACCGATCAACCTGGAAATCTGATACCAATTGATGTAGCTGAGGTGCCCGATCTTTCGGTGAGTAGAGATAATTCCGATTTGGCGGAAGATGACCCTTGCGATCCGACTACGACGAGCAAGCCCGAGACGCCAATGCAATCGCTGAACCAACTCCCTGTGGTTACCGACCTTGCTGATGCGAGATCGGCCTGATCACGAAGATCGTTTCCTGTGCGCAATCGAAGAACGAACAAGAAAAAGATGCGAGCAATCTAATCTATTGCTCGAGGGTGGAGTTCTGAATACACGAAGACAGCGCAGATTTGCGCGTGTTCGAGAGTAGCTAAAGCTAACGTAAAACAAAACTCGAAAACAAAGGAGGCGCAGCTCCTGGATAAATAGAGAGGGGCGCAGCCCCTAGGGGCGGCCAACCCTAGGTCGTCCACTATGGGCCGCAGTTGGGCTGGTCGTCTATTCTTTTGGGCCCTCATTCTTCAGTAGCATGACGAAGTTAAGATCTCTGGCACGGGCCCGAGTGATTGGCCCAGCTAATGAAGGAAGTGGCGCTTGATGTGGAGGTGCTGCTGGTGTAGTCGTACTCATTGTGATGTCCTCATCAGGAGAGGAGAACGCCAGGAGAGAGCAGCGTTGGGATTTTTCTACGAGCTGGAGCAGCGCAGGAGATAAGGTTGAGGGAGATGAGTGCGTTGGCGACCAGCAGAGTGCGGTCGGTGAAAAAAATCCAGGAGAAAAAAATCTCCACGGTGGCGGCATTTTTTTAGCAACTCGGCGGCAAGGCGACGGTAAGGATCGGGCTGGGAGATCTTTTTTAGTTTTTCAGATTTTTCTCAATTTCTCTTCTTTTCTTTTCTTAGAAATCGCAGATATTTTTACAATCACGATTTTCAGCAATGTAAAATGAGTCAACAGTAATTATGACATGGTCTTGATTTGATTCGAAATCTGATAAATTTACCTGCGATCTGAACCTCTGGTTCCACGGTCACGGATGATTTACCAGTGAATCGAGACTTAGTTACAGATCCTCGTACGCGATTTCACGGTGGACGAGTGAGAACCGAATTATTTGCACTGAAAACCGTAGTCGACGAGTTTTGACTAATTTGTTCTGCGTGATTCGACCGAAATTAGCCGAAACCATATCGGCTAATGTATACACGATTCCGCCGCCAAAACAGCATGCTGAAGAATAAACTGGGTCATAGTCTCGCACACGATTTTTCTCGGACAACGCGCGATACAGATTATTTTGCCTCGAACATTTTAATCGTCGAGTTCTTCTTAATCTGTTCGGTATAAAATCATCCGAGTGGGTCGGGCTTCCGAATTTCGTATTCGCGTGAGCGATGAGTTTTAAATAACCACCGGACACACCGATTTTCAGAACAAATATGTTTTGAACAACACGAAAATTTAGGACGAGCCTGAATAGATACAACCAATGTCGAACTCGTGACAGACGAAACAAATGCGATATTGAAATCGCGATAGGCGAAGATGTTTAAAATTTAACATCCGTTTTATCCACTGATTACGTGCTTAAATCCGTACTCGTTGTCGAGCGGGATATAAACACCTGGGGTGTTACAGCCCTCCCCCCTTAAAAGAATCTCGTCCCGAGATTCGGAGCGAAAGACTTCTAAGGGTAGAGAAGCATGTAACCCATATCCATATCAGCGGTAATCATAAGACAATCCTGAGCGAAGGCGAGTGTCTCAGGATATTGTTTCTCTAGTGGACATAACATATATCGCCTTAAGCTAATTTAGAAATGTCCACCCATAAAGACGATGTTTGCTAGAGGAACACATAAGGCTCCATGTGTGCATTTTGCTTTTTCTGATGACACTGTACTATTTGAGTCTGTTGAGCAAGCGGTAAATTCGCGATTTTACCCAAACAGAATCAGTTGCAACCTCTTGGGTAAAACACACAGAAAGAGGTTTACCAACAAGTGGTTATAGGAAATTCATAGCACAGGGGACGGGTGTGGATGTCAAATAACATCACAGTTGACCCGTGTTAGCCAAAAAATCCAAGTCCAAGAAAAATAATAGAGACTTGAAAATCACCCGTGGAGGGATCTGTAGATGCTGCCTTCGCAACCAATCCATTTTATCAAGCACTAGGCATGGCTCGACTTGATCACACGTGCTGGAAAAGCACACATGAGGCGGTCGAGGCACGACTAGAGCGATGATTAGGTGGTTACTTGCCGACTTAATCTCGATTCTTGCAAGTACTTCCGTAGGATGGTTTGAGCCAAAGGAAGTTTAGATAACTCGATAAAGCGATCTCTAAACTCATCCTTTGTTCACAATGTAGTTATAAGTTAGTAAAACCAACTTGTTGAACTACATTTGACATTGAGCAGGTCCTCTCAGTACCATCGGTAAGCCAAGGGTTGAGAGTTCACATTTGCTAATAGGAGATCATGTATTTGGGTCATTTGGTCAGGTTGTTCATCCGTTTCTTTCATGTGAGATGAACTGACTTGGTTAGGGAATACATGGATTAAATAAGGGAGCGAATAAACCAACTCCTGCATCGTACCAGTAGGGGAAGTCAATCTCCATTTGAGAGGTAATTAGCTGTCTCTCAACACTAAAAAGCTCCAAGGATTCACCTTTACACAAAGGATGTAAAGGGAACTTGTATGAGTAGTCACTACCAAGATTAAAAAAATAAGACCACACATGAAAGTGGTATGCCCTTCTGATCCAACAGAGATGATAGATGTTGCTTGATCACTTGACAAACAACATAGAAATTGTTTCAAGGGAAAGGTTTACGAAAGATCACACATCAGTGTAGTTCCACAATGGATCATGACCAGAGACCTTGATACCAGCATCTGACGAGTAGCACAATCATGTGTGCGCATTCACAGGTGGATCTCAGTTTCGCTGCGGCACCATAAGTCATTAATCATGACACCATTACCGAACAACACCAATAATGAATCCTACGTAGAAGAACAATTTGTGCAGAGATAACATATTGATATAATCTCATAATGGATTATGACTGCTAACGGTGATACCAACGTGTGCCAAGTAGCGCAACCATGTGTTGATCACCCACCGGAGGCCCTCGGTTTCGTCGTGGCACCATCGGCTTTAGTCATAACACCATTACCAGATGTAACCAATAAGAACTCTCACGCGTCACAACCAGATTGAGGAAGGGCGACAATTTACAAAATAGACTCCACCTGTAAGAATGGTTACAAGTAGAGAGCCAAATAGATCATGGCCCGATGAAATGAACAAGGCATGGCCATAACCTAGATTGGTTGATGAAAAGAGTACGATGGGAGACTGTTATTTTAGTCCCAAGCATATTTCTATGCCCATCCCGGAGATTACAAGGCCAAGGATTAAGTTGATATGCCTTCAATAGATATGGGGAAACCAAAGGCATCAAATTCAAGAAAATACTCGGACAGGTCTTTTCTGGGTTAGGTTGATAAAGCAACATGGCGATCCTTAAAAACAGGCAAACTGGATAAAGTACATCATCTTGCACCAACTGAATAAGGATATGGTTTAGGATGGGGACATGACTCGAGATTCTTGGTTTAAGCCTAGGTACAATTTATGTCCAACAAGTAAATTATCTAAGCATTTATTTTTATGTGTTTGGTCATGGAGTGATAACGGAAAAATCAACTCTGGGTCATGGTTCACTAAATAAGAACATGGTCTAGTTTTGGGTTTAGGTAACCAAACTACTAACCTTCTATCAGCACATCAAGTACAAAAGCAAGCACATATAGCATCTAAACATAATACCTAAGGAACGGAGAACAACTATTTTATCAAAGTTCATAATTAAACATTACACCAGATTATCTACAATCACTGGTTTCTGGAATAAGGATGAGAGAATCATTTTGGGTGTTTAGGTGACAAACATGATGCAACAATCAGGATGCATGCTCATCTTATTCGTCCTCACAAGTTTTGCCAACACATGTGGCAATAGCGTTCTATCTTGGTGGCATACTTGCGACTCTCACGATATTTTGCTAGTCGTCAGCTACACATACGTTTTCGAGGTTAGTATACCTGCAGAAAATTCCATCACAGCCTAGTTCCCAATGATGCAAGTCACACATTACAGTGTATCACAGTTTATACTCCATATATTGCTATATGGAGGCCAGCTCATCATTAAGCGCCGAGCCACGCATAGGCGCTGTTGCCACACTTTAACCATAGGGCAACTCATTATGGTAACTCACCTTCTTACCTAAGCGTAGGTGCGTCGTTACAAGTACATTACACTTCTCAGTAGCCCCATGTCTGTATAACCATACACATCCATGGGGTACTGAATTCTCAGAAAATTAAATACTCCACATCGCAGCCTTCATATATACATATGTAGAACATGTATATAATCAAGCGCTTTTTTATACTCTTCCCTAGACCGACGTTTGTTCAGTCATGCTCTCACATCTCACCTTACCTGAGCGTCGATCCATTCAAAACTGAATGGCCTCAAAAATAACATTACACATGTATGCAATACCCACCCGGTTGTGGGTTAGTGGTTTTGAACTAAGCCACCTGATAGTCCTTAACTTAGGGCTTAATAGAGGATGTCGCTAGCATTATAGTTTTTCAAAGCTGTTTTTCAAAGCCAAACAATGTGTTTAGTTGAAAATAGGTTTTTCGAAACCAAAATTTTTGTTTTGAAAATACGTATGTGACCGTATATACTTAATCCTGCTCCGATACCAGCTGTGGCAGAACCTCCCAAGTTATTGGGCCCACATGCACCTGTTCTTGTCTCAAAGACCTCAGACGGCTATGCATGTGCACCAAATAACTTAACAGGATCCGTCCGAGTGCCCCAAGGACCTCAGATAAACCACTTACAACTAGAACCGCGGGATTAAGTAACACAAATCACACACACCAATATTTTGCAGCGGAAATCTTATTACCAAATTTTACAAGTTACAAAAATTTTACTTCGTACATGATCGGAGTGATTACTACAGTGATTCAAAGAAAGAAACTTTGAACTGTTATAAATTATTTATAGTTTTGAAATATAAGCTAGCTCAAGTGACCATCCTCAATAAGAAGATAAAGACGGGGTATACTTATATAAGAAGGCCAAGCCCATCGGCACTTAACACCATCAACAGCAGCACAAAACTATAACCTGAAAAACAACAGGGAATAAAACCCTGAGTATGGAATTACTCAGCAAGACTTACCCGACTAAAAAAAGACTCTCAAGGATATGCTGGATTTGGGAATCAAGGAGAGGCTTTAGCAAGAATCAACTTAGATACTTTTGCAGAAATAGCTTACTAAAGTGAGTCCTTACTTTCAATATTTTAACGCCAGATTAAATTTTAATAGACTCTGTTTGCATCTGGTCTAATTTCACCATCTCATCAATACAACATCATTTTTATTCATGAGGTTCACATCCTGACTTAGGTTGTAGGGCAGTGACCAAGTCTTCATAACCGCAAAGGTACGGCGATCCGAATCGATTATACTCAGTTGAGGATCTCCGATCACACGACATATGTAGCACTTAACCCTTGCATATGTCAACCCGCCACCGGGGTTCTTAAGACCAGATCAGGTTCACGCCAACCGAGAGCATAGATACACCACCGTCGAGCCTCTTGCCACGGAGGGTACACGCTACTCTCACCATCTCTCCACTCCCATTGTGTGGTATCTTATTCTAGTATTAGTGATGAGGACATCAACACCAACACGAGTACATCTACACCAGCAGCACCTTCTCCAGCCCAGGCACCATCTTCCCCAGTCCAGGCGCCACCCCTTCCACCTAGGCCAGTGAGTCGGGCCCGTGCAAGAGAATTGAACTACATCATGCTATTAAAGAACGAAGGCCCAGAAGATTAGAAGATGGCCCAACAGGAAGGCCCGGATGGGGCGCCTAGGGAAGTCGTGAACAGTAACTGCGGTACTATAGTGTCAGCCCTACTGTTCACGCCTCTCATCTATTTAGTCAGAGTCCTGTTTCATTTAGAACTTGAGTTTTGTTTTACATCTAGCTTTAGCTACCCCAGAACACGCACAAATACGTGTTGTCCTCTGTGATTCAGAACTCCACCTCGAGTGATATTAAGATTGCTCGCATCTTTTTCTTGTTCGTTCTTCGATTGCGCACAGGAAACGATCTTCGTGATCGGGCCGATCTCGCATCAGCAAGGTCGGTAACCATTGCGAGTTGGTTCAGCGATTGCATTGGCGCTTCGGGTTCGCTCGTCGTAGTCGGATCGTGAGGGTCTACTTCCACCAAATCGGAATTATCTCCACTCACCGAAAGATCGGGCACTCCAGCTCTATCAAGTGGTATCAGATTTCCAGGTTGATCGGTGAGTTATCGAGTGTTTTTTTTCTTTCTCCTACAGTCCACAAAACCACATAAAAATTTAGGTTAGGCCTTATCCCAGCACCCTTTTGAGCCTCGCACTTTCTTTCAATAATCTGCATTGTTGAATTTGTGTGCTTTCACGTCATTTGTTGCTGGTTGCATTGTGTTATTCCACCATTCAAACCCTAGCGCGCCGCCACCATATTCCGTTTGATCACGCCACAAACCGAGTCAACGTCGCTTCCTTATTTTTCTCCTTCGGTTACGTCAAAAAAAACAGAAAAAAAGAAACCGAGTCAACGCCGCTTCCTTGTTTTTCTCCTTCGGTTACGTAAAAATACAGAAACAAAAAAAAGAAAACGAAGGAGAAAGGATACAAAGCGGTTGTCTCATCTCGGTCGTTTTAAACATACCTTCCTTAAACCGGGCATAACTTTTCGCTCGGTTGTTCAAAAAATCTAAAATTTTTACAAGAGCTTGTTCACACCATTCTGAGGCCGGCCAAACTGCCTACGGCCCGTTTGGTTTCGATAAAATTGTCAAAAAAATCAGGAAAATAAAGAAAAAAAATCGTCAAAGTTCTCCCACGCTTTTCAAAGAACTTCCTGATTTTCTATATACCACATCTGAACTCTGTTTTAGGTGAAACTTCGTGTAGCTCCTATTTTGTTGCTCCTTGTGCTGAGAAAAATATCAAAAAATCATACAAAAAAGAAAAACAAAATCACCTGTGATTCCTAATAGTACCTTTTTGGCCTCGCTAGTACAATATTTACGGTATTGCCATTCTGCTAGTTCCATCCGTCCTTTGCACTTGTGGCCAGCAATATAATTTCGTGTTTTGCACTATAATTCAACTTTGCATTATTGTTTGATTGTGCTAATCCTTGACTTGAGTGCAGCCTACCCAAAACTCCACATATTTCTACGACGAGAAGGTTTCTGTTTCTCCAGGCAATCGCTCATCCAATCTTTCACCGGTTCCACCTGTTGGTTGCAGTTCACCACTGTGGCTTGGTAAGAACGGATAAGAACTTGATAACAGCATTCCATTGAGCGAGTTGTCACCACCATTTCCCTGTTGTCGTCGGTTTTTCTCCTTTTGGTGTTTTGGTGTTTGCGCTAACTATGGCAGGAGCACACGACACGGTGGAAGCCCAGTTGCTGGAAGTAAGGGGACAAGTTGATGGACTTGCTGCTGACATTAGGATGATGCATGAACGGCTTGATTCAACGGTCACTTCGATGACCGAGCGTTTCAACCAACTTGACCTTGCTCAAACGGCGACTCGCACCACACTTGACACCATCCTGGCACGCCTTGATGCGTTGACCACAAAGATGGAGCAGGACTACGACAGTGACACTGAGCTGGACGATGGAGATCGCCGTGGTCGTGCACGCCGTGTGGTTCGTCATCCCCCTAATGACTTATTTTCTAAGATTAAATTTAAAATTCCACCTTTTAATGGCAAATATGATCCTGCTGCATATCTTGATTGGGAGTTAGAGGTTGAACAAAAATTTTCATGCCATGATATTGCTGCACATTCTGAGGTTAAAGCTGCTTTTAGTGAATTTACTGATTTTGCTTTAATTTGGTGGCGTGAGTATAAAATAAAACATCCCACTGCCATTCCAACCACTTGGGATCAGTTGAAAGCTGTGATGCGACATCGATTTGTGCCTTCGTATTATGCTCGTGATTTGCTTAATAAAATGCAGCGTTTTCAGCAAGGTTCTCACTCTGTTGAGGACTATTTCCAGGAGTTACAAAAAGGTATGATTCGTTGTGGGATATTGGAGGACAACGACGCTGCTATGGCACGTTTTCGTGGTGGTTTAAACCGCGAAATCCAGGATATACTTGATTATAAGGAATATTATGATATGACTACTTTATTTGAATATGCTTGCAAAGCTGAACGTGAAGTGCAGGGACGCCGCTCGAAGCCATATTCTAACCCTTTTGCAGGACGAAGCTCGACATCCACCTCAGCACCAGTTCCCCCTGTGCCATCCACGTCCACCACTACTCCACGCGAGAAGACGACCAAACCAGCCAGCATTGTCCCACCCACAGGTCGTACAAGGGATATTCAGTGTCATCGTTGTAGAGGATTTGGCCATGTGATTCGGGACTGCCCAAACAAGCGCACTTTGCTCATTCGTGACGATGGTGAGTACTCTTCCGCTAGTGATTTTGAAGAAATTGAACATGCACTACTTGCCACTAACCATGCATCTCAGGCGGAGGTACATGTCATCCCGAGCGACGTTGATAGGTATGAAAGTCTTGTTGTGCAGCGTGTTCTTAGTACACAGGTCGCTTTGCCCGAGAAGAATCAGCGACACACTCTGTTCCATACAAAGGGTGTTGTGCAGGAGCGGTCAATTCGCATCATTATCAACAACGGTAGTTGCAACAATTTGGCGAGTACCATGCTGGTCAAAAAGTTGTCGTTACCCACTCGTAAGCATCCAAACCCATATCACATTCAATGGCTTAATGATGGTGGTAAAATAAAAATCACATGTTCCCTGCGTGTTCCTTTCTCCATGGGTGCTTATTCTGATTTTGTTGATTGTGATGTTATTCCCATGAAAGCATGCTCTTTGTTACTTGGTCGACCTTGGCAATATGATACTGATAGCTTGCATCATGGTCGTCGAATCATTATTCTTTCATTTTTAAGGGTCAGAAAATAATTATACATCCAATGACACCTGAACAAATTGTTAAAGATGATCTTGCCCGAGCTGCTATAACTGCTAAACAACTTGATCCATCGCCCTCTATTCCTTCTGAAATCAAGTTGCAGGCTCCTGTTTTACTTGCTACACGTGCTGATTTTGATGATCTACACGGTGCTCATTTGCCATGCTATGCACTTGTATGCTCTAGTGTCCACATTTTACTTGATGATGCACCATCTTTGGCTATTCCCCCTATGGTTGCTAACCTTTTGCAGGAGTACGCTGATGTCTTTCCCAAAGACTTACCACCGGGTCTCCCACCGCTTCGTGGCATTGAGCACCAGATCGACCTCATCCCCGGCGCACAGCTTCCGAACCGCGCACCGTACCATACAAATCCGGATGAGACGAAGGAGATTCAGCGCAGGTACAGGCGTTGCTTGACAAGGGATACATTCGTGAGTCTCTTTGCCCTTGCTCTGTTCCTGTGTTACTTGTTCCCAAGAAAGATGGGTCATGGCGTATGTGTGTAGACTGTCGTGCTATTAATAACATCACTATTCGTTATCGATATCCTATACCACGCCTTGATGATATGCTAGATGAGCTTAGTGGTGCCATTATTTTCACTAAGATTGATTTGCGTAGTGGTTACCACCAGATAAGAATGTAACTGGGTGATGAATGGAAAACGGCTTTTAAAACGAAATTTGGTTTATATGAATGGTTGGTTATGTCGTTTGGATTGACTAATGCTCCCAGCACTTTTATGCGAGTGATGAATGAAGTTCTGAGGCCCTTCATAGGATTGTTTGTGGTTGTTTATTTTGATGATATCCTTATTTATAGCAAATCTAAGAAAGAGCATTTGGAACATTTAAGTGTTGTTTTTGATGTATTGCGTGCTGCCCAGTTATTTGCTAACATGGAAAAATGCATCTTTTGCACACGACGTGTCTCGTTTCTTGGTTATGTTGTTACTCCACAGGGCATTGAGGTGGATAGCAGCAAGATTATTATTAAACACAAGAACGGGAAGGACAATGTTATTGCAGAACCGTCGTCATGCTAAATGGGTAGAATTCATTGAGTCTTTTCCTTACATTATTAAACACAAGAACGGGAAGGACAATGTTATTGCTGATGCTTTGTCTCGTCGCTATACCATGCTGTCACCGTTAGATTTTAAAATCTTTGGTTTGCACACTGTGAAAGATCAATATGTTGACGATGCTGATTTTAAAGATGCTTTCGGCCATTGTATTAATGGGAAACCATGGGGCAAATTTCACATACAGGATGGGTTCCTGTTTCGCGCTAACAAGCTGTGTGTTCCAGCTAGCTCGGTTCATCTTTTGTTGTTACAGGAAGCGCATGGAGGCGGTCTCATGGGGCACTTTGGCGTCTACAAGACACATGAGGTGTTGGCTGCCCACTTCTTTTGGCCTCGGATGCGTGCTGATGTTGAGCGCCTTGTTGCACGCTGCACTACTTGTCAAAAAGCTAAGTCACGGTTGAACAACCATGGTTTGTATATGCCTTTGCCTGTTCCTACTTCCCCTTGGATTGATATTTTGATGGATTTTGTTTTGGGATTGCCTAGAACTAAGAAGGGGAGGGATAGCATTTTTGTGGTTGTTGATCGATTCTCCAAAATGGCTCATTTCATACCTTGTCATAAGACTGATGATGCTAGCAATGTTGCTGAATTGTTTTTTAGAGAGATTATTCGTTTGCACGGTATTCCCAATACAATAGTCTCGGATCGTGATGCTAAGTTTCTCAGTCATTTTTGGAGATCTCTGTGGAATAAATTGGGAACTAAATTGCTGTTTAGCACCACTTATCACCCTTAGACTGATGGTCAAACTGAGGTATTATATCGAACTTTGTCTACCATGCTTAGGGCTGTTTTAGACAAAAATTTGAAACGTTGGGAGGATTGCTTGCCTCATGTAGAGTTTGCTTATAATCATGCAACACATTCTTCTACAAAGATGTGCCCTTTTCAAATTGTTTATGGTTACATTCCTAGGGCGCCTATTGCTTTGTTTTCGCTTGATGCTGCGGACGTCCCACACATAGATGTTGTTTCACATGTTAAACAAATGATTAACCTCCATGAACAAACTCAACAAAACATTGCTGTTGCTAATGCTAAATATCAGATTACTGGTAGTAAAGGCTGGAAACTAGTTACTTTTGAACCTGGTGATATGGTTTGGTTGCATTTGAGAAAGGATCGTTTTCCTACTTTGCGTCGTTCTAAATTGATGCCTCGTGCTACTGGTCCTTTTAAGATACTAACCAAGATTAATGCTAATGCTTATATCCTTGACCTGCCTGTGGAGTTTGGTGTTTCCACTAATTTTAATGTTGCAGATTTGAAACCGTATGCGAGAGAAGATGAGGAGTTGCCGTCGAGGACGACTTCAGTTCAAGAAGGGGAGGATGATGAGGACATCAACACCAACACGAGTACATCTACACCAGCAGCACCTTCTCTAGCCCAGGCACCATCTTCCCCAGTCCAGGCGCCAAACCTTCCACCTGGGCCAGTGACTCGGGCCCGTGCAAGAGAATTGAACTACATCATGTTGTTAAAGAATGAAGGCCCAGAAGATTACAAGATGGCCCAACAGGAAGGCCCAGATGGGGCGCCTAGGGACGTCGTGAACAGTAACCGCGGTACTAAAGCGTCGGCCCTACTGTTCACGCCTCTCCTCTATTTAGTCAGAGTCATGTTTCATTTAGAACTTGAGTTTTGTTTTACATCTAGCTTTAGCTACCCCAAAACACGCACAAATATATGTTGTCCTCTGTGATTCAGAACTCCACCTCGAGTGATATTAAGATTGCTTGCATCTTTTTCTTGTTCGTTCTTCGATTGCGCACAGGAAACGATCTTCGTGATCAGGCCGATCTCGCATCAGCAAGGTCGGTAACCATTGGGAGTTGGTTTAGCGATTGCATTGGCGCTTCGGGTTCGCTCGTCGTAGTCAGATCATGAGGGTCTACTTCCACCAAATCGGAATTATCTCCACTCACCGAAAGATCGGGCACTCCAGCTCTATCAATTAGTCTTCCCGAGGCAAAGCTTACCCATGACGAGGCATGTGACCAGTTAAAGGGTCCTCGATCATCAAGCCTACATACGCATCCAATCCTTAATCAACCTGGGTAGAACATCACATGTTCCTAGCCTAAGTCCCGATTTAAGTACTTCCACCCTTAAGATTGTTTGTATTCCTTAGGATGAAAAGAGCATCAAAGGGAACTTTGCAGTAAGATCCCACCACGCTCTCAATGAAAATTTTCTTGCAGGTAGAAGCCATCTTTCCTCAGGATAACCCCTGAGCTAGGCATTAACGCAAAGGACAACCTCTATCCACAAGATTTACCTCTAAGCAAGGCTAAGCAATTTTGTAAATTATATTTTGATACTTCATCAGAAGTATCTATAAAGGTATGGATATCAAGGTAGGCAATGCACCAAAGGGTTTCCAAGCAACTCCTATAAACCTAATGCACATTTCACTAGACTTAAAGTGTGTAAAAATAATTTAAAAACACAAGGAAGGGGTTGCATGCACCGGGGCTTGCCTGAATAACACTAGGTTAGTGTTGTTAGACGATGTCCACTTGACGATCATCCTTTGTCTTGGCACTTGTTCAGGCAGGTTCGTCCATCAGCATCACCATGCTGAGTAGCCCGCGCTTGGGGTCGACTTGGCTCGTTCTCCGCATTACGCGATTAATTAACGTACCTGAATGAAATGCATTATGCATATGAATGCATATAGATTGGAATATCATAAACCATAGCGAGCCGTTTACAGGCGCTCTATCTCTCTTGACTAGAGCACAATATCTAAACTTAGACTAGAAATAGAAATCATTCCATTAACTTCTAGAATTACTATTCTCAATTATTATGCAGCATAGGTCCCACTAAATTAAATATTTCATTTATCCTGCATTATAGACCTAAGGTTCACCATATTACACATTTATTTCACACGATTACATTACCGGAGGGGCTGATGTATTTTAGCAAACATCTAACACGAACACGACGCATCTGCTAAACACGGGAATTATTACGCCTAGCAAGTCAAATTAATCCAATTCGATTAGCCGAAATAATAAATTGGCTTACCAAGACCGAATGGATTCGATATCCGCGAGAGGGATGACGGTTTTCCACTTTAGACATTTGGTCGAGTCCCAAGAGAGCGCTTATAGGCCTCGCTTCTCTCGAACATCAGGGATTTCTCATCCAAAGTAAGTCCGACTCAAAGCTTGCGAGAGCACCGATAGTCTCCGAATAAAATCTTCGATTGAACACCTGGCGAGCATTGAACTGAGCTTCACTCTCTCATCCATCCACAATTCTTGGAATCTCTCCACCTTAACTAGAACTCTGCATAACTGGTGACGATTCTTGTTCTGGCCTTTCGCCGAGTACTTGGGGTATCGACTAGGGGATTGCTTCTCCATATCTTCTTAGGATGCTTTTGAGACTGCGTAGGGACCGGCAGCAAGACGAGACGATGAAATAACGACGAACTAGCAAGCTGAGCCACGGCGAACGATGTCGACAACAAGACCAGGGCAGCACAGATTCGGGACTGTTGCACGCACGATGCGACGACGAACGACAACAATCGGCGAGGTCGACGACGCGATGGGGATTAAGGCCAAGCGAGTCGAGAGGAAGCGCTGGCGAGCAGGAAACCGCGCGAGCACAGGACAGGGAAAACGACGATATTGTCACACACAGTGGGAAGATGAATGACGCGTCGACGAGGACCTAGGATGTGCGACACACGACACGCAGTCAGCCTGTCGCGCGCGGAGCAGGAAACGACCACGCGGCCAACAGAGGAGCTAGGGGCGCGGCACAGTAAGAACCGAGCAGGGCCGAGCCAGGGACCGAGCTCGGCATGGGCGCAGGCATGCAAGGAATTTCACGACTCGCGGTGACCATGACCGAGCACAGGGGGAAGACGACCCAGGCGCTCGGAACCTAACAGCGACGCGTGCGCAGGCAACTGGGTGCGGCACGCGCAGAGAGCCGGCGAAGTGGAAGATGAGCAGAGGCCGGACTGGTGGAGCTCGCAGGGATCTCTATCAGACCAGGTTGAGCTCGGATGGAGGCCAGGGCACACGGGAGAGGGAGTTCGGCAAGCTGGAGATGGCTGGAGCGCGCAGACCGATAGGGGTGGGCACTTTTTTACCATAAACCGAAAACCGAACCGAACCGACATTTCGGTTTTTTCGGTAATTCGGTTCGGTTTCGGTTTTTGTATCTCGGAAGTTCGGTTTTCGGTATCGTAATCGGTTTTCACCGTATACCGAACCAAAATACCAAAAAACCAAAAACCAAACTTTATCAATTCTAAAATTTGACTATTCGATTATGTGAACAAAATGTGTGAAGCAATTAAATTGTTACTCACTGATTTATATGTGATGTATGATGTATCTCTAAATATTTGTATCTATATAATTTTTATTTTTAAAATTATATGAAATCTATCATGTAAACTTGTTGTATGAGTTGTCTTGAGTATAAGTTCGGTATTCGGTTTTTACCGAAAAACCAAAGTAAAAAACCGAAACCGAACTTCTCGGTTTTTCATTTTCGAGAAAACCGATCGGTTTCTAATATCTAGAAAACCGAAGTTTTTTAAAACCGAAAAACCGAACCGAAGTTTAAAAAAACCGAATGCCCATCCCTACAGACCGAGCAGAGCGGGGGCTGGGGACGCGCGCGGGATGAAGGAGCAGAGGAAGTAGGCGTTGGAGAGAGATGGAGGGAGAGGGGGAGCTAGAGGCCAGCAACGCCGGCGAGCTCGGCTGGAATTCGCCGAGGGAGAACCGGCCAGGCGCGGTTGAGCAGGGGCGCCGCTGCATGGACGAGCGCACTAGAAAGCTTCGGCCGGCGAGCACGCATAGGAACCGAGTAGGGAGGAAATGCCAGGGAGCTGCACGCATCCATGGTTGGGGAATCGCGGCCAGGCGATGCAGGAACGGAGCGCTGGGCCAAGCCAGGGGCGCGCGCGGCACCTGGGAGCTCGCGGCTGAGGGCAGGGCCGAGCAGTCGCCATGGGGACGAGCCGGATAAAGGGAGCAGGCGCGGCGGGCTGTGGAAGAAGAAGCTCGGCTGCAGGGAAGGAGCTCGGTCGGCGAGCAGAGAGGGAGGAGGAAAGCCGAGCAGAGGAGGGAGATGGGCACGGCAGGAGAGGAGAACGCCGGGAGAGAGCAGCGTTGGGATTTTTCTACGAGCTGGAGCAGCGCAGGAGATAAGGTTGAGGGAGATGAGCGCGTTGGCGACCAGCAGAGTGCGGTCGGTAGAAAAAATCCAGGAGAAAAAAAATCTCCACGGCAGCGGCATTTTTTTAGAACTCGGCGGCAAGGCGGCGATAAGGATCGGGCTGGGAGATCTTGTTTTAGTTTTTCAGATTTTTTTCAATTTCCCTTCTTTTCTTTTCTTAGAAATCGCAGATATTTTTACAATCACGATTTTTAGCAATGTAAAATGGGTCAACAGTAATTGTGACATAGTCTTGATTTAATTCGAAATCTGATAAATTTACCTGCGATCTGAACCTCTGGTTCCATGGTCACAGATGATTTACCAGTGAATCGAAGCTCAATTACAGATCCTCGTACGCGATTTCACGGTGGACGAGTGAGAACCGAATTATTTGCACCGAAAACCGTAGTCGACGAGTTTTGACTAATTTGTTCGGCGTGATTCGACCGAAATTAGCCGAAACCATATCGGCTAATGTATACACGATTCCGCCGTCAAAACAGCGTGCTGAAGAATAAACTGGGTCATAGTCTCGCGCACGATTTTTCTCGGACAACGCGCGATACAGATTATTTCGCCTCGAACATTTTAATCGTCGAGTTCTTCTTAATCTGTTCGGTATAAAATCATCCGAGTGGGTCGGGCTTCCGAATTTCGTATTCGCGTGAGCGATGAGTTTTAAATAACCACCGGACGCACCGATTTTCAGAACAAATATGTTCCGAACAACACGAAAATTTAGGACGAGCCCGAATAGATACAACCGATGTTGAACTCGTGACAGACGGAACAAATGCGATATTGAAATCGCGATAGGCGAGGATGTTTAAAATTTAACATCCGTTTTATCCACTGATTACGTGCTTAAATCCGTACTCGTTGTCGAGCGAGATATAAACACATGGGGTGTTACATTCATTGTCCCGCATACCATGGTCAACCTAAGGATTGACTATTATTCTGTTTTTCCTGTCCTTGGTTATCCTTTGGGAATTGGTAACTATGACTAGTATCATGCTATTGCTTTAATTTAATCAATGAACATGATGAGAATACTTATGATACGATGATGTTATTCTAGATATGATGTTGAACTTGTGATACTTTAGGGGACTCGGGCTGTTTTTCGAGTACCTTTCCGTAAAGACCTATTTATTGGATAACCACCCGAGAAACTAGTACAACTATGAGTGTGGAATGGGACGCCCTTAGCTGATTAATTGGAGGAACCTGGGGTGTAGTTTGCTTTGCCATTGTGCCGTCAATGGGGGATAGTGCATAGTACTTGCTCTGATAAGGGTGGGTACCGAGGTTCAATCGACTTGGTTTTGTTAGTCACCCACCTTAGGGAGGAGTACTGTGTTTGTACGACTGGTGAAACCTAACATGCGACTAGACACCAGGAGAATCTTTGTAGAGGCTACGTAGTGAAACATTGCCAACTCACCTTGGAAGTGTTTGATGGTTTGATCGACCAGAGGCAAAAAAGGGGATCACGACTCAAGGGTAAAGTGTGTGACCTCTGTAGAGGAATGAAACTGATATATCAACCATGCTCACGGTTATGAGCGGCCTTGGGAGCTCCTTTGATTAGAGATACATATGGTTCGAGATACTATGGTTCTATTTATGGATTTGGTTCGATGACGATAATGATGTTCCTCGATGAGGAAATGATTCACGGGTTGGTTATTGCTAAAACTTGGCTTCTACTAAATAAATACTTGACGAACTAAAAGCAACTGCTTTGATCCTAACCCCACATAAAGCTAGTCCACCTCAGCCAAACGGGACATTTCCTAAGTACGTTGATGTGTACTCACTCTTGCTTTCACAAAACACCAGGTTGCCTTTGGTGAGGCCGAGTATGTTGCCACAAGTCAATGTTGCGTGCAACTAATTTGGATGAAGCAAACCCTCTGAGACTTCGACTACAATATGAGCAAAGTCCCACTCCTATGTGATAATGAGAGTGCAATCCGCTTAGCGGATAATCTTGTTGAACACAGCGCACTAAGCACATAGACATCCAGCATCACTTTCTAAGAGACCACCAGTAAAGGGGAGATATCGATGCCTGCCATGTTAGCACCGATCACCAGCTAGCTGATATCTTCACCAAGCCTTTAGATGAGAAAAGGTTTTTTATGCCTTTGATCAGTTATTTTGAGATTAATTGTCTTTATTGCTTATTATTGGTGTTCAAGTTGTAGAATATCGTCCCTAGACCTCACAAGTCCTTGTGCAAATGATGCATATGTTTAGGGGGAGGACATGCTACAACTTGACCCTTTGAGACTAATATGTTTGCTTGAGTGATTTTGACGTGTCTCAAAGGTGAATTGAAAGGGAAAAGGTAGACTTGGACAAAGGAAAAGACTTCCACTGCATAATGGTATCAATGTTCAAGTTTCCCTTGGTGTTCATTGCCTTCTTGATCTTAATTTGCAATTTTTGGTGAGGCAATGAGGTTTTAAGGCCACGAGTTTCTATGTTTTGGTGCATAATACCAAAGGGGGGAAATTAAGGCCGAAGCTACTGGATCAATTCTACCACTTAGTCAATTGTTTTATTTGCTAACTATGTTCATCTAAGTGCTAGAGAACATCTCAAATTAAGCCAAAAAGGAGAGAAGAAGTATGGCTAAGTTTGGTCAAACTTGGGCCAGTCTGGGCCTAACCGGATACTTCAATGTGCACCGGATAGTGTCTTGTGCCCGGGCTGGTCAGAGGCTAAACTGGCTGCTCTCAGGTTTCTCCGGGACTTCGCTGGCTATAATTCACTGGACAGTCCAGTGTCCACCAGATGGTCCGGTGTGATAGCCACTCGTCTGCGCTAACAGTGGGCTGCACAATTGGCGCTGGCCACATCATCTCAGCAATGGTCAGCAGGACCAACCGGATAGTTCGGTGTGCCAAGCGACTAAAGGAGAGCAATGGTCGGCAAGGATTGGCTCGGCCATAGAACGAAACAGATCATTGAATGTACAGTGTCTGGTCTGCACCGGACAGTCCGGTGCACACACAGACAACGAAGGTTGGTTGCTTCCCAAATAAAGAACCAACGGCTCCAAGGCTCCTTGGGGCTATAAAAGGGACCTCTATGTGCATGGAGCAAGTACCTAAGTATCACAAGAGCATACTGCAACTCTGAGACTCCACGACCACGCTTTTGATTTGTTAGAGAGAGATTTGAGCGTGTTTTTGAGCTATGACTTCGTAGTTTTGATTCATGCACTCTCTTCTTTGCTTGTGCGTGTGGTGTTGTTGCAATTATGCTCTTGTGTGTGTTTCTACTCCCCTCCTTACTCCAGATTCGATTGTGATCAATTGTGTAAGGCATGACAGACTCCAATTTGTGGAGATTGCTCACAACTAGGATATTGATATAAGGAAGACAAACATGGTACTCAAGTTTGATCTTTGGATCACTTGAGAGGGGTTGAGTACAACCCTTGACCGAAGGAGGTCACCACTAACTGGAGTAGATATTGGCCGAACCACATAAAAACTGCCATGTCTCTTGTCCATTTTACTTATTGCTATTATTGTTTTCTTGAGCTCTCATATTCACTTGTAATATTTCTCCTAAGTTTAATACTCATCCTAAAGGAGCAATCAAGTGAAGAGTTCTCTTCTCTCCTCTCTTCTCATCCTAACTTGATTTTAGTTCTCACTAACAAATTTTATAAACCAAGTTTGTGTTATTTAGAGCTAGTTTTGCAGGATCACCTATTCACCCCCTCTTGGTGCTCTCAAGTTTGTTACAAGACGATAGTTGGACCATCTAAGCGTGGGAGGAGTATCACCGGCGGACAACTCTAGGCTCCAAGGACCTGTCAGGAGGAATTTCATGTTGACCCGATTCGCGATTGACCGAGCGTGAGGGCAGACCTGTTCTTCAATGTTATCTAGCTCCTCGTCACTTTGGCTGGCAACAAAGCCATCCGCAATCACGACAGTGTCGATCTCATTAAAGTCGGTGACCATCTACCCAAGGGCCATGCTGTTCTCGTGGTACGTGCCCTCGATGACCACACGCTCTACGTATCTAGGCAACAGACGCAACTAGACGATCAAGGAAACCTCAATCAGCGGCGGAGGATAAAGGTGAAAGTGCATTCATCCCTTTTGTGAGTTTTGGTGATTTGGATAACAACACATTTAAAGGTCTAACAAGTTTGCTAGGTGTTGAACAGGAAATTCAGTATGATGAACATACTTGAATAGTGTATAATGATCAGTGAACAAGGTTCAACACAAGGTCAAATAACCAGTGAGACAATGCAAATGGATATAATATGGTCTCTATATTGGTTTGAATATATGGACAAGTCCTGAGAAATCACTATGCATAAATATGATCATAATAGAGGTTGAAGTGATTAAGAGGATTGGTCAAGCCAGAGTGAATGAGATATGAGGAATCATGAATTGGCTTAACCATATTACTATCAGTCCATATATGCTTCTATGAGAATCAAACTAGAGCTTGATTAATCTTAACAGTTATATCTAGATGACATTCAAGCAAGATTCACAATATTAAAGAAATGATTCTCTCAATGGATGCTCAATATGATGTGACTCAAGAATGGCTTGATATGGTGAAGATAGCAAGGAAAGGGCTTCGAGGAACTAAGCGAAGGTGAAGGCCAAGCGACGGCTTGTGGACCGAGGTACCATGGCTAAGGTGAAGAAGAGAGTACTTGCACTAAGTCGATGAACTAATCAGCTATGAAGAGTTATAATATGTTGATGCATCAGTAAAGTGACTTGAAGCCATGATTTGAACTCATATATGGTGAAATGGTACAAGTCACAGGGTTTGCTTTGTGTTTGCTTCAAAAGGTGAGACAAGGATGTTTGTGATCCTTATGAAGCAACACCATGGAGAAATCACACATGAGACACCAATGACTCAAGGAGTTTACTTAATTATATTTTATTTAACTTGAGTATAGGAATCGTCGTACTATCAAGGGGGATCCATAAAGAAGGTTGGTGTTGGTACTAAAGCACAAAATTCTTGATCTAAAACTTCCATTTTACCCTGGTTTCACTTCGGTTTTCTCAAAATCTGTGCAACAGTTCAAAAACCGGTTCAACCGGTTTCTGCACTGTTCCCCTCTGTCACTGCCAGTCTGCCAGTCAGTCCTGTCAGAAAAAGTCGTGTGTAGTTTTTTGGAAAACCGGTTTAACCAAATTTTGAATCCGGTTCAACCGAATTTGAAACCAGTTGAACCGAATTTGAAACCGGTTCAACCGAATTTGAGTCCGGTTCAGTCTCCGGCTGAGTCCGCCAGTGAACCGAAAATCGACTTGTGGAATCCGGTTCAACCGGTTTTAGAACCGGTTCAACCGAATTTCAGTCAGATTTCCCTAACGGCCACCAGCTTTTGGGGCACCTTTATATACACCTCCCACACTCTTCCCCACAGCAGAGCACGCACAAAACTCCATTTCTAACCTGAGAAACACCTCCCACTCTCTCTCACACACCTCTTGCCTCTCCCATTTCAAATCTTTGGAGAGAAATCTTTGAGTGAGTTTGAGAGCTGCGGTTTTTGTGCTTCATCTCCAAATCTCTCTTGCTCTTCTTGATTCGAGCTTTGGTACTACATCGAGTTCTTTGTTGATTTATTACTCTTGGAGCTTCTAGCTCCTAGACGACTAGGTGTCTCTTGTGAGTCTCCAAATCTTGTGGAAGACCACAAGAAAGTTTGTATTACCCGCTCGTTTGAGCAAAGATTATTGTGTGGGCTTGACCTTTGTGGTCGGCAAAGGGAGGATTAGGGTTGAAAGAGACCCGGCTCTTTGTGGGTGCCTCAATGAGGAAGTAGGGCACCTTGGTGGTGTGACCGAACCTCGGGATAAATCTTGTGTCTCTTGTGTTCTTGCTTATTGTGTGTTTGTGTTCTTCGCTCCCTCACCATTCCGTGGAAGATTTGTTCATATCTTTTTGGTGTGTGGATTTTGAGAAGTGCCCTTCTCAGATCTACTACTTTGAACCCTGTGGATCATTTAGAACATCTCATTTCCAAAGTTAACTGGGTGAATTTCGAGATCAATTCAGTTTTTACCCAGTTTGCTTCTAGTTTTTGTTGAAAAAGGTTTAACTTGCCTATTCACCCCCCCTCTAGGCAACTTTCAATTGGTATCGGAGCCTAATCCTCGTTCTAACGCTTAACCGCGTGAGGAAAAGATCATGTCGGGGGGACTAAGAAACGAAAGTGCTTCTAAGCTTGAAAAAGTTGAGGTTGCCTCGACTTCATCTTTTGTTGCAGATGTTGATCCTAGGGCAATAGATCTTGCCATGAGAATCACCGAAAGGATGTTCCTCAAAATGAAGGAAGATGAGGCGAAGAACAAAATTGAAGAAGAAAATGATCGATGGAGACCAAACGACGAATCCACCTCTTCACAAGGTTCGTCTTTCAAATCCACTTCTCATATGTGCTTTATTGCTAATGGGAGTGACAATGAAAGCGAAAGTGAGGATGAGGAGGAGCAAGAAAGTGATAGTGAAGATGAGGATGATCTTCAACAATTCTTCGCTCAGCTAAGCAAGAAACATCGTATGAGCTTGCTCAAACTCATGAAAAGAGCGAAAGAACAAAAAGAAATGCTTCATAAGCAAGAAGACTTCCTCATCAGAAAAATTGAAGACTTAGAGAAGTTGACCAAAGAGCATGAGAAGCTAAAGTGCTCTCATGATGATTTGGTCCAAAGGTATGAAGACATTTCAATTGAGCAAATTAAAGTTGTTAATCATTCATCATATATTGCTCAATTAGAAAATAAAAATGCTATGTTCAAGAACACGATAGAAAGGCTAAATATTGAAAATCTAGCTTTGCAAGAAAAACATGATATGCTTGTGTGCTCTCATAATAAATTTATGGATTCACATATCATGTTAGAAATGGCTCATGAGGTTGTGTTAACTAATTTGAAATCATACCAACCTCACATATGCACATGTACTCAAGTAGAAACTATATTATCATGTGCTAACAAATGTTGCTCTCAAGAAAGCCAATCTTCCATTGAGCTAGAAATTTCAGGAATTAGTGATATTTCTATGACACAAGAAAATAAAGAGCTCAAGGAAGAAGTTGGAAGGCTAAGAAGGAGCTTAACTCTTTTGAAGGGAAAGTGTCATGCTCAACCTTCTCAAGATAACCGTGATAATATGGTGAAAAAGCTTGAGAAGGAGACAACCGTAGCATGCACAAAACCCCTTCAAAAGAATACCAAGCTTTCCAAGAAGGACATGAGCAAAATCTATGGTGAGAAAATTAATGCTCATATGATTTGCTCTAACAATGTACCTATGTGCTTCAACAAAGAAAGATCAAAGAGAAGCGATAGGAGGTGCTATGGATGCAAGGAGAAGGGCCATGAAATTGATTCATGCCCCCACATGAAGAATCAAGACCTTGAACGATCAAGAAAGATGACCATCAAAAAGGATGAAAGCAAAAGGCAAATGCATTGCAAGGACAAGCATCGCATTTGCTACAATTGCCGTGAAAAAGGTCATCTATTCAAGGTTTGTCCAAAGGGTAAAACTCCTAAGCCTAACTTGTCAATACATTCAAATATGCTTAGGAGACCCAAATTTGACTCTTGTGCTAGAAAGGTGATGAGTTCACCATATTCTAGGACCAAGGCTATTTGGGTGCCTAAGTCCTTATTGGCTAACCTTGATGGACCTATCATGAGATGGGTACCAAAATGTACTTAATAAGTTTTGCAGGTACCTAGAGATGATATGAAGCTTTGGGGTGCTTGAGCGGTTTAACTCAATTCTTATCTCAAGCTATCAATCTTACATTGTCTATCCTTTAAGATTGACCCAAAGATGAATTGAGTTGTTATATCACTAACTTCATATTTATCTCTAGCAAGAACTTGTGTTGTAGGGAATAAGGATTAACCTTTGTGGGAATCAAGCAAAAGGCCTACAACCAAGTGATATCCAAAGGATGGTAACAATTAATTCTTAAGTGCACATTGCTTTTAATTGGTATATTCCTTTGTGTCTTTTGTAGCCACATAGGAAAAATGAAGCACTTGAGAATGAACTTAAGAGATTTTACCTTGCTTTGGAAAGGATCTAATTATATGGTAGATTGCAAGTTCATATTTTTATATTGTGACAATCTACATGCTTTAAATTGATTATATGTATCTTGTGGCATATTTCAAATTAATTATCGTGTTATTGCCATGACCTAGACATAAAGAGGATTATCCCATTTTCTTAAATGAATAGAGTGCTAAGTAAGAAATTCAAATTCTTATAGCACTTACCAAATGGGGAATTTTCTATATGACTAGAGTTGTGAGACTAATGTTTCTATCTAAGTGTTTATGTAGTCTCACAACATGAGAATGTGTTTCCCAAATGGAGTGTGCCATTCAACATTCAAAGAAGATCGAACCAATACTATGTGATGTATTCATTCTTGTTTAAATTGGTTTTGAGTCTTCTCCATTAATCACTCAGCATGTTATGAATTAGAGTTGCCCTATAAACTTAATTAAATAATCATGCTACTTTCATCTTTTTTCAATTGATGTTATGCATGATGCTTGTAAGGGTAATTTAGTTCATATCATGAGGTTTCCTTATTTTAGTAACCTTCTTGTCATTCATATACTAGAGGTTGCTAAATATGAAACTATTGCTTATGTTACTAATGCAATCTCTTTTAAGCTATTTCATGAAATTCATAAGTAGAGATTGTGCTCTTTCAATTGGTAAAATCACAAGCTTTAAAGATTAATCTTCACCTAAAATAAAGATTAGGAATGCTCAAGGCAAAGGTATGGAACTAGTTGTTTCATTTGGTATGTGACCAATAATAGTTCCTTTCAAGTGACATTCTTTCAATTGGTAATAATCTATTATATGGAAAGTAATGTCAATATGAAGGTTAAATTCCTTTGGCTTACATTTGTAAATTGGTGCATATTGTTAATTCACTCCTCCATGTGCATTAACTTAAAAGGAATTTAATTTATGCCTTTATGCCTCATAGATGATGATTTATTTGACATTCATATATAAATACCATCATTCATTAAATACTTCATTGTACTACTAATACCTCTTTTCAAAGTGCTTTTTTACTAGTTTTAAAAGGAAAAGAGATAACAAGCTAAAGAAGGAAGTCTCCACAATTGAAGAAAAGAAGAATACTTAGATGACACCATCTCATATAGTAAGATCTTTCAATTGATATAACAAATGGTACATTCTATATGGTGGTAAGTATTCTTAGGCATAAGTTAATTCATTGCAAATTTTTCATGCCTTGACCAATATATGTAATGTACTCCTCTTGAGAATCTTCATTGAATTGAAAGTGCATTTGATAAGTCATTCAAATACTTGATGCACATATCTAGTGGGAGCACATTATATATATCTTGTGTCATAGAGAATAAGTTTCCCTTGAGTAAGCTATACTAAGACAATCCAAAATGGTAAATTTGTATCTCATTCATATGGATTTGTCGGGGACCATAATTAGGGGTACCCTCAAGACTCCTAATTCTCAGCTGGTAACCCCCATCAGCATAAAGCTGCAAAGGCCTGATGGGTGCGATTAAGTCAGGGATCAGTCCATACGAGCGACTCGATCATGCCTTGCCCGAGCCTAGCCTCGGACAAGGGCAGCCGACCCCGAGGGATCTCCGTCTCGCCTGAGGCCCCCCACCAACGACGGACGCATCTTCGGCTCGCCCGAGGCCTTGCCTTCGCTAAGAAGCAACCCTGACTAAATCGCCGCACCGACCGACCGAGTCGCAGGAGCATTTAACGCAAAGGCGGCCTGACACCTTTATCCTGACACGCGCCCCCCGGCAGAGCCGAAGTGACCGCCGTCACTTCGCTGCTCCACTAACCGGCCTGACAAAAGGACAGTGCCGCCTGCGCCACTCCAACTGCAGTGCTACTTGACAGAGTGAGACTGACAGGCAGTCAGGCCCTGCCAAAGGCACCATAGGAAGCTCCGCTCCGCCCAACCCAGGGCTCGGACTCGGGCTAAGTCCCGGAAGACAGTGAACTCCACTCCGCCCGACCCAGGGCTCAGACTCGGGCTAAGTCCCGGAAGACGGCGAACTCCGCTCCGCCTGACCCAGGGCTCGGACTCGGGCTAAGTCCCGGAAGACGGCGAACTCCGCTCCGCCCGACCCAGGGCTCGGACTCGGGCTAAGTCCCGGAAGACGGCGAACTCCGCTCCGCCCGACCCCAGGGCTCGGACTCGGGCTCAGCCCCAGAAGACGACGAACTCCGCTCCGCCCGACCCTAGGGCTCGGACTCGGGCTCAGCCCTAGAAGACGACGAACTCCGCTTCGCCCGACCCCAGGGCTCAGACTCCGCCCTGGCCTCTGCCGAACGACCTCCGCCTCGCCCGACCCAGGGGCTCGGACTCGGCCTCGGCCAGGGAAGACAGACTCGACCTCGGATTCGGAGGAGCCTCCATGTCGCCCAACCTAGGGCGCAGGCCAGCCACGTCAACAGGAAGCGCCATCATCACCCTATCCCGAGCTGACTCGGGCCGCAGAGAACAAGACCGGTGTCCCATCTGGCCAGCTTCGCCAGATGGGCAATGATGGCGCCCCGCATGCTCTGTGACGATGGCGGCTCCCAGCTCTCTTACGGAAGCAGGAGGACGTCAGCAAGGACTCAACCGCTTCGACAGCTGTCCCTCCGTCAGGCTCCGCCGCTCCTCCGACAGCCACGACATCACACCAGCTGGGTGCCAAGACCTCTCCGGCTGCCACATCGGCATGTACTTAGGGCGCTAGCTCTCCCCCGCTAGACATGTAGCACTCTGCTACACCCCCATTGTACACCTGGATCCTCTCCTTACGCCTATAAAAGGAAGGACCAGGGCCCTCTTAGAGAGGGTTGGCCGCGCGGGGACGAGGACGGGATAGGCGCTCTCTTGGGGCCGCTCGCTTCCCTCACCCGCGTGGACGCTTGTAACCCCCTACTGCAAGCGCACCCGACCTGGGCGCGGGACGAACACGAAGGCCGCGGGATTTCCACCTCTCTCACGCCCGTCTCCGGCCACCTCGCTTCCCCCCTTCGCGCTCGCCCACGCGCTCAACCCATCTGGGCTGGGGCACGTGGCACACTCACTCGTCGGCTTAGGGACCCCCCGGTCTCGAAACGCCGACAGTTGGCGCGCCAGGTAGGGGCCTGCTGCGTGTTGACGAACAGCTTCCCGTCAAGCTCCAGATGGGCAGTCTCCAGCGACCTCTCCGACCCGGGACGGTGCTCCGTTTCGGGAGCCTTGAGTTCATGTCCTCCGACGGCAGCTACGACATGATACTCCTTCCACCGCCGCGCGACAACGACAATGGCGGCCGACAACCCGCCCGCCGGCGGCGGAATCGACGACATCTTCCCCGCATGGTGGAAAAACAACATTCGAGCTCGCCCCGTCCTCTCCCCCGCCAACGGAGGAGGAGGTGGGGCAAACAAGGCCAAGCGGGAGGCCGCGCTTCGTCGGCTGTCGAGCGAGTCGATGTCCCCAGCGCCCCAACGGGGGGCGCGTCGGGCGTCGACCTCACGCTTGAGACGAAGGCGAGCGCCATCCCCCCGCGACACGCCAATCCCGAGCAAGTGGACGACGCCAGTGCGCTCGCGGAGAGCTTGCAGGATGTCGCCCTCGTACCCGAGTCGGCGGTGCAATCAGTCCCCGACGTGACTATGTCGCTGCTCGTCGACCGAAAGGTACCGACCGATTCCCATCCTACGTCATTTGGACTCAGCCTCAACCCGCCAAGCGACCTTGCTTTGGCGGGCGCTCTTGTAGAGGCGATGCAACCCCTCTGGGGTTTCGCATGCGATCGCCTTGGGACCGGTTGACAGACGTCTCGACCTACGGGCCCTCTGGGTCCGAGGAAGATGACGATCCCAGCATCTGTTGGGATTTCTCTGGATTTGGCAACCCCAGTGCCATGCGGGACTTCATGACCGCATGTGACTACTGCCTCTCCGACTGTTCCGACGGTAGCCGCAGCCTCGACGACGAGGACTGCGGCCCAAGCCGCGAATGTTTCCACGTCGAGCTAGGGGATCCCTCCGAAGGCAATCATCTCGGCATGCCGGAGGACGGTGATCTCCCTAGGCCGGTGCCTCGCGCTGACATCCCGCGGGAGCTAGCTGTGGTCCCCGTTCCGGCGGGGGGTCACGACCCACAGCTCGAGCAAGTCCGCGGGGCGCAGGCCAGGCTCGACGAGGGAGCAGGAGCGCTTGAGCCGGTCCGCCGGGACGTCGGGCAAGCATGGACGTGCCAACCCCCGGCCGGAGAAATACGTCACCTGCCCCAAGGTCTCCAGCACCGCGTCGCAAACGACGTCAGGGTCAGGCCGCCACCCGCATCCAGTGGGGTCGGTCAGAACCTGGCTGCAGTAGCGATGCTTCTCCGCGCGATGCCGGAGCCATCAACCACCGAGGGTCGGCGAATCCAGGGAGAGCTCAAGAATCTCCTGGAAGGCGCTGCGGTCCGATGGGCCAAGAGCTCTGCCTCCCAAAGGCAGGGATACCCCTCGGAACCTCATGCTGCGACTTCCCGATTCATGCGGGAAGCCTCGGTCTACACCGGGCGCACGCGCAACACCGCGCCTGCGGCCCCGGGCCACCTCGGCAACGAGCACCATCGTCGCGACCGTCGGGCCCACCTCGACGAAAGGGTGCGCCGAGGCTACCACCCCAGGCGTGGGGGACGCTACGACAGCGGGGAGGATCGGAGTCCCTCGCCCGAACCACCCGGTCCGCAGGCCTTCAGTCGGGCCATCCGACGGGCGCCGTTCCCGACCCGGTTCCGACCCCCGACTACTATCACAAAGTACTCGGGGGAAACGAGACCGGAACTGTGGCTCGCGGACTACCGCCTGGCCTGCCAACTGGGTGGAACGGACGACGACAACCTCATCATCCGCAACCTCCCCCTGTTCCTCTCCGACACCGCTCGCGCCTGGTTGGAGCACTTGCCTCCGGGGCAGATCTCCAACTGGGATGACCTGGTCCAAGCCTTCGCCGGCAATTTCCAGGGCACGTACGTGCGCCCCGGGAATTCCTGGGACCTCCGAAGCTGCCGATAGCAGCCAGGAGAGTCTCTCTGAGACTACATTCGACGATTCTCGAAGCAGCGCACCGAGCTGCCCAACATCACCGACTCGGATGTCATCGGCGCGTTCCTTGCCGGCACCACCTGCCGCGACCTGGTGAGTAAGTTGGGTCGCAAGACCCCCACCAGGGCGAGCGAGCTAATGGACATCGCCACCAAGTTCGCCTCTGGCCAGGAGGCGGTCGAAGCTATCTTCCGAAAGGACAAGCAGCCCCAGGGCCGCCCATCGGAAGATGCTCCCGAGGCGTCAACTCCGCGCGGCGCCAAGAAGAAAGGCAAGAAGAAGTCGCAAGCGAAACGCGACGCCGCCGACGCGGACCTTGTCGCCGCCGCCGAGTACAAGAACCCTCGGAAGCCCCCCGGAGGTGCCAACCTCTTCGACAAGATGCTCAAGGAGCCATGCCCCTATCATCAGGGGCCCGTCAAGCACACCCTCGAGGAGTGCGTCATGCTTCGGCGCCACTTCCACAGGGCCGGGCCACCCGCAGAGGGTGGCAGGGGCCGCGACGACGACAAGAAGGAAGATCACCAAGCAGGAGAGTTCCCCGAGGTCCGCGACTGCTTCATGATCTACGGTGGGCATGCGGCGAATGCCTCGGCTCGACATCGCAAGCAAGAGCGCCGGGAGGTCTGCTCGGTGAAGGTGGCGGCGCCAGTCTACCTAGACTGGTCCGACGAGCCCATCACTTTCGACCAAGCCGACCACCCCGACCACGTGCCGAGCCCGGGGAAATACCCGCTCATCGTCGACCCCGTCGTCGGCGACGTCAGGCTCACTAAGGTCCTTATGGACGGGGGCAGCAGCCTCAACATCATCTACGCCGAGACCCTCAGGCTCCTGCGCGTCGATCTGTCCTCCGTCCGAGCAGGCGCTGCGCCCTTCCACGGGATCATTCCTGGGAAGCGCGTCCAGCCCCTCGGACGGCTCGACCTTCCTGTCTGCTTCGGAACGCCCTCCAACTTCCGAAGGGAGACTCTGACGTTCGAGGTGGTCGGGTTCCGAGGAACCTACCACACGGTACTGGGGAGGCCATGCTACGCGAAGTTTATGGCCGTCCCCAACTACACCTACCTGAAGCTCAAGATGTCGGGCCCCAACGGGGTCATCACCGTCGGCCCCACGTACAAACACGCGTTCGAATGCGACGTGGAGTGTGTGGAGTACGCCGAGGCCCTCGCCGAGTCCGAGGCCCTCATCGCCGACCTGGAGAGCCTCTCCAAAGAGGTGCCAGACGTGAAGCGTCATGCCGGCAACTTTGAGCCAGCGGAGACGGTTAAGGCCGTCCCCCTCGACCCCAGTGGCGACGCCTCCAAGCAGATCCGGATCGGTTCCGGGCTCGACCCCAAATAGGAAGCAGTGCTCGTCGACTTTCTCCGCGCGAACGCCGACGTCTTCGCGTGGAGTCCCTCGGATATGCCCGGCATACCGAGGGATGTCGCCTAGCACTCGTTGAACATTCGAGCCAGAGCCCGACCCGTCAAGTAGCCTCTGCGCCGATTCGACGAGGAGAAGCGCAGAGTGATAGGCGAGGAGATCCATAAGCTAAAAGAAGCGAAAGGCGTCAAGCTCAACCCTGAAAAGTGGGTCCTCGGGGCGCCCCAGGACATGGTCTTGGAGTCCATTATCTCCGAACGGGGCATCGAAGCCAACCAGGAGAAGACCCCGACCGTCGCACAGCACCCCGAGCCCTTGCTGGGGGTACCCGGGGGCTGCACACACCTCCGGGAAAGGCCGCTTGTCACCGCCGACGTTCCGGAGCCCGGAACGTGCAAGCTGGCCGGCGGTCAAGGCGAGGTCTACGACAACGCTTGGAACATCCAACAGCTACGTCGCTTCTACCCTTAAGCTGTTTTCAAGCTGTTCGTATACCTCGCTCCCACACAAGTCTCGGTCGTCAAGGAAGGGTCGGCCTCGCCTCGGCAGAGCCCGACCCTCCCTCGGGGGCTAAAAAGGGGGAACCCCTCCGCGTCAAGATTGGGTGTACTTCTCCGCATCCAAAATCTTCGATCAAAAAAGGCTTTTGCGTTCTCCTGGCTACGTCAGAAGCAGGGTCCCGAGGAGCGAACGTGGGTGCATGTAAGTGGCGAGGCCGACTGAGCCGAGGAACTCCTATGCCTCCGGGTTAGGGACACCTCACTCATCACCCGCCACGAAAAATGACCCAACTCGGGAAGCCACCCTATTATTGACAAGCTAAGCCAGACACGCAAAATGAAAGGAAGAAGAGTGCGACTTCATGCAAGAAAAACAAAGTGTTCAGGCCCCAACGGCCGCAGTAAGACACACGCACATCCAACAGAAATTGTTCCAGCAAGAGTTAAGCGCCGCCTTGGGAAGGAGCTGCGCTTTTAGCTCCGTCCCCGCCTTCGGTAAGGTCCATCTCAGCTTCCGGCAACGGCGCAGGGGGAAGGACCTCCGCCTCAAAGGTGGTCGCCAGCACCGCGCTCGGACCCGCGGCGACCGCGTCGAGCCGCTGAACTTCTGCCAGGGCAGCTTCGTCTTCGTCAGGAAGACAATACCCCTCACTAACCCGCTCCAGGTCCACAACGTAGTGGGAAGCGAGCACGGCGAAGGCCCGCCTGACGTCGTGGTGTAGCGCCTCGCGGACTCTGCCGCGCGCGTGATCACCCAAGGCTTGAAGGCGGTTTGAGGGGAGCTTCCTGAAGGGACATCGCCGGAGCCAAGGATCCGATAAACGTCCGAGACGGCCTCGGACATGGCCGCGAGGTCAGCCTCCCTCTGCTCGGCAGCTCCGGCAAGCGCCTCGGCGAGCGCTTTGGCGGACTCGTCAAGGGCGGACTCGAGCTCTGCGAACAACCAGAAGAAAGACCTCAAACACAAGCAGAGGAAAACAGACAAGAACAAAAACCAGGGACGGCCAAGGCGTACCTCCGGCTCGGGCACGCTGCTCCGAGGACGCGGCCTGGGCTGCGGCTAAGTCGGCCGCGAGGGTTTCACCCCGGCTTTCGCCCTCGACGGCCCGGCCCCGAGATTGGTCCCGCTCCTCGACGACCTGGACGAACTCCGACCGCTGCCGTTGCGCCTCTGCGCGCGCCGCTGCCGCCTCCACGCGTGCTGCTGCCGCCTCGGCTCTCAGGTCAGTGCAGAGCAACTGGAGGTCTGCTACCTTGGCATCCTGCTGAGAAAGGTGCGCAGTAGCCCCGGCGAGCGAGGTCCTCAGGGATCGCAGCGAGCCCCAGACATCGACCTCGCGGCGGATGAACGACGACTTGGCGGCGCTCTGATCCGTCAGATCCTGGGGGAAGGAAACAGGGCATCACGAAGAACGCCTCGCTCACAGAAAAGAAAAGGTATGCCTGAAACCGTTACCTGGAGGATTTTGGGGACGTCCCTGCAGAAAACCTCCAGCGACGACCGGAGCGACCCCACAGTTGCTTCAGCGCACTCGCGGAGCTCATCCCAGGACTGGTCCTCCTGTTCATCGTCGAGAATGAAGACAGGGTCCGTGGCCTCGCGGGTCCGAAACCGGAGCAACTGGCGCCGGGCCCCAGAGCTCCGCCGCACAGCGATGAGGCTGCCGCTCGGCTGGACGGATTGCGCCTTCACGCCCACCTCTTCCGAGCCACTGGGCGCCGACGCATCAGCCGTCTCGACGCCGGCAGCAACCGGTCGCTCTCCGACTGGGACGGCGGCGACTTCGGTAGCGGCAGGCGCCAGCATGGCCGACACGACAGGCGGGCTCGGGACCACGTCGGCGTCAGCTGCCTCCCTATCACGATGTCCGCCTCGGCAGAAGGGCCAGCCTCGGGAACCTGCTCCCCAGCGACAGGTGCCGCCCGAGCCCCCTGCGGTGAAACGCCCTGCGAAAGGGTCGGCTGAACGACAAGGCCCGGGGCGGCGCTGGCCGCACCGGCTGGCGCCGTCTTAAGGACCTTCCGGGGTGCCAGGTCGGTCTGGCCATGGCTTCGCTTGCTAAGGGAAAAAGGAAAATCACGGCCGAGACATATGAACGGAAAGCCAAGACGAAGACATTCCGAGATACTTACCCACTCCGGGCCATGATCCACCGTGCCTGGGGGGAAGTTTCTTGGGTCCCAGCTCCCGGAACAGCCGCCGAGGCCCGCTTCGCCGGCAACTTCGGTGCCACCCTTGCTTTGGACACCCGGGGAGCAGATTGCCCGGGCACCGTCACGATGACTTGAGGGTCACCTCCATGCGCTGCCGGTACGAGCGGTGGCTCTTGGGGAGCAGACGCCCCGACCTGGCCCCCCGGAGTCGCCTCAGCTCCTCCGGCCGAGGGGTCATGTGCCCTCTCGGGTTGCCCCCGTGCCTCGGGCCGGGACCCCGACGCCCCGACTCCGGGGACTGACGGCGTCGGCCCGCTCGGGGGCTGGCTCGACGGCTCCTGGCCACACCCCAAGCCGGGGCTGAGGCCGAGACGGGCGGCCGTGTCGTCCTCCTCCTCATCATCATCGTCGTCGTCGTCGTCGGGCGTCTCCGGCGACGGCTCCCTCGGGAGTCCCTCCCTCTCCTACTGGCGACAGCGCTTTTCCAAGGCGTCCCGAGCCCGCCTCCGCTCACAGGCCCGGGCCTTCTCCGCGTCCTTCTTCTTCTTCTCCTCCTCCGCGGCGACCCGCCGCGCTGCTCGGTCCACCGCGTCCTCCGGGACCCGTGGCCGGGAAGGCTTGTGCCACCCCACCTCCTGAAGAAAGGGGGGAAAGAAGCCCGATCGTAAGAACCAGGAGCAACCCAATGTATGAAGAAGGAAGGAGCGAACACTCACCAGGGTCACGCACCCCTGGTCGGGGCGCATCCGAAGCTGGGAGAAGGCGTGGGGGTCCGGCTTCCCCATCGCAGCCGACACCCGCCATTGGAGGGCGTCGAAGGAAAGAGGATCAGGGGACATCCGTGAGCCCTCCCAGTCAGCCTCCGGGGTCATCTCCCAAAGCGGCAGCCGTCGCTCCGCCAAGGGAAGCACCCTCCGACGGTGGATGGCGGCAATCACTCCCGCAGCGGTGAGTCCCCCCTCCCGCAACGCCTCCAGGGCCTGGAGAAGGGGTCCGAGGTTCTTCTGTCTTTCGTGCGGGGTCCCGTGACGCCAGGCGTCGGTGGCGGCGGTGACTACTCGCTGGGAGAACAGCGGGAGCAACTCACCGTCATTCCGGAGGTAGAACCACCGGCGCTGCCACCCCTTGTTCGAGGACGCGAGGATGGCAGGAATATACTGCGACGCCCGCGACTGCCTCAGCAGGAGGGTGCAGCCGCCGGCCCACACCGCTGCGCGGACCTTCCTCTCCCCCGTCGGCGAGGCAAAAAGCTCGGCGAAAAAGAGATGAGTCCACAAATCCCAATGGGGGGCGATCCCCAAATACCCTTCGCACACCGCTACGAAGATAGCGGCCTGCGAGATGGAGTTGGGGGTGAGGTTGTGCAACTCCACCCCATAATGGTACAAGATCGCCCGCATAAAGCGGCCCGCTGGCACACCGAATCCCCGCTCGTGGAAGGAGACGAAGCTCACGACGTACCCCGGCGGTGGGGACGGAGCGGCTCCGCCCACGGGAGGAATCCATTCTGGTCGCTGCTCATCGGTGAGAGGGCGAAGCAAACCCTCGCCGACCAGCTCCTCCAGATCGCTCGCCGTCACCGTGGAAAAGGGCCATGGATCGCGCGGTGAGATGATGGTCACCCGGTCAGCCATCACCAAAACGGAAGGGATGGCGGCGCAAGGGGCAGGAAGGGCGGTTTCCTCTTCTCTGGCTAAAGTCTCTCGGGTTGCGAAAACCTAAAGGAAGGAGGCAGGAAGCGGAGCGAAGAACCGTCACCAGACCCTCTCCCGGGTATATAAAGACCAGGGCGAGACCGTTTCCAGCGCTTCGCCCGGACCGGATGCGGGATTCAAAAAACGCGAAGCGAAACAGCCGTTCCTCGAACGGCTCGCGCATGCGCAACGGCCGCCCCGCCAACCACTCGCCCCGTCGCATTAACTCCGCGGCAGGACAGGCGGCGCTTCTGGTAGGAGAAGCGGGCGACGCTTCGCCTTCGCCGTAATAACCGCGCCAAAAAAGGTACGCCGCGTCGTTCAATTTCGTATCCTTTTCCTTTTCTCCTTTTTCTCTATCTCTTGCAACAGGGACCGGGAAAAGGGGATACCCCAAAAAGGATCCTTCCCCGTGAAGGAACCAGGCTCTGAGCCTCCTTACTGATCAGGGGTTCGAAGGCTGGCCCCCCGAAGGGTTCCAACAGCCGCCTCAGATCGCGTGGGCCCTACACCCACTACTGGTCAGAGGTTCGAAGGCCGGCCCCCCGAAGGGTTCCACGGCCGCCTCAGGCTACTCGGGCTCCGCGCCCATTACTGATCAGGGGTTCGAAGGCTGGCCCCCGAAGGGTTCACAGTCGCCTCAGACGCCAAGCGAGGGATGACCAGGGGTACGTTCGATACATAGCCGAGGCTCGGGCTGCGCTCCCGAGGTACCCTAGGACATTTCCGAGACCAGCGGGAGTGATCTTGTAACGGAATCCCATCGGAGGGAGGCATCGAGCCCTCGGACCCCGTCGCCAGGGGACCGGGTCCGGCAGATCACCCGCAGGTACTTTTGGGCGTGCCTCTAGGCCCCTAGCCGACCCCTAACGAACGGGGCACGGACGTCCACTCGGATTACCCGCTTGCAGCTCACCGAAGACACCATGTTCGGTGCCCATCGAGGGTAACATGGCGCTCTCCCCCCTCCTCCTTGCGGAAAGGCGACGTAGGGGCGTATGTAAAAAAGCCGAGTCTGTCCCTGATCGCCCTCTCGCCCTGTGCGGAGGCTCGGGGGCTGCTCTCGCAAACCCGGCTCCGGCCGAACCGTTGACAGCGTCAACATACCAGCCCGAGAACTTGGGCCCCGACCGTACACCCGGGCTACGGCCAGTTCGCATGAGGGAACAACCAGACCAGCCGAAGCATTACGCAAGGCATTAAGACCTCGGAGGAGTGAAACCAATCCTCCGAGGCCTCGGGGGCTACACCCGGCGGGTGCGCTCGTGCGCACCCATCGGAACAAAATGCAACCGAGAAAGGCTGGTCCCCTTGTAAAAAAGTGCGACGAAAGCCTCCAAGAGAGTGCTAGCACTCCCTTCGATGCTCGGGGGCTACTGTCGGGGACCATAATTAGGGGTACCCTCAAGACTCCTAATCCTCAGCTGGTAACCCCCATCAACATAAAGCTGCAAAGGCCTGATGGGTACGATTAAGTCAGGGATCAGTCCATACGAGCGACTCGATCATGCCTCGCCTGAGCCTAGCCTCGGACAAGGGCAGCCGACCCCGAGGGATCTCCGTCTCGCCCGAGGCCCCCCACCAACGGCGGACGCATCTTCGGCTCGCCCGAGGCCTTGCCTTCGCTAAGAAGCAACCCTGACTAAATCGCCGCACCGACCGACCGAGTCGCAGGAGCATTTAACGCAAAGGCGGTCTGACACCTTTATCCTGACACGCGCCCCCTGGCAGAGCCGAAGTGACCGCCGTCACTTCGCCGCTCCACTAACCGGCCTGACAAAAGGACAGCGCCGCCTGCGCCACTCCGACTGCAGCGCTACTTGACAGAGTGAGACTGACAGGCAGTCAGGCCCTGCCAAAGGCACCATAGGAAGCTCCGCTCCGCCCGACCCAGGGCTCGGACTCGGGCTAAGTCCCAGAAAACGGCGAACTCCGCTCCGCCCGACCCAGGGCTCGGACTCGGGCTAAGTCCCGGAAGACGGCGAACTCCGCTCCGCCCGACCCAGGGCTCGGACTCAGGCTAAGTCCCGGAAGACGGCGAACTTCGCTCCGCCCGACCCAGGGCTCGGACTCGGGCTAAGTCCCGGAAGACGGCGAACTCCGCTCCGCCCGACCCCAGGGCTCGGACTCGGGCTCGGCCCCAGAAGACGACGAACTCCGCTCCGCCCGACCCCAGGGCTCGGACTCGGGCTCAGCCCCAGAAGACGACGAACTCCGCTTCGCCAGACCCCAGGGCTCGGACTCCGCTCTGGCCTCTGCCGAACGACCTCCGCCTCGGCCAACCCAGGGGCTCGGACTCGGCCAGGGAAGATAGACTCGACCTCGGCTTCGGAGGAGCCTCCACGTCGCCCAACCTAGGGCGCAGTCCAGCCACGTCAACAGGAAGCGCCATCATCACCCTATCCCGAGCTGACTCGGGCCGCAGAGAACAAGACCGGTGTCCCATCTGGCCAGCTTCGCCAGATGGGCAATGATGGTGCCCCACATGCTCTGTGACGATGGCGGCTCCCAGCTCTCTTACGGAAGCAGGAGGACGTCAGCAAGGACTCAACCGCTCCGACAGCTGTCCCTCCGTCAGGCTCCGCCGCTCCTCCGACGGCCACGACATCACACCAGCTGGGTGCCAAGACCTCTCCGGCTGCCACATCGGCATGTACTTAGGGCGCTAGCTCTCCCCCGCTAGACACGTAGCACTCTGCTACACCCCCATTGTACACCTGGATCCTCTCCTTACGCCTATAAAAGGAAGGACCAGGGCCCTCTTAGAGAGGGTTGGCCGCGCGGGGACGAGGACGGGACAGGCGCTCTCTTGGGGCCGCTCGCTTCCCTCACCCGCGTGGACGCTTGTAACCCCCTACTGCAAGCGCACCCGACCTGGGCGCGGGACGAACACGAAGGCTGCGGGATTTCCACCTCTCTCACACCCGTCTCCGGCCACCTCGCTTCCCCCCTTCGCGCTCGCCCACGCGCTCGACCCATCTGGGCTGGGGCACGCGGCACACTCACTCGTCGGCTTAGGGACCCCCCGGTCTCGAAACGCCGACAGGATTGTAATCTTTGTTTTCTAAATAGCTACCCTTGATGCAGTTTAAAATTCCCTTATCGTTAAATCTAAAAGTGCATAAGAATCTTTTTGTTGATATTCATGACATACATATGCACTAACATGGATATGATTTTTAAACTGTAAAAGGTACAATTAGTGATCCATACTCTCTAAAATTTGGAAACCCATATTTTCATATCTTAGAAATCTACTTAAATCGGTATCCATATGCTTCACATTGAATTGGATCACTAAGTTGTAAATTCCATGCATAACTTGTCTTCATGTTATGAATGCTTGTGTGACTAACCTTGATAAGCTAGGTGCACCCAAGGTCAAGCTAGGTTCATCATCGAGAAGGCAACACAACGATGTATCAAGAAAAGGAGAAAAAGGCTCCTATTCTTAACTGTTGCTTTTATCTGTGTGATTAAATATTGACTTGAAACCATGTAAGATGGTTGTCAAGTATATGTGGGTGCCTACACAAAGAGAAAGGCCACAATAAGCATTGTGTGGGTACTCAAGGCTCTTACTACTAATCTCAAAGGACCCAATTCAAATTGGGTACCAAGATATGAAGCTTAAACTTGTTTTGCAGGATCACTCCTTCAATGGATCAAGTTGGGTGTTCGATAATGAATGTATAAATCATATTTGGAGATAGTAGCAACGGTGGTAACAACTGAATCTTAAGTGCATATTTTTTTAAAATCTTATCTCCTTTGTGACTTGTGTAGCCACTAAGGAAGAAGAAGCACCTGAGGACATACATCAGTTGTTGATTATGAAATAAAGGTCCAATTGGAAGAAAAATGAATCTTATCATATGATCAATAATTCAAAACTATGTGATGTATTATCTCTCTCTAATTAATTTGGATTTGATTCTTCCATATTAGACACTCACCATAATATGTCTTAAATTAGACCTTTGGACTTCATTGAAAAACCATGCATATCTAAATCTATGTCATTCAATAATATATTGTGTATAAGGGATTAAGGGAAATTTAGTCCATATTATGAGGTTTCTTTATTTTTAGCAACTCACCTGCCTTCCACATAAAAAAAGGGTTGCTAAATAAGAAACTAGTGCTTGTGCTACTAATGCCATCTCTTGTGTTGAGTTTATCCATAGAAAATCTATGTTAAGAGATGGTGCTTGTTTTAAATTGGATAAATCACAAGCTTAAAGGATACTATTCAACTAAAGTAAGATGAAGTTGACAAGAGACCAAGGTATGAAAACTTCCTATCCTTCAGTTGTTTTAGTATTCTATCCTTAGTGGGATGTACCATAGTATAGGTTAAATTCATTGCATTATAAAATGTTCAATAGTGCATATAACTTTGACATCAACTATATGTGTGCACTAATTTAAAGGAATTTAGTCTATCCTTTTGGGTTTCAAGAATGATGGTTCATTTTCATCCACATATAAGGATCATCATTTGTGAAACCTTCCCATGTGTTTTTAATGCTCTCTTTTCTAAGTGTTTGAATAAGGTCCTTCCAAGTGCTTTCAAGATGGATTCAAAATCTACGGATATAAGAGTCTTGGTTATTTCAATCATTGAGTTTCAATGGGTCTCATATCATGTATGATTGAACCATGCTAAGATGAATGAAGTTCAAGATTGCCTGGTTGGATGAAATCATAAAAGAAAAGAAAGCACAATCATTCAAGAAGGGAGTTACACTTTTTGTCAACCAAATAATGAAGATGTAGTGACATATTTATATGATATCCTTCATTATGAGGTTTGAGGTTCATATTAGCATGCTTTACCCTTTAGGATTTCAATTGATATACTTTCAGTTCTTAAACTTTCAATTGGTTTGATTTTCATCGTCTATGTAAAGCATGTTATGTTAAACCAAGATATAGTGCAAACATCTCCTTTAACCTCATATTGTTGATGTGCATAAGTGTACTTTGTGTACTCTTGCATGCACAAATTGAGGAAGAGTTTAGCCTATATCTTGTGAGGCTAATGATTTCTTCAAGTTCATGTTTTGTAGTCTCACACCTTGGAGAACATCAAATGAGGATGAGTGGTTCCAAGGAAATGATCAAATATTTACCACATGTCACCCCATGGATTAGTTCTATTGGGGAACGATATGTGTTCTCTAGCATAAATTCAATTGTTTCAAATATATTATGCCTTGACCAAGATATATGATGAACTCCTCTAAGAATCTTAATTGAATCAAGTGCATGTTACAAGTAATTCGAGTACTTGATGCATACATTTAGGGGGAGCTCATTCTATATCTTGTGTCCTTAAAGACTAACATTTTCTTTTAGTGAATTTGTGTAGTTCTTTGAAGAGAATGAGTTTCTCTTGATCGTTTAAAGAGGATAAGTTTCTCTTTGAAATGTCAAGCCTATCAAAAGCTAATATAGAAATTCATGATTATAATGAAAACCATATGGCATGGAACAAAGGTGTGTCACTCCATGAACTATTGTATTACATTTGTGTATCTAGGCTCTTACAAGTCAGTGTATGCATGTATATGCAATATCTTAAGTCACATCATAAGGTTGCACTTGAATCTTAGCTTAAAATATTGCATATCATGTCTATTAGTATACCTTTTGATTATGAGTAATTCCTTAAATTGGTGCAATTTCATATTTTTATACTTTATTTTTACCAAGGTTCAAATTGTAGAACTTAATCCCCTGACCTCACAAGTCCAAGTGCATAAGCTAAACAAGTATTCATCACTTGTATGCACACATTTAGGGGGGAGAATGGTCTATAATTTGAATCTTTGAGACTAACTTCATTTTCAAGTCTATTATGTGTGTAGTCTCAAATTAGAAAGGAATCTTCAAGCAAAGACAATCGCTTCCACTGCAAATTTTGATGGGTATCAAAGATTCTTTGCTCCAATAAATGTATCTTCTATACATTTCATAAGAGAATGGGTTTCTCTTGTATATGCTACTCCAACGTCATCTAAAATTGGTAAATATGTATCACATCCTTTTGGATTGCAAATGTCTGAAGTAGCATAGCTTATAATTTCTCTTGTCTAGAACTTAATCGATTAAATAGTGCACATGTTCCTTATGTTGCATGATTTTGTTCAATTGATACTCCTTGTATGCCAATGGTACTTTAAGTTGCAAATAAGTACTCTCAACAGGTATCAATTGAATTCATATATATGTGTGCACTAAAACTTGAGGAGAACTTAGTGTAATATGCAATTAGTGATCTGATTATCTATCAAATTGTATCAATTGGTGGTTTTCAATTGATATTTTTCGTACATGACCACTAGTTGTATAATTCATACTTGTGCAATTTTCATGCTGCCTCTTGTTATGATAAGAAAATGCTAGGTGACATCTAGACTCCAGGTATCAAGATTTATCTTTCAATTAGTATGACAATATTCATTTGATATTTTGGACCTATGTCAAAATTATACCAACAAGAGCTTGCAAATGAATTGTAAATCCAACACAAGTTTGGAACTCCCCTTGAAAAGGTAAAATGCAAAGGTACATCACTTCATGTCACTTATCCATTACCTTTGTGCCATCTAAGGATCCTTTTCATGATAGTGTGTTCAAATCTCGCTTAATCATAATTTCTACCCTTTATATTCTTTGTATCCTTTTTGGAGATTTATGACAAAGGGGGAGAAATTTTGCATTAAAGCTTACCTTCAGTCTTATGTAACTAAGTGTTAGAAGACTTTTAAGAAGGGGAGATATACTTAACAAAACAAAAGGGGGAATCATAAGAAAAACATAAGATATAGAAAGTTGATAAGTGCATCCTATGTCTTGAGCATCACGTTTATTTTATGACACACTGCACTTCATGAATAGTATGATATAAGTTATCTCCATACTTTGACCCAAATATGTGCTTTTGGTATTTGAGTACAAAATTGGTATTTTCTGAAATACACATATTTAGGGGGAGGAAACTATATCATAGGATTCAAAATCTTATTTATCAAATCTTATGTAAGCTTTAAATGTGTTGTCATCAATCACCAAAAAGGGGGAGATTGAAAGTGCATTCATCCCTTATGTGAGTTTTGGTGATTTGGATAACAACACATTTAAAGGTCTAACAAGTTTGCTAGGTGTTGAACAGGAAATTCAGTATGATGAACATACTTGAATAGTGTATAATGATCAGTGAACAAGGTTCAACACAAGGTCAAATAACCAGTGAGACAATGCAAATGGATATAATATGGTCTCTATATTGGTTTGAATATATGGACAAGTCCTGAGAAATCACTATGCATAAATATGATCATAATAGAGGTTGAAGTGATTAAGAGGATTGGTCAAGCCAGAGTGAATGAGATATGAGGAATCATGAATTGGCTTAACCATATTACTATCAGTCCATATATGCTTCTATGAGAATCAAACTAGAGCTTGATTAATCTTAACAGTTATATCTAGATGACATTCAAGCAAGATTCACAATATTGAAGAAATGATTCTCTCAATGGATGCTCAATATGATGTGACTCAAGAATGGCTTGATATGGTGAAGATAGCAAGGAAAGGGCTTCGAGGAACTAAGCGAAGGTGAAGGCCAAGCGACGGCTTGTGGACCGAGGTACCATGGCTAAGGTGAAGAAGAGAGTACTTGCACTAAGTCGATGAACTAATCAGCTATGAAGAGTTATAATATGTTGATGCATCAGTAAAGTGACTTGAAGCCATGATTTGAACTCATATATGGTGAAATGGTACAAGTCACAGGGTTTGCTTTGTGTTTGCTTCAAAAGGTGAGACAAGGATGTTTGTGATCCTTATGAAGCAACACCATGGAGAAATCACACATGAGACACCAATGACTCAAGGAGTTTACTTAATTATATTTTATTTAACTTGAGTATAGGAATCGTCGTACTATCAAGGGGGATCCATAAAGAAGGTTGGTGTTGGTACTAAAGCTCAAAATCCTTGAAAACTTCCATTTTACCCTGGTTTCACTTCGATTTTCTCAAAATCTGTGCAACAGTTCAAAAACCGGTTCAACCGGACCTAAAACCGGTTCAACCGGTTTCTGCACTGTTCCCCTCTGTCACTGCCAGTCTGCCAGTCAGTCCTGTGAGAAAAAGTCGTGTGTAGTTTTTTTGGAAAACCGGTTTAACCGAATTTTGAATCCGGTTCAACCGAATTTGAAACCAGTTGAACCGAATTTGAAACCGGTTCAACCGAATTTGAGTCCGGTTCAGTCTCCGGCTGAGTCCGCCAGTGAACCAAAAACCGACTGGTGGAATCCGGTTCAACCGGTTTTAGAACCGGTTCAACCGAATTTCAGTCAGATTTCCCTAACGGCCACCAGCTTTTGGGGCACCTTTATATACACCTCCCACACTCTTCCCCACAGCAGAGCACGCACAAAACTCCATTTCTAACCTGAGAAACACCTCTCACTCTCTCTCACACACCTCTTGCCTCTCCCATTTCAAATCTTTAGAGAGAAATCTTTGAGTGAGTTTGAGAGCTGCGGTTTTTGTGCTTCATCTCCAAATCTCTCTTGCTCTTCTTGATTCGAGCTTTAGTACTACATCGAGTTCTTTGTTGATTCATTACTCTTGGAGCTTCTAGCTCCTAGACGACTAGGTGTCTCTTGTGAGTCTCCAAATCTTGTGGAAGACCACAAGAAAGTTTGTATTACCCGCTCGTTTGAGCAAAGATTATTGTGTGGGCTTGACCTTTGTGGTCGGCAAAGGGAGGATTAGGGTTGAAAGAGACCCGGCTCTTTGTGGGTGCCTCAACGAGGAAGTAGGGCACCTTGGTGGTGTGACCGAACCTCGGGATAAATCTTGTGTCTCTTGTGTTCTTGCTTATTGTGTGTTTGTGTTCTTCGCTCCCTCACCATTCCGTGGAAGATTTGTTCATATCTTTTTGGTGTGTGGATTTTGAGAAGTGCCCTTCTCAGATCTACTACTTTGAACCCTGTGGATCATTTAGAACATCTCATTTCCAAAGTTAACTGGGTGAATTTCGAGATCAATTCAGTTTTACCCAGTTTGCTTCTAGTTTTTGTTGAAAAAGTTTTAACTTGCCTATTCACCCCCCCCCCCCTCTAGGCAACTTTCAAAAGGTGGGTGCATACCTTGCCAATGACCATTTGAAGCTCCTGGAGCTCGGCGCTGCGCTTCAAGAGTGAGGTCTCCGCCTGAACCTTCGCAGCAATGGCGCTGCCACGGGCGAGCGAGAGCTCGCGGGCCTTACCCTCTATCGCCGCCTTCACCTCTTCTATCGCCTTCTTGGCATTCTAGGCTTGAGAGAACATCTTTTGGAGCTCTATGAAAGAAATGGTCTAAAGCAACTCGGAGCACTAGATAACAAAAACACAAGGCCAAGAGAAGGGTTGACCTTCGGCTGCATTGCGCTCTCTTAAGAAATTTGAGTTCACCTGCCCTAGACGAGTGTTAGCCTCTCTGAGGGTCGACTCGGCCTCATTAGCATGTAGTCTCGTCTCAAGGAGCACACATTAGACTTGGGACCTCTCCCCAAAAGATGATCCAGGTCGCCCCACGTGTCATTGCAATCCGTGTGCAAGTGTGTCGCCTCGCTTTGAAGCTGGCTAGCCTCAGAACGGAGCGCAACAAGCTCGCGCTCCCTATTCTCAATAATGGCGGCCCCCACACACAACAGCTCTACCTCCCGCTGGCTAGCCAATAGTGCTTCCACACAAGGCACCAACCGCATGAAAAGGTGCTACAAGGAGTGATCGGGAAATCAGCTAAACGTTGGTCAAAAATTAACAAGCAAAGATAGACAACTAGTAAGGAGCACTCACCTGACCATAGGGTATAAAATCTTGCATCATCGACACACGGGCAATTGAAACTGCCTCCCCGAAGCTATCGAGCATGCGCTCGATAGTCTCCAAGCTTATGTCGGCTAGGGACGAGGCCGACTTGATGCACTGCCACTCCTCCACCTCTATCCCCTATCGTTCCAAGCCTTTGAAGGTGAAGGGGGGAATCTCCCCATGACCTTCTTCAGGCAGCGCAGGCAGCACGTCCCCCGCAGAGGTAGAAGCAACTATGGTCGATGGTAGCTGTACATGGTACCTAGTGACCGCCATAGGCAACAATGCAGCCCCGGATGATCGCTCGCCGCTGCAATGCCTAGGGGAAGGGGGCCAGGGGCGGCACCGGTGAAGTGACAAACGCCACCTCTTCCAAAACCACCCCAGCCTTCGAGACCTCCTCCGAGGCGAACATAGGTACCGACAGCTCGAGGAGGGCCACGTCAGGGACAGTCGCTCCCATCATCTCTTGAGCGACTAGTGAGGTCAGCGTTCCTGTCATTGGAGGAGCGATCGCCGCATCGACGGGCGGGACATCCACAACGGCCAAGGGAGCCATTCTCGCCAACGCTGGCAGTGCGAGGGTCTGAGAAGCCAAGGCACCCCCTTTGCCGCAAGAGTCGCATCCTTCACCGTCATACGTGACACATACACACTAATGGAGGAAGTCAGAGAAAACATAGAACATAGATGGAAACCAAAAAAAGAAGAAGCAACAAAGCCCAACATGCCGGGAGGAGCACTTCCGGGTGACCACAAAGCCCCTCTTTGGTCGGCCAGACCGACCAAAGGACCAATACGTGATCGAATATGGAAGGACTCAATGAGATGCCCCGACGGGTTGAGCCCCCAATGGGACCACTCGCCTAGACCTAACCTTACTGGAGGATGGTTGGATCTCACTAGGATAACTTGTTTGCAGCTCGACGGCCTCCTTCCCCCCGCCGACTAGGTCGGTTGAAGGCAGCCATCCTCTCAAAAAGGACCTTGAAAGGCCTTCAGAGGGGGGACACATGCATATCATGGATAACTTGGAAGATAGCCAATTTGAAAGACCACCACCCAAGACTGCGCCTGGCTCCAGCACTCAATGGACTCACGCTCAGCGTGTGGCGACCATCGCAGGAAGGGTCCGTCCCTAAATTATACGAATACTAAATAAACCCCCAAGCAATCCACATGGATTGCTTGGGGGGGCTCAAGGGCTATATTGTCACACCTGGGTTTCGGGGGCACTAAGACCTGGTCGCGAACGTAATCACCAAGTGTGCTGGGACCAAGTCTCACACATATGATGACCCATGATACAGAAACGAATGTCACATCTTTACTATATAATAGGAGTTATGTACAAAATAAATAAATAATTACATCATATGAAGACAATGATCCAGCAACCCAAAGTTGTCTGGGAGACGACGGCCTAGACCTCTCACGAACTCATCACAACATTCACCATGCGCCTCATCATGCGGTACTTGTTCTTGACCTATGGGGGTGTGAGACAACAAGGGTGAGCTCACATACGTTCATCGCTCAACAAGTTGTGGGGAATAATGTGCATGAACCCGCCAAAGGTGGGAGCTCATGTGAAGTGTAAGGCTTACCAAAGAGGATGATTGAAGCTAAGCATTGCTTTTAAAGTTGGTCAAAATTTTATTTGCAGTTACTAAGTGTATATAGATACCAAAAAAGTAATAATAGATCAAAATTAATAATAAACCACAATGTGATGCAAATGACAAATTGAATTTAATTCTATAAATTAATCATGTGAGAGTCCTGAGTTGCTCATGACCGCGAGCACGTCTAGTATACCAGTTTTACACTTCGCAGAGGTGGTACCCTTTACCAACAAGTCATGTTACCCATCTGCCACGGGGTTGTATGGGCCCCATACACCTCTACCAAGGAAGTGAGGCAAGGTAACACTACGAGTCCTTTACAAAGTTCCACTAGCTTCAGAAAACATGCTACAGTTTCTAAGAAGAGCAATGCAGGAATCCCCGTTTGAGCGTCATCGCAGCAAAATCAACCCGAGAACCTCCCTGCACGCCTACTCCCCTACTTCCCTTGCCCCTTTCAGGTAAAGTAGTCCTCCACTAGCTTTCCTAATTAGTCAGCCAAGGGCGTCCCATTCCACCCTTGTGGCGGCACGTGCTTCTCAAGTTAAGCTCGATGTTCCAATTAACATAATGCTCTTATCATGAACAGAAATAGAACAATAATAATAAAGAATGAGCATGTGTAGTAGTTATCTCAACACCCAAAACCATATATAGCAATAGCAAAGACTACCCAAAAGTTCAGGGGTAAACAAGGTGTAAAGATGACCAAACTAGGGTGACTATTGGGTCCCATCAAAATTAAGCCTATGCATGATAAAATGATTATATAGAACATTATTGGATAAATAAAAGTGATCAAGGGCACAACTTGCCTGGGACTCGAGATTACAGGTACCAGGATGATCTTCAGATTCTCGAAACCTCACTACTATTTGTAGTAATCCAAACAAACATGGTATAGGCAAAATTAACATCACACCAAACAGAAGCACAAACTAAATAATAATGATCTACGCATCATAACGAGATCGCGGGTTCAGGAATCGCTAAAATCGGAATACGGTTAAGGAGTTGTGTTTTAAGGATGATCCATGTGATTTAAATATTAAACTGTATTATAAATTGATTGGTATACACCATATGAGAGAATATTTTATAAATAATTAACTCAACTTTAATCTCAATTATAACTTGAATAGTAATCATATTATAGTCAAATTATAATTTATAGACCTGTCAATCTTGATTAGTAAAATAAACCTACTACTTAAAGGGTAAACGGATATCTAATTATAATAGCATGTGATATATCGAAATAAGGTTCGCTACTATGTTGAAAATATTATTACAAAGCCAACGCAACTAGAACGGACTAAAACAGAGTTAGATCGCAAAAGTTATGGATTTTCTAAGTTTATTGAATCTCTTTATACCCTAAATCCATTTCTGATTTTTATTTTTGTAATACCCAAAGAGTTTGGACGGCGAAAACAAAATCCAGAGAGCACATGGGCTGTTCTGAAAACGCTAGGACTTAAGTTTAATACCTTAACACTACCCTGCGGGTTCATTTGTATGATCCACAGGGGCTCTTTAGCAAAAAGGCAACGACGAAGAGGTATTGGGGACCTAGAGCTGCCCGATCAAATATGGATGGTCCTGATTAAATGACCCACATACCCGAACCAGTACATGATCACGATCCTTGCTCCCGAGATCAACGGCCCGGATCGCACGTACGAAGGGATATGCCAAGCTCTAATCCCTATCGTCCATTGGGAATCGACGGTCAAGGTTCTCTCCCTCCTCCGGCCAGAGCCTCAGAGACGCACCGGCACCCCATGGCAGCACTGCTCGCCGGCGAGGCCATGGCCGATGCCCCGCTGCCCGATCCGCAAACCAACGAATTCAATCGCCACAAGAAGGACCAAGCGGAGGATGCAGAGAGGGTCTTACCGGTCCTCGGAGTTGCGAAACCTTTCGCCGCGTAGTGCAGCGGCATGGCGACAACGATCAAATTCTGACAAGAAATTGCCCAACCGTGAGTCCATCTCGACGCTCGCAACCCATGCATGGACGTCACGCACACCATGGAGATCCCAGTGGCCAAACAACATGCCCCAAATCCTAAGCGAATCCAGAACGCAGTTTAGGCGGAGGTTTTTTTTCTCTCTGCACCGGTCCGTGGTGGAGGGGCATCCGACCCAGAGCTCTCCGGTTGATGGCTAGGGGGTGGCCTCGTATATGTATTCAAGGAGGGTCAGGGAGGCCGAATTTTTTGTATTTTAGCCCTTAAATAGAAATAAATTCACGTTTAGACCTAAAAAAATTTTAAATGCAGTTTTGGACCCTTAGCTCGGCGCCATAGGCTGTGGCGCCGAGCTAACACAGCTCGGCGCCACAGCCTATGGCGCCGAGCTGTGACGTGGCCGCAACGGCTAGCTGCGTCCAGGGCTGACCTGGCGCTGACGTGGCGGCGGCGCGGCCTCGTAGCTCGGCGCCACAGATCTTGGCGCCGAGCTACGAATTCCTATAAAAACGCCCGCGCGGCTGGCCGAGAGCAGCTCATTTCATCCCATTTCCAAACTTCGTAAAAATTTCCTGGATTCAAAGATTTGAGTTGGTTCACTTCATAGACCAAGGTATGATTTCGAACTGATTCGTTTTGTATATTAGGTTTTTAGTTTAATAATTTGTATACACCTATTATATTATCATTTCGATTATTAGTTTGTGTAAACTTATTATAAAGCATATTAGGTATAAGTGATAATTATAATCGTTTATTAGATGAAAGACATGTACCGAGAGGCGTTGTGGCAGAAGAGAGGTCATCCTCGGGAGTTATATCCGGACGTATCTAGTAAGGATGCTCCTGTTCCTCCTGAACTCCCCGTGCCTAACTGTGACTGTGGCAGACTGGCTTGGGTACATCAATCACAACATCCAGACACGGCTGCTCGCTGCTACTACCTTTGTGGCACTTTGGACGTACGTAGCTTATGACTTATCACTTAATTTTGTTCGCATTCATTTTTTTGTAGATATGTAATAGTGCATCTTTCCATTATTTTAGGGACATCAGAAGTGTTTCTTTTTCCAGTGGATCGATGGTCCTGATAAATTTGACCCTCGATATCTTCTTTTCGTTAATTGGTTGAGTGGAAAGACCAGTCATGAGCGTTTTAAGCGTTGGGTACCTCCTCCCCCGAATCCTCCACCAATGACGGATGAGGAGAAGGAGGTAGCAACAGAAAGACGGATGGACTCACCACCTCGATGCGATTGTGGAGACCGTGCTGTCATCGACGAAGACTATGACAAGCAGTTCTGTTGTCCGAACATTGATTATGTGAGCCCATTGATACGCTAAATGTATAAACTAGTTTTTATTTACAATAAATTACTAATTTTTTCTCTTGCAGCCATACGGGTGGCGTAAGTGTCGTTTCAGAGAGTGGTTGTATGGTCCTTTGTCCCATTGGCCAGAGCCAGAGGTAAAGGAAAAGAGATACATGGGGTGGGCGGCAGAAGAGGTCAAATTTGATCCAGTACTCTGCAAATGTGGTATTGAAGCTAAGTATGGATTAGTTCCTTCGGAGCTTGGTGTTGGATATTTTTGTGGACATATGGTCGATTACGATGAGGTTGGTATTTTTTTTGCACCAGATGTAATGTTATAGCGGTACTTACTATTTTTTTGTAGGAGACGAGGAAATGCAGTTGGGAGAGTTACGACGACAAAGGAGAGGTGATGCGCACAATAGAGTCCAAGAGAATAATGGGACAGAAGATGCGTTGTGGATCTCGACTCGTTGATTCGTACATTAACGATCGCATACGCGACATGCGTAGGGAAGCAAAATATGCCTTTTATGATAGCCCGAAGCGTGCAGAGTATAGGAGGTTGAAGGCGGCAGATGAGAAGAGAGCACAGGATGCAAGGGAATGGGAAGCGGCTCAAGCCGAGAAACAGATGTTGGATAATCTTGCTGATCGCCTCAAGGGAAGTAAGTGAGATAAATGATATTATAATTATGTTAGTACAATTTATTTATCCTGACTTTGCTAACTTAATTTTCTCATTATATTTGCAGAGATTGGAAGCGGTGTAAACTATTTGGCCGATGAGGCGCATGCGAGATATGTTCAGGATAAAATGGCAACGGTTGAGCTGATGGAGGAGGAGGACGACGACACATCTAGATTGAGTGAGCTTATCGCCCTCGCAGAGGCAGGATTACATGAAGAAGAGGAGGATGACACGTCAAGGTTGAGTGAGCTCATCGCACTAGCTGAGGCAGGATTACGTGCTCAAGAGGAAGAGGATGAGTTTATGTCACAGGCCGCCGCAGAGGTAGAGGCAGCTTATTACAAGAAGAAGGCTGATGAGGCTGAGGCTGAGGATGAGCTATTCTCCCAAGCTGCAGATGAAGCAGAAGCCAATTATTACAAAAAAACTGGTGAGAAGTGTGATGCAGGACAATGCAGCAAGTGGAATGAGGTTGTTGTTGAGGATTGCGCGACGGATGACTCCGAAGATGAGTTACTCATAGATTGTGATTCAGACTGAAGAATTGTAGCCTATTATGTAGTATTTACGTATCAAAAATAATTTAGAACTCTAAAGATGCGTTACTTATTGCTTATTATGTTTTTTAAAGTTCACAAAAATTTTTTGCAAGAGTTCCCCTTGTTTTATTAACAACCACAGTTCAAATAATCACATATTATAAGACATATAAGCATTTCAACATATAATACATCACAAAATAACATCGAATATAAAAACATCCACAGAACATAGTTCTTCATACAATGTCCACAAACAAAGTCCAAAATACAAGTTCCACAACACATAGTCCAAAACACATAACATAGTTCATATTACAACGTCTCCAGCATAAGTCCAAATCACACAGTCCATATCACAAAAGTATTCATTTCCTCCTAGTCTTACCCTTGCCCTTGGCCCCAAGAGCGTCGGTGCCTGGAGTGTAAGGGTCTCGTGGACGCCTTCTACGTGGTGTCAGCTGTGATGGCTGAGTTGTAGGAGCATCCTGCAACTGAGACGGTCCAATCTCCACCTGACCTGCGGCGCCAGCGCCAGCGCCAGCGTCGTCGTCGTCGTCGTCGTCATCGTCGTCCTGGGCCACGTTCTCAAACGTGTCCCGCGTCGATCGCGACGAGCTGAGTCCTGCTGTAGATGGTCCAACTGCACAAATGGGAGGCTGAACCTCCTGCTGCATACGAGGCACAGGCAGCTGCACGTCAACGCCCGCTAGAGAACGGTATCCACACCGAGCCGCTGCTCGACGAAGACGACGTGATACCCTCTGTAATCGAAATGTTAGTTAAAGACATATGTTACAACATACAAATAAACAAGTTTTCTGTTAGACATTGATACTCACTGATAGTAACGATAGCGTAGTAGTATCTGAAGTTCTCTGTGAGATACGCTCGAGTTCAACAACAGATACGAGCATAGAGTTTCCCTATCACAAGTTAAGACATTAGGATGCTCAAAACTAGACATATCCCATTGAATTGAAATCTCTAATTTTAGTAAAGAAATAGTTACCACTCTATCAAGGATTGGAGCAGCCTCAATTTGGGACCCGTGCCGAGCAGCTATGTCGAAAGCTGTGTCTTCGTCGTCTGACGATTCTTGCTCGGCGTAGTCTGCAGCTGTCCACTGTCCCTTCAGCTTGCACCTAGTCACACCAGAATACCAAATCAAATACCTCCGGAAGTTGTAGTTTGTGTGCGCCTGGTCATTCTCATAGTTAAGATCCCCCTGCTGTTCCCATTCATCAATGTAATCACGATGGTGCGTCTCGAAGTCTGTGACCTTCTTCTGTCTCTGTCTGTCGAACCTGCAAAAGGTAGAACCATATATTAGCGACTAACTGATATTTCAATTATTAGTTAGAATAAAAAGTGCATGTAGTAACTCACTTATGAAGTTCTATTGAAGTCGAGAATGGCTCCACCGGAAACTCCTGGCGCAATCCGAACTGTCGAGCAACTCTGTGGGGCAAGTGGTACTCAACAGCATAAAAACAGATGAGGGGACACCTCATGAGGTAGATGTCCTCGTCTATTGAGCACATGCTGCTCAACTGTATGCTGGCGAAATATGGATCAAGATACGGTTGCCAAGTCACCTGCAAAAGTTTTAGAAAGCCCATGTAAGCACGCTGGTGTCGTGTGATAAAAGTAGAAAGGACATGTAAAAAGAAAAAAGGAGACAACTCACCATCGAAGGAGTAAGTGCGTCGAGCTCGTTTGAGTACTCCACGTAAGCACGCTGGTGTCGTGCGAATGGCTCCTCGACCTGGTCCCAGCGGTAAGCAGCCATGGGCTTAAGCCGATGTCCGGCTACCACGAACCACTCACGAGGAGGAAACTCTCTGGGTCGCCCGACGGGTATGTGTGCCCACATCCACAGCTGTAGTAGGTAGACACATCCACCTAAGCTGGCGGTCCTCGACGAACGACGACAAGCCTCGCAAAGTTGCCTGTACAGGAAGGCCAACACTGCTGAAGCCCAGCTGTAACCTCCGGTCGTATCCCAGTCAGTCAGGCAGGGCAGAAACATCCATGACGCGCTGTCGCCTGTCGCGTCTGGAAAAAGAACTGAACCAAAGAGATGGAGAATCCAAGCTCGACAATGGTATCCAACCGTCTGCTCATCTGCACCAGGTAGACACTGCCCAAAGCTCTGCCTAAGCCAGGTCAGTGGGACTCCGGTGTTGTGGCTACCTCGTAGCTCATCCGGAAGCAGTCTCCCAAGAAAGGCCTCCACCCTCTGCCTCCAACCGCCTGGTGATGCCTGACCGGTCACTGGACGACCCATAATGCTGAGACCAAGAATCTTCTGGCAATCTTCAAGCGTCACGGTCATCTCACCGCAGGGAAGGTGGAAAGTGTGAGTCTCTGGCCGCCACCTATTGGAAGACAAAAGAATACAAAATCATTAGTATGCAAAGTAGATTTGATAATTGTAAATATTAAACAACTAGAGAAGTCTTTACCTGTCGACCAGAGCCGTCAACGCCGCTGGGTTGAAAGTGGGCAGCCCACGGCGGACCTGGTATGATAAGACGTCCAAGCCAGCCCTCTGTAGGAGAGGAGTGTACCTCTCATCGTACCTCATCTCCTCCAGAAACCGGTCGTGGGTCCGGACCCGCAGAACGGGCAACACCTAGCAATCAAAAGAATTTTCATTAGTCAAATATAGGCCGCATATATTAATTCGAAAATTTAATTTATGTACAAAATATTACCTCTCCCTCTGCGGTGAGACGGCCCCTGTGGTGCTCGTCGTAGTGAGGGTCCAGCAAGTGGAACTGCGCCATCCTGCAAATTAAGATATCAACATATTAGAATATAAGTTGTGTACAAAGTGTAACAAAAATATCGACATATTAGAATAAAATTAGGGTATACAAAAATATATCACACCTGACTAAGTGTCCAAATGCATGTACGTGAGTTGTGGCCAAGTCTACCGCATTTTCCGCATTCATTCTGCTCTGGGTCCACGAGAAAGGGGGACGCTCGTCCTCTCCTACTGCGACCGGAAACCTGATCCATAACCATGTTGCACCGGCTCCTTTTCCTACTACCACGTTTGTCCCATCGATGCGCTGGATCAGCAACGTATACCGGACCGGTGTACGTTGGCCATTGTGACTCATCAAGAAATGGCTCAAAACGAGGGCTCCAGGTACGTACTAAGCTCTCTACACTGAACTCAGAAGGTATTCTGCTCTCAAATGCAAAGTTACGATGACGTGCGGCCGCAACATAATGAGAACATGGAAAATGGTATTGTCTAGGTTTACCACATCCGCACCAGAATGCATCAAGTAACACGACATGTGTCCTCGAAGGTCGCACCTCACCGTCGGAAGTTATGCCGCCTAGTGTTGTTACCTCGTATTTACCCAGCTCCTCATCAAAGCATTGTACCTCATGTCTATGGGCACGTTCCTTTGCATTATTAAGGTGTGATGTTGGTTTAGGTGCCCATCTCTGCCCTCGGGTCTGCATTGCCTTGGCCTGCGCGTGTCTATCATTAAACCAAGCCACAAGCCTATAAAAAGTGAATGTTACTATAGCATTGACTGGCATGCCCCGTATACCCTTGAGCACACTGTTAAATGACTCGGCCATGTTGCTAGTCTAAAACTCGAACCGCCAGCCACCTTCGTCGTAGGCCCTTGTCCATTTCTGCGGTTCCCTCAGCAATCCAGCAATCCAGTTCTTACCTTCAGCATTTGTTGCATCTTTTAGTTCCTTCAACTTATCCTCGAAAAACGAAACCTCCAACTGACGACATACCTCCTCAAAAAGGGGGAAGTTAGCCTTGCTATGATCCTTTCGAAGAAGATTTTCTGCTAGATGTCGAGTGCACCATCTGTGGTGCATGGGTGCGTAGCCAGGAATCTGCTCTTGCACTGCATTAAGAATACCTTGGTGTCTGTCAGATATGACACCAACCTCGCGTCCAGGGCCTACGACATGGATGCGTACAAGCCGCAAGAACCAAGACCAACTATCTCTGTTCTCCCTCTCCACCAAAGCAAATGCCAAAGGAACCAGTGAGTTGTCTGCGTCGCATGATATGGCAACCAACAATGTGCCCTTATACTTCCCAAGCAGAAAAGTACCATCAATAGAGAGCACGGGACGACAATGCCTGAAGGCCTCTACGCACTGCGAGAAACACCAGAAAGCACGAAAAAATATCTCTTTGTCGTTCCTCCATTCATTAGGTTTGGGGATGTACTCGTAATGCATGCCTGGGTTTTTTGCTTTCATTGCATTGAACAATGCTGGTAACTTCTCATAACCCTCCTCCCAATCCCCGTATATCATCTTCCATGCTCGCTGCTTTGCCCTCCATGCTTTCCCATATTTGATCCTGTAACCAAACAGCTCCGAAGTCATGGTCATAATTGACTTCACCTTCAAGTTTGGCTGACCCTTCAATATCCCCAATATCCTTTTCGCAATCAGGGTAGATGTCAACTGACGATGCTTAGAGCTCAGCTCTGTCTGGGCACAAGTGTGTGGACCTACAATTTTGGTGATCTTAAACTTTCCGGTGTCCTTCTGCCTTCGGGCACATACCCTCCAATTACATTCTGGCACCTCGCACACAACAGTGTAACGACGCTGTGCATACGAATGTCTCACCTTGAACGGCCTCTTCCGGTTCACAGAATATTCCTGTAGCCATCGTCTCAGTGTAGGCAGATCCTTGAAAAGTAAGCCAACCTTAATCTCAATGATGTCGGCGTTATCCGGAGCCTCTAGCAGTTCATCGTCACGTCCTTCAGCATACACACGGGTGGAATGACTTAAACTGCTAAATTCATGTACTGCAGGGTCTCGCTCCGGACACAAACGTCTTATGAGTTCAATTTCTTGCTCGGTCATTTCTTGAACCGGACGGTCATCATCAGAATCTAAGGCCCGTGCAGCTTCATATGGCTCCTCCTCATCCTCAATCTGAACATCAACACTATTGGATGCCCTGCATATGTTGTCCATATTATATGACACAGGCACATCAATCTGAACATCAGCATTATCGATATGTGGAGATCCTGCATCGGGTCGTAGCAAGAAAAACCACATTAAAAAGTCTAATCAAACGAAATAACGATGGATACGAACAATGTGTCGAAGACACTTACTAGGATGATCGTGAACTGGATCATACTCTTGGGGGGGTACCACCGCATTAGAAGCCCCACAAACGCCAGGAATAGGACGAGAAATCCCATACTCGTGCGGACCCGATTGAGCATCGGGCACAACAACGACTTCTTCATGAAGCTCTACCAAAGGAGCTTCAATACGAGATGCATTTGGCAATTGTGGAGATAACCCGACTGGACCTTCGCAATGACTAACAGGTAACTTTTGAATAACCACATCCAAACATGGTGGAACCATCGTCTTCACAATTCTTAAATATATCTCCCAATCATCTTCTGAAGTAATGGAGATCAACCGTCGGACAACTGTTCCATGTGTAATATGGGACAACAAACTCTGCATTGATATTCTAGGGTCGTTTATGTCCCACCTAATCTCCTCACAAGCTCGAGCCAAAAGCTTGTCAAAAGATGGTCTTTCAACGAACAACATGGTCACGATCTTCATACCATCAAAAGTAACACTCCCATAAGCATCTATCTCCACCCTTCCTCCATGGTATAGTGTTACTAGGCTGTCCATCTATTGCAAAAATGGATTACTAACTCAATAATGGCTATATACTTAAGCCTACTAACGTACTAAGTAATAAATATATATTAACTAATAACTATACAGTAAATATTAAATGAACACATCAAACGAAATTACATAATCTATAAATAATGTACGAAAACAATGTATACCTGAACGCGTACGAGTCCAGCTAACGGTGGAGAAGGTTAAGTCGGACAAACACCTACGTACAAAAAAACCAATTGTCAGTAAAAAATTTGGCAGCACCTCCCCTGTAAAGTGATGTTTATAGAACCTGCGAATAAACGACAACACGATGGTTGCCAACACAGAAAACATGTAATATCAATGCGCTAACTATTTTAATAAAATCACTACGAATTTACTAAACACTAACAATATGCTAAGCACTAACAAGAAACTAGCTAACTATTTTAATAAACACTAACAACAAAATTACTAACTATTTACTAAACAATAAACAGTTTACTAACTATTTACTAACTTTTTACTAACTATTTACTAACAATTAACATTAACAACAAAATTACTAACTATTTACTAACTATTTACTAAACAATAAACAGTTTACTAACTAAGAAATTAAAAAAAAATTACCGGCGGCAAGGGGCGGGCTGGGGCGGTGGCGAGCAGGGCGGGCGGCGGCGAGCAGGGCGGTGGCGAGCAGGGGCGCGGCGGCCGCCGGTGGCGAGCAGGGCGGGCGGGCAGGCCGGGCGGGCGGCGGGCAGGCCGGGCTGCCGGCGGCGGAGCTCGGAGCTGGGCCCCCTCGCCGGAGCTGGGCGGGCGGGCAGGCCGGGCGGGCGGCGGCGGCGGCGATTTCAGGCGGGGGCGGGCGCGATTTCAGTGAAAAGAAACAGAGAGCGCGAGGAAGGAGAAAGGTGGCCTGCGGCGGTTATTTCCTAGCTCGGCGCCAAGATCTGTGGCGCCGAGCTAGGTGCCACGCAGGCTTCCAGGTCACACAGCTCGGCGCCATAGGCTGTGGCGCCGAGCTGAACAGCCTATGGCGCCGAGCTAAGGGTCCAAAACTGCATTTAAAATTTTTTTAGGTCTAAACGTGAATTTATTTCTGTTTAAGGGCTAAAATATAAAAAATTCGGTCAGGGAGGTATGGCTGCCACGAATCCTGGGCAGATGCGGAAGATCCCAATGAAATCGAGAGGAGTTTGTTCGCATCCCGACTACGACGAAGGAGACGCGGCTGGAATGTGGGTCCCACGCGGCTGGTGATAGGAGTGAAAGGTATGGGTGGGTGAGATCCTGACGGTGGGGTCCCACCAAACAGCGCCAAGCACATCCAGGCGTGAGCTGGGCTGAGGTTCATGCAAAGTGGGCTCGCGCGGGTAATTGCTATGGGCTGGTTAGAGCGTGGGGATAAGGAGCTGGCCCAGGTTCCGTTTTCTTCCCTTTATCTATTTTTTATTTCTATTCCATTTTAGTTTCTAAATTCAAATTTCAAGTTGAATTTAAATTTGTTTTTTATTCATACTCCATTTAAATACACCAACAAAACTCCGGCACGAATAAAAAATTATTTATATTATTTCATTCCTTTTTGCGTTGCTAGTATATGATCCATGAGAAAAAAATAATTCATCCATATGAATGACTACAGATTTTGTAGATTCTAGTTAATTTCAAATTCAACTTCCAATTTTCAATACCTAAGTTTAACTTTGAATAACTGAATTTTAATAATCCATTTAGTTATTTTAAGGAAGTAATTACAAGGTTAATAAAATCCTTATTAAAAGCATTTTAGAAAAAATCTTTTGAAGCACTTTCCGAATCTCCAAGACCATATTTAGGGTGTTACATATATCTAGCAGATGCGCTTGCGTGCACCCGAGATTTTGATGGTCAACAAGAATGGGCTCACGCTCAGTGTGCCGCGACCATCGCAGGGAGGGTCTACCCCTAAACTGCGCGAATACCAAATAAACCGCCAAGCAATCCACATGTATTGCTCGAGGGCTACATCTGGAAGATACGCTTGCACGCTCCTGAGATTTCAGTCCACAACAAAGTCTCCGTGCAACTCCAAAGAGTTGCACAAAGGCTCATGGGCTACTGTCGGATACTCAGGAACTGGGTACCCGAAATACACCCATGGCCTCTTTAAAAACAGCCCACCTGCCAACCAGGTCTTGGCCAAGCAACCCTGTGAAGCGGAGCGATGGACCAGGTCTCTGTCGAGCAACCTTGCGAGGCGTAGCGGCCGACCAAGTCCCCGTCGAGTAACCAAGCGAGGCAAAGCGGCCAACCAGGTCCCCACTAAGCAACTCGGTGAGGCAGAGTGGCTGACCAACCCCTGACCGAGCAACTCGGAGAGCGCGGAGGTCCCAGTCTAGTACTGCAGACCCGCATCAGCAAGGACAAGATGTGTCATCCCTAGGCCACGTCTGGACATACGTGCGGCACACCGAATGTACGCTGGGAGGTCACTATCCACACAACTGTACACCCCCTCGTACGGTCCCAAGTGTATCCCCACTACCTTGAGGGGCCAGTCAACCCCTGTCATGGGGGCCTTAGCACCGGAGTTTCTACAGTGACTCATATACCAGAAAGGACACGACAAATACACCATACCGGGTGTATGCCTACGCACGCCAAGTGATATAGGGCTCATGACGACAAGCAAAGTCGCGCTATGCACGGCCGCACCATGAGACTGACCCACGAACCCATCGCGCACTACTACGAAGACATTAGTTGTACACTCGCTGCAGGGACACGTATGACGAATGAGCGGGACAATACACCATACCGGAAGTACGGCTACACACGACCCTACGGACACATCATGAGCATTACGTCAACCTAGGGCAACATATTGTTCTCTTACCAGTAGAGAACAAGTCTCCTCTGTAAGGTCCTACACCTTGAGCTATAAAACCTTGAGCTATAAAAGGGAAAGTTCTCCTTCTTCCCACACACGCACCGGTTGTAACACGTCCCAAGGTAATACTACGATCAGTACTGCACTGGATAAGGGCTCGAGATCGAACTAGTATAAACCTTCTGTCTCAGTCTCCACGTTCGAGTCCCAACGATTCACCATTCAGAGTGAGTCCACGCTAGCATCCTTCACCGAACACAAATCTTATTGTCCCCCGATTTCCAAAACTATGACAATACTTTAGATCACTTATGAGTTACAATCCAACCGATAAAGTTTATGTCGCTTACACTCTGAGTTCCTCCATCTTTTACCTCGAGAGAACACCTCAAACGACGGCTACTCTCTCTTTGTTGCAAACACAAGATGTGATTTGTTGCATCAAGTTTTAATTTCAGGATCACTTGATCACAGTGTAAAAATATGAGATGTTCTCGTGTAAATGCTTGTCAGGCTGGCTACCAATCTTAAGCAGAACTTAGTTGATGAGCTCACTATAACAACCAACTTTGTTTAGTTTACCTTTATCAGATGAAAGCTGTCATTTATCCTCTAAGCTCTTTCATACTTACTCATTTATCATTCACTAAGGCTGTGGGTTAAACCTTCTGTTGCCTGTGATCAGCAGGGACTTGCTTCATTTAGTCATTGCAGGGCGTCCAAAGGACGCCACCTGTTCAAGTGTATAGAAGACATAAAACAATGTGGCGAACTCGTCTTCTTTCACTAAAATGAAAATTATACAAACGTAGTACCAAAAGACAACGACAAAATTTTGACTGAACATATATATGCATATATGTATATGAAGCTATCAACACGTGTTGTTATTTCACAAATACCCAATGATGATGACTCCTTCAATCTGCAGGAGCCAGCAGCAGTTTCCTGGCAGCAATGTATCTGCTTCAGCCGCTGTTGGCGACCCACACGATGAGCGATCGGAAGTACTTGGCCATGGCGCCCCTCTGCCACCGGAGCCTCTTCCACCTGCTCCTCAGAAGGACAGGGTGCAGCTCCAGAATGTGCTCTGGCATGAAGTCATGCCTCGTCAAGATGCCGACCACCGGCGACCTCTGCAAATGTATATATCGTCAGGAGCGCGTACATGACATATAAAATGAAATGAAAATCTTGCTTGCTACTAATCAGATTGCACTCACATCGCAGGCCTTGGGCACGACGAGGAGGTGGCGCAGGCCGACCTCCCGGAAGAGCACGAGCGCCTTGGCCAGCGACATGGTCTCGACCACCGTGTACGGCGACGTGTTGGTGAAGGGGTGCAGGTCGACGTACATCTCCATCTCCTCCGGCGACAGCACCACGTCGGCGATGGTATCCTGCTTCCCGGACCCGCGCTTGTCGAAGTCCTCCGCCTGGAACCTCTCGGCCACGTACTCCTTTGGGCACCGCTCCGGCGCCACCAGGAACTCCCTCTTCTTGAGCAGCACCAGCAGGTGCGCGCGCAGCACCAGGCCGTAGAGCACCGGCGCCGGCGAAAAGGGCGGCTCGTCCACGACGGGGAACGCGTGGTGCCCCGTGGTGCGGAGCGTGTGCACGACGTTGCCGACCTTCTCCACGCCGCCGAAGCTCCGCAGCGGCCCGGCCACCACGTCGCCGACGGCCAGCTGCCGCATGTACGGCTCAGCGTGGCCATCGAGGTGGGGCAGGCCCTTGAGGCGCAGGATGAGGTCGTAGATGCTGGAGTTGAAGGAGTCGGCGACCGTCTTGGAGATGAGCAGCACGAGCATGACGAGCGGCAGCAGTAGCAGGTTGTTGGTGAGCTCGAGGATGATGACGCACACGGACACCGTCATCCGGAGCGTCCCGCCGAGGAATGACGCGGAGCCGAGGATGGCGACGAGGCCGTGGTCGAGGCCGGAGCGGCCCCCGAGCAGCATTGCCACGAGGCGGCCGTAGGTGGCGCCCGTGAGGATGATGGGGACGAAAAGCCCGGACGGCGCCACAACGCCGTAACTGAGCACGCCGAGCGCGTAGGACGCCACGAAGAAGATGACCATGGAAACCGGGTGGTACACGTCGTTGGTGCCGGTGGAGTAGAGGTTGCGGATCGCGTCGTCGTTGATGTTGAGGAACAGGCTGGCGAGATCGTTGTAGTGGCCCTTTGGGCAGTGGAACCGCCGGAAACGGTTCAGCGCGTGGCAGGTCCCGTCCGGCGACGAAAGTGGACCCGTCGTGGGGCACGGCCGGCACGGCGCCAGCCATGGCAGGCCGAAGACGCAGCACGACGTCACGATGGAGACGGTGGCCGCTAACAGCAGCTTGTGCGCTCCACCTCTCCTGGAAATTAATGATCACTCCTACCTTAGTTAATGGAAATAAAGTCGATCCACCAACAAATTAATTAATCAATGGAATCGGTGATTTTTGCATGCATGCATCCATAGTTCCATACTCGTTGATGGCGTTGTAGAGTCGGAGAACCTTTATCATGAGGAAGTTGTAGAGTCCGCCGAGCAGGGCGCCGGTGACGCCGATGAGGATGACGGTGGGGATGTCCTTGAGGTGGTAGGTCATGAGGTCGTCGAACACGGTGCTGACATCGTACATGATGAGACCGCCCCGGCCGAACATGCCGCAGCGCCCGGTCCCGCACAGCTCGATGAAGAGGCGCAGCACCACCGCCACCACTGCCGTCGTAAAGAACGACCGCCAGATGAGCGCGCTGCGCCACCACGACGACAGCGACTCGAGCGCGAACAGCACGCCGCCGACAGGCGCGCGGAACGCCGCCGCCACCCCCGCGCCGGCGCCGATGGTCACCAGGTCGCGCCGGTCGCGGTCGTTTTTGAAGTAGCGCAGCCAGCGGCAGGTGAGGCCGTACTTGCGGGAGCCTCCCTGCCCGAAGATGGCAGCGATGCACGCGCCGGTGTGGACCATCGGCCCCGCCTTGCCGACGTGCAGCGACGATGATACGGCCGCGATGTTCCCCACTACCTGCACATCATCATGTTTGCACAACATGTTTACCACGATGATTTGATGATGCGTGATAGCTACTTGACTTGCAGTGTACCACGATGGCCAGCACTTCATGATGCAAAGGTCGGATCGATGTGGGAATCATCATGGGCGGTGATGCCGCAAGTGAGGGTGACGTTGTGTTGGCTACAACTCTATTTTCAGGTGATGTTGTTGCAACATGGCAACAGTCTTACGTTCGTTTAGATTTCAGTTATAGACTGGTGAATGGTGCAGCAGTTTGGTGTTGCAGTGAGGCGGTGTGAGTTGAGCTCCCAGTTCAACCAACCGATGTCGCTCTCTAGCTTGTTGATATTGTGGTTGTCCGACACTTTTAGAACTAATTTGGAAGCAGAGGAGACAATCAGACAAAACCAAGGAGTAAAAACCTCTCATTAAAAACTAAATGTCTTATTTAAATTGTATCCATATAGATTGCCCAAACAAGAATCCCAAGGGGATAACTAACCCCCTAGGGGCTTCTTTGGAAGAAAGAGTATTGTAGAGGATTGAGGGGTTATAATCCCTTGCTATTCAAAATTAAATAACAAATGATTATAGCCCCCTCAATCTCCTCCAATACTCTTGTTTCCAAACAAGCATAGGGATTGTTGTATTCTATTGTTTTACCCAACCTGAGTTCCTCCTTTTATAATATGAACACTTGATTTCAATGAAGTTTTAGCCTCCTTGATTCTTTAAAAATGATCAATTTGATTTCAATGAAATGACACAAAACTCTTGTCTGTAGGGATAGCAATGGATACTCGCAACCGGAATCCGATGAAATTTTACACTATTACAATATAGGTATTGACTATTTTTTACTTAACCATGAGTAGTTTAATGGGCAAAAACTATTGGATTCATAGTTATGTGAATGGATGTGCTCTACCCAAACCCATAAAACCATACATATATTTATACCTAATATGCATCTATAATTAGAAGCCATCTCCCAACCTAAAGGACTTTACAACATGGCCTAACTAGCAGACATAGCGTCATATTAGGTGTGGCATAAATATCATTTTTCTATTGCACTTATTACAGATTTTTCGTTCTATTACTTTCATATAGTCAAAGTTTAATACAAGTGTTACATTTTTTTCGGGCATGCCCTTAGACTATCTCTAACAGCCTTACTCATCCATCTCTAACTTCAAACTCCACTTATAAACAGTACACTCTATAATACAAATCAGTATTTTGTATGGTCATATGCACATTTGTTGGCCACAAACTTATCACCATTAGAATGAATATGGGCACAAAATTGTATCTGCACAAGGATATGGGTTTTTTATGGGTGCAAAAAAATATTAAAGGATATGGATATAGGTGGGTGTACCATTAGATACAGATCCATTGCTATTGCTATTCGTGTGTGTGTGTTCAAAAACAGGGTCGAGTTTGATTTTTACCCGTGAATTATGCCATATCCAGTTTATTGAATTTCTCTAATCCATTTCAATAGCCTCTTCCTTAACTAGAGTGCTTCTGGATGACATATCAATTCCAATTAAATTTTAAACAATCCGTTTATGCATGCCATTATAAATGCCTATTAATTTAAACAAGTGACTACTACCTTGTTCTGTTTTCAGGGAGGGGGGACAAAGTGGACATATTTTTGTGAGCATGCGATGATTTTAGAGTTTATCAAACATACCACGGTTCATAGATTAACAGTGATCTTCTTTCTTGTTCTTTATTGCATTGTACATATCGATCAATTCTTACTCTACATCTCTTATCATTTCCCTTCTCTTAAACCCTTGTATTTATTGTTAGCGAAAGCACGTACAATATAAGGAAGAGTATTTAACATATAGTAAGTTAAATAGTTAAACTATGTAAATGTATTTTTAAAATAAAAATATTTGTATTGCTATCGTCTGTGTAAAAAGCATATTTCATCTTAACCCCCGAACAACCTAGGACTATATAATCAGAAAATCCTAGCCTATGTTCCCACTCTCGCCTTCCCTCTCTTTCTCTGATTATCCTGACTACACCTCTCTCCCATAAGTGGTGAACCCATGTCTAGAATGTGGCGGGAAATTTTTTGGAAAAGAAATAAATCAAGATTTAAACTATGAACGGTAACCGGTTAGTTTAAAACACATCATTTAGACCACTACGCTAACTGCTCTCTTGTATTCTTATGAAGTGTCATGGTCCATATGGACCAACCACTAAATTCGCCCCGTCTCCCATCCCCTCATCTCTGGATTCCTTTCACCTCCTCTCTCCTCGCCCTCTCCGGTGGCTTTGTAAAGCTTCGCGCCCTCCAATGATTAGTTTTCTCGTTAGATCCATAGTGGTGAGCATATCTATGGCAAAGGAGGTTGGGTCCACGCGTGCGTTATTTCCCTAGCAAAGGCCACTGTGACCTCAAGCTTTTCCATTGACAGCTACTGCGACCTCAGCCTTTGTGTTCCTTGCTCTAGCGTGCAGTCTAGGCTTGGCAACGGGCGACCTACGAGGATAAAAAATGGGATAGGCCGGCTTGCCCAACGCCATTTTTCCAGACTATATCAATGCTAGTTTGTACAAGAAGTTGATGTTGATAATTGTTGAAATGTATTGTGTGTGTTGTGTAGGGGTTCTATTTTGGCCCCTTGTTGTATGAGTCCTTGGTCCATCTAACTCAAATATTAATACCACTCCCAACCTTGGTTAGGGTTAGGGATTCTATTTCTATCATGATATCTAGCTAGGTCTACATATCTTCCCTCCCACCCTCAGCCATCAACCCCTTGCTCCTCTTATCCCCCATCCGTCGCCACTTGGCTGTCGGCCCCTGCTCTCGCGGTTCCCTCCCATAACGAGTCCCTCTTAAGCGGCTATGGCCACTGGCACCTCCCCCGCCGCTAATGTCGCCGCTCCACCCAGCTTGTTTACCATCGGCGCGGACCCGCTTGCTTCTGCTGGCGCAGTCGCGTCGCCCACAGCCCCTCAGATTCTCCATGGTCGCGCCAGCTTGGCCACTGCCTGTCGCTGCCCCTCCTCCTCTCGATGCAGATGCGCCCACTCTAGCCAGCAACGCCACAATGTCTAGCGCGACCACCTCCCTCCAGCACATGGCCCTCAACAGTAGCCTCATCCCACCGCCCTTGCTCAATGAGCCGGCGGCGCCCCCACGTTCTCCTTACCCAACACCGCTGCCCTCTGTGTCGAGCTTTTAGCTCCTCACTTCCCATATTTGGGCCTAGTGAGTGGAGCTAGTGGGTCCTACCCTCTCGCGAGGGGCTTGGCGTGCTCTGTCCCTTCCCTATCGATCTACACTCACACATTGGCGCTCACTTCCTCTCAACGTCGTGCTCCTAACGATGTCCTCACTACCCTCACCGCCATTCATTAGTGCGTGTAGACTGCCGCCCGTGCCTGGGAGCTGGAGTGTGCGACCTTCGTCACCCTCGAGCGCTAGCTCATCGAAACCACTCGCTAGTTTGTGGGTGTCCCGGGCGACGACCCTCACCCCGTTGATGACTATGCCCTTCCCACACCAACGCATCGGTCATCATCAATCTTCATGATTAGGCGATGGGGCTCCCTAGAATACAGGCCCTTGTCTCCGTAGTCCTTGCCCTAGAATCAACTAAGTACATCCGCTGGTGTGACCAGGTCCTGTTGACTCTCCTCCACTACGCCGTCGACAAACACATCCTCACCGACGCTATCGTGTCGACGCATTCCTAATGTCAGATGGATAGTGTGGTCCTCTCTTGGATCCTTGTTACCCTCATGGTTGAGTTCCATGATGTCGTCTGTGAGTAGGGGCCACCGCTCGCTAAGCCTGTGTTGCTATCGAGGCTCAATTCCTCACCAACCATCAGGTATGGATCCTCCACCTTGACGCCGCTTTCTACCAACTCGTCTAGGGGGTCTCTTTGTTATTGAGTACCACCGATAGATGAAGGCCATGGCGAACACTCTTCATGACCTCGACTCATCGGTCATAGACGAGACCCTCATTCTCAATCTCTTGTGTGGACCTCCTTCTACAAGTTGTGGACCGACACCATCTCCATGTGGCCTAAACCGTTTGTGGGTACTCCTTCACCGCACCCCGCCACACCACCGCTAGCCTTCTTTGTTGTTCCATCCCCTTCGACACTCTAGACTCACTCAGCTCCGCCTCAGCACCAGCCGGGCCTCCTGTCCCTTTCAACCTCCCCTGCTACACCCTCATGGGGCCCCTAGGGTGGGACACATAGTCTCTTGCCAGCTCGTTCGGCATGCTGACACGAGCGCTGCCCACCTCGTTCATTGACTAGGTGGCTGACCCTTGTGCATCGTACCACACTACCCCTAACGTCGGTACTCTATCCTCCACCCTTCCTCCCACCCTTCTCCTTCTTCCTCTCGCAAACACAAGGTTGACTTGTCCCTTGTGGTTCGGTTTGATGATGAGTGATTGTCAACGGGTAGCACTCTAGAGTAGTTAGTGGGCTGACCAGAGTGTGAGATTATGTATTTGCAACCATGTCGGCCGGCTTATGGTGTGCAAGTGTGGAGCATAGTGACGGTGGTTGACACTGAGGTGAAGGTCATGTAGGGTCATGCTGATGGATCGGAAGCAATGAATGACAAGTGCTGGGTCTTGGCTGATGGATCGGAGCAGGCGGGTGACCAGCTATGGTTGCTGACACTTAGGACACTACTCGCGAGAGGGCGTGGCGGAGCGGGCCGTGTTGCCGACATGGTCGAGGACTGGTGGGACACGTGTCTAGGACGTGGGGACACGCACGCGTTGCGATACTCACTGTGGTTTGCTGGTTTGGGCCTCAAAACAACCTAGCGCTACAAATGGCGAGTATTGCTGAGTTTGGGCCTCAAAACTCGACGACGGTGGTTCCGGTGGGAATTAGTGGTGGCACGTGGCATCACAGCTGTAACACACCAGGTGTTTATCCTGTTAAACTGTGCTTATGGACTCAAGCACGGAATATCGGCAATAATAACGGTCTCTATGTTCTAATATTCACATATCATAATTTCGATATCTTTTTCATATCTGTCTATCCTGCCTTTTCCAACTGTTTCGCTAGGTCAGAACGTATTTGTTCTGGAAATTGGCGAGTATAGTGATTATTTAAAATTCATTGATCGCGCACATATGAATTTAGAAATTTAGTTCGGTCCTCTGATTTCGTCGCAAACAAATTAAATAGATTTCGATGACTAAAGTTTTCGTTGCAAAATAAAATGGACACTAAATTATAATCATCTTTGTTAACCACGATTTTGATGTCATATTTGTCTCCGTCTATTTAAATTGTTCAAAGCTTTTCCTAAAGTTGGACTTTAAAAATCTTTCAAGATGTCGAGCCTATGCTATTCGGATAGCATGTGATCTTCGTCCGAACTCAACTAAATTAAATGTTGATTTAAAATATCGAGTCCGATCTTCTTTTGGTTTGCCTCGTTTGTATTTAGCTTGGATCCAGATTCTAGAATTCACTCTTATGTGTACTCACTTGATTAAAAATTGGAGAAAAGAGCAAAATTCTGAATTTCCTTTCTCCTTTCCACCGCCTAAACCATCTCTGCCTTATCCCCTTCGTGAAGCCACCATTCCTGGTGCCGATCTCATCCTCCCCATGCTCAAAATTCTCCACCATAGTTTCCTTCTCCCCTTTTGACGTCTCCCTCACGCGAGCAGCTCCTGGCAGCAGCACTGGCCGCCCTCCATTCCCAGCCGCGCCTGCTTTCTTCCAGGTCGCCATCATCCCTAGCTAAGCTCGCCCTCACCTGCTCGACGCCGGTGATGGCCGCCGTTGGTCCCTGCGTCCTTCCCCGGCCGCCTCACCTCCACTCCATGCCCCTGCTTTTTCCCCGGCTCCGGCGTCCATCGCGTCCTGCCCCTCCCTCAACTTCCGCCCCTGACCATGGACATCGGTAGTCCCCAGCTCCCTTCCATGGCCGCCTACAGCCCTCCCTAGTGGCTGAGCCATTTTCCAGCCGCTCCTTCTCCAGCACAGAGCCCCCTCCACTCGCACTCCCATTCCTGCTGAGGCCGACGCCTCCATCCCCTCCCATCTCCTTCGAGACACCAAGTCCCATGGCTGCTGTCCTCCAGCCCCAAGCTGTGACGCACCCCGTAGGTGTTCAATGGAATGGCTGTAAAATGCTACAGTGTGCAGCCCCGTCCCGCGACATCATTTGCCGTTGGTGAGTCTGCGCGGTTTGTGGTTTGCTCGTTCCCCATCCGACACGTGTATCCTACTAATACTTGTGTGTATTTGTGCATGTGATGTGACGGAGAGAAAATCCTAGATATTGGATGAGAGCAACCAAGGTCTAGGTGATGTTTATTAGGTGTTCGATAGAAAGATTGAATCAGAGATCCTCGCTATTTAGCATTTTTTGGCTCATGTTCGTATTGGTGAGTTACTAGTACCACTCATGTTGTTTGATTTAATGAGTGTAGGGGATAATTATATTAGTTACCAACTCTCTCGTTTTAACATAGGGTATTCTTCGTCTAATTCATATGTGACTATTGGGATTATATTAGATATGGTCAAAAGGTCTTTTCGCTTGTGAGATGTGTTGTTCAATGGTGGTGTTTATAAAAGATATTGCCATTCTTCTTCTCTTTTGATTGTTAATATGTCGCTTGGGAAGTGTTTGTGAAATGGTGTATCATGTTCGGATGGTGCATAATGGAGTTAGAAATATGTTGGGCACTTGTAGAAATGTCTTGACTACTATGTTAAATATGCATGCCTAGTAGTAATTGGATGGAGTCAATGTTTGTGTTGTGATAATTCCTATGTCTAAAGCGGGTATCATGTGCTTGTGTAAGGTGAAGTAAGTCAAGATACTAGTTATGCGAGGTGTATGGGTAGACTAATAGATACTGTTGGGATGCTTTGTTTCATGCACTAAAGTAATTGTATACTTGAGTATGAAATAGACTAGTATATATATGTGATTAAGTAGGTGGTTTTAGCTCTAATCTATTATAAGGTATTAGCATGATTGAAGTATCAAGCACATGAAAATTGTAGAAGTTAACTAGGAGCTAAATCGAATTCTTGTTGTTTGGGACTGCATGACTAGTTTTAGTTATGCAGATAGTTCAATGAAGTAAACCATGTTTTTTGTAGAAATGTTATATAGGAAAGGTGTAGATAATTTTTTATATTACTTGTGTAAAAATTTCATGATCATAGGTCTAGTAATTTGGGTGTTATGATTTTCTCAAATTCAGTCTCAGAATCTGTCCAAATTATGTATAGATTTCGAAGATGACATTGTTTGCCCAAATTAAACTAAGAATTAGCCTTTAGTAATTATAGACGAATTGTAGTACTTTCCTTAAGTTTTCCAAGAAGACTTAGATCACCCTTTTAGGTGGTCTAGAGACCAAGTTACAGCTGTTTGAACTATAGAGTCTGAATTTGTCCAAATCTGGATAGAGAAGTCTGTTTATGTTAACTGACTTTGATATGCATTGAATTAACCTGAGATGTTTATAAATAAATTGTAGACAATTCTATTATCTTTCTAGAAAGTCTAGGATCAAATGTTTTTGATGCTTGAGTATCTAGTTACAGATTTTTGAAGCGAGTAGTCGAATTCTGTCCAAATCTAGACAGAATTTATGTTTAGCACTGTTTGACCTTGCTAAGTGTTGAATCACTTTGTGATGATAATACCTAAGTTGTAGAGGACTTCTTAAGCTTTCTAGAAAGTCTTAGTTCACTATATTTGGATGAATATTTTGTGAGTTGTGAGCAAAACAATTAACCATTGTGCTTCTGTCCAGAAATATACAAGCTTTAAGTTGATTTATTGAATTTACTCTTGTTTGGCTAGGTTGGATTAGTTAATTCTTGATTCTTGATTGATGAAGACGTATTGCATAGAAGTGTTTTAGATAATTAAGTTGAGAAAACTAATTAAAATTCTTCTCTCCTTATTCTAAATCTTAAATGTCTGATTCTAATAAGTCTAAGTCTGGTAATCGGTTAGTGTTATGTTTGAAACAAGACAATATAGAAGCTATGTCTAGTTTCTTAATTCTGGATGTTTGGATTTGATTCGTGTAAGTTAGAGAACGTGATCATTGTGTTTGGTTGTGTATATCTATCTAATTCTTTTTTTTTTCTCGAAAGCGCAGGAGAACTGCGCATCATTATATTAAGTAGAAGGAAAAAAGGGTCCAAAATAGACCATAGTACAAAAGACCTCCCCGGAGGGGATAAAAAACCAAAGAAAAAAGAAGAGAAAAAAAAACAAAACAAAACAAAAACAAGAGCAAACAGATCCTGAAAAACAAAACCAGCCCATCAGCGATAAACCAGGCAGCTTGGTGCCCCTGATGGTTGCGGCAAGAAAGGAGAGACCCTTAGCTTCTGCCATTTCCCACAACTGTTGTTCCTCCCTTGCCTGACGAAGAGCTGCAGAAACACTAGGGGAGATTCCATCAAAGACAATTCGATTCCGATGATTCCAAATAATCCAGGCTCCCAAGGCAATAAGGGAGTTGACACCCTTCATAATCATATCTCCAGAGCCATTGTCTATCATCTCCCACCAACCCGTAAAAGACACCGTACTAGGTGTAGGAGCCAGATTTTGTAGTCTGAAAATGCACATCAGCCGGAACCAGAATTCTCTCGCAAAAACACAAGAAACCAAAATATGATCCAAAGATTCAGACTCTTGGTCACAAAGCGGACACTTCTCCGGATGATCAAGTCCTCTCTTTGCCAACCTATCTGTTGTCCAGCATTTATTTAGCACCGATAACCAGAGGAAGAAGTGGCCTTTAGAGGGGGCCCAAGTTTTCCAAACTCTTTCATAGTGACCGAAATGCACAGCCCCGATGAACAACCCATCATATGCAGCCTTAGCAGAATAAGTCCCATTTGCAGCAATACTAAAAGTATGTTTATCTTCTATATCTGGCAGCAGCTCAAAATCTGAAATTAAATTCCAAAGATGAAGATAATCCAATAATACTCCCACCGAGAGTGATCCTATGATATCAGCAATCCATCTTCTATCTGTCAATGCTTCCTGAACCGTCCTTCTGTTAGTGATTTTTTTCGGAATGATATCAAATAATCTAGGAACCAAATCTGCAATTTTCTGCCCACGAATCCATTTATCAGTCCAGAACAAAGTATTAGCACCATTACCAACCTTTGAAGTCAACACCATCGAGAAGAAAGCCCTTGCTTTATCCGGAACCTGGATAGGAAAGCTGCACCAAGGTCGGTTAGGCTCAGTCTTTTGGAGCCAAAGCCATCTCATGCGCAGGGCCAAGATAAGTTCTTTAAGACTAGAAATGCCAAGACCGCCCAGCTGTAGGGGTCTACAGACTCTGCCCCAGGCCACCAGGCAGTGACCACCTCTGGCCTCCTTGCGCCCTCTCCAAAGGAAACTTTTTCTAATTTTATCAATGGCCTTAATAGCCCAAGAGGGAATATTTACTGCCATAGAAAGATAAATAAGCATTCCGGTAAGCACATGCTGAACTTGCACTTTACGACCTGCTCTTGTCATCAAATCTGCTTTCCAGCCTGGCAGCTGATCAGCAATTCTATCCACAATAGGCTGCACCTGATCCTTGGTGAGATTTTTCAGGGACAGAGGCAGCCCCAGGTATTTACACGGAAAGGTCGAGATGCCACAAGGGAGAAGATCTTGCTTGAAGTATTTACACGGAAAGGTCGAGATGCCACAAGGTCGAGATGCCCCAGCAATTCTATCAAGAATTATGAATGTTTGTGATGTCTTGCTTGAAGTGTTTCCCCTCTTTATTATAGGTGTTTTATCATTTGCTATTCATGTCCTTACTCATATGCATTATTGCATATCATATAGGAACATTAATCGATCACGTGATGTGGAGGACAAGAGTTGGATTAATCTCAAGGTGATGCTGATGAACGAAGCCAAAGTGGATGAATCAAACAAGTGCCAGGATGGATGATACTTGCCAAGAAAATATTATCTAACAACACTAACTTAGTGTTGTCCCTGGAAAGCCCCGATGCATTTGCTACCTCATTGTTGTTATAAAACTTTTATCACTTATATGTTGCATTAGGTGATAGGAGTTGAGTGATGAAATAATTGATGCATTGCCATTCCTTGAAATTTGATTATCTTCCTTGATACCTGTTTTATAAAGAGAACTAATGATGCTTAGACCTGCCTAGAGAATTAAAACTTGTTTCTAGAATGATGTGTAACACTAGGTATGAGTTTGTTTTATGAAAAAGGACTTGCAATGGTGAGATCATCATCTACAATGATGAATTCATCATTCAATTATGGTACCTCTGTCAAGTATATGATTTTGGGAAGGAAATAATAATTCTAGACCAGACGTTGAGCAGGAAAGGTCGTCCGCCTGTGCCGATTAAGGACCGCAACGATTGTTGGCCTGCTGATGTAGGACCCTTTAACTGGCCACATGCCTCATCATGGGTAAGCTTAGCCTCGGTCGGACCAATACCATAACATCTCGCACGCACTGGGAGTGGAGAGATGGTGGGAGTAACGTGTGCCCACCTGGCAAGTGGCTGGATGGTGGGGTACTGTGCTCTCGGGTCGTGTGAACTCGTTCTGGTCTTGAGAAACCCGGGTGCGAGTTGACATATATAAGGGTTAAGTGCTACATATGCTGTGTGGTTGGAGATCCTTAGATGGGTATTAATCGATTCAGATCGTCGTACATCTCGGATATGAAGACTGGATCTTCGACCCTCATCGTAGATAACAAGTGAAACTAAAGTTGTTAAAAGGAAGCTAGTGTAGGACAAGCGAATGCTCTAGATTAGGCAAATCTAGATTTAGGAAAAGTACGTAACTTGTGAAGTAAAATTTTGGCATAAGGATCCACTACTAGTAACCTTTTCTGTAAAAATGAATCTTTAAAACTTGATGAGCCTTACCTTGAATCCTTTTAAAACCAGCATACCCTTGAAAGTCTTTTCTTTAGTCAGGGTTTTATTCCCTGTTGTTTTTCAGGTTATGTGCTAAGTGTTGGTGGGCTTGACCTTCTTATATAAGTACATCCCATCTATAACTTCTTTATTGAGGATTATCACTTAAGCTAGCATGTATTTTAAAACTTACAAATGTTTTATACATTTCAAAGTGTAATTGTTTTGAATCACTTTCTTTTGTAATCACTCCGATATTTGTATAATGTAAACTTATTGTAACATGCAATCATTTTGCAATAAAGAACTTATTTCCGCTACAAATGTTGGTGTGTGATTTGTGTTTACTTAATCCTGCGATCATGGTGGTAAGTGGTTTCTTTGAGGTCCTTGAGACACTCGAACAGATCCTGTTAAGTTGTTTGGTGCACATGCATAGCCGTCTGAGGTCCTTGGGACAAGGACAGGTGCATGTGGGCCCGATAACTTGGGAGGTTCTGCGACAGCAACAAAGAGTGCGTCAAGGCTGTCAATCAAAAACCTAAGAGTTGGTCTATTTTGCCCGTCGTGGATTGGATAGATTCTATGTAAATAGGGGTAGTTTAGGAAACATAATAGCCCTATATAAATAGAGGCATAGAGCTGTTGTTAGAGCCATCTCTTGGCTACCATTTTGTTTGGAGCACTTGTTTAGAACTCCTAGTTTCCCCTCTAGGTAGTCACCAGTTGAGCCAAGGGATCCGCAACGATTATGTAACTGTCGACTGTGTTTGTGATCTACAGGTTTAATCCGAGGAAGGTTTGCCAGTACAGTCCACAGGTTTTGGTCACTTCTCCATCTCAATTTTGCATCCTTGCTGAAATTTGGAGTTGTTTCAATCTTGTGTTCTTCCCTTCCCTTCTCTTATGGATTTGTGGAGAACCTTCGAGTTCTTTGTGTCATGGGTATTGTTGGGGATTGGTTTGTGAGGCGATAAACTCTTTAGATCACTGAGTATGCTCTTACGATGCAGTTCTTGGTCGTGATTCGATTTGAGTTCTCTTTGAGTTCTTTTTGAGAAAACCCCAACAAAACCCCATCACTCTCAGGATTTCTGATATGTGTTTTGATTTTTGCTTTGCTTGGATTCATATTTCACCAGTAAACATCTTCTACCTCGCGCAAACTTACTATGAAGTTTGAGATCATTCTATGCAGTTTGCGGTGCTCGGCTCTGCCGGACGTCTGCACGGCACTGCCGACATAAGCCTGGCACTACTACCCCTATTTTCCTAGGGTTTCTGTCCAATATTTTCTAAGAAGTTAGGTATGTGGTTCTTAAGGTTTTTGGTGCATACAAACAACACCAGATTGTATTGTACTCTAATATGCTACTCTAAGTCCCTAGAGGGTTTCTACGTTGAGTTTTGGGATCAAAGTCCTGTACTCGCAAGTCGAGAATTTTTAGTGGCTCCCATTCACCCCCCTCTGATTATCTTGCCGGTCCTACACCTCCATCACCATCAGTGGATGGGTCGGTTCTCTATGTCACCTCAGTGGGTGACGGGGTCCTCCCTAGCCCCTTCCGCCTCAAGAACGTCCTTATTGCTCCCAACATTATTCAGAGTGTTCTTCCAGTTCATCAATTTACCACTAACAACTCTTGTTCTATGGAATTTGACCCCTTTGGTTTGTTTGTGAAGGATCTTGCTATCAGGACCCTTCTCGCGTGATGTGACAGCTTCGGGCCACTGTACACACTATGTGTGCCTGCCTTCTCATCCATGATCTCCATCATGCATGCCATGACTGCTGCTACTTCATCAACCACTTGGCACAGCCGCCTTGGACACCCTGGGCTTGATGCGATGCCCAAGTTGTCTAGCGGCTTTGTCATCTTTTGTAGTCAGGGCTCTTTTGAGTTTCTGCGTCATGCTTGTCAGCTAGGTCGTCATGTTAGAATTCCTTTTCCTACCTCTTCTTCTAGATCCATAGGCAATTTTGATCTAGTTCACTGTGATGTTTGTACATCCCTTGTTCTCAACATTTCTAGCTATAAATATTACATGCTCATTCCCTGGTGCGAATACATTTCCTACGCTCTTTCACTTATTTGCTTGGGTTTCCACTCAGTTTGGTCGCACCATCCGGAGTGTCCGGTTTGACAATAGACATAAGCTTGATAACTCCGTGTCCCATGACTTCTCCCTTTCTCACGGTGTCCATCTACAGATATCGGGCTCCTACACTTCTTCTTAGAATGGTAGGGCTGAGCGTATGATTCACACCACGAATAATGTCATACACTCTCGGTTGTTTCAGGCCTCCCTTGTTACTTAGTACTAAACTGAGGGGCTGACAAATGCCACCTATCTACTCAATCGCTTCATTACCAAGGCGGTTCATCACCCTACCCCCTTCTTTGCAATCTTTGGTACCTCTCCTTCTTACAACCATCTTCGTGTGTTCAAGTGCGCCTGCTATCATATTATCTCTACCAGTGCCCCCACAAAGCTTCCACCCCACTCCACTTGTTTGTGTCTTTTTTGTACTCCCTGATCACAAGGGATACAAGTGCCTCGACCTCTCCACACATAGAGTCCTTATCTCCTGTCACGTCATCTTCGACGAGTCCGACTTCCCTTTCTCTACCTCTCCTTCCACTGCCTCTCCCTCTTAAGTTGAACACCATTCTCGAGGCTGACTCTATGGTGCCCCCTATTGCACCCATGGTTGGTCCCCCACCACGCTACACACATCCCTGATGCCCCCTATGCTACCCCCACCGACCCTAGAGTCTCATGCGCTACCATACGATAATGTCATTCCCACGCCACCATGCATGGCTTTGTCGTCTCCCGCACAACCATGCACGGCTCTAGCGTCGCACGTGCCCCCTCATGTAGATCCAGCATCCCCTGCGCTGCGATGAGTACTAGAGTCTCTCGTGCTACCAAGTGTGGCTCTGGAGTCTCCCGCACTGCCATGCATGGCTCTGTCGTCTCCTGCAACCATGCATGGCTTCATCGTCTCCCGCACAACCATGCGTGGCTCCAGTGTCGCTTGTGCCACCAAATGCGGAGCCAGCATCCCTCGCGCTGGCATGTGTGGCCCCACCGCTGTTTGCTGAGGGGACCTCCTTGTCACGATTCGTAAATCCCATTCACATCTACTAGCGGTGTGGTTGGGCTGATGCACCGACTCCCTCTCATGACGAGCTGCCAATGTATCACCCTGTTGCCCTCCACTAGGACCCTAGGTATGTCCACCCGATGGTTACTGGCACGGGTCGTCGGTGTCCTCCAGCATGTCAACTGCCAAGTTCTCTTAGCGTCCTCCTCTCCGGTGGTCTCCCCCAAGTTGTCCTTTGTCCGTACTACGCTCACCGATCCTAACTAAAAGCATGCCATGTAGGAGGACTGGAGGAGTATGAGGCCTTTAAGGCGAACCACACCTGGGTCTTGTTGCCACGCCCCTATGGCGCCAATGTGCTCACCAAGAAATAGATCTTCAAGCAGAAGCTAAAGGCATATGGCCTTTAGCCCCATGGTGAAGCCTGCTACCATCTGGACTGTTCTGACTCTAGCTCTCTAATGGGCCTGACCTATGCATCGCTCGACATCAAGAATGCCTTCCTGAAAGGGAATTAGGCTTACACCTAGTTCCTAAATAATTTTGGTGGTTGAATTGCCCAACACAAATATTGGACTGACTAGTTTGCTCTAGTGTATAAGTTATACAGGTGCAAAAGGTTCACATCTAGCCAATAAAAAGACCAAGTGTTGGATTCAACAAAGGAGCAATAAGGCAACCGAGGGCACCTCTGGCTGGAGGCACCGGACTGTCCGGTGTGCACCGGACAGTGTCCGGTGCGCCCGTAGACTTCGTTTTCTACCCTTCGCCAGAGGACTTCGACTTCAACCCTTCGCCCTCGGGAATTCGCGGAGGCCGGCGCGCTATAATTCACCGGACTGTCCGGTGTGCACCGGACATGTCCGGTGCGCCAACGAACCGCGGCCTCCGGAACTCGTCATCCTCGGGTTTTCACGACAGCCGCTCCGCTATAATTCACCGGACTGTCCGGTGTGCACCGGACTGTCCGGTGTGCCAGCGGAGCAACGGCTCTCTGCGGCGCCAACGGCTCCCTGCGGAGCATTAAATGCGCGCGCAGCGCGCGCAGACGTCAGGGCTGCCCATACCGGTGCACCGGACATCAAACAGTGCATGTCCGGTGTGCACCGGACACCTCGGCAGGCCCACAAGTCAGAAGCTTCAACGGTCAGAATCCAACGGCAATGGTGACGTGGCAGAGGCACCGGACTGTCCGGTGTGCACCGGACTGTCCGGTGCGCCATCGAACAGAGGCTGCCAGCAACGGTCACTTTTGGTGGTTGGGGCTATAAATACCCCAACCACCCCACATTCATTGCCATCCAAGTTTTCCACTTCTCAACTACTACAAGAGCTCTAGCATTCAAATCTAGACACACCAAATAGATCAAATCCTCTCCAATTCCACTCAAGCCCTTAGTGACTAGCGAGAGTGATTTGCTTGTGTTCTTTCGAGCTCTTGCGCTTGGATCGCATTCTTTTCTTTCTCATTTATTCTTGTGATCATACTCAATTGTAACCAAGGCAAGAGGCACCAATTGTGTGGTGGCCCTTGCGGGGAAGTTTTGTTCCCGGTTGATTGAGAAGAAGAGAAAGCTCACTCGATCCGTGGGATCGTTTGAGAGAGGGAAAGGGTTGAAAAAGACCCGGCCTTAGTGGCCTCCTCAATGGGGAGTAGGTTTGCGAGAACCGAACCTCGGTAAAACAAATCCGCGTGTCACACTCTTATTTGCTTGCGATTTGTTTTGCGCCCTCTCTCGCGGACTCGTTTATATTTCTAACGCTAACCCGGCTTGTAGTTGTGATTATTTTTGTAAATTTCAGTTTCGCCCTATTCACCCCCCCCTCTAGGCGACTATCAATTGGTATCAGAGCCCGGTGCTTCATTAGAGCCTGACCGCTCGAAGTGATGTCGGGAGATCACGCCAAGAAGGAGATGGAGACCGGCGAAAAGCCCACTACAAGCTACGGGAGCACTTCATCGGAAGAGTCCCGCACCAAAAGGAGGGAGAAGAAGAAGAGCTCCTCCAACAAAGGGAAGGAGAAGAAATCTTCTTCTCACCACAAAGAGAAGAAGGAAAAATCTTCTTCCCACAAGCCGCATCGGAAAGGCGACAAGCACAAGAGGATGAGGAAGGTGGTCTACTACGAGACCGACACTTCATCAACATCGACCTCCGACTCCGATGCGCCCTCCGTCACTTCTAAGCGCCAAGAGCGCAAGAAGTATAGTAAGATCCCTCTACGCTACCCTCGCATTTCCAAACATACACCTTTACTTTCCGTCCCACTAGGCAAACCACCAACTTTTGATGGTGAAGATTACGCTAGGTGGAGCGATTTAATGCGATTTCATCTAATCTCGCTCCACAAAAGCATATGGGATGTTGTTGAGTTTGGTGCGCAGGTACCATCCGTAGGGGATGAAAACTATGATGAGGATGAGGTGGCCCAAATCGAGCACTTCAACTCTCAAGCCACAACCATACTCCTTGCCTCTCTAAGCAAGGAAGAATACAACAAAGTGCAAGGGTTGAAAAATGCAAAGGAGATTTGGGATGTGCTCAAAACTGCGCACGAGGGAGATGAGCTCACCAAGATCACCAAGCGGGAAACGATCGAGGGGGAGCTCGGTCGGTTCCGGCTTCACAAAGGGGAGGAGCCACAACACATGTACAACCGGCTCAAGACTTTGGTGAACCAAGTGCGCAACCTCGGGAGCAAGAAGTGGGACGACCACGAAGTGGTAAATGTTATTTTAAGATCTCTCATTTTTCTAAATCCCACTCAAGTTCAATTGATTCGTGGTAATCCTAGATACACTAAAATGACCCCCGAGGAAGTTATCGGGCATTTTGTAAGTTTTGAGTGCATGATAGAAGGCTCGAGGAAAATCAACGAGCTTGGCGACACATCCGAAGCTCAACCCGTTGCATTCAAGGCGACGGAAGAAAAGAAGGAGGAGTCTACACCAAGTCGACAACCAATAGACGCCTCCAAGCTTGACAATGAGGAGATGGCGCTCGTCATCAAGAGCTTCCGCCAAATCCTCAAACAAAGGAGGGGAAAAGACTACAAGCCCCGCTCCAAGAAGGTTTGCTACAAATGTGGTAAGCCCGGTCATTTTATTGCTAAATGTCCTATGTCTAGTGACAGTGACCGAGGCAACGACAAGAAGGGGAGAAGAAAGGAGAAGAAAAGGTACTACAAGAAGAAGGGCGGCGATGCCCATGTTTGTCGGGAATGGGATTCCGACGAAAGCTCAAGCGACTCCTCCGACGACGAGGACGCCGCAAACATCGCCGTCACCAAGGGACTCCTCTTCCCCAACGTCGGCCACAAGTGCCTCATGGCAAAGGACGGCAAACGGAAAAAGGTTAAATCTAACTCCTCCACTAAATATGAATCTTCTAGTGATGATAATGCTAGTGATGAGGAGGATAATTTGCGTTCCCTTTTTGCCAACCTTAACATAGCTCAAAAGGAAAAATTGAATGAATTGGTTAGTGCTATTCATGAAAAGGATGACCTTTTGGATTCCCAAGAGGATTGTCTAATCAAAGAAAACAAAAAACATGTTAAGGTTAAAAGGGCTTATGCTCTGGAAATTGAGAAATGTGAAAAATTATCTAGTGAGCTAAGCACTTGTCGTGAGATGATTGACAACCTTAGAAATGAAAATGCTATTTTAAGTGCTAAGGTTGATACTCATGTTTGTAATGTTTCAATTCCCAATCTTAGAGATGATAATGTTGACTTGCTTGCTAAGATTGATGAATTGAATGTATCTCTTGCTAGCCTTAGATTAGAGAATGAAAGTTTAATTGCTAAGGCTAAAGATTTTGATGTTTGCAAAATTACAATTGCCGATCTTAGAGATAAGAATGATATACTTCATGCTAAGATTGTTGAACTTAATTCTTGCAAACCATCTACATCTACCATTGAGCATGTCACTATTTGTACTAGATGTAGAAATGTTGATATTGATGCTATTCATGATCATATGGCTTTAATTAAACAACAAAATGATCATATAGCAAAACTAGATGCTAAAATTGCCGAGCATAACTTAGAAAAAGAAAAATTTAAATTTGCTAGAAGTATGCTCTATAATGGGAGACGCCCTGGCATCAAGGATGGCATTGGCTTCCAAAGGGGAGACAATGTCAAACTTAATGCCCCTCCAAAGAACTTATCTAACTTTGTTAAGGGCAAGGCTCCCATGCCTCAGGATAACGAGGGTTACATTTTGTACCCTGCCGGCTATCCTGAGAGCAAAATTAGAAAGATTCATTCTAGGAAGTCTCACTCTGGCCCTAATCATGCTTATATGTATAAGGGTGAGACATCTAGTTCTAGGCAACCAACCCATGCTAAGTTGCCTAAGAAGAAAATTCCTAATGCATCAAATGATCATGCCATTTCATTTAAAACTTTTGATGCATCTTATGTGCTTACTAGCAAATCCGGCAAGGTAGTTGCCAAATTTGTTGGGGGCAAACACAAGGGTTCCAAGACTTGTGTTTGGGTACCCAAAGTTCTTGTGTCTAATGCCAAAGGACCCAAAACCGTTTGGGTACCTAAAGTCAAGAACTAAAATTGTTTTGTAGGTTTATGCATCTGGGGGCTCAAGTTGGATACTCGATAGCGGGTGCACAAACCACATGACAGGGGAGAAAAGGATGTTCTCCTCATATGAGAAAAACCAAGATCCCCAACGAGCTATCACATTCGGGGATGGAAATCAAGGTTTGGTCAAAGGATTGGGTAAAATTGCTATATCTCCTGACCATTCTATTTCCAATGTTTTTCTTGTAGATTCTTTAGATTACAACTTGCTTTCTGTTTCCCAATTATGTCAAATGGGCTACAACTGTCTTTTTACTGATGTAGGTGTCACTGTCTTTAGAAGAAGTGATGATTCAATAGCATTTAAGGGTGTGTTAGAAGGTCAGCTATACTTAGTAGATTTTGATAGAGCTGAGCTCGACACATGCTTAATTGCTAAGACTAACATGGGTTGGCTCTGGCACCGCCGACTAGCCCATGTTGGGATGAAGAATCTTCATAAGCTTCTAAAGGGAGAACACATTTTAGGACTAACCAATGTTCATTTTGAGAAAGACAGGATTTGTAGCGCATGTCAAGCCGGGAAGCAAGTTGGCATCCATCATCCACACAAAAATATTATGACTACCGACAGGCCACTGGAGCTCCTACACATGGACTTATTCGGCCCGATCGCTTACATAAGCATCGACGGTAGCAAGTATTGTCTTGTAATTGTGGATGACTATTCTCGCTTCACTTGGGTGTTCTTTTTACAGGATAAATCTTATACCCAAGAGACCTTAAAAGGATTCTTGAGACGGGCTCAAAATGAGTTCGGCTTGAGGATCAAGAAGATTAGAAGCGACAACGGGACGGAGTTCAAGAACTCTCAAATTGAAGGCTTTCTTGAGGAGGAGGGCATCAAGCATGAGTTCTCTTCTCCCTACACTCCACAACAAAATGGTGTAGTGGAGAGGAAGAATCGAACTCTATTGGACATGGCAAGAACCATGCTTGATGAGTACAAGACACCGGATCGGTTTTGGGCCGAGGCGGTCAACACCGCCTGCTACGCCATCAACCGGTTATATCTTCATCGAATCCTCAAGAAGACATCTTATGAACTCCTAACCGGTAAAAAGCCAAACATTTCATATTTTAGAGTTTTTGGTAGCAAATGCTTTATTCTTGTTAAAAGAGGTAGAAAATCTAAATTTGCTCCTAAAACTGTAGAAGGCTTTTTACTAGGATATGACTCAAACACAAGGGCATATAGAGTCTTTAACAAGTCCTCAGGACTTGTTGAAGTTTCTTGTGACGTTGTGTTTGATGAAACTAACGGCTCTCAAGTAGAGCAAGTTGATCTTGATGAGATAGGTGAAGAACAGGCTCCATGCATAGCGCTAAGGAACATGTCCATCGGGGATGTGTGTCCTAAGGAATCCGAAGAGCCTCCAAATGCACAAGATCAACCATCCTCCTCAATGCAAGCATCTCCACCAACTCAAGGTGAGGATGAGGCTCAAGATGTTGAACAAGAAGATCAAGAAGATGAGCCACCTCAAAATGACGGCAACGATCGAGGGGGAGATGCAAATGATGAAGAAAAGGAGGATGATCAACCAAGGCCGCCACACCCAAGAGTCCACCAAGCAATACAACGAGATCACCCCGTCGACACCATCCTCGGCGACATTCATAAGGGGGTAACTACTCGATCTCGGGTTGCACATTTTTGTGAACATTACTCGTTTGTTTCCTCTATTGAGCCACACAGGGTAGAGGAAGCACTTCAAGATTCGGATTGGGTGATGGCGATGCAAGAGGAGCTCAACAATTTCACAAGGAATGAGGTATGGCATTTAGTTCCACGTCCTAATCAAAATGTTGTAGGAACCAAGTGGGTCTTCCGCAACAAGCAAGATGAGCATGGTGTGGTGACAAGGAACAAAGCTCGACTCGTGGCCAAGGGGTATTCACAAGTCGAAGGTTTGGATTTCGGTGAAACCTATGCACCCGTAGCTAGGCTTGAGTCAATTCGCATATTATTAGCCTATGCTACTTACCATGGCTTCAAGCTTTATCAAATGGACGTGAAGAGTGCCTTCCTCAATGGACCAATCAAGGAAGAGGTCTATGTTGAGCAACCTCCCGGCTTTGAAGACAGTGAGTATCCCAACCATGTTTATAGGCTCTCTAAGGCGCTTTATGGGCTCAAGCAAGCCCCAAGAGCATGGTATGAATGCCTTAGAGATTTCCTTATTGCAAATGGCTTCAAAGTCGGCAAGGCCGATCCTACTTTATTCACTAAGACTCTTGACAATGATTTGTTTGTATGCCAAATTTATGTTGACGATATCATATTTGGGTCTACTAACAAATCTACATGTGAAGAATTTAGTAGGATCATGACACAAAAATTCGAGATGTCGATGATGGGGGAGTTGAAATATTTCCTAGGATTTCAAGTCAAGCAACTCCAAGAGGGCACCTTCATCAGCCAAACGAAGTATACTCAAGATATTCTAAGCAAGTTTGGAATGAAGGACGCCAAGCCCATCAAGACACCCATGGGAACAAATGGGCATCTCGACCTCGACACGGGAGGTAAGTCCGTGGATCAAAAGGTATACCGGTCGATGATTGGTTCATTGCTTTATTTATGTGCATCTCGACCGGACATTATGCTTTCCGTTTGCATGTGTGCAAGATTTCAAGCCGACCCTAAGGAATCACACCTTACGGCCGTAAAACGAATCTTGAGATATTTGGCTTATACTCCTAAGTTTGGGCTTTGGTACCCTCGGGGATCCACTTTTGATTTGATTGGTTATTCGGATGCCGATTGGGCGGGGTGTAAGATCAATAGGAAGAGCACATCGGGGACTTGCCAGTTCTTGGGAAGATCCTTGGTGTCATGGGCTTCAAAGAAGCAAAATTCGGTCGCTCTTTCCACCGCCGAAGCTGAGTATATTGCCGCAGGTCATTGTTGCGCACAATTACTTTGGATGAGGCAAACCCTGCGGGACTACGGTTACAAATTAACCAAAGTCCCTTTGCTATGTGACAATGAGAGTGCAATCAAAATGGCCGACAATCCCGTCGAGCACAGCCGCACTAAGCACATAGCCATTCGGTATCATTTTCTTCGGGATCACCAACAAAAGGGGGATATCGAGATTTCTTACATTAACACTAAAGATCAATTAGCCGATATCTTTACCAAGCCACTTGATGAGCAATCTTTTACCCGACTTAGGCATGAGCTTAATATTCTTGATTCTAGGAATTTCTTTTGCTAGTCTTGCACACATAGCTCATAAATATACCTTTGATCATGTCTCTTTAATATGCTATGACTAATGTGTTTTCAAGAGAATTTCAAATCAAGTCATAGGTATATTGAAAGGGAATTGGAGTCTTCGGCGAAGACAAAGGCTTCCACTCCACTCTACTACTCATCCTTCGCTGTTGCTCCGCATCACTCTCCAACGTTGGTATAATCTTCACTTATTCATTTTATGACCAAAAGGGGAGAAAGTACATAAAGGGCTTATATCTCACTCAAAGTATCCGTTTTTGGCGATTCATGCCAAAGGGGGAGAAAGTATGAGCCCAAAGCAAAAGGACCGCACCACCCTAATCTTAAAAATTTGATGATTTTTCAATTGATAAATTTCAAAATTGGTATCTCTTTGTGTTCTAAAGGGGGAGCAAGTAGTATTTTCAAACTTGATATCTTAAAACCCTCTTGAACACTAAGAGGAGACTTTATTTGAAGGGGAGTTTTGTTTAGTCAAAGGAAAAGCATTTGGACAAAGGGAGAAAATTTCAAAACTTGAAAATGCTTTGCAAATCTCATTCATTTACCTTTGACTATCTTGCAAAATGACTTTGAAAAGAATTTGCAAAAACAAAACCCTTGGTGCAAATGTGGTCCAATATGTCAAAAACAAAGAAAACAATCCATGCGCATCATATGAGTATTTATATTGGCTCAATTCCAAGTAACCTTTGCACTTACATTATGTAAACTAGTTCAATTATGCACTTCTATATTTGCTTTGGTTTGTGTTGGCATCAATCACCAAAAAGGGGGAGATTGAAAGGGAATTAGGCTTACACCTAGTTCCTAAATAATTTTGGTGGTTGAATTGCCCAACACAAATATTGGACTGACTAGTTTGCTCTAGTGTATAAGTTATACAGGTGCAAAAGGTTCACATCTAGCCAATAAAAAGACCAAGTGTTGGATTCAACAAAGGAGCAATAAGGCAACCGAGGGCACCTCTGGCTGGAGGCACCGGACTGTCCGGTGTGCACCGGACAGTGTCCGGTGCGCCCGTAGACTTCGTTTTCTACCCTTCGCCAGAGGACTTCGACTTCAACCCTTCGCCCTCGGGAATTCGCGGAGGCCGGCGCGCTATAATTCACCGGACTGTCCGGTGTGCACCGGACATGTCCGGTGCGCCAACGAACCGCGGCCTCCGGAACTCGTCATCCTCGGGTTTTCACGACAGCCGCTCCGCTATAATTCACCGGACTGTCCGGTGTGCACCGGACTGTCCGGTGTGCCAGCGGAGCAACGGCTCTCTGCGGCGCCAACGGCTCCCTGCGGAGCATTAAATGCGCGCGCAGCGCGCGCAGACGTCAGGGCTGCCCATACCGGTGCACCGGACATCAAACAGTGCATGTCCGGTGTGCACCGGACACCTCGGCAGGCCCACAAGTCAGAAGCTTCAACGGTCAGAATCCAACGGCAATGGTGACGTGGCAGAGGCACCGGACTGTCCGGTGTGCACCGGACTGTCCGGTGCGCCATCGAACAGAGGCTGCCAGCAACGGTCACTTTTGGTGGTTGGGGCTATAAATACCCCAACCACCCCACATTCATTGCCATCCAAGTTTTCCACTTCTCAACTACTACAAGAGCTCTAGCATTCAAATCTAGACACACCAAATAGATCAAATCCTCTCCAATTCCACTCAAGCCCTTAGTGACTAGCGAGAGTGATTTGCTTGTGTTCTTTCGAGCTCTTGCGCTTGGATCGCATTCTTTTCTTTCTCATTTATTCTTGTGATCATACTCAATTGTAACCAAGGCAAGAGGCACCAATTGTGTGGTGGCCCTTGCGGGGAAGTTTTGTTCCCGGTTGATTGAGAAGAAGAGAAAGCTCACTCGATCCGTGGGATCGTTTGAGAGAGGGAAAGGGTTGAAAAAGACCCGGCCTTAGTGGCCTCCTCAACGGGGAGTAGGTTTGCGAGAACCGAACCTCGGTAAAACAAATCCGCGTGTCACACTCTTATTTGCTTGCGATTTGTTTTGCGCCCTCTCTCGCGGACTCGTTTATATTTCTAACGCTAACCCGGCTTGTAGTTGTGATTATTTTTGTAAATTTCAGTTTCGCCCTATTCACCCCCCCTCTAGGCGACTATCACTTCCTTCATGGCACTTTGATGGAGACGGTGTATTGCACTCAGCTGGTCGGTTTTGTGGATCCAACTAACCCTAACATAGTCTGCAAGCTCAAGCGGTCCCTCTACAGCCTCAAGCGTACGTCACAACATCTCCTCCATCTAGCAGCAGTTCACGATGAAGGACCTGGATGAGCTACACCACTTCCTGGGGATCACCGTGGAGCGCCGGTCTAGGGCCTGTTTCTCCACCAGCACTAGTACATCGTCGCCATCCTTGAGTGCGCTGGCATGGCCAATTGTAAGCCTTGTACGACTTCGATGGACACTCATGGCAAGGACTCCTCCGATGACGGCTCCCGGTGAATGATCCCACCGGTTATCGGAGTCTTGCCGGGGGCCCTACAGTACCTTGTCTTAACCCGGTACGATTTCGCCTACGTTGTTCAACAGGTGTGCCTCCATATGCACGACCCATAGGAGTCGCATCTCACCGCTATAAAGGAAATCCTACGGTATCTTCGAGGCACCATCGACTTCGGCCTCCTTCATCGACGATCTGGAACCACCGACCTTGTCATCTACACCGATGCCAACTGGGTCGGCTATCCTGACACACACTAGTCTACCTCGGGCTATGACATATTCCTTGATGATAGCCTTGTCTCGTGGTCCTCGAAGCGGTAGTGGGTCTTTTCCTTCTCTAGTGCCGAGGCCCAGTACTGTGTCATGCCTAACGGCGTGGATCTGTCACCTGCCTTAGGAGCTCCACAGCCCGCTGACGAGGAGCACTCTTGTCTATTGCGACAACGTCAGCGCCGTGTACCTCTCCACCAACCCCATCCAACACCATCACACGAAGCATGTCGAGATCGGCATCCACTTCGCCCGTGAGTGTGTCGCCATTGGAGATGTGCGAGTTCTTCATGTCCCGACTACTTCTCAGTTTGCCGACGTCTTCACCAAGGGACTCCCTACGATGGTGTTTGAGGAATTTCAGTCCAATCTCAACATGGCTACAGTTTTGACTGCAGGGGCTGTTGAAATGTACTGTGTGTGTTGTGTGGGGATTCTATTTAGGTCTATGTTGTATTGGGCCTTGGCCCATCTGACTCTATTATTAATGCCACTCTCAACCTAACTAGGGTTAGGCTTTCCACTTCTATCAATAACCATTTTCGCTGCTTGTTTGGGGTAAGCCACCTCATCACCACGCATTTCGAATCTGACATTGATAAGGTTTGTGTGACATGTGTGATATGTCTGCTATAGTATTGGATGATCATTCGATATATTACAATTATTTTCTATAAATTTGATCAAACATAGGATTAAACTCCATATATTTCAGAACTGCGCTGGCAGATCCTTAAGTCTAGGAATATGTCCATTCTCCTATGATTTTATGTGCTATATTGGGGACCAGATGCAATTCCAATTCCGCAGTTATTTATGACCCATTGGAGCTTGGAAACCGTCTCTAATTGTATTATGCAAATCATCAACAAATTCTGTAATATTATATTCTAAGGTCCCATTTGGTTTGAGAGAGTAAAGATTAGTCCCACCATTTTAGTCTCATTTTGTCTCTAAATTGCCAAACGGTAGGACTAAAATAGAGACGAAACTGATTTAGTTCTTAGTCCCTCAAAGGGTGACTAAAAGTGACTAAACCATATTAATCCACCTTTTGCCCCTCATTTATCTCAGTTGCAGTAATTGCGAGAAAATGGTAAGAGATATTTTAGTTTTCTTACGAGTCATTTAATGTGTTCTAAATGTTTTTAGTTCCTGAAACCAAACAGGCTAGAGACTAAACTTTAGTTCTCCAATCAAACTTTAATCTATAGACTAAACAAACCAAACAGACCCTAAGTGACTCCTACGGAATATAATTGAGTATTGAGTCGACGCTCTGTTAATAATATTTAAAAAATAGAAATATATAATGAGTATTTTTCTGCGGGGAATATAATTGAGCAAAAAAATTTGCCAGGGTTATAGCGAGTGTTTGCGTAGAAGCAAGTATATCTTATGAAGTCAAAATCTATGCTCTTATTAAATATTTAAATATGTACACGCGAGTGGGGCGAGTGGCGTGATGAAAGAAAATGGTGAGCCCGACATTATTGGTGGCGTCTGTGACAACAAAAAAAATCATAGATTAACATGCAGACATGCTCACCCAGATTTATAATCCGGGGAACTGCAGTAGGAGTAGTAAACTCTGGCCAGAAAAGTCTAATTATGATTGTTTATTTACTTGCTGGTTGCTTTCCTTTCTCGTAGATCATGCAGTTGGATGGAGGAATGAATGCCCTTGTTACATTATATTAGTGTGGATGGTAATCCATTTGCGCAGCTGGCACCAGGAAATGGTGAGGGGAGCATGTGCACTGCAGCAAGCGAAAGCGACGGCGAGGGCAGGAGGATGGGAACGGAACACACACGGCGCACCTTGACAGCGAGGGTCCGCAGCGAGAAGATGTTGGGCGCGTCGACGCCGTTGAGGTAGGCCTTGACCTCCGGGATTCCCGACCCGCCGGCCGCCGGCGACAAGAACGCCGTGATGGACGACGCCAGCAGCAGGAGCGCCAGGTTGCAGCCGGCGAACACCCAGAACGCCGTCCAGTAGCTGCATATGCGGCGGGGGCAAATGCAACGAATGAAACGCGAGAAAAGGTAGAGCAGCGACGCACGATCGGATAGATCTGAAACAGCTATAAATGCCTATGTCTATGTCTGCGTGGACAAAGCACGTAGAGACAAGCAAGCTCAACGACGGCCATTTGTCGCCTTGTAAATCTAAGCGAATGATGAAACCCCTTTTTGGTAGGAGAAATTAAAGAAAGGAAAGGAAAAGGGCAAGGCAATGCAATGCTGCACCCACACCTGGCGGAGTCCATGAGGGCGGAAACGGCCTGGTGCTTGAAGCCCGCGACGTTCTCGACGGCGAGGTTGATGAAGAAGCCGACGATCCCGGTGAGGATGCCGATGGCGAAGCAGAAGGTCCACTTGAGCACCACGTACCGCACCTGGTCCGCCTTGCGCCTCGTCCTCCAGTTCTGGTCGAACAGCTCGTTCTCTATCATCCTGTACTCACACACCAAGGGAGGGACCCACCGATTGATCGGACAAATATTGCAGAAGTACTGGTATATAGAAACATGAGTTCTGTTCAAGTGACAACTCGATCAAGAAAAGAAAGCAGGTCAATCGGCATGTCTGTTTCAGCAGCAAGCCTACGATACAATGCCGAATTGCTATGCAAGGTTGGACCGCAGCAACAGGCTCATGACCAGAGGACCTCACAACCAGGCCGTGGATGGAAGAAGGATACGGACGACCGGTGACAGGACCGATGGAACGGGGAGGGAGTAGATAGAGGCGTTTGCTTACTCGTAGTCGAGGCTCTCGATAGGGCAGGGATTGGAGCCGACCATGGCCACCTGGGAGGCGTTGGTGGTGGCGCTCCGGTGGAGCAGGGCCCGGTTCAGGGGCCGCTGATCCTCCTCCTCCATGCCCACGCTGACATCCTCCAGCGGCGACGACATGGCCGGGACTCGGGACCGGGAGGAGGCACCGCAGAGGCCAGAGGAGCAGGAGGAGGTGGACCAACCGTGGGGAGATGACAGCAGAGGGGGTGGTTATTATGTTCTCTTCTCAAGTGGACACTGGACACACATGTTCTGAGGTTCGCTAGGTCAGGTCTACATACACCGACACAAGGAATTTTTAAGCATGACACGAACTCACAATAAGCGCGCACACACTCGTGTGCGTCCTTTACACACACTAGAAGTAGATTAAGAGATTTAGACTTCCAACTGCTAAACACACATTCATGTGTATACTCTGGGTGGAAGCACTTTCCACCAGTGGCCAGCCTTTGTCACTTCGTAGGAGCCCCTTCGTGTCACAAGAAATTTTTGCTATTATGATACAATGTATACTGTATACTCCTCCTAAAATTACTTTTTGAAAATTCATTCAATTTTAACTTAAACTATATTTAATAGAAAATAATATCATTATATGTATCTTTATTTACTATGAAAAACATTGGTATTATATAATTAATATAATAATACTTATCCAACATCATAAACTTTATACTGATTGATTTTTAGAGAAGTCGGATGTGCACTCTTAAAATGAGGGGTAAGGCTATCTCATCTTATATCTAATCTCTCTATTTTAACAGTCACACTATAAAAAATGTTATCGATCATATACAAGATCCGCTAAATACATCTTAACAAGAATACTGGTCACCAACATTTCATAGTTTACTCTATGATGAAAAATTTATAGGTTAATCCATGATAATACCAGCATAAACATTAGTAGCATATGTTAAAATTTGTCATAGAAGTCTTCGTAACGAATATGCGCCTTCGGTGTGCTACCCACATCCTCTTCGTTTAGACCGCTGAAATTTAGAGTAAAAAAGCTGTCTTCCAGCGATTGATCGGTGAAGCGGATGAACAGAGCACACAAGTGAAGCGTCTAACATAAGAGTAGTGTCACGCTGGTGTATGGACCCAGTCTACGAAATATGGGAACACGGGCGTGGATAGATAAAGAGCCGTTTGGCTTTTCGGTGGCGCGAGAGGCATAGACAGTAGAAGATATGATTGAAGAATTGTATGGCTTATGTGCAATAATTGCATGCTAAGCAAAACGCAGGGAAAAATTTCTGAAAAATGACAGGAGAGATTACCTTCTTTCTGTATATATATTTAGCCTTCCTTAGATGGTTGAGAAATATCGATTTATCATAACTGGTCTGAACTATCAAAGGAAGTTTCTAAGCGCAAAAAAAAAAATCAATTCCAACCAAAACAATTTCTTCTTGATATTTCATAATGGAGGCCATTTTTTTTGTCGGTCAATCCAGCTATGCTTGAGTTTGTCCATATAAGGGCCTGTTCCAATCCCACAAGATAAACTTTAGCTTCTGGCTAAACTTTAGCCATATCAATTGAAATACTAAAGTTTAGCTCCTTGAAGGTGTTTGGATCACTCTGATAAAGTTTAGCACATTGAAATAAAAAGACACTCATACCCCTAATGTTATATCATCATATTATTGAATGCACAGCGCAATACACAGTGCCACTGCCGAGTGCAAGCTCTCAGTTTTTTTTCAGATATAATTGTCTTACAATATAAAGGTCTTACAATATTTTTTCTCAAATACAACCATACAATTAAAGATACTTAAACAGTGCCTTACAATAAACTTGTCGTAGTTCATACACATAATCTATGATCTATTGAATAAACCATTTGCAATTTCATCACGAAATGCGTTCATATTGATGTCTTCATCCACTGCATTTGTATTCTGTGTACCTGTCCTTAGCATGGTGGGCATTGGTACAACATTTTCATGTCTATCACAAAAATCAAAATCACTATCTTCTAGGGCACTTTCCCTAATGAAGTTGTGAATTGCCATGCATGCTATAATGATTTTGCTTTGCTTATGCATTGGATAACTTGGCAAATCCAATAGAATCCTCCACTTCATTTTCAATACTCCAAAAGCCCTCTCAATGACATTTCTAAGTGACGAATGTGCATAATTAAAGGTTTCTTTTATACCTTGTGGCATTGGGCCGCTTTGAAACTCCGGCAGGTGGTACTTTGTTCCCTTGTATGGTGCAAGGTAACCCGGACGGTTAGGGTAACCCGAGTCAACTAGGTAAAACTTCCCTACAAAAAATGCATTTATGTCAAATAGGAGTACAAGTAATCAAATTTGGTAATACTTTTGTCCGAGATAGGTTTACCTGGAGGTGGATGTGGAAACTTGTCTCCATATTTGGTGATGGCAGAGTTGAACACTCTCATATCATGCACAGAACCAGGCCAGCCCGTTACAACAAAGGTAAATCTCATGTCGAAGTCACAAATTGCCAGAACATTCTGTGTACTATATCCATGTCTTCCTGTATGTTGTATCACCTTACTTGTTGGCACCACAACAGGTACATGGGTACCATCTATTGCTCCAATACAATTGTTGAAAAATGGAGCAAACCGACGCTGGGCCAATCTAGGATGTACTGTTTGAAATTCAGGATCCAATGGCTTAATATTATCTGTTGCTAGCTTAACAAGACAATTCAAGACTTTATGAAATGTGCGGCTTATTGTCGCTGTTGATCTCATGAAACGATTCTCAGCTTGCCTAACTGACTGTGGTGCACCCACCATCCATAGGAAAATCCCTAAAGTCTCTACAGATGACAAATTACATGTTGACTTCAATCCGTAGGAATCCACCAATGAATCATGAAGACGATAAAATAATGTGGCACTCATCCTAAACATGTTGAAACAGGCTATGCCATTTTCTAGTGTTTCTTGAACCCATTGAAAACCAGTAATAGTGGCTGTCCTCCTTGGAGCTTTACACATGTAATTGGCAGAGTACATACCAATAAAGGAGACCATCATCATCATCTGTCGGTTTCTCTTTCGACTCTGAAGTAACAAGGTTTCAATTAAACCATCACTTGAGCTGTCAGTTGATGAACTCTCAGACGAAGATTCAATTAATGAACTCCCATTAGAATCACCATCCTATTTTAGAAGATACAAAAATAATCATTAGTAATATCATAGTAACAACCACAATAATCATAGTAATCACAGTAACAGGTTAAGACTGCCACATTATTCAACTAGCACCATCTCTTCAACAAAACAGACCACCAAATTATTGAACTAAAGAGACAAAACAAAACAGCCTACCACATTATCACAGATACAACAAAACAAACAGGTTCCCAAACAAAAACAGGTTCACAAATAACAATAATAAGTCTACCACATGCATTACATAGTCTCAGACTGCCACGTTATTCAACTAGCACCATCTCTTGAACAAATATGTTGAAAATGCACTAATACATATTATTCATCTGGCACCATCTCTTCAAGAAAACCAGCCTTGCTTCTGGAGTTGGTATATTGCAAAAGAACTCACGATTGTATTCATCCCTAACTATTGTAGCACATGCAAAAAACTCTATGCTGTCAGGAGATGCCCCGCACTCTAAGGCCATATCCTGGCACATCTTAATTTTAGCAGCCAGAGCTTGCTCCTTAGCTTGCTTCATCTCTTCCATAGCTTGCTTCATCGCTTCCTTTGCTTGTCTCTTGTCTTCCTTAGCTTGTTTCTTCTCTTCTAGAGCTAGTTTCTTCTCTTCCAGAACTTGCCTCAAGACCTTGGAATTTTCTGCTTCAACATTGGACCATCTGTCCACCCATTCCTTCATCATCTTTACCATGGGGGTCTTTGCTTTCTTACCAGGACTTGAAGCAGTCGATCTAGTGCTACTTGACCGCTTACGAGTGCTAGTACTCATGGGACTGAGCTCATCCTCCATGCCTTGTGTTGCCTCATCTTCGACTTCATCAACTTCTGTTGTGCCTTGTTCGTCAAATTCTTGCCCTGGAATGTAGGAGCTGGACCCATCTACAACAATATCCTGGAACATTTCCTCTAGCTCATCTATGTAGCCTGGTGAACCATATTTTAGCTTCTTCCATTCTGGAGTCTGAAAAAGGACAATAAGAAATATGAAGTGAGGATTCCATATACACAAACCAAATGGCAGGAAACTGAATCGGTACTATACCTTTGCGTTTTGCTTCCACCACCAGTCAGGTGCATCAACAGTGCCATCGGGATTTTTCCCCAACCCAGATCGCTTATTCAATTGCAACCAGAAGCCATAGAGACCCTTTAGTTGGTCTCTTCTATTCTTGAGCTGAGTCTTGTCATGCTTAAGACCAGTACTAATGTAATACTTATCTGCCAATATGTTATAACCTCTTCTTGACATTGTCCCTTTGCAACAATTTCCAGCTCTAATTTGTTCTACCCACAACTCACAAAAAACCTTGGTATTGGGTTCTGACCAATTTGCCTTGGAATTTTTCATCTAGTGTTGGAAACACAATAATATGCATCTAATTTCAGTACTAAATACCATGCAACATCATTTAGCAAATATGAAAACATACTCATCCTTGCATGATTACCTTGGGGTCTGGTGCAAAACCTTCGTCACCGCCTTCTTGTTCGCCATCAAGGTTGATGGTTTCTTCTCCCACAACATCTTGAGCCCCGCCACTCATCGCTACCTGTCGACCACCACGACCCACGCCTCCAACGCTTGCAGCACCAACAGACATGGATCTGCTGCCACGGCCTACAACATCGGAGACCATAGATCCACACGAACTAGTGCCGCCAGCAGCACCCACGACCATGGTTCCTGCACGAGCTCCCCCGCTGTCAGCCCTAGCGGACATGGATCGACCACGGCCTCCTCCTCGGGTGCTGTTGCGAGGCGCGCGCAACCCGATGGCACTCACGGTTCGCCCTCCTCCACGGGTGCCCTGGCGTGGAGCGCGCAATCTGGCAGCACTAAAGGCCCGCCCTCCTCCAGTGACTCGAGCGCCACTGCCTTCGATGATACCTGTATACATCGATAGATCTGGGAACTCTTGCACCTGTGAATTGAGATCCAGTGCCTGAAAGCCATGGGGATCACCATGGGGGACGCTTGACTCGCTCTGGGAGAAGAAGTCGTATCCACCGAGGCGGACAGTCCGATCCGACCGTGGGAACAAATCCCTCAAGCCATCATCACCAAACCCATCATCACCAAAGCCATCCATGGGGAACAGAGGGCGCTCACTCAGATCTGAAGGCTGATGCGCTGGAACGTTGGCGGCTGGAATGGTAGCTCAAATCTGAAAGTCGTCCATGGGGAGATGAGGAACGGCTGCAGATATGAGAGATGCTGCGGATGCGGAATGGCGGCAGATGAGGAACGACGGTGGAGGATGCGTGTGGATGCGGAGAGAGAGGGAGACGGTGGAGAGATTTGATCCTACTCGATTGCGCGTGTGGCAAAAGCGGTGGAGGTAGGCAGCTGCAATAGGTGGCCACGGTGTTGAAAAAATGGTGGCCGCTGGACAGAAATGAAATGCAGAGAGAGAAGGGGTTGGAGGGTAAGGGGTGGAAAATGGTCTCTCTAGCTCACATTTAGCTCATTTTAGCACCCTTTAAGCAGCTAATGAGATAATAGGAGCTAAACTTTATCACATCACTATTAGCTATACTGTTTAGATCATCAAATAGCTAAAAGTAGCTAAAAATAAGCTGCTAAAATTTATTTTATAGGATTGGAACAGGGCCTAACTCTTAAAATACCAAAACACTTTGACCACCGGACTATCAATGCGAGACAAATTTTGCCACAGTCGGTATCAAATATGACTATTTTATTAAATAATAAAGTTGCTTTATATTTTAGAAAAAATCACAACTAATACATTTAAATGGGAAAAAAAGAAAACAAATATCATTTCTAAAGAACATACCCGGTACATATGAGACTTTGATGCACATATAATGCACATAAACTAACAAAGTTCACAAAAAAATCTAAAAAAATCATACATATTCTTACCATCCCACTCCTATTATATACAAAATTTTAGGTTCAGATTTGTTATATTTTAGCTGTAACAAAAAAGAGAACATTTTAACCTATTTTCTAATTTAAACATGTCAGAAATTTTTATCTTTTTTATTACAGCTAAAGTATAATGAATTTATAATAAATTTGAACTTGAAATTTTGTATATAATTGAAATAAGATGGAAAGAATATGTATGGTTTTTTTCAAAAATTTTCGTAAACTTTATTAGTTAATGTGCACCAAAGAATTATGTACACCGGATATATTTCCCATTTATATTGATGCTAGTTTTTTTAAGCGATTATATACATTCTTGTTTTAGTGATTTATTGCCCATATTCATGCCTATTATTTATTTAAATACTTATTCTATGATATATTAAGTTTAGATCTCAGCCAAGAGAATTTATAATCCAATTGGTGCCGAGTTAAAAAAATGTAGGGTGTCACACCCGGTTTTGGGGGCAAAACCGAATACATACATATGTGTGCCAGGATCTATTTTCCACACATATGTTGACGTCGCAAGTGTAATATATCAAAAGACAATGCAATAAAGGCGTAAAGGGAGTAGAGTAACTTTATTACATCATCCAGACAATATTGTCATAAAAAGTATCATCATCAAAGTACAGCGGAATTAAACATGGACACTCTTACAAAGGAAGGTGACTGGCGCATCGTTAGACTTAGTACTCGTCGACATCATCTGCAAAGTCTTCTTCATCACCCTCTAATCAAAACATTAGAAAGGGGTGAGCTCACTTATGGTCGGGGCTCAGCAAGTGGGAGGAAATAATGCAAGTTTAACAAAGTAGGCTATGGTTAAATGGTAAGCATTTTAGTTGGTCAATATTTTATTAACAACGCCTGACTTACTACTTGTAAGTTTATCCTAAAATTCCCAATTAAACATAAGTAGAAAATTATATCTCAAAAACACTTAAGTGAAACCACTTAAGCAAACTATTTATGAATCATCAGATCACAATTTATTTACCATTGTCGGGGACCATAATTAGGGGTACCCTCAAGACGCCTAATTCTCAGCTGGTAACCCCCATCAGCATAAAGCTGCAAAGGCCTGATGGGTACGATTAAGTCAGGGATCAGTCCACACGAGTGACTCGATCACGCTTCACCCGAGCCTAGCCTCGGCCAAGGACAGCCGACCTCGAGAGACTTCCGTCTCGCCCGAGGCCCCCCTTTTTACGGCGGACACATCACCGGCTCGCCCGAGGCCTTGGCTTCGCTCAGAAGCAACCCTGACTAAATCGCCACACCGACTGACCAAATTGCAGGAGCATTTAACGCAAAGGTGGCCTGTCACCTTTATCCTGACACGCGCCCCCCCGGCAGAGCCGAAGTGACCGCCGTCACTCCACCGCTCCACTGACCAGTCTGACAGAAGGACAGCGCCGCCTGCGCCACTCCGACTGCGGTGCCACTCGACAGAGTGAATCTGACAAGCAGTCAGGCCTTGCCAAAGGCGCCACGGCGAACTCCGCTCCGCCCGACCCCAGGGCTCGGACTCGGGCTAAGACCCGGAAGACGGCGAACTCCGCTCCGCCCGACCCCAGGGCTCGGACTCGGGCTAAGACCCGGAAGACGGCGAACTCCGCTCCGCCCGACCCCAGGGCTCGGACTCGGGCTAAGACCCGGAAGACGGCGAACTCCGCTTCGCCCGACCCCAGGGCTCGGACTCGGGCTAAGACCCGGAAGACGGCGAACTCCGCTCCGCCCGACCCCAGGGCTCGGACTCGGGCTAAGACCCGGAAGACGGCGAACTCCGCTCCGCCCGACCCCAGGGCTCGGACTCGGGTTAAGACCCGGAAGACGGCGAACTCCGCTCCGCCCGACCCCAGGGCTCGGACTCGGGCTAAGACCCGGAAGACGACGAAACTCCGCCTCGCCCGACCCCAGGGCTCGGACTCCGCCCTGGCCTCGGCCGAACGACCTCCGCCTCGCCCGACCCCATGGCTCGGACTCGGCCTCGGCAACAGAAGACAGACTCAACCTCGGCTTCGGAGGAGCCCCCACGTCACCCTGCCTAGGGCACAGACCCGCCACGTCAACAGGGAGCGCCATCATCGTCCTACCCCGAATCGACTCGGGTCACGGAGAACAAGACCGGCGTCCCATCCGGCCAGCTCCGCCGGATGGGCAATGATGGCGCTCCACAAGCTCTGTGACGACGGCGACCCCCAGCTCTCTTACGGAAGCAGGGCGACGTCAGCAAGGACTCGACCGTTCCAACAGCTGTCCCTCCGCCAGGCTCCGTCGCACCTCCGACAGCCGCGACATCACACCAGCAAGGTGCCAAGACCTCTCCGGCTGCCACATTGGCATGTACCTAGGGCGCTAGCTCTCGCTCCGCTAGACACGTAGCACTCTGCTACACCCCCCATTGTACACCTGGATCCTCTCCTTACGACTATAAAAGGGAGGACCAGGGCCTTCTGAGAGAAGGTTGGCCGCGCGGGACCGAGGACGGGACAGGCGCTCTCTTGGGGCCGCTCGCTTCCCTCACCCGCGTGGACGCTTGTAACCCCCCTACTGCAAGCGCACCCGACCTGGGCGCGGGACGAACACGAAGGCCGCGGGACTTCCACCTCTCCCACGCTCGACTCCGGCCACCTCGCCTCTCCCCCCTTCGCGCTCGCCCACGCGCTCGACCCATCTGGGCTGGGGCACGCAGCACACTCACTCGTCGGCTTAGGGACCCCCCTGTCTCGAAACGCCGACAGTTGGCGCGCCAGGTAGGGGCCTGCTGCGTGCTGACGAACAGCTCCCCGTCAAGCTCCAGATGGGCAGTCTCCAGCAACCTCTCCGGCCCGGGGCGGTGCTTCGTTTCGGGACTCTTGAGTTCATGTCCTTCGACGGCAGCTACGACATGATACTCCTTCCACCGCCGCGCGACAACGACAATGGCGGCCGACAACCCGCCCGCCGGCGGCGAAATCGACGACATCTTCCCCGCGTGGTGGAAGAACAACACTCGAGCTCGCTCCGTTCTCTCCCCCGCCAACGGAGGAGGAGGCGGGGCCATCAAGGCCAAGCAGGAGGCCGCGCTTCTTTGGCCGTCGAACGAATCGACGCCCCCGGCGCCCCGACGGAAGGCACGCCGGACGTCGACCTCGCGTTCAAGACGGAGGCAAGCGCCGTCCCCCCGCGACACGCTGACTCCGAGCAAGAAGACGACGCCGGTGCGCTCGCGGAAAGCCTGCAGGACGTCGCCCTCGTACCTGGGATGACGGTGCAACCAGTCCCCGATGTGACTACGTCGCTCCTCGTCGACCAAAAGGTACCGACTAACTCCCATCTTACGTCATTTCGACTCGGCCTCAACCCGCCAAACGACCTCGCTTTGGCGGGCGCTCTCATTGAGGCGAGTGCAACCCCACTGGGGTTTCGTATGCGGTCGCCTTGGGACCGACTGACGGACGTCTCGACCTACGGGCCCTCTGGGTCCGAGGAAGATGACGATCCCAGCATCTGTTGGGATTTCTCCGGACTTGGCAACCCCAGTGCCATGCGGGACTTCATGACCGCATGTGACTACTGCCTATCCGACTGTTCCGACGGAAGCCGCAGCCTTGGCGACGAGAGCTGCGGCCCAAGCCGCGAATGTTTCCACATCGAGCTAGGGGATCCCTTCGAAGGCAACCATCTCGGCATGCCGGAGGACGGTGATCTTCCTAGGCCGGTGCCTCGCGCCGACATCCCACGGGAGCTAGCTGTGGTCCCCGCTCCGGCGGGGGTTACGACCCACAACTCGAGCAAGTCCGCGAGGCACAGGCCAGGCTCAACGAGGGAACAGGAGCGCTTGGGCCGATCCGTCGGGACGTCGGGCAGGCATGGGCGGGCCAACCCCTGGCCGGAGAAATACGTCACCTGCCCCAAGGTCTCCAGCACCGCGTCGCCAACGATGTCAGGGTCAGGCCGCCGCCCGCATCCAGCGGGGTTGGTCAGAACCTGGCAGCCGCAGCGATGCTCCTCCGCGCGATGCTGGAGCCATCAACCACCGAGGGTCGGCGAATCCAGGGAGAGCTCAAGAATCTCCTGGAAGGCGCTGCAGCCCGACGGGCCGAGAGCACTGCCTCCCGAAGGCAGGGATATCCCTCGGAACCTCATGCCGCGACTTCCCGATTCATGCGGGAAGCCTCGGTCTACACCGGGCGCACGCGCAACACCGCGCCTGCGGCCCCGGGCCACCTCGGCAACGAGCACCATCGACGCGCCCGTCGGGCCCACCTCGACGAAAAGGTGCGCCGAGGCTACCACCCCAGGCGTGGGGGGCGCTACGACAGCGGGGAGGATCGGAGTCCCTCGCCCGAACCACCCGGTCCGCAGGCCTTCAGTCGGGCCATCCGACGGGCGCCGTTCCCGACCAGGTTCCGACCCCCGACTACTATCACAAAGTACTCGGGGGAAACGAGACCGGAACTGTGGCTCGCGGACTACCGCCTTGCCTGCCAACTGGGTGGGACGGACGACGACAACCTCATCATCCGTAACCTCCCCCTGTTCCTCTCCGACACTGCTCGCGCCTGGTTGGAGCACCTGCCTCCGGGGCAGATCTCCAACTGGGACGACTTGGTCCAGGCCTTCGCTGGCAATTTCCAGGGCACATACGTGCGCCCCGGGAATTCCTGGGACCTTCGAAGCTGCCGGCAACAGCCGGGAGAGTCACTCCGGGACTACATCCGGCGATTCTCGAAGCAGCGCACCGAGCTGCCCAACATCACCGACTCGGATGTCATCGGCGCGTTCCTCGCCGGCACCACTTGCCGCGACCTGGTGAGCAAGCTGGGTCGCAAGACCCCCACCAGGGCGAGCGAGCTGATGGACATCGCCACCAAGTTCGCCTCTGGCCAGGAGGCGGTCGAGGCTATCTTCCGAAAGGACAAGCAGCCCCAGGGCCGCCCATCGGAAGAGGCTCCCGAGGCGTCTGCTCCGCGCGGCGCCAAGAAGAAGGGCAAGAAGAAGTCGCAACCGAAACGCGACGCCGCTGACGCGGACCTTGTCACCGCCGCCGAGTACAAGAACCCTCGGAAGCCCCCCGGAGGTGCAAACCTCTTCGACAAGATGCTCAAGGAGCCGTGCCCCTACCATCAGGGGCCCGTCAAGCACACCCTCGAGGAGTGCGTTATGCTTCGGCGTCACTTCCACAGGGCCGGGCCACCCGCCGAGGGTGGCAGGGCCCGCGACGACGACAAGAACGAAGATCACCAAGCAGGAGAGTTCCCCGAGGTCCGCGACTGCTTCATGATCTATGGAGGGCATGCGGCGAATGCCTCGGCTCGGCATCGCAAGCAAGAGCGCCGGGAGGTCTGCTCGGTGAAGGTGGCGGCGCCAGTCTACCTAGACTGGTCCGACAAGCCCATCACCTTCGACCAGGCCGACCACCCCGACCATGTGCCGAGCCCGGGGAAATACCCGCTCGTCGTCGACCCCGTTGTCGGCAATGTCAGGCTCACCAAGGTCCTGATGGATGGGGGCAGCTGCCTCAACATCATCTACGCCGAGACCCTCAAGCTCCTGCGCGTCGATCTGTCCTCCGTCCGAGCAGGCGCTGCGCCCTTCCACGGGATCATCCCTGGGAAGCGCGTCCAGCCCCTCGGGCGACTCGACCTCCCCGTCTGCTTCGGGACGCCCTCCAATTTCCGAAGGGAGACCCTGACGTTCGAGGTGGTCGGGTTCCGAGGAACCTACCACGCCGTACTAGGGAGGCCATGCTACGCGAAGTTCATGGCCGTCCCCAACTACACCTACCTGAAGCTCAAGATGCCGGGCCCCAACGGGGTCATCACCGTCGGCCCCACGTACAAACACGCGTTCGAATGCGACGTGGAGTGCGTGGAGTACGCCGAGGCCCTCGCCGAGTCCGAGGCCCTCATCGCCGACCTGGAGAACCTCTCCAAGGAGGTGCCAGACGTGAAGCGCCATGCCGGCAACTTCGAGCCAGCGGAGACGGTTAAGGCCGTCCCTCTTGACCCCAGTGGCGACACCACCAAGCAGATCCGGATCGGTTCCGGGCTCGACCCCAAATAGGAAGCAGTGCTCGTCGACTTTCTCCGCGCGAACGCCGACGTCTTTGCGCGGAGTCCCTCGGACATGCCCGGCATACCGAGGGATGTCGCCAAACACTCGCTGGATATCCGGGCCGGAGCCCGATCCGTCAGGCAGCCTCTACGCCTCGGTCATCAAGGAAGGGTCAGCCTCGCCTTGGCAGAGCCCGACCCTCCCTCGGGGGCTAAAAAGGGGGAACCCCTCTGCGTCAAGATCGGGCATACTTCTCCGTGTCAAAAATTTTCAATCAAAAAAGGGGCCTCTTGCGTTCCCCCGGCTATGTCAGAAGCAGGGTCTCGAGGAGCGAACGCGGGTACATGTAAATGGCAAGGCCGACTGAGCCGAGGAACTCCCATGCCTCCGGGTTAGGGATACCTCACTCATCACCTGCCACGAAGAATGGCCCAACTCGAGAAGCCACCCTATTATTGACGAGCCAGGACGAACATGCAGATGGAAAGAAAGGAGAGTACGACTCCATGCAAGAAAGACAAAGTGTTCAGGCTTCAGCAGCCGCGGTGAGAAGCACATCCAACAAGAAACTGTTCAAACGGGAATTAGGCGCCGCCTTGGCAAGGAGCCGCGCCCTCAGCTCCATCCCCGCCGTCGGTGGGGTCCATCTCGGCCTCCGGTGACGTCGCAGGGGGAAGGATCTCCGCCTCAAAGGTGGTTGCCAGCACCGCGCTCGGACCCGCGGCGACCGCGTCAAGCCGCTGGACCTCCGCTAGGGCAGCATCGTCTTCGTCGGGAAGACAGTACCCCTCACTAACCCGCTCCAGGTCCACAACGTAGTGGGAAGCAAGCACAGCGAAGGCCCGCCTAACGCCGTGGTGTAGCGCTTCGCGGACTCTGCCGCGCGCGTGATCACCCAAGGCTCGAAGGCGGCTCTAAGGGGAGCTTCCTGAAGGGACGTCGCCAGAGCCGAGGACACGATAAAAGTCCGAGACGGCCTCGGACATGGCCGCGAGGTCCGCCTCCCTCTGCTCGGCGGCTCCGGCAAGCGCCTCAGCAAGCGCCTTGGCGGACTCGTCAAGGGCGGACTCAAGCTCTGCAAGCAACCAGGGGAAATACCTCAAGCACAAGCAGAGGAAACGGACAAGAAAAAGAACCAGGGAGGACCAAGACGTACCTCCGACTCGGGCACGATGCTCCGAGGCCGCGACCTGGGCCGCGGCTAAGTCAGCCGCAAGGGTCTCGGCACGGCTTTCGGCCTCGGCAGCCCGGCCCTGAGATCGGTCCCGTTCCTCGACGACCTGGGCGAGCTCCGATCGCTGTCGTTGCGCCTCCGCACGCGCTGCTGCCGCCTCGGCTCTCAGGTCGGCGCAGAGCAGCTGGAGGTCCGCCACCTTGGCATCCTGCTGAGAAAGGCGCGCGGTAGCCCCGGCGAGCGAGGACCTCAGGGATCGCAGCGAGCCCCAGACATCAACCTCGCGGCGGATGAACGACGACTTGGCGGCGCTCCGATCCGTCAGATCCTGGGGAAAGGAAACGGGGCGTCACGACGAGTGTCTCGCCCACAGAAGGAAAAAAGGTATGCCCGAAACCGCTACCTGGAGGATTTTGGGGACGTCTCTGCAGAAAACCTCAAGCGACGACCGGAGCGACCCCACCGTTGCCTCTACACACTCGCGGAGCTCACCCCAGGACTGGTCCTCCTGCTCATCATCAAGAACGAAGACGGGGTCCGAGGCCTCGCGGGTCCGGAATCGGAGCAACGGGCGCCGGGCCTCGGGGCTCCGCCGCACAGCGATGAGGCTGTCACCCGGCTGGACGGATTGCGCGACCACGCCCACCTCTTTTGAGGTCTTGGGCGCCGACGCATCAGCCATCCCGGCGCTGGCGGCAGCTGGACGCCCTTCGACAGGGACGGCGGCAACCTCGGCGGTGGCGGGCGCCGGCATGACCGGCACGACAGGCGAACTCAGGGCCGCGTGGGCATCAGCCGCCTCCTCAACCACGATAGCCGCCTCGGCTGAAGAGCCAGCCTCGGGAGCCCGCTCCTCAGAGATTGGCGACGCCCGAGCCCCCGGTGGTGAAGTACCCCGCGAAAGGGTCGGTGGAATGGCGCTGGCCGCACAGTTCGGCGCCGTCTTGAGGGCCTTCCGGGGTGCCAGGTCGGTCTGGCCATGACTTCGCTTGCTGGATATAAAAAAGAAAAAAGAGATCACGACCGAGACATATGAATGGGAAGCCAAGACGAAGACATTCCGAGATACTCACCCACTTCGGGCCATGATCCACCGCGCCTGGGGGGAGCCTTCTTGGATCCTGGCTCCCGAAACAGCCGCCGAGGTCCGCTTCGCCGGCGCCTTCGGCACCACCCTTGCTTGGGGCGCCGGGGAAGCAGATTCCCCGGGCACGGCCGCGACGACTTGAGGGTCACCCCCATGCGCCACCGACACGAGCGGCGGCCCCTGGGGAACAGACGCCTTGGCCTGGACCTCCGGAGCTGCCTCAGCTCCTCCGGCTGAGGGGTCGGGTGACCTCTCGGTTCGCCCCCGTGCCTCGGGTCGGGAGCCCGACGCCCCGACTTCGGGGGCTGACGGAGTCGGCCCGCTCGGGGGCTGGCACGACGGCTCCTGGCCACACCCCAAGCCGGGGCTGAGGCCGAGACGGGCGGCCATGTCATCCTCTTCATCATCATCATCGTCATCATCGTCGTCAGGCGTCTCCGGCGACGGCTCCCTCGGGAGTCCGTCCCTCTCCTGCTGGCGACGGCGCTTCTCCAAGGCGTCCCGAGCCCGCCTCCGCTCGCGGGCCCGGGCCTTCTCCGCGTCCTTCTTTTTCTTCTTCTCCTCCGCGGCGACCCGCCGCGCCGCACGGTCCACCGCGTCCTCCGGGACCCGTGGCCGAGAGGGTTTGTGCCACCCCACATCCTAAAAGGAGGGGAGAAAGGAACCCGATCATAAGGACCCGGAGCGACCCGATATACGAAGAAGGAAGGAGCGAACACTCACCAAAGTCACGCACCCCTGGTCGGGGCGCATCTGAAGCTGGGAGTATGCGTGGGGGTCCGGCTTCCCCATCGCAGCCGACACCCGCCATTGGAGGGCGTTGAAGGGGAGAGGATCAGGGGACATTCGCGAGCCCTCCCAGTCAGCTTCCGGGGTCATCTCCCAGAGCGGCAGCCGCCGCTCCGCCAATGGAAGCACCCTCCGACGGTGGATAGCGGCGATCACTCCCGCAGCGGTAAGTCCCCCCTCCCGCAACTCCTTCATGGCCTGGAGAAGGGGTTCGAGATTCTTCTGCCTCTCGTGCGGGGTCCCGTGGCGCCAGGCGTCGGTGGCAGCCGTAACTACTCGCTAGGAGAACGGTGGGAGCAACTCACCGTCATTCCGGAGGTAGAACCACCGGCGCTGCCACCCCTTGTTCGAAGACGCAAGAATGGCAGGAATGTACTGCAACGCCCGCGACTGCCTCAACAAGAGAATGCAGCCGCCGGCCCGTACCGCTGCACGGATCCTCCTCTCCCCCGTCGACAAGGCGAAAGGCTCGGCGAGGAAGAGATGAGTCCACAAATCCCAATGAGGAGCGATCCCCAAGTACCCTTCGCATACCGCTACGAAGATAGCGGTCTGCGAGATGGAGTTGGGGGAGAGGTTGTGCAACTCCACCCCGTAGTGGAATAGGATGGCCCGCATAAAGCGGCCCGTCGGCACACCAAATCCCCGCTCATGGAAGGAGACGAAGCTCACGACATACCCCGGCGGTGGGGACGGAGCGGCTCCGCCCACGGGAGGAATCCACTCTGGCCGCTGCTTGTCGGTGAGGGGGCGGAGCAAACCCTCGCCGACCAGCTCCTCCAGATCACTCGCCGTCACCGTGGAGAAGGGCCACGGATCGCGCGGGGGGATTATGGTCACTCGATCCGCCATCACTAAAATGGAGAAGATGGCGGCGCAGGGGGCAGGGAGAGCGGTTTCTCTCTTCTCCGACTAAAGTTTCCCGGGTTGCGAAAACCTAAAGGGAAAAGAAGGGAGCAGAGCGAAGAACCGTCACCGGACCCCCTCTCAAGTATATGAAGGCCAGGGCGAAACCGTTTCCAGCACACCGCCTGGACCGGACGCGGGATTCAAAAAGCGCGAAGCGGTACAGCCGTTCCTCGAACGGCTCGCGCACGCGTAACGGCCGCCCCGCCAAACACTCGCCCCGTCGCATTAACTCCGCGGCGGGACACGCGGCGCCTCTGGCGGGAGAAGCGCGCGACGCTTCGCCTTCGCCGTAATAACCGCGTCAAAAAGAGGTACGCCACGTCGTTCGATTTCGTATCCCTTTCCTTTTTTTCTCTTTCTCTATCTCTTGCAACAGGGACCGGGAAAGGGGGATACCCCGAAAAGGATCCTTCTCCGTGAAGGAACCGGGCTCCGAGCCCCCCTACTGATCAGGGGTTCGAAGACTAGCCCTCAGAAGGGTTCAACAGTCGCCTCAGATCGCGTGGGCCCGACACCCACTACTGGTCAGGGGTTCGAAGGCCAGCCCCCCGAAGGGTTCCATGGCCGCCTCAAGCTACTCGGGCTCCGTGCCCATTACTGATCAGGGGTTCGAAGGCTGGCCCCCGAAGGGTTCACAGTCGCCTCAGACACCGAGCGAGGGATGACCAGGGGTACGTTCGATACATAACCAAGGCTCGGGCTGCGCTCTCGAGGTACCCTAGGACATTTCCGAGACCAGCGGGAACGATCTTGTAATGGAATCCCATCGGAGGGAGGCATCGAGCCCTCGGACCCCGTCGCCAGGGGACTGGGTCCGGCAAATCACCCGCAGGTACTTTTGGGTGTGCCTCCGGGCCCCTAGCCGACCCCCAACGAACGGGGCACGGACGTCCACTCGGATTACCCGCTTGCAGCTCACCGGAGACACCATGTTCGGTGCCCATCGAGGGTAACATGGCGCACTCCCCCCTCCTCCTTGCGGAAAGGCGACGTAGGGGCGTATGTAAAAAGTCGAGTCTGTCCCTGATCGTCCTCTCGCCCTGTGCAGAGGCTCGGGGGCTGCTCTCACAAAAACCGGCTCCGGCCAAACCGTTGACAGCGTCAACATACCAGCCCGAGAGCTTGGGCCCCGACCGTGCACCCGGGCTACGGCCAGTTCGCATGAGGGAACGACCAGACCAGCCGAAGCATTACGCAAAGTATTAAGACCTCGAAGGAGTGTAACCACTCCTCCGAGGCCTCGGGGGCTACACCCGGCGGGTGCGCTCGCGCGCACCCACCGGAACAAAATGCAACCGAGAAAGGCTGGTCCCCTTGCAAAAAAGTGCTACGAAAGCCTCCAAGCGAGTGCTAACACTCCCTTCGAGGCTCGGGGGCTACTGTCGGGGACCATAATTAGGGGTACCCTCAAGACGCCTAATTCTCAGCTGGTAACCCCCATCAGCATAAAGCTGCAAAGGCCTGATGGGTACGATTAAGTCAGGGATCAGTCCACACGAGTGACTCGATCACGCTTCACCCGAGCCTAGCCTCGACCAAGGGCAGCCGACCTCGAGAGACTTCCGTCTCGCCCGAGGCCCCCTTTTTACGGCGGACACATCACCGGCTCGCCCGAGGCCTTGGCTTCGCTCAGAAGCAACCCTGACTAAATCGCCACACCGACTGACCAAATTGCAGGAGCATTTAACGCAAAGGTGGCCTGACACCTTTATCCTGACACGCGCCCCCCCGGCAGAGCCGAAGTGACCGCCGTCACTCCACCGCTCCACTGACCAGTCTGACAGAAGGACAGCGCCGCCTGCGCCACTCCGACTGCGGTGCCACTCGACAGAGTGAATCTGACAAGCAGTCAGGCCTTGCCAAAGGCGCCACGGCGAACTCCGCTCCGCCCGACCCTAGGGCTCGGACTCGGGCTAAGACCCGGAAGACGGCGAACTCCGCTCCGCCCGACCCCAGGGCTCGGACTCGGGCTAAGACCCGGAAGACGGCGAACTCCGCTTCGCCCGACCCCAGGGCTCGGACTCGGGCTAAGACCCGGAAGACGGCGAACTCCGCTCCGCCCGACCCCAGGGCTCGGACTCGGGCTAAGACCCGGAAGACGGCGAACTCCGCTCTGCCCGACCCCAGGGCTCGGACTCGGGCTAAGACCCGGAAGACGGCGAACTCCGCTCCGCCCGACCCCAGGGCTCGGACTCGGGTTAAGACCCGGAAGACGGCGAACTCCGCTCCGCCCGACCCCAGGGCTCGGACTCGGGCTAAGACCCGGAAGACGACGAAACTCTGCCTCGCCCGACCCCAGGGCTCGGACTCCGCCCTGGCCTCGGCCGAACGACCTCCGCCTCGCCCGACCCCATGGCTCGGACTCGGCCTCGGCAACAGAAGACAGACTCAACCTCGGCTTCGGAGGAGCCCCCACGTCACCCTGCCTAGGGCACAGACCCGCCACGTCAACAGGGAGCGCCATCATCGTCCTACCCCGAATCGACTCGGGTCACGGAGAACAAGACCGGCGTCCCATCCGGCCAGCTCCGCCGGATGGGCAATGATGGCGCTCCACAAGCTCTGTGACGACGGCGACCCCCAGCTCTCTTACGGAAGCAGGGCGACGTCAGCAAGGACTCGACCGTTCCAACAGCTGTCCCTCCGCCAGGCTCCGTCGCACCTCCGACAGCCGCGACATCACACCAGCAAGGTGCCAAGACCTCTCCGGCTGCCACATTGGCATGTACCTAGGGCGCTAGCTCTCGCTCCGCTAGACACGTAGCACTCTGCTACACCCCCCATTGTACACCTGGATCCTCTCCTTACGACTATAAAAGGGAGGACCAGGGCCTTCTGAGAGAAGGTTGGCCGCGCGGGACCGAGGACGGGACAGGCGCTCTCTTGGGGCCGCTCGCTTCCCTCACCCGCGTGGACGCTTGTAACCCCCCTACTGCAAGCGCACCCGACCTGGGCGCGGGACGAACACGAAGGCCGCGGGACTTCCACCTCTCCCACGCTCGACTCCGGCCACCTCGCCTCTCCCCCCTTCGCGCTCGCCCACGCGCTCGACCCATCTGGGCTGGGGCACGCAGCACACTCACTCGTCGGCTTAGGGACCCCCCTGTCTCGAAACGCCGACAACCATCTTGAAGTTCAATTATCATGTGAGGGTATAGGTTGCTCTTAACCGTGAGCACGACTGCCATATCAGTTTCACACTCTGCAGAGGTGGTACAACTTTACCCACAAGCCATGTATCTCATCTAGCCTCGGTTGTACATACCCTTAAACACTGCCGAGGTGAATGGCTAGGGATCCATTATGAGGCTTTTACAAAATACGCTCAGTACAAAACAACATGCTAAGGTTTCCAAGTCGGTGTGGAGGCCCTTTGGGCGAGGCAGCTTAGCCAAGACTACGTCCCCATGTTGACGCTACCATCAACTGGTCCCCTTCTTGCCCATATTTCAGGAAAGGTTGCTAAGTACTCAACAAATTAAGCTAATTACCAAAGCCAGAGCCATGATAGCACTCGTGGTTGCACTGTATCCTGGGTGGTCACTCCATGTTCCATTTAATACAAAATGATCTTGTTTAACCATCGGGTTAACATCATAATAAAAACTTCATTTCCATAACATTAGTATTATTAACGAGTGACATCATAATTATGAAGTTGAGTGGTAGCACAAATTGCTAAGCATAGTATTTATCTCAAGTTATCAAGGAATATGGTTGATAATTCTAGGAAATTCTATTTAGGCAAATCCCATCAAATTATGCAAATATCAGAAAAGTATACATCATTTTATGCATTACGTGGGTACAATTAGAAATGTAGAGGGAGAAACCACTTACCTTGCTCAAACGTGTCATGTGGGTCGTCTTCGAACGAGTTCGATTCTTCTACCTCGAAATCAGCTTCTAATATCGATTCGCATATCGTACATACAAAAGAAATCATACACCAATAAATAAACATACACCATTACAAAATAAACATACACAATACAAATCATAAAAAGAAAAATCGTCTGAAATAGAACCTGATTTGTAACTATAATATAAGTCTACTCACATGGACGCCCATCTCATTTGTTATGACCTAATATACTAATTTTGTTTCGAGAATTCACTAGTGAAAACCATATGGTAAATCAATTAGGGAAACACATGCTATATAAATTCATTTAAAATAATATAGTTACGACACTACACCAAATTCTAAAGAACTAGTTTAATGACTAACTAATTGTTTCTATAGTAAAACACGATCACCATTTTAATTTTATTCTTTATTTCTAAATAGAATTTATACGTATGGTTACAATATTATTCATACATCACATAATATTAATATTCTAAGAACTAATATAAACTATCAATTTTGGATTTTAGTAACATAATCATGGTTATTTTGACATAAATATATATTTTACTAATTCTTAGTGAATAAGCGATTTACATATGAACATATATATCATGATGAGAAAAACTCTAAATTTTAACCTAACCAAAAGATGCGGCCTAATACTTTTTTCAATTTCTTATATCATTAAATCTATACTTAAACAATCACTAACATAATAATATTTTATGTGCTAAAATTAGAAATTAATCATAAATGTTTCTAGTACAAAGTTAATGAATCGTGACATTATTTATTTTTGAAATATAAATTACTCATATATAACATATTGTTGCAGGGCTGGTTCACAACTAAACTTATACATCATGGAGTAGCAAGAAATAAACCGGGGTCTCTTTTTAATAGTTTCTAAACTGGATATTCGGGAACTAATTTTACGCAAGCACATGGGCTAAAATGCAAAACGTCATCTTCTACCGTCGGCTACTCTCGTGCTTAGGGGAGCTCGGCGAGGGCAGGGCAGACAGGCGTGACTGGGTCGACGGGTCTCGACGGCGTGTGTGTGGCTCCGGCGAGGCTCGACTTACAGGGCTCGACGGGACCAGGGCTAGGCATGGTGTAGAGGGGCGTGGCGAACAGCGGATGGCCGCGACACGGCTCGACGAGCGACGTTCCGGCGCGGGCAGGACAGAGAGAGGAAGAGCTTGGGCGAGGGGAGAGGGGTCGACCGGTTTATATAGAGACCGAGGGGAGACGAAGGGGCGCGAGGGAGAGAGATGGCCAGCCGGCCATCAATAGCCATAACGACGACGATGGTTTCTCTCCATTAATGGGGAGGAGAAGTAGGCGGAGGGAGAGGAGGAGGTGACAGCGGCGGTTTCTGGCGCGTAGGGATACAAGGGGGCCGGTCGGGCAGCTGGCCGGTGCGGGCGCCTGGCAGTAGTGAGCCGCGGCGGCGGCGCTCTGCCTGCTTGGTCGCGCACGCGGGGAAGGAAAGGCTGCGGGGCCAGGGTGGGCCCATGCGCCATAGAGAGAGGGGGAAGGGTGCGCTAATGGGCCTGGCTTGGCCAATTTGGCCAGCCGGCGCTAGGGTTTGGTTATTTTTTTCTTTTATCCCTATTTCCCAAAAATATAAGTAAATATATTTTTAAATATTTATAAAAATTCATAATAATTATACCAACCATACTTATCATAAAAGTATTTAATTTTGGACCAAAGTTCTCATATTAATTAATTATGTTTTCAATATAAAAAATCCCACAAAAACAACCATCAAACAAATATGAGCCAACAAAACTGTATTCTAAAGGTAAATAAGATCAAACACTTGAAAAAATATTTCATTACTATTGAGAGCACCTAGAGGGGGGGAGGGTGACTAGGTGATCCTGTAAAAACTTGAAGCTTAATCCACAAAACTTGATTAGGAGTTAGCACGAATAAGCCAAGTGGCTAGAGAGGAGAACTTGCACAACACGATAACCACAAAGAGATCAACACAGAGATGGCACAGTGGTTTATCCCGTGGTTCGACCAAGTCCAATGCTTGCCTACTCCACGTTGTGGCGTCCCAACGGACGAGAATTGCACTCAACTCCTCTCAAGTGATCCAATGATCAACTTGAATACCACAGTGTTTTGCTTTGCTTTACTATATCCCGTTCGCGAGGAATCTCCACAACTTGGAGCCTCTCGCCCTTACACTTTGATGTTCACAAAGAAGCACGGAGTAAGGGAGGGATGAGCAACGCACACAAGACACAAAATCAGAGCGACAATACGCACCCAAGTCGCAACAAGAGCTCACAACACAACCCGACGAGTTCACAACTCAAATAGAGCTCTAATTGCTATCACAAAGAATCAAATGCGCAGAATCGAGGTCTTGGTGCTTAGGAATGCTTTGAGAATGCTTGGTGTGCTCCTCCATGCTTGATCCCTTCCTCCACAAGGTGCTTAGGAATGCTTTGAGAATGTTGGTACTCAATCACCAAAATACTTAGAAATGGCCCAAGGGCACATTTCCCTTTCAATCTCCCCCTTTTTGGTGATTTATGCCAACATAATACAAAGCAACTAAAAGAAGTGCAACATCAATACAAATGAGAACTCAAAATTGTTTTGATTCAAAATTGGCATATATGGATCATTCTTTGCCACCACTTGGTTTGTTTTTGCAAATCAAACTCAAATTCCTATCTCTAAGTCAAATTCACTTGTAGAGATATAAGGAGAGGTATTTCAAGAGAAATTGATCAAAGATTCAAAAACTCTCCCTTTTTCCCATAATCAACTACTCTCCCTACAAGAAGCCAACTTTTGACAATAGAAACAACAAGAGAGTTTTGACAAACCAAAAGCTCTATTCTACTGTTTTCAAAATTCTCAAGTGGTAGCTGATCCAATTATTGCTTTGGCCTTATTTTCTCCCCCTTTGGCATCAAGCACCAAAACAGGATCAATCTTGGCCCTTGAACCCCATTGCCTCACCAAAATTTTCACATAAGAGTACAAAGGCAATAAGAAGATGGGGATGAACTTGGAGTGAGTTACCCTCCCATCGGAGTGCAGTGGAAGTCTTTCATGGTCCAAGTCCACCTTTCCCTTTCAATCCACCTTGGAGACTAAATCAAGCAAACTCAAGTACACAGTTAGTCTCAAAGGGTCAAGTTGTAGTACATCTCCCCCTAAATATGTGCACCACTGGCAAATGGACTTGTGAGGTCCAGGGAGTGCTTGTACAACTTGAGCACCATACATAAACAACAAATTACATAAAGAATATGATCAAAGGCATAAACACATGTATGCTACAAATCAATCCAAGTTCCGTGAATCTAGGACATTTAGCTCACTACGCAGCTTGCAAAAGGTCGACTCATCTAGAGGCTTGGTAAAGATATCGGCTAGCTGGTTCTCGGTGCTAACATGAAACACTTCGATATCTCCCTTTTGCTGGTGGTCTCTCAAAAAGTGATGCCGGATGTCAATGTGCTTTGTGCGGCTGTGTTCAACAGGATTATCCGCCATGCGGATAGCACTCTCATTATCACATAGGAGTGGGACTTTGCTCAGATTGTAGCCAAATTCCCGGAGGGTTTGCCTCATCCAAAGTAGTTGTGCGCAACACTGTCCTGCGGCAACATACTCGGCCTCAGCGGTGGATAGGGCAACGGAAGTTTGTTTCTTAGAACTCCACGACACCAGGGACCTTCCTAAGAATTGGCACGTCCCTGATGTACTCTTCCTATCGACCTTACATCCAGCATAGTCGGAGTCTGAGTATCCAATTAAGTCAAAGGTAGACCCTTTGGATACCAGATCCCAAAGCAAGGCGTAGCGACTAAATATCTAAGAATTCGCTTCACGGCCACTAAGTGACACTCCCTTGGATCAGATTGAAATCTAGCACACATGCATACGCTAAGCATAATATCCGGTCTACTAGCACATAAATAAAGTAAAGACCCTATCATAGACCGGTATGCCTTTTGATCAACATACTTACCTCCTTTGTTGAGGTCAGTGTGTCCGTCGGTTCCCATTGGAGTCTTTGCGGGCTTGGCGTCCTTCATCCCAAACCGCTTGATCAAGTCTTGCGTGTACTTCGTTTGGGAGATGAAGGTCCCATCCTTGAGTTGCTTCACTTAGAACCCAAGGAAATAGCTTAACTCGCCCATCATTGACATCTCAAACTTTTGAGTCATCACCCTGCTAAACTCTTCACAAGACTTTTGGTTAGTAGAACCAAATATTATGTCACCGACATAAATTTGGCACACAAAAAGATCACCATCACAAGTCTTAGTAAAAATAGTTGGATCGGCTTTCCCAACCTTGAAAGCATTAGCAATTAAAAAGTCTCTAAGGCATTCATACCATGCTCTTGGGGCTTGCTTAAGTCCATAGAGCGCCTTAGAGAGCTTACACACGTGGTCGGGGTACCGTTCATCCTCGAAGCCAGGGGGTTGCTCCACGTACACCTCCTCCTTGATTGGCCCGTTGAGGAAAGCGCTCTTCACATCCATTTGGAACAACCTGAAGGAATGGTGAGTAGCATAGGCTAACAATATGCGAATTGACTCTAGCCTAGCCACAGGAGCAAAAGTCTCCTCAAAGTCCAAACCTGCAACTTGGGCATAACCTTTTGCCACAAGTCGTGCCTTGTTCCTTGTCACCACCCCGTGCTCGTCTTGTTTGTTGCGGAACACCCACTTGGTTCCCACAACATTTTGCTTGGGACGAGGCACCAGTGTCCAAACTTCATTTCTCTTGAAGTTGTTGAGCTCCTCTTGCATGGCCAACACCCAGTCCGGATCTAGCAAGGCCTCTTCTACCCTGAAAGGCTCAATAGAAGAGACAAAAGAGTAATGCTCACAAAAATTAACTAATCTAGAACGAGTAGTTACTCCCTTGCTTATGTCACCCAATATTTGGTCGACGGGATGATTCCTTTGAATCGTCGCTCGAACTTGGGTTGGAGGTGCCGGTTGCGCTTCTTCCTCCATCACATGATCATCTTGTGCTCCCCCTTGATCACACGCCTCTTCTTGATGAACCTGTTCATCGTCTTGAGTTGGGGGATGCACCATTATTGAGGAAGAAGGTTGATCTTGCTCCTTTTGTTCCTGCGGCCGCACATCTCCAATTGCCATGGTGCGTATTGCGGCCGTTGGAACGTCTTCTTCATCTACATCATCAAGATCAACAACTTGCTCTCTTGGAGAGCCATTAGTCTCATCAAATACAACGTCGCTAGAGACTTCAACCAAACCCGATGATTTGTTGAAGACTCTATACGCCTTTGTATTTGAGTCATAACCTAATAAAAACCCTTCTACCGCTTTGGGAGCAAATTTGGAATTCCTACCCTTCTTCACTAGAATGTAGCATTTACTCCCAAAAACTCGGAAATACGAAACATTGGGTTTGTTACCAGTTAGAAGCTCATACGAAGTCTTCTTGAGGAGGCGGTGAAGGTAGACCCGATTGATGGCGTGGCAAGCCGTGTTCACGGCTTCCGACCAAAACCGCTCGGGGGTCTTGAACTCTCCAAGCATCGTCCTCACCATGTCTATGAGCGTCCTGTTCTTCCTCTCTACCACACCATTTTCCTGTGGTGTGTAGGGAGCGGAGAACTCGTACTTGAAGATTCTTGAACTCGGACCCATTGTCGCTCCTTATCTTCTTCACTTTGAGCTCAAACTCGTTTTGGGCTCTCCTTAGGAAGCGCTTGAGGGTCCCTTGGGTTTCAGATTTATCCTACAAAAAGAATACCCAAGTGAAGCGGGAAAAATCATCAACTATAACAAGACCATACTTACTTCCTCCTATGCTTAGATAGGCGACGGGTCCGAAGAGGTCCATATGAAGTAACTCCAGGGGTCTTGATGTTGTCATCACATTTTTGGCATGATGAGAGCTTCCCACCTGTTTCCCTGCTTGACAAGCTGCACAAGGTCTATCTTTTTCGAAAGTAACATTAGTTAGACCTATCACGTGTTCTCCCTTTAGAAGCTTGTGAAGGTTCTTCATCCCCACATGTGCTAAACGGTGATGCCACAGCCAGCCCATGCAAGTCTTAGCAATTAAGCATGCATCTAGACCTGCCTCCTCTTTTGCAAAATCAACTAAATAAAGTTTGCCGTCTAGTGCACCCTTAAAAGCTAATGAACCATCACTTCTTCTAAAGACAGACACATCTACATTTGTGAATAAACAGTTATATCCCATATTACACAGTTGACTTACAGACAACAAGTTATATCCTAGCGACTCAACTAAGAACACATTAGAAATAGAGTGCTCGGATGAAATAGCAATTTTTCCTAACCCTTTCACCTTGCCTTGGTTCCCATCACCGAATATTATTGAATCTTGGGGATCCTTGTTCTTGACGTAGGAAGAGAACATCCTCTTTTCCCCCGTCATGTGGTTTGTGCATCATCTGTCGATAATCCAGCTTGTACCCCCGGATGCATAAACCTGCAAGGCAAATTTAGGCTTGGGTTTTAGGTACCCAACTCTTGTTGGGTCCTACAAGGTTAGTCACAATGGTCTTAGGAACCCAAATGCAAGTTTTATCTCCCTTGCATCTTGCCCCTAACTTCCTAGCAATTATCTTCTTATCCTTTCTACAAATAGCAAAGGAAGCATTGCAAGCATAATAAATTGTAGAAGGTTCATTCATTACTTTCCTAGGAGCATGAACAAAATTTCTTCTAGGCATATGATGAACAACATTTTTCCTAGCAACATTTCTATCATGCATAATAGAAGAACTAGAGGCAACCATGGCATGAGAATTAAAAGCATCATAACTTCTAAAAGCATTCCTAGAATGTCTCCTATCATGATACATGAAAGCATGGTTCTTATGAGCACTACTAGCCATAGGGGCTTTCCCTTTCTCCTTGGCAGAGATGGAAACCTTATGGCTTGTTAAGTTCTTGACCTCCCTCTTGAAGCCAAGACCATCCTTAATTGAGGGATGTCTACTAGTCGTGTAGGCATCCCTTGCAAACTTTAGCTTATCAAATTCACTTTTGCTAGTCTTAAGTTGGGCATTAAGACTAGCCACTTCATCATTCAATTTAGAAATTGAAGCTAGGTGTTCGCTACAAGCATCAACATCAAAATCTTTACACCTATTGCAAATTGTGACATGTTCTACACAAGATGTTGATTTATTAGCTATTTCTAACTTAGCATGCAAATCATCATTTATGCTCTTTAAGCTAGAAATAGAGTCATGACATGTAGACAATTCACAAGAAAGCATTTCATTCCTTTTAATTTCTAAAGCAAGGGATTTTTGAGCCTCTACAAACTTATCATGTTCTTCATACAAAAGATCCTCTTGCTTTTCTAATAACCTATTCTTATCATTCAAGGCATCAATTAATTCATTAATTTTATTAACCTTGGTTCTATATAGGCCCTTGAATAAACATGAATAATCTATTTCATCATCATCACTAGACTCATCCTCACTTGAAGAAGCATAAGTAGTATTCCGAGTACATACCTTCTTCTCCTTCGCCATGAGGCATGTGTGACGCTCGTTGGGGGAAGAGGGCCGATTTGTTGAAGGCGGTGGTGGCGAGTCCTTCGTTGTCGGAGTCAGACGACGAACAATCTGAGTCCCACTCCTTGCCAAGGTGTGCCTCGCCCTTAGCCTTCTTGTAAGACTTCTTTTCCCTCTTGTTCCCTTGTTCCTGGTCACTATCATTATCGGGACAATTAGCGATAAAATGACCAATCTTACCACATTTGAAGCATGAGCGCTTCCCTTTCGTCTTGTTCTTGTTAGGCTGCCCCTTGCGACCCTTTAGCACCGTCTTGAAGCGCTTGATGATGAGGGCCATCTCTTCATCATTAAGTCCGGCCGCCTCAACTTGCGCCACCTTGCTGGGTAGTGCCTCCTTGCTCCTTGTTGCCTTGAGAGCAATAGTTTGAGACTCTTGGATTGGGCCATTCAATGCATCGTCGATGTATCTTGCCTCCTTGATCATCATCCGCCCGCTTACAAACTTTCCAAGGATTTCCTCGGGCGTCATCTTCGTGTACCTAGGATTCTCACGAATATTGTTCACAAGATGTGGATCAAGGACGGTAAAGGACCTTAGCATTAGGCGGACGACGTTGTGGTCCGTCCATCGCGTGCTTCCGTAGCTCCTTATTTTGTTGACGAGGGTCTTGAGCCGGTTGTACGTTTGGGTTGGCTCCTCGCCCCTGATCATTGCAAATCTCCCAAGTTCTCCCTCTACCAACTCCATCTTGGTGAGCATGGTGACGTCGTTCCCCTCATGTGAGATCTTGAGGGTGTCCCAGATCTGCTTGGCGTTATCCAAGCCGCTCACCTTATGGTATTCGTCCCTGCACAAAGAAGCTAGAAGAACAGTAGTAGCTTGTGCATTTTGTGAATTTGCTCATTTATGAACATGGGACTGTCAGTACTATCAAATTTCATTCCATTCTCGACTATCTCCCATATGCTTGGATGGAGAGAGAACAAGTGACTACACATTTTGTGACTCCAAAATCCGTAGTCCTCCCCATCAAAGTGCGGAGGCTTGCCAAGAGGAATGGAAAGCAAATGTGCATTTGAACTATACGGAATACGAGAATAATCGAAAGAGAAGTTTGAATTAACCGTCTTCCTTTTTTCGTAATCGTTGTCGTCGTCCTTTTGGGAAGACGAGGACTCGTCGCTGTCGTCGTAGTAGACGATCTCCTTGATGCGCCTCGTCTTCTTCTTCTTCTTCCCATCTTTTCGTTTGTGGCCCGAGCCCGAGTCGGTAGGCTTGTCATCTTTCGACTTGTTGACGAAGGACTCCTTCTCCTTATCATTGATCACAATCCCCTTGCCCTTAGGATCCATCTCTTCGAGCGATTAGTCCCTTTCTTGAAGAGAGCGGCTCTAATACCAATTGAGAGCACCTAGAGGAGGGTGAATAGGTGATCCTGTAAAAACTTGAAGCTTAATCCACAAAACTTGATTAGGAGTTAGCACGAATAAGCCAAGTGGCTAGAGAGGAGAACTTGCACAACACGATAACCATAAAGAGATCAACACAGAGATGGCACAGTGGTTTATCCCGTGGTTCGGCCAAGTCCAATGCTTGCCTACTCCATGTTGTGGCGTCCCAACGGACGAGAGTTGCACTCAACTCCTCTCAAGTGATCCAATGATCAACTTGAATACCACGGTGTTTTGCTTTGCTTTACTATATCCCGTTCGCGAGGAATCTCCACAACTTGGATTCTCTCGCCCTTACACTTTGATGTTCACAAAGAAGCACGGAGTAAGGGAGGGATGAGCAACGCACACAAGACACAAAATCAGAGCGACAATACGCACCCAAGTCACAACAAGAGCTCACAACACAACCCGACGAGTTCACAACTCAAATAGAGCTCTAATTGCTATCTCAAAGAATCAAATGCGCGGAATCGAGGTCTTGGTGCTTAGGAATGCTTTGAGAATGCTTGGTGTGCTCCTCCATGCGCCTAGGGGTCCCTTTTATAGCCCCTAAGGCAGCTGCCTTAGGGGCTATAAAAGGGACCCCTAGGCGCATGGAGGAGCCGTTGAGAGCATTTCAAGAAGGCAATTCTTGCCTTTTGTCGCCTGGCGCACCGGACAGTCCGGTGCACCACCGGACACTGTCTGGTGCGGATCTCTTTCCTTATTTGGCGAAGCCGACCGTTGCAGATTCCTAGCCGTTGGCGCACCGGACACTGTCCGGTGCACACCGGACAGTCCGGTGCCCCCTTCTGACCGTTGGCTCTGCCACGTGTCGCGCGCGGATTCCGCAGCCGACCGTTGGCCCGGCTGACTGTTGGCTCACCGAACAGTCCGGTGCACCACCGGACAGTCCAGTGATTTATAGCCGTACGCCGTTAATTGCTTCCCGAGAGCAGCCAGTTGACAGTCACTGGCCTGGCGCACCGGACACTGTCCGGTGCACCCAGACCGAGCTGTCTTTGGCTGAACAGAGCCACTTCTTTTCCAACTTGATTTCTCCTGTTTCCAGCACTTAGACACAATACATTAGTCTCCAAAACAATGTACTAAGTCTTAGAAACATACCTTTTTACTTGATTTGCACTTTATCCATAGATCAACATGAGTCCACTTGTGTTGGCACTCAATCACCAAAATACTTAGAAATGGCCCAATGGCACATTTCCCTTTCAACTATATTTACCAGTAATAATCTAAATGCATTATTTTTAGTTGATGGTTTTGAGGTGTTACATAGGGCCACATTAGTGCAATGACTAAATATGATGTAGTATGACACTTGCAAATCTATTGTTTACTTGTAGCTTGTTATAGGTCTCTTGGCAGTTAGTATAGTACGAAGTGCTGATTTAAGCAACAATGAAGAGGACTACATACAAGCAACAAAACACTAGCAATATGAATAAATAAAAATAACTACAAAGAGTTTACCAAAAGATAGATTATATTTTTTGGAGAAAGTAGGTTCTACGTTAATATTTTCCAGTTTAAATAAATTAGTTACATATTTACATATTTTTAGGAAATAAATTAGTTATTTTATATTTTCAAAAATACATAAACATCATAAAATCTAAGTAGAATTTTTTTCAGCATTGATAGTTTGATGGTCAAAGGTTCTAAATTAAAAGTTCTGTGACTGAAAATAAACTTGGACAATATTACAATGCAAAAATACACTTCTCCCTATTAAAGCTTCATATATATGGTTTTGCTAATTCAGACAACTAGTAAACTAATCTCTACTTAAAATATTGCGATGAGCTAGGTTCAAGTCCATGTTCAAAGGTTGAGTGAGGTGAACAACCATGATAAGGATGGTGATAACCACAAAGGATGTAAATGTGCTTAACATGGAAACAGAACGAAGATAATCAAAATGCAAGGGTTCAAGGCAAAGGTATAAACTAAACGGTTTTGTTTCATCGATCAAGACACAATAGTCTATGATCGAATTTAGGGTAGATGGTTGTACTTTTAAGAGGGGAGTTTAATTGGACAACTCGAACATCTAATGCTACTAGGTATTGGAATTATATGCATTGCATAAAGGCCCAAATGACACACATGTGAACAAGCATAAAGGTTTACTTGCATTGGAGGCTGAGGCGGTGGTGGCTGCTGTTGCACCTGCTGCATAACTGCTAAGGTCTCACCAATTGCCTGGACTGCTTGGGTCTGCATCAAGAACATTTGCTCAATGGTCATTGGTGGTGGCGGTGGCAAATGCTGCTACGGAGCTGCCTCCTCTTGGGGTGCCGGCTGTTCAGGCTGAGCACGCCTCGCACCTCTGCGCCTGTTCTCAGACATCTGTAGAAATCACACAAATATATCAAATCTGACTCTGTGGTCTTTCAGCATAAGAAAAGATGTATAGAAAATCTTCATAGCACTGAACAAATGACCATCTTCACTGACAGCTTCTCAGATAAAGAGAGAAGTGGAAATAAATGGATTACCCAACTAAATAACTGACTTTATTAATAACTACACCAAGTTGCAGGGGATACCCACACCTTGGTGACAATCATTACAAAGATTCAACTTCATTACATGTCCATCATAACAAGCATCCAACATAAGATAAGCAAATTAACTCTAACTAAGACTGACTAGACTAAGACACTGAATTAAGCATTATTGCAGACTCCGACTCTGTCGATCTATGGATCCAAATCTATCCGGGTCCTGTAGTCTGGGGTACCATAGTCGAAATGACCACAGGGCGGTGAACGGTAAGGGTGTTGAATCCCGATAGGGGCGGGAGAACCACCATCCAGATAGTGGCGTGCTACGCACTCAGCACGCAATTCCACAACCTCCGCTCGAACCTTGCCCAACTCGTCAAGGGCGTGGTCCAACTCTGTGTTGAGCACGGCAGCCAGGTTGACCATGTTGTTCAGCCTGGGATTGCCCTCACCAACTGGCAAGGCAATCACACCTCCAGCATTGCCGATCGAACGACGAGGGTAGTACTTCAGGTCGAGGCCATCAGCTACCCCGCTGAACAACGAGCAATACTGTGAAAGTGCCCGTCGTGCTGCATCTTGCATGGCTGCCTCGGCAGTATCCCTCTCAGTAATAGAATAGTGTTCTGAGAAGGCCTCTACACCCCGGAGATCATCGTCCGGACGACGCACCAAGCAAGTAGCCTCCCACTAGTCCGGGTATAACCCGCGACGATGCTGGTAGACTACACAACGATACTCGATGGACCAAGTGTGTCGGTCGAAGGCCCGACGCAGCAGGGTGTCAAGAGCGTCGTGGAAGTGACACCCACGAGCGGCGTCACGAGTGATGGGTCTAGCGATCCATCCCTTCGGCTCCTCCGAGAGCTCCGTGCCGTGGCTCGAACTGCCACCAGCGTCGTTGTCGTCTCCGTCTCCGTCAGGGTCTCCTCCAGCAGCCGGGATGCCCTATGGTGGTGCAGGGGGCATCTCTAGCTGAGGTGCAGGGGAAGGTGGCCTCTCAGACTCCACCTCCCGCTGAGGCGAGGGGGAGGAGTCCTGCTGCTCCTGGCGTTGGCGCTCCTGCTCCTCGTGCAGGCGACGATGCAGTCTCTCCAGGTGACTGGACTGACCTGGCACCGTGCGTTAGTAGACGCTCCACCAGGCGAGAAGGCAAAAAGGGGATCACAGACTTACGTGTAGTGCACCTGATACGGGCCATCTACAAAAGACATCGTAAGCACAAGAGTAAGAATAGGACTATGAGACCAGAAAGTAAACAAGAAGAAAAGTGAAACAAAACTTTTTGAGATAAGTAGATAACATAGAGTTGGTCAAGATGATCAACTTTTGAAAGAACTCTAAGGTCAAGGTAAGAGTAGGGGTCTATAGTCCTTAGGGCGACCATTCTAGTCTAGGTTAGCGGTCCTATAGTCAGCAAGGCTTTGATACCACTTATGTCACACCCGGTTTTGGAAGGCAAACTGAATGCCAACCATGTACGTGCCAGGATCAGAATTCACGTACACAACAATTACATAATTGGACATCATCACACAATGCTCGAATTAAATAACGGAAAGGTACTTAATTACATCAAGATGTCCAAGACATCCACACAGTCTATTACATAACCATTGTGTTCAACATAAATATCAAAGTGCGGAGATACTGTGACACCACAGTGTCACCTAGGGTTTCTTCTTTAAGCTAACTTAAACCATTATCACATGTGAACCAAATAGAAGAATGAACATAAAAAATTAATAACAAAGGTTTAAAGTTAGTCTTTTCATATTAAGAAAATTCTCCTTAATCATGTCATGAACCTCAAGGTAAAAAGAACTCTCAAACCCTAATTAATCATAAGTGGACCATCTAAGCACATAAAGGGAATTTGGGAAAAGACTTGGGAAAAATACAAATTTTGGTAAGAACCAAATAACAAAGTTGTAGTGCACTAAACAACCAACAAAATATAGTAAGAAGGTTTTGCCATTTGAATGTTCCAAAATCCCCAAATCAGCCCTTGAACCCATGCCCATATGGGAGAAATTCAGAAATTCAGAAAACTAAATTTCAAACCTTTCCTAAAGTTCAGATGTGTTCCCTGTTTTCCAAAACTCAAATCCTCGAAGTCCAAATATCAAAGTGGCGCCAAAATACCCTAGGAACACTCTGGAGAAGTTTGAGATCAAACCCAAATCATTTGACACGACTTGACACAGGTTTTGTCTCGGTTTGGACAGTGCTGACAAAGCAATCTTTAGGCCACCATATCTTCTCACCCAGGCCATATCTTCACTCGGGGCTCACACACGAGGTGAAGAGACGCTACACAGGATCCTTGGCAAGATATGCATGTTTTGGCCGGCCAACGGGCGTTTGAACTCGGGCAGAATCACACTTCCACGTGTTCGATCGCGTGCCCAAGCACTCGGCGCGCACTGGCTGCCCTCTGCGCGCGTGCCGCGCACGGTCGGCTTCTGTCCCTCGCGCCTGCGCCCAGCCATGCCCGACGGCACCCGGGGTACTCAACGGTCTGCCCTTCACTCTGCCTCACGCCCGAGCAAGAACTCCAACTCCGGCGAGCTCTCCTCCACCCGCCATCACCGCCCGAGCCTCGGTCACCGTGGCCAGCTCCCTCCAGCCACTTCCAAGCCATGCCAGTCACTCAGTTAGCTTCGCCAGTAGCCTGTGAAGCTTTCCAAGTCCTCGAACCTGGTAGAACTTCACCGAAGACCCAAGATCGTCCTCGCCGGACATCGGTCGCCCGTGACCGCGCGTAGACTGAGCAATCCGGTGAGCCATTCTCAAATCCCTCGTGCGCTTACCTTCCTTGATCTCTGGTAAAGCTCCCTGAGCCATTCGATTAGATTATGGGGCCATGAGCAGGCCGGATTCCTCGCCGCCAACGAGCTCCCCTGCCTACGCACGTGGACCGACCTACTCCGACCACCGCAGCCGACGATCCGTACCTCGACGTGATCGCCAGAGACCCCCAGACCTCACCCGACCCCTCACCGGAGCAACCTCGCCGCTGGTAAGCCCCTCCGCCCTTTTCTTCCGCCGCGGTCATGTTCCATTGGGGGAAGGATCGTGGGTTCGATTTCGTAAAACCCTAGGGGGTTTTCTGCAGAGTCATAGACTCAGATGAATAGTGAACCGAGGACCTGTTTGTAATACACTTAAAACCTTTCGCTAGGGACCCCAGTGCAAAACCCTTTTTCCTTTATCCATTTCTGTTTATTCTTTTTAAATTCAGTAGAGAACTTAGAAAATTTATATCCTGAGTAATATTCAACCAAATTTAGCCAAACCAATTTTGCTAGATTCAAAATATTATGAACTATCACATAAAAATACTGAACCTTGTGCTTTCTGTTTTAAATTTTAGAGTTTGAAATTAATTAAAGAAACTGACCAAACCTTTTTAAAAGGAAGAAAATTAGTTATGCTTCTATGCTGAACTTAAGAATATTTGTAGAAGTTCAAACCCCACTTAGACACTGTTTAAAAATATTGAGCACCCGAGTATTGAAGAATTAAACAGGGTTATCTATTAAAAGCCATGATTGCCCAAAACTTAAGGAAATAAGAAAGGTATTAGAAAATATTGAACAGTGGATGCAAATATTTTTCCTAGTCCATTAAGTAATAGAGAACCTAGGAAAAATAAAAGGAACCCTAGTCCAGAGCAGAATTAAGGTAAAATGTTTTATTAGGCACTAATCAAACTAGAAAGATAATTATTAGAATTATTAAAACAATTACAAAATTGTTAAGAAAAATTCAGTGGGCTTGTAACCACTAGGACACCACTACAAAAATGATAAATACCCGAGTCCATCATTTTAAGTAGGGTGAACAAATAGAACTTGATATTGAGCCATATTTCAATTAAATCATAAGCAAGCCAAAAAGTGTGCAACAGTGGGCAAGTAAATTTTTACCAGATTAATAATAAAGTAGGCCACCAGAGAAAAATGCAAAACCCAATTGAAAGCTGTAAAGTAATACCCATTGCCCCTACTTCTTGAAAAAGGCCATTTAGTTCAAGAAATGCCTACCACCCTTCCCTTAAATAATGAGTTACCAAAATTTAAAATGATTGCTCTTGCACAAAGAAGAAGATAGAAAAACTTAGAAATATGTTGTTTGATATTTTTCAAATATAGTGGTAGTAGAAAGCACCCCTTTGGCTAGAAACTTTAGAAAATCATAATAAAATACCTGATAAGTATAAGTGGCTGAAAATTTGTACAAAGTCATGTTATTACATCTAAATGCCAAAAAATAAGTCTTAGAAAATAACCCCCTGTAAAAAGAAGGTTGTAGTTCAAAACACCCCCCTCTGCCCTAATATTTGATAATTTTATACAGAGAGAACCCCTCACTTTTTAAGCCCCAAATTTTGAGACAGAGAATTATACACCAGTAAGAAGCCACTGTAATGTTTGAAGAATTTTTGGAAATTTATTAAGCTATCTTGTAGTTCAAACCTACCTTAAAAGCATAAAAGAAATAGAAAAGAAGAGAGGGAATAATAAATCTCACTCCAATAAATTTAGCTAGGAATCTTAATATACTCTCACTAAGACATTAAAAAGTAATCAGTGGAACTCTAAAAATAGTCTAACCATTCAGTAATCAAACTTGACCCTAATTTACTAAGTATGCCACAAAAAAATCTTCAGTAGTAAGATTAAGCTCTACCTTATTAATTTGATCATTCACCCTCAAAGTTTAATTGCTGAATTGCATATCATGCCATGCATGTGTTGGGGACTTGTTCTCAAATGCTATGAATTAAGAACAAGGCAACATAAAATGTTAAATATCAAAGCCCTTCGTCCTTCGAAGCATTATTTCCCCTTGGATATAATGGATTTCGGACGAAGGTTATGAAGGTCATACCATCATAATCATAATAAAAGATAAGAAAAGATTTATGCATAAAATGCGGAAAATAACATGATTACTTTGAACATTATTATTAATTTATTTCTATTTATTTTACTTATATAAACGATAACAAATTACAAATGTACCTTCGGCTTGGAGGAAAGTAAGGGTACAAGCGAGATGCCAATGCCGAGTCAGCGTGAACAGTACAGGAGTACTGTTCATTTATTTATAGGCACGGGACGCAGCTCATGTAAAATTACATTAATGCCCTTTGCTTTTATCAATAACTCTATAGTAATTCTTCGAGGTCTAATTTGGCTTTTCATCTTTAAGTCGGTTCCCCTTTTCTGCTGTCATGCCGAAGCTTTTCTGCACATAGCTTCGTGATCGTTTCATCCTTCGTCACGATCGTCTTCCATTTCAGTCAAGCTTCGTCTTGACCATGCTTTTGTATACCCGCAACCTGATTCCGAAGATACCTGCTCGCATACTTGGGAAACATTGTCAAATTATGTTTTTGAGGACCTTCGGAAGCCGAAGGCCCCCAACAGTAGCCCCTCGCAATATTAATTTGTTGTAATGATAAATTCATATTGCGATATGGACGAAGGCCTTAAGCCGAAGGTCCGAAAAAACACCTTCTCTTTGCTAGAATAGCAACAGTCTTTGACAAGCGGGACCCTCCAGTTTTCAACGCACTGGGTGTATAAATAAGAGCTCATCCCGAGTTTATTTGGCACGCTCTCTTGCCAACTGCTTTTACTCACCCAACTATTAGCCTGCGCGTAACAACACTTGCTTGGCCTTTTGGATTTTTAAGCTTCGGTTTCGAGAGCACTTTCTCAGCGTTTTCAAGGATGTCTGAGGATAAAAAAGTTGTTAGTGATTCGAAGCTAAGTCTTTCTGAGGAGATGCATCTGGGCTTTCTTCAATCAATGTCGAAGACTAATACAGAGAAGATTACTAAAGAAATTTTGGAGGGTTTGTCTGAAGATACTGGTGACAGTGACAGTTATGATGTAGAAAGTGGGGGCGAAGACTCCGAAGATCGACCGTGGTGACCGAGTCACACAGTCTTCGGCAAATCGAGCATTAAGCAGAGTCATCTTGATACCATGAAAGGAAGGTATTTTCGAGACATGTCTATTGTGAGGGTGGATATTGGGGAGAAAACTGTGCCTACTCCCGAAGAAAATGAAGTCGTGGTATTCCGAAGCTTCTTGAAAGCTGGACTACGATTTCCCTTAAGCAGTTTTGTTGTGGAAGTACTGAAGGTATTTGAAGTCTACCTCCACCAACTCACTCCCGAATCAATCATAAGGATGGGCATCTTCGTCTGGGCCGTGAAGAGCTAAGGTTTGGAACCAAATGCTAAAAGTTTTTGCAACATACATGAGTTGTTGTACGAGACGAAACCTTGGGGCAAAGAGCAGTATCACAACAATTTTGGCTGCTACAGCTTCGGCGCCCGATCTGGGTCAAGTTGCCCCGTGCCAACCTTTCGGAAAAGATGGCCCGTCAACTGGATGACAGAATGGTTTTATGTGAAGAATGATTTAAAAATCCGAGAAGATATTAAAGATATCATTATGCGCCCTGTTTGGCAACGCTTCGGCCTTCGGAGGCCGAAGGTGGTGATGGATGAAACAGCCAAAGAATGCCAAAGAGCCTTCGGCGCAGTGTGCTCTTTTATTGGGACGAGGGATTTGATGCAAGAACATATTGCCTTCAGAGTATGGCCACTTGCAGATAACTGGGAAATGCCGAAGGAAACCGTTAAAGAACCTGACGAAGGTGGACTAGTCAGGCTAAAATACACATTCAAGTACGGAGATAAATTCGTTGAGCCAGATGATGACTGGCTAAAAAGCATTGAGACTGTAAGTGATGAACTGCTTGGGGTATACTCAAAGCCGAAGATATTGCATTATCAGCAGCCTTCGGAGGCCGAAAGAAGAAGAGGCTTAACCGAGTATTTGACACAATTGGGTTTGTCTACCCCGACTACCATTATCCAGTGCGGGGTCAAAAAAGAAAGAATACTTCCTCTGCGAAGGAAACTACTTCAGCCGCTCCTAGTGAGCCGGCGCCGAAGAGGAAAAGGGTAAAGGTTCTCACACACCGGCCACGTTATATTGAACTGGCCACAGTGCCTGAGTTCGCCGGTGAGACCTCTTCGGCCACCGAAGCTAAAGAATCAACTCTACTGCCCGAAATCGAAGAGTTGGCCGAAGTGCCAGCAACAGAAAAGATAGAAGAACCAAAGACTGAAGAAGCAAAAACATTAGAAGTTTTAAGTCCTTCAGCAAAAATTGAGACAGGAAAAAGCCAGAAGGGTCCAACAGTGATCCCGAAAAGAAAAAGGATGGTTAATGTGTTAGATGTTTTGGAGACAATTAAATCTTCAAGCATAACTCCAAAGAAAACTGTTGAAACTTCTGAAGTGTCTACTGAAGCCTTTGTTGCTGAAGCTTCGAAGCAACAATTTGAAACTGAAGATGGGCCTTCAGAGCCCACCAAGGTAAAACCTTTGGAAGCCGAAGAAACAAAAATTGCAAAGGCAGCTTGGGAAGCCGAAAAAATAAAAATGTCAGAGCCAATTTTGGTTGAAGAAATTGACACTGCTGCCCCCGAAGCACCTTCCAAAATATGCGATTATATTGTGTGACACGCTTCGGGGAAGAAATTATCTGAAGAAGAGATTTTTGAAGTTAATCACTATGTCAGAGAACTAAAATATCCGAAGGGGGCACTAGTGTTCAATGGGACAGACGAAGATGACTTCCTATACTGCCTCCCAGACAACAAAGAATTATCTGTCTGCCGGGAGATGGCTAGAAGCATGGGGTTTCCGAAGCTTGAAGCTGGACTCTGCGCTATGACGAAGGACGATCTTGTGGATAGCCTTGCATATAATAGCCTGAAGGTGTGAGAATTGTATATTTGGAAATTTACAATTTTTGAATCATTCTTTTATTCTTATAGTAATTCTTTTTTCATATAGGGTTTAATACTGAGCAACGCTTTGAGAGCGCAAAAGAATGCTGAAGACGAGAGCTATAATATTGCTTTCAACAACCTACGAGTAGAGGTTATCAAGCTGAGGAACGAAGCTTTGGAAAAAGATAAAATTCTGCTTACACTAGTGGGTAAAATAAAGGAAGACAAAGCTACCTCTAAGACTCAAGCTGAAGCCCAAAAACGCGAAATTCAGGATCTTCAGAAACAACTGGCCAGAGCTAAAGAAGAACGCATACTAGAAGAAACAAAACGAGAACTTAGTGATCAATGGGCAAATCATTTGGAAATAAATGTTGAAGAGCTTCGTGCTTCCAAGAATAGGTACTATGATAAATCTATAGAGTGTGTTAAGAAGATAAAATCCAGCTTCGCCAGCATTGGCGCATTCTCTAGCGAAGAAAATTTCACAAGGAGGAATCCAGAAGGCCCGATTGAATGGATCAGTCACGAAGCTGAGGCCTTCGAGGAAATCTTGAATAGCCGCGGAGACATATGTGCTTTTTCAGGCGCCAGGGGGATTGCTACTGTTTTGGATAGAAAAGGCTGTAATCATGTGAAATCTTTAGCACAATCCGAAACCACCTTGTCTTCCGAAGATATAAAGGACCCCTCGGCCGAAGCAAGCCTGGTTGGTGGAAAAATTTTCACCGACATTTGGGACAATGACGGCCGAGAAATGGCTCAAGAAATCATTCAAAGAAGCGAAAAAGGCATCCATGATGCTAGGAAGATAGCAGAGGCTGCTGAGAAAAGCACAGAGCCCGAAGGGCAAATAGGTATTAACTAGTGGTTTTTATTCTGTTGTAATTTTTGATTTCAGACTTTGTTCGCGGTTTGTAATAGTAATATAGCCGTATCTTCTCCTCCCTCAGAACCTGCTGAGGCATCTCCGGGCCCCCACCCGAAGGGGGACGACGAAATTAGAAAAATGGCTGAAGCCATCATGGACAAGGTTGTCGATAAGCTTCTGAACGAAGCTGCATAAGTAGTTCTTAGGGAAGATTAGACGCTATTGTAAAAATACTTGGAATGTAACATGTGTAATACATTGTAACTTTGAATGTAATATATAATCTATTTATAGTTCCATTCTTTACGATGCATGAAATTTTGCATACATACCGTTTTTTGAGCCTTCGGCGAAAAAACACCTTCCCTTCTTTTCATGCTTCGTGAAGAAAATCTTTTATATATCACAAGAATTTCCATACTTCTCTGATGAGGAATATCCAGGCTTCGTGAAATATTCTCCGAAGCTATAAAAAAGTTTTATGGTGTCTCTCTAATGAAGCTACACTTCTTCTCAATTTATCTTGTGCCTTAGCACGATTTTCTCTTTTTCAAAACATTCTCCGAAGATCAATACTGTATCCCCTTCTTGTTCCACATGCAATATGCTGTATGATGCTTATGTTATGCAAAATGATGTGATGATGTTATGTTATGCAAAATGATATTTGTGCCGAAAATACACACATCCCTGCAATAGAGCACACAATCTTTTTATATCAGCGCTGACTTTTCGCTGTAAGCCTCCCTTAGGAACTTCTTCGCCTTTTACTTTCAGCGGAATCAGCGTTTATTTTTCGCTGTAAGCCTCCCTTAGGAGCTTCTTCGCCTTTTACTTTTGGCGGAATCAGCGCTTATTTTTCGCTGTAAGCCTCCCTTAGGAGCTTCTTCGCCTTTTACTTCGGCGGAATCAACGCTTATTTTTCGCTGTAGGCTCAGAAAACTTACATTGCGCTCCCTTAGGAACGACTTTTTACTGCTTCGAATAAATTGCACTGTGTCCCTTAGAACAAATTTTTGATAATTCAAAGGTCCTTCGTGCCACCATAAATTTGTATGCTTCGGCAACTCAAGCCTATGGAGAAGATATATTTTCATTATGGCAAAAGGCGAAACTGTTACAAGAAATTGAAAAACGATAAAAGACACTTAGACTTCCCATAATTGTTCCTTATTAACAAAAAAGTAATACTGAATGTAAAAATGCGAAAAAACTGCTGTCGAGGTAGGATATTTGTCAGTAAATGTGCTTCGACTCTAGCACAATGCTATTGACTGTGCGAGCTTCGGACTCCTCTCTGAAGTCCCTCTGAAGGTGAGTGTGCTGACTCCCTTCTAGCTGTTGTCCTCGTTGCGTTGGTGGTGGCGGTGGAGGCTGTTGCCAAGATGCTTGGGTTGACTTGCCGAAGCAACAGAAGCTGCAGAGTGATTGCCTACATATTCTGGAATGTAAGGCGAATGGTACGAAGCAGTGTGCATGACCTGCTTCGGCTGACTCTGTTGTGCTGCAGCTTCTGCTATCTCCTTTTGCTTCTGGATGGTGACGTGGCACATCCTGGTGGTATGGCCCTTGTCTTCACCACAGAATAGACAGTAAATTCTTCTTGGCTGATCCCCAAATCTTCCCCCGAAGCCCCTGGTGCCTCTGCCCCTTGGCGCTGGCGGCCGAACAGAGCTTTGTTGTTGCCCCGAAGCTTGCGAAGAGTATTGTGGCCTTTGCTGTTGGCTCCCTCTATCATCACTTTGAGTGGAGTTATGAATTGACCTGACGTGCCTCGTATGAAATCTTCCTCCGAAGCCCCTGGTCATTTCAGAGAACCTGAATGCCTCCTCCCTTCTTTGGCGGAAGGCATTGTCAGCTCGGATATACTCGTCCATCTTCTGGAGCAGCTTCTCCAAAGTTTGTGGTGGCTTCCTGGCAAAGTATTGCGCTGAAGGTCCCGGCCGAAGTCCCTTAATCATGGCCTCAATGACAATTTCATTGGGCACTGTTGGCGCCTGTGCCCTCAGACGCAGAAACCTTCAGACATACGCCTGGAGGTATTCTTCGTGGTCCTGGGTACACTGGAATAAAGTTTGAGCAGTAACTGGCTTCGTCTGAAACCCTTGGAAGCTGGTTATCAACATATCCTTCAGCTTCTGCCAAGAGGTGATTGTCCCTGGCCAGAGAGAGGAGTACCAGGTTTGAGCGACACTCTTGACAACCATGACAAAAGACTTTGCCATGACTGCAATATTGCCACCATACGAAGATATGGTTGCTTCATAGCTCATAAAGAATTTCTTCGGGTCTGTATGACCGTCGTACATGGTGAGCTGGGGCCATGGTGTAGCCTACAATTCTGTTGATAGAGGAGAAGCATCATCAAAAGCAAAATTTCCATGATGGAAATCTTCATACCAGTCGTCCTCATTGTAGAAGCCTTCCTGATGAAGCTCTCTGCGAGGAGGCCTTCAGTTCTGGTCATCTTGAACAAGATGACGAACCTCTTCTGAAGCTTCATCTATCTGTCTCTGAAGGTCAGCTAAACGAGCCATCTTCTCCTTCTTTCGTTGCACATGTTGCTGAAGGATCTCCAGGTTTTGGATCTCCTGATCCAAGTCGTCCTCCGGAGGCGTTGGTGATAGTCGCCTAGAGGGGGGTGAATAGGGCGAAACTGAAATTCTCAAAAATAATCACAACTACAAGTCGGGTTAACGTTAGAAATATAAACGAGTCCGCGAGAGGGCGTAAAAACAAATCGCAAGCGAGTAAAGTGGTGAGACACAAGGATTTGTTTTACCGAGGTTCGGTTCTCGCAAACCTACTCCCCGTTGAGGAGGCCACAAAGGCCAGGTCTCTTTCAACCCTTCCCTCTCTCAAACGGTCCCTCGGACCGAGTGAGCTTTCTCTTCTCAATCACTTGGAACACAAAGTTCCTACAAGGACCACCACAAGATTGGTGTCTCTTGCCTCAATTACAAGTGAGTTTGATCGCAATAAAGAATCAAGAAAGAAGAAAGCAATCCAAGCGCAAGAGCTCGAAAGAACACAAGCAAATCTCTCTCACTAGTCACTAAAACTTTGTGTGGAATTTGGGAGAGGATTTGATCTCTTGAGTGTGTCTAGAATTGAATGCCTAGCTCTTGTAAGTGGTTGGAAGTGTGAAAACTTGGATGCCTTGAATGTGGGGTGGTTAGGGGTATTTATAGCCCCAACCACCAAACTAGCCGTTTGGTGGGGATGACTGTCGTATGGTGCACCGGACAGTCCGGTGCACACCGGACATGTCCGGTGCGCCAGCCACGTCACCAAAGCCGTTGGGTTCCGACCGTTGGAGCTCTGTCTTCTGGGCCCGCCTGGATGTCCGGTGGCGCATCGGACATGTACTGTAGAGTGTCCGGTGCGCCAGTATGGGCGTGCCTGACTTCTGCGCGCGCTGGCGTGCATTCAATGCACTGCAGGTAGCCGTTGGCACCGAAGTATCCGTTGCTTCGATGGCACACCGGACAGTCCGGTGTACACCGGACATGTCCGGTGAATTATAGCGGACTAGCCGTTGCGAATTCCCGAAGCTGGCGAGTTCCTGAGGCACCGTTCCTTGGAGCACCGGACACTGTCTGGTGTACACCGGACAGTCCGGTGAATTATAGCGGAGCGCCTCTGGATTTTCCCGAAGGTGACGAGTTTGACTGGGAGTCCTCTGGTGCACCGGACACTGTCCGGTGGCACACCGAACAGTCTAGTGTGCCAGACCAGAGGTGCCTTTGGTTGACCCTTTGCTCTTTTGTTGAACCCAATACTTTGTCTTTTTATTGGCTAAGTGTGAACCTTTGGCACCTGTATAACTTATACACTAGAGCAAACTAGTTAGTCCAATTATTTGTGTTGGGCAATTCAACCACCAAAATTATTTAGGAACTAGGTGTAAGCCTAATTCCCTTTCAATCTCCCCCTTTTTGGTGATTGATGCCAACACAAACCAAAGCAAATATGGAAGTACATAATTGAACTAGCTTGCATAATGTAAGTGCAAAGGTTGCTTGGAATTGAGCCAATATAACTACTCATAAGATATGCATGGATTGTTTCTTTGTTTTTAACATTTTGGACCACGCTTGCACCACATGTTTTGTTTTTGCAAATTCTTTTGTAAATCCTTTTCAAAGTTCTTTTGCAAATAGTCAAAGGTAAATGAATAAGATTTTGCAAAGCATTTTCAAGATTTGAAATTTTCTCCCCTTGTTCCAAATGCTTTTCCTTTGTCTAAACAAAACTCCCCCTTAATGAAATCCCCCTCTTAGTGTTCAAGAGGGTTTTGAAATTAATTTTGAAATTATATCACAAGTGAGATACCAATTTGAAAATACTCTTTGAAAAACTAAAATTTTTGGAAATTGGTGGTGGTGCGGTCCTTTTGCTTTGGGCTCAAACTTTCTCCCCCTTTGGCATGAATCGCCAAAAACGGAATCATTAGAGCCCTAGGAATTACTCTTTCCCCCTTTGGTTATAAATAAATGAGTGAAGATTATACCAAAGATGGAGTCCTCGTGCTTTGGACTCTCCCCCAAAAGATGGAGAGATGCGTGGAGTGACAGCGAAGGATGAGTTGCGGAGTGGAAGCCTTTTGTCTTCGCCGAAGACTCCAATTTCCCTTTCAATACACCTATGACTTGGTTTGAAATAGACTTGAAAACAAATTAGTCATAGCATATGAAAGAGACATGATCAAAGGTATATAGAAGAGCTATGTGTGCAAATCAACAAAAGAAGTTCTTAGAATCAAGAATATTTAGCTCATGCCTAAGTTTGTTAAAAGTTTGTTTATCAAGTGGCTTGGTAAAGATATCGGCTAATTGATCTTTAGTATTAATGTAAGAAATCTCGATATCTCCCTTTTATTGGTGATCCCTTAAAAAGTGATACCGAATGGCTATGTGCTTAGTGCGGCTATGCTCAACGGGATTATCTGCCATGCGGATTGCACTCTCATTATCACATAGAAGAGGAACTTTGGTTAATTTGTAACCATAGTCCCTAAGGGTTTGCCTCATCCAAAGTAGTTGCGCGCAACAATGTCCTGCGGCAATATACTCGGCTTCGGCGGTAGAAAGAGCAACCGAATTTTGCTTCTTTGAAGCCCAAGACACCAAGGATCTTCCCAAGAACTGGCAAGTCCTCGATGTGCTCTTTCTATTGATTTTACACCCCGCCCAATCGGCATCCGAATAACCAATCAAATCAAAAGTGGATCCCCTAGGATACCAAAGCCCAAACTTAGGGGTATAAACTAAATATCTCAAGATTCGTTTTACGGCCGTAAGGTGAGCTTCCTTAGGGTCGGCTTGAAATCTTGCACACATGCATACGGAAAGCATAATATCCGGTCGAGATGCACATAAATATAGTAAAGAACCTATCATCGACCGGTATACCTTTTGATCGACGGATTTACCTCCCTCGTCGAGGTCGAGATGCCCATTGGTTCCCATTGGTGTCTTGATGGGTTTGGCATCCTTCATTCCAAACTTGCTTAGAATATCTTGAGTATACTTCGTTTGGCTTAGGAAGGAGCCCTCTTGGAGTTGCTTTACTTGAAATCCTAAGAAATACTTCAACTCCCCCATCATAGACATCTCGAATTTTTGTGTCATGATCCTACTAAATTCTTCACATGTAGACTCGTTAGTAGACCCAAATATAATATCATCAACATAAATTTGGCATACAAACAAGTCATTTTCAAGAGTTTTAGTAAATAAAGTAGGATCAGCCTTTCCGACTTTGAATCCATTAGTGATAAGAAAATCCCTAAGGCATTCATACCATGCTCTTGGGGCTTGCTTGAGCCCATAAAGCGCCTTAGAGAGCTTATAAACATGGTTAGGATACTCACTGTCTTCAAAGCTGGGAGGTTGCTCAACATAGACCTCTTCCTTGATTGGTCCATTGAGGAAGGCACTTTTCACATCCATTTGATAAAGCTTAAAGCCATGGTAAGTAGCATAGGCCAATAATATGCGAATTGACTCAAGCCTAGCTACAGGTGCATAGGTTTCACTGAAATCCAAACCCTCGACTTGGGAGTATCCCTTGGCCACAAGTCGAGCTTTGTTCCTTGTCACCACACCATGCTCATCTTGCTTGTTGCGGAAAACCCATTTGGTTCCTACAACATTTTGGTTAGGACGTGGAACTAAATGCCATACCTCATTCCTAGTGAAGTTGTTGAGCTCCTCTTGCATCGCCACCACCCAATCCGAATCTTGTAGTGCTTCTTCTACCCTGTGTGGCTCAATAGAGGAGACAAAAGAGTAATGCTCACAAAAATGTGCAGCACGAGATCTAGTGGTTACCCCCTTATGAATGTCACCGAGGATGGTATCGACGGGGTGATCTCGTTGGATTGCTTGATGGACTCTTGGGTGTGGCGGCCTTTGTTCTTCATCCTCCTTGTCTTGATCATTTGCATCTCCCCCTTGGTCATTGCCGTCATCTTGAGGGGCTCATTTTCGTGATCTTCTTCTTCATCAGCTTGAGCTTCATCCTCATTTTGAGTCGGTGGAGATACTTGCGTGGAGGAGGATGGTTGATCTTGTGCATTTGGAGGCTCTTCGGATTCCTTAGGACACACATCCCCAATGGACATGTTCCTTAGCGCGATGCACGGAGCCTCTTCATTTCCTATCTCATCAAGATCAACTTGCTCTACTTGAGAGCCGTTAGTCTCATCAAACACAACGTCACAAGAAACTTCAACTAGTCCCGAGGACTTGTTAAAGACTCTATATGCCCTTGTGTTTGAATCATATCCTAGTAAAAAGCGTTCTACAGTCTTAGGAGCAAATTTAGATTTTCTACCTCTTTTAACAAGTATAAAGCATTTGCTACCAAAGACTCTAAAATATGAAATATTGGGCTTTTTACCGGTTAGGAGTTCATACGATGTCTTCTTGAGGATTCGGTGAAGATATAACCGGTTGATGGCGTAGCAAGCGGTGTTGACCGCCTCGGCCCAAAACCGATCTGAAGTCTTGTACTCATCAAGCATGGTTCTTGCCATGTCCAATAGAGTTCTATTCTTCCTTTCCACTACACCATTTTGTTGTGGCGTGTAGGGAGAGGAGAACTCATGCTTGATGCCCTCCTCCTCAAGGAAGCCTTCAATTTGAGAGTTCTTGAACTCCGTCCTGTTGTCGCTTCTAATTTTCTTGATCCTTAAGCCGAACTCATTTTGAGCCCGTCTCAAGAATCCTTTTAAGGTCTCTTGGGTTTGAGATTTTTCCTGCAAAAAGAATACCCAAGTAAAGCGAGAGTAATCATCCACTATTACAAGACAATACTTACTCCCGCCGATGCTTATGTAAGCAATCGGGCCGAATAGATCCATGTGGAGTAGCTCAAGCGGCCTGTCGGTCGTCATGATGTTCTTGTGTGGATGATGGGCACCAACTTGCTTTCCTGCTTGGCATGCGCTACAAACCCTGTCTTTCTCAAAATGAACATTGGTTAGTCCTAAAATGTGCTCTCCCTTTAGAAGCTTATGAAGATTCTTCATCCCAACATGGGCTAGTCGGCGGTGCCAGAGCAAACCCATGTTAGTCTTAGCAATTAAGCAAGTGTCGAGTTCAGCTCTATCAAAATCTACCAAGTATAGCTGACCCTCCAACACTCCCTTAAATGCTATTGAATCGTCACTTCTTCTAAAGACAGTGACACCTATATCAGTGAATAGACAGTTGTAACCCATTTTGCATAATTGAGATACAGAAAGCAAATTGTAATCTAATGAATCTACAAGAAAAACATTGGAAATAGAATGGTCAGGAGATATAGCAATTTTACCCAATCCTTTGACCAAACCTTGGTTTCCATCCCCGAATGTGATCGCTCGTTGGGGATCTTGGTTTTTCTTGTAGGAGGAGAACATTTTCTTCTCCCCAGTCATGTGGTTTGTGCACCCGCTATCGATGATCCAACTTGAGCCCCCGGATGCATAAACCTACAAAACAAGTTTAGTTCTTGACTTTAGGTACCCAAACGGTTTTGGGTCCTTTGGCATTAGAAACAAGAACTTTGGGTACCCAAACACAAGTCTTGGAGCCCTTGTGTTTGCCCCCAACAAACTTGGCAACTACCTTGCCGGATTTGTTAGTTAAAACATATGATGCATCAAAAGTTTTGAATGAAATGTTATGATCATTTGATGCACTAGGAGTTTTCTTTTCAGGCAACTTAGCACGGGTTGGTTGCCTAGAACTAGATGTCTCACCCTTATACATAAAAGCATGATTTGGGCCAGAGTGAGACTTCCTAGTGAATTCTCCTAATTTTGCTCTCGGGATAACCGGCAGGGTACAAAATGTAACCCTCGTTATCCTGTGGCATGGGAGCCTTGCCCTTTACAAAATTAGACAATCTTTTAGGAGGGAGTTTGACATTGTCTCCCCTTTGGAAGCCAATGCCATCCTTGATGCCAGGGCTTCTCCCATTATAAAGCATACTACGAGCAAATTTAAATTTTTCATTCTCTAAGTTATGCTCGGCAATTTTAGCATCTAATTTCGCTATATGATCATTTTGTTGTTTAATTAAAGACATGTGATCATGAATAGCATTAATATCAACATCTCTACATCTAGTACAAATAGATACATGCTCAACGATAGATGTAGAGGGTTTGCAAGATTTTAATTCTACAACCTTAGCATGTAATATATCGTTTTCACTTCTAAGGTTAGAAATAGTAGCATTGCAAACATCAAAATCTTTAGCCTTAGCAAGCAATTTCTCATTTTCAACTTTAAGGCTAGCAAGGGTAATGTTCAATTCTTCAATTTTAGCAAGCAAATCATCATTGTCATTTCTATGATTGGGAATTGAAACATTACAAGCATTTGAATCAACCTTAGCAATTAATTTAGCATTTTCATTTCTAAGGTTGTTAATAGTTTCATGGCAAGTGCTTAGCTCACTAGATAGTTTTTCACATTTTTCTACTTCAAGAGCATAAGCATTTTTAACCTTAACATGCTTCTTATTTTCTTTAATTAGGAAGTCCTCTTGGGAATCCAAAAGGTCATCCTTCTCATGAATGGCACTAATTAATTCATTTAACTTTTCCTTTTGTTCCATGTTCAGATTGGCAAAAAGGGTACGCAAATTATCTTCCTCATCACTAGCATTATCATCACTAGAAGATTCATATTTAGTGGAGGATTTTGATTTAACCTTCTTTCTTTTGCCATCCTTTGCCATGAGGCACTTGTGGCCGACGTTGGGGAAGAGAAGTCCCTTGGTGACGGCGATGTTGGCGGCGTCCTCGTCGGAGGAGGAGTCGGTGGAGCTCTCGTCCGAGTCCCACTCCCGGCAAACATGGGCATCGTCGCCCTTCTTCTTGAGGTACCTCTTCTTTTCTCTTCTCTTGCCCTTCTTATCGTCGCCCCTGTCACTGTCACTAGATAGTGGACATTTAGCAATAAAATGACCGGGCTTACCACATTTGTAGCAAACTTTCTTGGAGCGGGACTTGTAGTCTTTCCCCCTCCTTTGCTTGAGGATTTGACGGAAGCTCTTGATGATGAGCGCCATCTCCTCGTTGTCAAGCTTGGAAGCATCGATGGGTTGTCTACTTGATGTAGACTCCTCCTTCTTCTCCTCTGTCGCCTTGAATGCGACCGGTTGTGCTTCGGGTGTGGAGGAGATGCCTTGCTCGATGATTTTCTTTGAGCCTTTAATCGTTAGCTCAAAGCTCACAAATTTTCCTATGACTTCCTCGGGAGACATTAGCTTATATCTAGGATCACCTCGAATTAATTGAACTTGTGTAGGGTTAAGAAATACGAGGGATCTAAGAATAACCTTGACTATCTCATGGTCATCCCATTTTTCGCTCCCGAGGTTGCGCACTTGGTTCACCAAGGTCTTCAAGCGGTTGTACATGGCTTGTGGATCCTCCCCTTGGTGAAGCATGAAGCGACCGAGCTCCCCCTCGATCGTTTCCCGCTTGGTGATCTTTGTCACCTCGTCTCCTTCATGCGGGGTCTTGAGTACGTTTCAAATTTCCTTCGCACTTTTTAACCCTTGCACCTTATTATACTCCTCTCGACTTAGAGAGGCGAGGAGTATAGTAGTGGCTTGGGAGTTAAACTGGTGAATTTGGGCCACCTCGTCCGAGTCGTAGTCTTCATCCCCTACGGATGGTACCTGTACACCAAACTCAACAACATTCCATATGCTTGTGTGGAGTGAGGTTAGATGATGCCTCATTTTGTCACTCCACATATTATAATCTTCACTGTCAAAAACCGGTGGTTTGCCTAATGGAACGGAGAGCAAAGGAGTATGTTTTGAAATATGGGGATAGCGTAGAGGAATCTTACTATACTTCTTGCGCTCTTGGCGCTTAGAAGTAACGGACGGAGCATCGGAGTCGGAGGTCGATGGTGATGAAGAGTCGGTCTCGTAGTAGACCACTTTCCTCATCCTCTTGTGCTTGTCGCCTCTCCGATCCGACTTGTGGGAAGAGGATTTCTTCTCCTTCCCCTTCCCTTTGTTGGAGGAGTTTTTCTTCTCCTTCCTCTTGTTGCGAGACTCTTCCGATGAAGTCGACCCGTGGCTTGTAGCGGGCTTGTCGCCGGTCTCCATCTCCCTCTTGGCGAGTTCTCCCGACATCACTTCGAGCGGTTAGGCTCTAATGAAGCACCGGCTCTGATACCAATTGATAGTCGCCTAGAGGGGGGGTGAATAGGGCGAAACTGAAATTCTCAAAAATAATCACAACTACAAGCCGGGTTAACGTTAGAAATATAAACGAGTCCGCGAGAGGGCGTAAAAACAAATCGCAAGCGAGTAAAGTGGTGAGACACAAGGATTTGTTTTACCGAGGTTCGGTTCTCGCAAACCTACTCCCCGTTGAGGAGGCCACAAAGGCCGGGTCTCTTTCAACCCTTCCCTCTCTCAAACGGTCCCTCGGACCGAGTGAGCTTTCTCTTCTCAATCACTTGGAACACAAAGTTCCTACAAGGACCACCACAAGATTGGTGTCTCTTGCCTCAATTACAAGTGAGTTTGATCGCAGTAAAGAATCAAGAAAGAAGAAAGCAATCCAAGCGCAAGAGCTCGAAAGAACACAAGCAAATCTCTCTCACTAGTCACTAAAACTTTGTGTGGAATTTGGGAGAGGATTTGATCTCTTGAGTGTGTCTAGAATTGAATGCCTAGCTCTTGTAAGTGGTTAGAAGTGTGAAAACTTGGATGCCTTGAATGTGGGGTGGTTGGGGGTATTTATAGCCCCAACCACCAAACTAGCCGTTTGGTGGGGATGACTGTCGTATGGTGCACCGGACAGTCCGGTGCACACTGGACATGTCCGGTGCGCCAGCCACGTCACCAAAGCCATTGGGTTCCGACCGTTGGAGCTCTGTCTTCTGGGCCCGCCTGGATGTCCGGTGGCGCACCGGACATGTACTGTAGAGTGTCCGGTGCGCCAGTATGGGCGTGCCTGACTTCTGTGCGCGCTGGCGCGCATTCAATGCGCTGCAGGTAGCCGTTGGCGCCGAAGTATCCGTTGCTTCGATGGCACACCGGACAGTCCGGTGTACACCGGACATGTCCGGTGAATTATAGCGGACTAGCCGTTGCGAATTCCCGAAGCTGGCGAGTTCCTGAGGCGTCGTTCCTTGGAGCACCGGACAGTCCGGTGAATTATAGCGGAGCACCTCTAGATTTTCCCGAAGGTGACGAGTTTGACTGGGAGTCCTCTGGTGCACCGAACACTGTCCGGTGGCACACCGGACAATCCGGTGCGCCAGACCAGAGGTGCCTTCGGTTGACCCTTTGCTCTTTTGTTGAACCCAATACTTTGTCTTTTTATTGGCTAAGTGTGAACCTTTGGCACCTGTATAACTTATACACTAGAGCAAACTAGTTAGTCCAATTATTTGTGTTGGGCAATTCAACCACCAAAATTATTTAGGAACTAGGTGTAAGCCTAATTCCCTTTCAGTTGGACTAGTGGCCTTCCTCTTCTGGCTTCGGGCCTCCCTAAGAGAAAGGATGTCCTGATTGGGGTCCAACGGCTGCAGAGTGGCAGCCCCTGTCGCTGAAGTTTTTTTCGGTGGCATGACGAAGGTGATGCTTGCCGAAGGTGTTCAAAGCTCAAGAAATGGAAGTGAGTTCACCGGAGGTGGGCGCCAATGTTGGGGACTTGTTCTCAAATGCTATGAATTAAGAACAAGGCAACATAAAATGTTAAATATCAAAGCCCTTCGTCCTTCGAAGCATTATTTCCCCTTGGATATAATGGATTTCGGACGAAGGTTATGAAGGTCATACCTTCATAATCATAATAAAAGATAAGAAAAGATTTATGCATAAAATGCGGAAAATAACATGATTACTTTGAACATTATTATTAATTTATTTCTATTTATTTTACTTATATAAACGATAACAAATTACAAATGTACCTTCGACTTGGAGGAAAGTAAGGGTACAAGCGAGATGCCAATGCCGAGTCAGCATGAACAGTACAGGAGTACTGTTCATTTATTTATAGGCACGGGACGCAGCTCATGTAAAATTACATTAATGCCCTTTGCTTTTATCAATAACTCTATAGTAATTCTTCGAGGTCTAATTTGGCTTTTCATCTTTAAGTCGGTTCCCCTTTTCTGCTGTCATGCCAAAGCTTTTCTGCACATAGCTTCGTGATTGTTTCATCCTTCGTCACGATCGTCTTCCATTTCCGTCAAGCTTCGTCTTGACCATGCTTTTGTATACCCGCAACCTGATTCCGAAGATACCTGCTCGCATAATTGGGAAACATTGTCAAATTATGTTTTTGAGGACCTTCGGAAGCCGAAGGCCCCCAACGACATGTATCTTACTCATTGCATTCATTAGATTACAATCTCACTGACGGAGAGTACGTGCTCATCCCTGAGCAAGGAGCTGTCCACGAGGAAGACCAGGAGCAAGCTCCCGAGACTACCATCGAGGATCTCCCCGTAGCCCCAACATTTGAAGGCAAGCCCCGGTTTTATGCATAACCAGTGATATATATGCTACTTTACTTCACTTAATGTTTGTAGGCTTGCAATGTGCACTTAAGTGTAGGAGTTGCTTGAAATCTTAGTTGCATGAACTCAGGATTCCTTTTTGAGATGGATACTAGTATCCTAGGTCGAGTAGCTGCTATGCTAATCAGGATCCCGGTAGAAGTCGAGTGATTTTTCTAGCACTCGCGCGAGGTCAGGAATTGATTGTATTCATCTTGATAACGGGATCTATGATGGTCTATGGACTTGGATCCAGGGAGGATGCCATGTCCATGAGACGGGAAAAGGTATTAAGGGTTAATGTGTGGATACCTGAGTCAAGCGTTTGAACGTACTAAACACATGTCGGGAAATATGGTAACCGGTAAACCTAGTACCTGAGTGAAGCCGGGCACAGACTTTTTCTCCTCACTTGTCCTGAGACTGGGTCTCCCATGCTAGCTATGGTGGGTACAAGTGCGGTCACTGCACGGCGGCAGCCAGGGTCAGTGGAGCCTTGTATGCCAAGGCGGTGAGCCCTGCCGCGAACGGGGAATCGATGGGGACAGTTGACGTGTGTTGGGACGGAGTGCCCTTACAAGTCGTGTGTTTAGGTTTACCTTGCAAGGTTTAAAAACTCGATTCGAATCGTCTGCTTCTCGTAGCTAATGAAACTACTTGACCCCTTGTACTATATTGAGTAAGAAGTGAAATGAGGTTTACATGAGATAACTTATTGATTGAATTGAAATGCTTGTTACCATGTATGCTTAGAAGGAGCAAACTTAGCTAAGATAATGATGCTAGAATTTGAAAAGCTAAAAATTGATTTAGACTCAGCTAGTGCTTTTGGCAAACCAAACCCCTCAGCCAAACATCTGCATGGTCAAGAGGTAGAGGAGTAGTTTCCTCACACCGGGTAAGTCTAGTTGAGTATTAGTATACTCAGCCTTGCTTGTGGCATAATTTTTGTAGGTACGCTTCAGGATATGGTTGATGGTGTAACTTGGCCTACCACCCTGCCACCGGGTTGGACGGTCGAGTGGGATGCTGCTCCGGCAGGAGAGGAGCAGGAGGAGAAGTGGGCTAGGCCTTGCCCTATTCCTCGCTTTGGACGATATCGATTATCCGCTGCAGTTTATTTTGTGAACTCATATCAGCTACTTGAAAAACTCCGACTTATTTAATAATTCCAGTACTTTAATTTGAGGTTTTCCTGTTTTATTGTATTTCTTCTGTGACTCACCTTCGAGTGAGTTTGTGGTATTTGATCCTGGTTAAGTGGCTCTATCAGACTAGATCTAAGGTACTGACGGGTTATTCCGATTTAAGTGTGTTGTGGCCCCTAAGGCGTGACTTTGGCACTTAAGCTGGAATAATTCGGGCGATTCTGCCACAGCTGGTATCGGAGCAAATACCACCATAGAGAAGAGCAATAAACCATGAATACCAATTTTCAAAAATCTAAATCTTGCTTAGAAACTAGTATGAATCGTCAGGACTAGAACGCTAGACCTAGGACGAAAGGCCTTAGGAATAGAGGGAGAAATAGGTGGCTAAGTAAGTAGGCCCTGTGGGCCAGTCCTTAGCTTTTTAAAGGATGCCCTAAGAGCATACTTTATTTCCAGCATGCATGCATTATAAAAACTAAATGGAATAGAAACTAATGAAGTAAAAATTTGAGCTAACCCGCTTCCTTTTAAACCACCCATGTTCTTTTATTTTCCTCTTCCACCATAATATTTACATCTGATACCCTTCCGCGGATGACCTCACCTACCCCCGCCAGTGGAGGAGACACTCGTTTCAGCTCTGACTTCCTTTCTCACGATGGTTTTCCTTCCATCTTGTGGGAAGTGCTTAACTCCGCCGGTTACCCTACGCCCCCTTTGTACACGGTGCAGCTGTACGAGGAGCATCGGGTACCATGTTGCCAAGTCTGGCTGACTCTGGAGGCTCATCCCCTTCAGCCGGGTTGGCGTTCTCTTGACTCTGAGACGATTGGATTCAGGACGGACGACACCACTGAAGCGGCAACTATGAAGACCGTGACGACTTTATGTGGCTACCATCCCCTAGAGATGGTGATGCACCCCTTGGGACTCTTCCCTGCTGAGAAGAAGGATGACCCCATGTGGTGCAACCGTGTGAGCCATGTGAAGGACGTGTGGGCGATGTATCCTGACTTGGTTGGGAGGGTCACTGTTCAGTGCATGAGTGCGATGTACCACCTTCAGGCCCTGCAGAGCGACACTATGGCACATCTTGCTAACCTCGCTCAAACCACCAAGCTCACCCTCGACAGCCGAGAAGACTTTGTGGTCGACTTGTCCACCGAGCTAGTAGAGAAGGACCTACAGGTGGAAAGGCTGAGCCAGCGCATCACCACCTTGGAGCAGCAGGTGGAGATCCGAGACAACACCATTGATGTCTTGGAAAACCAGCTCCACGATGTGCAGCAGGAGCTCGAGAAAGCTAATGACCACCTAGACATGCATCACCTGGAGATGGAGGCCAATGAAGTCAGAAGCGAGGGAGAAGAGGCTCCTGAGGAGTTAGGACCAGCCCCTAGTGCCAATGTGACTGCCTCCGAGATGCCCCCTTCACCCGCATCTAGTGTCGCTTCCACTACTCAGGGTTGATCAGTCGTTTTGACGCTTTAGGCGGATAGAAACCTACGCAAGCTTAGTAATGGCAGATTTTGGACTAGGCTTACGGGTACTTTCCCCTAATTGATGTAACCCTTGTGAACTTTTGAGATCTGTGGGATGTTTGTAGCCATGTTATCTTCATTCAAACCTAATGTTATGATTATAACAATTTCCTTCCATATGAGATAATAGCATATTGTTCGAAATTGTGAATTGGGATGACAATGGCGGCGATCTCTGTTTTTAGATGGCAGCTAGGCAGCGTCGCGGGCAAAACGAGCAAGTTCCCCCGCCACCTCCTCCAGCTCCCACAGTGCAGGAGCTGATGGCCCAGCAGAACGAGATTCTACGACAGCTCTTGCAGCGCCAGCCCCACCCTCAGCAGTATGGTGGAGGCCAGCTGCAGCGACCTCCGACAGCGGCAACTTACCAGGAGTTCCTGAGTACGCAACCGCCTTTGTTCACGAAGACAGAGGATCCGTTAGACGCTGACGTGTGGTTACACGTTGTGGACTCCAAGTTTCCCCTCCTCGCGGGAGACTGCACTGATGATACCAAGGCTCGCTTCGCCGCGCAGCAGCTTCGTGGCCCTGCTCGGACTTGGTGGGACCATTTCCGTGCTATGCTACTTGCTGATCATGAAGTTTCTTGGGAGGAATTCAAGACAGCTTTCAGAGGGCACCATATCTCAGCTGGAATTCTTGATCGCAAGTTGAATGAATTTCTGGCACTCAATCAAGGATCCCGCACGGTATTGCAGTATGCTCAGGCCTTCAACGACCTATGCCAGTGATGAGGACATCACTATGAGTACGACTACACCAGCAGCACCTCCACATCAAGCGCCCCTTCCTTCATTAGCTGGGCCAATCACTCGGGTCCATGCTAAAGATCTTAACTTCGTCATGCTACTGAAGAATGAGGGCCCAAAAGAATAGACGACCAGCCCAACTGCGGCCCATAGTGGACGACCTAGGGTTGGCCGCCCCTAGGGGCTGTGCCCCCTCTCTCTATTTATATAGGAGCTGCGCCTCCTTTGTTCTTCGAGTTTTGTTTTACATCTAGCTTTAGCTACCCCAGAACATGCACAAATACGTGCTGTCCTCTGTGATTCAGAACTCCACCTCGAGTGATATTAAGATTGCTCGCATCTTTTTCTTGATCGTTCTTCGATTGCGCACAGGAAACGATCTTCGTGATAGGCCGATCTCGCATCAGCAAGGTCGGTAACCATTGGAAGTTGGTTCAGCGATTGCATTGGCGCTTCGGATTCGCTCGTCGTAGTCGGATCGTGAGGGTCTACTTCCACCAAATCGGAATTATCTCCACTCATCGAAAGATTGGGCACTCTAGCTCTATCAAGTGGTATCAGATTTCCAGGTTGATCGGTGAGTTTATCGAGTGTTTTTTTCTCTCCTACAGTCCACAAAACCACATAAAAATTCAGGTTAGACCTTATACCAGCACCCTTTTGAGCCTCACACCTTCTTTCAATAATCTACATTGTTGAATTTGTGTGCTTTCGCGTCATTTGTTGCTGGTCGCATTGTGTTTTTTCTCACCATCCTTCTTTCTTCCTTGTTTTTCTCCTTCGGTTACATCAAACCTTAGCGCGCCGCAACCATCTTCCTTGTTTTTCTCCTTCGGTTACATCAAACCCTAGCGGTCTGTTTGGGTTTCGACAAAATTGTCAAAAAAAATTCAGGAAAATAAAGAAAAAAATTCGTCAAAGTTCTCACACGCTTTTCAGAGAACTTCCTGATTTTCTGTAGACCACATATGAACTCTGTTTTATGTGAAATTTCGTGTAGCTCCTATTTTGTTGCTCCTTGTTCTGAGAAAAATATCAAAAAATCATACAAAAAAGAAAAACAACATCAGCTGTGATTCCTACTAGTGCCTTTTTGGCCTCGCTAGTACAATATTTATGGTACTGCCATTCTGCTAGTTCCATCCGTCCTTTGCACTTGTGGCCAGCAATATAGTTTCGTGTTTTGCACTATAATTCAACTTTGCATTATTGTTTGATCGTGCTAATCCTTTACTTGAGTGCAGCCTACCCAAAACTCCACATATTTCTATGACGAGAAGGTTTCTGTTTCTCCAGGCAATCGCTCATCCAATCTTTCACCGGTTCCACCTGTTGGTTGCAGTTCACCATTGTGGCTTGGTAAGAACGGATAAGAATTTGATAACAACATTTCATTGAGCGAGTTGTCACCACCATTTCCCTGTTGTCGTCGGTTTTTCTCCTTTTGGTGTTTTGGTGTTTGCGCTAACTATGGCAGGAGCACACGACACGGTGGATGCCTAGTTGCTGGAAGTAAGGGGACAAGTTGATGGACTTGCTGCTGACATTAGGACGATGCATGAACGGCTTGATTCAACGGTCACTTCGACGATCGAGCGTTTCAACCAGCTTGACCTTGCTCAAACGGCGACTCGCACCACACTCGACACCATACTGGCACGCCTTGATGCGTTGACCACAAAGATGGAGCAGGACTACGGCGGTGACACTGAGCAGGACGATGGAGATCGCCGTGGTCGTGCACTCCATGTGGTTCGTCATCCCCCTAATGACTTATTTTCTAAGATTAAATTTAAAATTCTACCTTTTAATGGCAAATATGATCCTGCTGCATATCTTGATTGGGAGTTACAGGTTGAACAAAAATTTTCATGCCATGATATTGCTGCACATTCTCAGGTTAAAGCTGCTATTAGTGAATTTACTGATTTTGCTTTAATTTGGTGGCGTGAGTATAAAATGAAACATCCCACTGCCATTCCAACCACTTGGGATCAGTTGAAAGCTGCGATGCGACATCGATTTGTGCCTTCGTATTATGCTCGTGATTTGCTTAATAAAATGCAGCGTTTTTAGTAAGGTTCTCAATCTGTTGAGGACTATTTCCAGGAGTTACAAAAAGGTATGATTCGTTGTGGGATATTGGAGGACAACGATGCTGCTATGGCACGTTTTCGTGGTGGTTTAAACCGCAAAATCCAGGATATACTTGATTATAAGGAATATTATGATATGACTACTTTATTTGAATATGCTTGCAAAGCTGAACGTGAAGTGCAGGGACGCCGCTCGAAGACATATTCTAACCCTTTTGCAGGACGAAGCTCGACATCCACCTCAGCACCAATTCCCCCTGCGCCATCCACGTCCACCACTACTCCACGCGAGAAGACGACCAAACCAGCCAGCACTGCCCCACCCACAGATCGTACACGAGATATTCAGTGTCATCGCTGTAGAGGATTTGGCCATGTGATTCGAGACTGCCCAAACAAGCGCACTTTGCTTATTCGTGACGATAGTGAGTACTCTTCCGCTAGTGATTCTGAAGAAATTGAACATGCACTACTTGCCACTAACCATGCAGCTCAGGCGGAGGTACATGTCAACCCAGGTGACGCTGATAGATATGAAAGTCTTGTTGTGCAGCGTGTTCTTAGTACACAGGTCGCTTTGCCCGAGAAGAATCAGTGACACACTTTGTTCCATACAAAGGGTGTTGTGCAGGAGCGGTCAATTCGCATCATTATCGACAGCGGCAGTTGCAACAATTTGGCGAGTACCATGTTGGTCGAAAAGTTGCCGTTACCCACTCGTAAGCATCCAAACCCATATCACATTCAATGGCTTAATGATGGTGGTAAAATAAAAATCACGCGTTCCGTGCGTGTTCCTTTCTCCATGGGTGCTTATTCTGATTTTGTTGATTGTGATGTTATTCCCATGGAAGCATGATCTTTGTTACTTGGTCGACCTTGGCAATATGATACTGATAGCTTGCATCATGGTCGTTCGAATCATTATTCTTTCATTTTAAGGGTCAGAAAATAATTATACATCCAATGACACCTGAACAAATTGTTAAAGATGATCTTGCCCGAGCTGCTATAACTGCTAAACAACTTGATCCATCGCCCTCTGTTACTTCTGAAATCAAGTTGAAGGCTCCTGTTTTACTTGCTACACATGCTGATTTTGATGATCTACACGGTGCTCATTTGCCATGCTATGCACTTGTATGCTCTAGTGTCCTCATTTCACTTGATGATGCACCATCTTTGGCTATTCCCCCTATGGTTGCTAACCTTTTGCAGGAGTACGCTGATGTCTTTCCCAAAGACTTACCACCGGGTCTCCCACCGCTTCGTGGCATTGAGCACCAGATCGACCTCATCCCCGGCGCACAGCTTCCGAACCGCGCACCGTACCGTACAAATCCGGATGAGACGAAGGAGATTCAGCGCCAGGTACAGGCATTGCTTGACAAGGGATACATTCGTGAGTCTCTTAGCCCTTGCTCTGTTCCTGTGTTACTTGTTCCCAAGAAAGATGGGTCATGGCGTATGTGTGTAGACTGTCGTGCTATTAATAACATCACTATTCGTTATCGATATCCTATACCACACCTTGATGATATGCTAGATGAGCTTAGTGGTGTCATTATTTTCACTAAGATTGATTTGCGTAGTGGTTACCACCAGATTAGAATGAAACTGGGTGATGAATGGAAAACGACTTTTAAAACGAAATTTGGTTTATATGAATGGTTGGTTATGTCGTTTGGATTGACTAATGCTCCCAGCACTTTTATGCGAGTGATGAATGAAGTTCTGAGGCCCTTCATAGGATTGTTTGTGGTTGTTTATTTTGATGATATCTTTATTTACAGCAAATCTAAGAAAGAGCATTTGGAACATTTAAGCGCTGTTTTTGATGCATTGCGTGCTGCCCTGTTATTTGCTTACATGGAAAAATGCATCTTTTGCACACGACGTGTCTCGTTTCTTGGTTATGTTGTTACTCCATAGGGCATTGAGGTGGATAGCAGCAAGATTGCTGCCATTCGGGAGTGGCCTACACCGACGACGGTCACACAAATTCAGAGCTTTCTTGGACTTGCTGGTTTCTACCGCAGATTTGTTCGTGATTTTAGCTCCATTGCAGCGCCTCTACATGAGCTTACAAAGAAAGATGTGCCGTTTGCTTGGCGTGATTCGTAGGAGGTAGCGTTCAGCACTTTGAAAGATAAGTTAACCCAAGCTCCCTTATTGCAATTGCCTGATTTTAATAAAGTGTTTGAGCTTGAATGCGATGCTAGCGGTATCGGGCTAGGTGCTATTTTGTTGCAAGAAGGAAAACCAGTTGCTTATTTTAGTGAAAAATTAAGCGGTGCTAGTCTGAAATATTCTACTTATGATAAGGAGCTTTACGCTTTAGTGCGCACTTTGCATACATGGCAGCATTATCTTTGTCATCGTAAGTTCATAATTCATTCTGATCATGAGGCTTTAAAACATATTCGTACCCAAACAAATCTGAACTGTCGTCATGCTAAATGGGTAGAATTCATTGAGTCTTTTCCTTACATTATTAAACACAAGAACGGGAAGGACAATGTTATTGTTGATGCTTTGTCTCGTCGCTATACCATGTTGTCACAGTTAGATTTTAAAATCTTTGGTTTGCACACTGTGAAAGATCAATATGTTGACGATGCTGATTTTAAAGATGCTTTCGGCCATTGTATTAATGGGAAACCATGGGGCAAATTTCACATACAGGATGGGTTCTTGTTTTGCGCTAACAAGCTGTGTGTTCCAGCTAGCTCGGTTCGTCTTTTGTTGTTACAAGTAAGCGCATGGAGGCGGTCTCATGGGGCACTTTGGCATCTACAAGACACATGAGGTGTTGGCTGCCCACTTCTTTTGGCCTCGGATGCGCGCTGATGTTGAGCGCCTTGTTGCACGCTGCACTACTTGTCAGAAAGCTAAGTCACGGTTGAACAACCATGGTTTGTATATGCCTTTGCCTGTTCCCACTTCCCCTTGGATTGATATTTTGATGGATTTTGTTTTGAGATTGCCTAGAACTAAGAAGGGGAGGGATAGCGTTTTTGTGGTTGTTGATCGATTTTCCAAAATGGCTCATTTCATACCTTGTCATAAGACTGATGATGCTAGCAATGTTGCTGAATTGTTTTTTAGAGAGATTATTCGTTTGCACGGTATTCCCAATACAATAGTCTCGGATCGTGATGCTAAGTTTCTCAGTCATTTTTGGAGATCTCTGTGGAATAAATTGCGAACTAAATTGTTGTTTAGCCCCACTTGTCACCCTCAGACTGATGGTCAAACTGAGGTAGTTAATCGAACTTTGTCTACCATGCTTAGGACTGTTTTAGACAAAAATTTGAAACGTTGGGAGGATTGCTTGCCTCATGTTGAGTTTGCTTATAATCATGCAACACATTCTTCTACAAAGATGTGCCCTTTTCAAATTGTTTATGGTTACATTCCTAGGGCGCCTATTGCTTTGTTTTCGCTTGATGCTGCGGACGCCCCACACATAGATGGTGTTGCACATGTTGAACAAATGATTAACCTCCATGAACAAACTCAACAAAACATTGCTGCTACTAATGCAAAAAATCAGGTTGCTGGTAGTAAAGGAAGAAAACTTGTTACTTTTGAGCCAGGTGATATGGTTTGGTTGCACTTGAGAAAGGATCGGTTTCCTACTTTGTGCCGTTCTAAATTAATGTCTCGTGCTACTGGTCCTTTTAAGGTGCTAACAAAGATTAATGATAATGCTTATATCCTTGACCTGCCTGCGGAATTTGGTGTTTCCACTAGTTTTAATGTTGCAGATTTGAAACCATATATGGCCGAGGATGAGGAGTTGCCGTCGAGGACGACTTCACTTCAAGAAGGGGAGGATGATGAGGACATCACTATGAGTACGACTACACCAGCAGCACATTCACATCAAGCGCCACTTCCTTCATTAGCTGGGCCGATCACTCGGGCCCGTGCCAGAGATCTTAACTTCGTCATGCTACTGAAGAATGAGGGCCCAGAAGAATAGACGACCAGCCCAACTGCAGCCCATAGTGGACGACCTAGGGTTGGCCGCCCCTAGGGGCTGCGCCCCATCTCTCTATTTATATAGGAGCTGCACCTCCTTTGTTCTTCGAGTTTTGTTTTACATCTAGCTTTAGCTACCCTAGAACACGCACAAATACGTGCTGTCCTCTGTGATTCAGAACTCCACCTCGGGTGATATTAAGATTGCTCGCATCTTTTTCTTGTTCGTTCTTCGATTGCGCACAGGAAACGATCTTCGTGATCAGGCCGATCTCGCATCAGCAAGGTCGGTAACCATTGGAAGTTGGTTCAGCGATTGCATTGGCGCTTCGGGTTCGCTCGTCGTAGTCAGATCGTGAGGGTCTACTTCCACCAAATCAGAATTATCTCCACTCACCGAAAGATCGGGCACTCCAGCTCTATCAGCCAGTACGCAGGATATCATGCTGATTCCGATGAGAAGAAGAGAGACCGCTTCCGTCGGGTCTCAATACCAAATTGCGTGAGCGTCTCAACACTGTCCGGGCTGATAGCTTCAATGAGTTGGTCAACCTGGCCATCTCCTAGGAGGATTGTATTGTAGCTCACCGGGCAGAGAAGTTGAGGAAGTCACCAATGGCAGCACCATCCGCTCAAACCCAGAGGTTCAGGATTGTTTCCCACAATCGGAGCAGGGGATTTCAGCAGCAGGCAGGCAAATGCGTGATCAGGCCACCTCAGCAGCAGCCAGCACCCACTCGTTTTCTAGCTCTCGCTCCAAGGAACAATCAGCCTCCGCAGCAGCAGCAGTTCCACCAGGGTAATGGGAACAAGTGCTTCACTTGTGGCAATGTGGGCCACTATGCCAAAAATTGCCTGAGAAATCAGCAGAGGCAGATGTCAGCACCAAATCAAGATAGGGGAAGAAAGCAGAAGGTGCAAGTCAGACAAGGGAAGCTCAACTTCACTACTCTGGAGGAGTTACCTGAGGGAGCCCCCATCATGACTGGTATCTTTTCAGTTTTTAATCAACCTGTATTAATTTTGTTTGATTCTGGTGCATCTCATAGTTTCATTAGCCAAAAGTTCAGTGCTAAATGTCAATTGCCTTTCTATCATACAAAAGGGTCATTCATGATAGCTACACCTGGGGGTAAAATTGCAACCAACCAATTAAACCGAAATGTGACTATCTCAATGGGAAGTAGAATCTTCAAAACCACACTCCTGATTTTGGGATTAGAGGGTATGGACATCATTCTCGGAGCCGACTGGATGACTCAACATCGAGTAGTGTTGGATGTAGCTACCAGAGCTCTGGAGATCTGTTCTCCTACATCCGGAGACCTTGTGTTGTATCTACCCCGCCAAGATTCTACTCGATCATGTGCTTTTGCTATGATGGAGTCACCTGTGAAGAAGATTCCAGTGGTCTGTGAGTATGCAGATGTTTTTCCTGATGAATTACCAGGAATGCCCCCAGACCGGGACATTGAATTTGCCATCGAGTTGCAACCGGGAACGACACCTGTTTCCAAGAGGCCTTACCGGATGCCACCCGCTGAGTTGGCAGAATTGAAGAAACAATTGCAAGAATTGTTGGACAAAGGTTTTATTCGCCCAAGTACTTTGCCTTGGGGATGTCCAACCTTGTTTGTGAAGAAGAAAGATGAAAGCTTGAGGCTATGCATAGATTACCGCCCACTTAACACGGTGACTATCAAGAACAAGAATCCCTTGCCTCGTATTGATGTTCTTTTCGATCAGTTGGTCGGAGCCAAAGTGTTTTCCAAGATAGACCTTCGCTCCGGCTATCATCAGATCAAGATACGAGCAAGTGATATTCCAAAGACCGCCTTCTCAACCAGATATGGGTTGTATGAATTTTTGGTGATGTCATTTGGGCTGACTAATGCACTAGCATACTTCATGTATCTGATGAATTCTGTTTTCATGCCTGAACTGGACAAATTCGTAGTGGTTTTCATCGATGATATCTTGGTGTACTCGAAGAACAAAGAAGAGCATGTCGGTCATTTGCATGTAGTGCTTCAACGTCTGCGAGAGCACCGTCTTTATGCCAAATTGTCAAAATGTGATTTTTGGCTAAAGGAGATTAAATTCTTGGGTCACACTATCTCTCAAGCAGGCATAGTTGTTGATCCTAATAAGGTGCAAGAGGTAATGAACTGGAAGCCGCCAACGACTGTCCGTCAGATTTGAAGTTTTCTGGGATTGGCTGGTTATTACCGAAGATTCATTCCGGATTTCTCTCGAATTGCGAAGCCCATAACTGAATTGTTGAAGAAAGAAGCCAAGTTTGTTTGGGGTCAGAAGTGCGAAGATGCCTTCCACACATTGAGGCAACATCTGACCACAACACCGGTGTTAGCGCAACCTGAGAGCAGCAAGCCATTTGATGTGTACTGTGATGCCTCTGGCACTAGACTGGGTTGTGTCTTGATGCAAGACAACGGAGTCATTGCTTACGCATCAAGAGAACTTAGGCCTCATGAGCAAAATTATCCCACTCATGACCTAGAGTTAGCAGCCGTGGTCCATGCATTGAAAATGTGGAGACACTATTTGATGGGAACCCACTGCAATATCTTCACTGATCATAAGAGCCTTAAGTACATCTTTACTCAGGCTGATCTCAACATGAGGCAGAGAAGATGGCTAGAGCTGATCAAGGACTATGACCTGGAGGTACATTATCACCCAGGGAAGGCCAATGTGGTGGCAGATGCCTTGAGTCAGAAATTGCAATGCAACTATGTTATGATGGATTCTCACATCAACACCCTATGTGAAGTTGAGCAAAATGAAGATTGAAGTGATTCCTTCTGGTGCTTTGTCTCACATTTCCGTTGAGCCAACTTTGCAAGACCAGATCATTATCGCCCAGCTCAGTGACAAGGGAGTACAAATCATTAAGGAGAACCTCCATCAGAAGATAGAAAAGTATAAATGTTTCCGCCAAGATGGAAAGGGTATATTATGGTTTGAAAGCAGATTAATGGTTCCTAAAAATAAAGATCTCAAGAAGAAAATCTTGGATGAGGCCCATCTCTCCAAATTCTCCATGCATCTGGGAAGCACCAAAATGTACCATGATCTGAAGCCCTTGTATTGGTGGAACAGAATGAAGAGGGAGATAGCCCAATATGTATCAGAATGTGACACATGTCATAGGATAAAGGCAAGCCACTTGAAATCAGCTGGAGCCTCGCAACCCCTATCTATACCTTCGTGGAAATGGGATGACATCAGCATGGATTTTATTATGGGTCTGCCCAACACCTCTCATTATCATGATTCAATTTGGGTTATTGTGGATCGAATGACGAAAGTGGCACATTTTCTTCCAGTGCACACCACTGATAAGGATCAGAAGTATGCAGAGTTGTACATTGACCGAATCATGTGTTTGCACGGATTACCCCGGACCATTGTCTCTGACCGAGGAGCCCAATTTGTTGCCATATTTTGGGAACAACTGCAAGAATCTTTGGGAACCAAGCTAATCAAAAGTTCAGCTTACCACCCGCAGACTGATGGTTAGACCGAGAGGGTAAACCAAATTCTTGAAGATATGCTGAGGGCTTGTGCGATCAATTGTGGCAAGAACTGGGATAAGCACCTCTCCTTGGCAGAGTTTACTTATAACAACAGTTATCAATCCAGCCTAAAGATGGCACCCTTCAAAGCTCTATATAGAAGAAGGTGTCGAACACCCCTCAATTGGTCTCAGACTGGAGAAAGAGAAGTTTTTGGACCTGACTTAGTGACTGAAGCCGTAAGGAAAGTCAAACTAATCAGGAAGAATCTAGAAGTTGCTCAGGCCAGGCAGAAGAGTTACCATGATAAGAGAAGGAAACCTCTCCAGTTCGAGGTGGGAGATTTCGTATATTTGAAGGTATCACCCACCAAGGGAGTACAGAGGTTTGGGATCAAAGGCAAGTTAGCCCCTCGCTACATTGGACCTTATGAGATCATAGAAGCATGTGGACCCGTGGCATACAAATTGAAGTTACCTCCAAAAATGTCTGCCATCCGCAATGTATTCCATGTATCCCAACTGAAGAAGTGTGTTCGATTGCCGACTCAGATCATAGCAGAGCCAGAATTGGAGATAGAGCCAGATCTATCGTACCAAGAGTACCCTTCCAAGGTTCTGGATTGCAAAGAAAGATCAACTCGGGCTAAATCGATCAAGATGTATAAGATCTAATGGAGTAATCACTCAGAAGAAGAGGCTACTTGGGAGACTGAGGAATTTATGCGTTCCAACTTCCCCAATTGTCTACCTAAGAAAATTGGTATGTAATCATGACCAACCCCTCCCCCTGTCCTTTGAATCTAAAAATAAGAAAATGATCTTAATATAGAAAGAGTTAATTGTAAGACTAAAATTAAAAAGGACTTCCTTCTGAAGTTGCAAAGAGAATGACATTCGAAGAGCAGTTTACCAAGAAGAACCTTAATGAATAAATCACCCACTTCACCTCGGGAGGACTCCGACCCGAATCTTGGGACGAGATTCCATTAAGGGAGGAAGGCTGTGACACTCCAGTGTCACCTAGGGTTTCTTCTTTAAGCTAACTTAAACCATTATCACATTGAACCAAATAGAAGAATGAACATAAAAAATTAACAACAAAGGTTTAAAGTGAGTCTTTTTCATCTTAAGAAAATTCTCCTTAATCATGTCATGAACCTCAAGGTAAAAAGAACTCTCAAACCCTAATTAATCCTAAGTGAACCATCTAAGCACATAAAGGGAATTTGGGAAAAGACTTGGGAAAAATACAAATTTTGGTAAGAACCAAATAACAAAGTTGTAGTGTACTAAATAACCAACAAAATATAGTAATAAGGTTTTGCCATTTGAATGTTCCAAAATCCCCAAATTAGCCCTTGAACCCATGCCCTATGGGAGAAATTCAGAAAACTGAATTTCAAACCTTTCCTAAAGTTTAGATGTGTTCCCTGTTTTCTAAAACTCAAATCCTCGAAGTCCAAATATCAAAGTGGCACCAAAATACCCTAGGAACACTCTGGAGAAGTTTGAGATCAAACCCAAATAGTTTGACATGACTTGACACAGGTTTTATCTCGGTTTGGACAGTGCTGACAGAGCAATCTTCAGGCCACCATAACTTCTCACCCAGGCCATATCTCACTCGGGACTCACACACAACAGGAACACCTTGGCATGGTGAAGAGACGCTACACAGGATGCTTGGCAAGATATGCACGTTTTTGTTGGTCAACAGGCGTTTGAACTCGGGCAGAATCACACTTCCACGTGTTCGATCGCGTGCCTAAGCGCTCGGCCGCGCACTGGCTGCCCTCTGCGCGCGCGCCGCGCACGGTCGGCTTATGTCCCTCGCGCTTGCGCCTAGCCATGCCCTAGGGCCCCTATAAGTACCCCGGGTGCGCAACGGTCTGCCCTTCACTCCGCCTCACGCCCGAGCAAGAACTCCAACTCCGGCGAGCTCTCCTCCGCCCGCCATCACCGCCCGAGCCTCGGCCACCGCGGCCAGCTCCCTCCAGCCACTTCCAAGCCACGCCAGTCACTCGGTTAGCTTCGCCAGTAGCCCGTGAAGCTTTCCAAATCCTCGGACCCGGCATAACTTCACCGGAGACCCAAGATCGTCCTCGCCGGACTTCGGTCGCCCGCGGCCGCGCGTAGACCGATCAATCTAGTGAGCCATTCTCAAATCCCTTGTGCGCTTACCTTCCTTGATCTCTAGTAAAGCTCCCTGACCCATTCGATTGGATTATGGCGTCGTGAGCAGGACGGATTCCTCACCGTCGACGAGCTCCCCCACATGTGCACGCGGACCGACCTACTTCAACCACCGTAGCCGATGATCCGTACCTCGACGTGATCGCCAGAGACCCCCAGACCTCACCTGACCCCTCACCGGAGCAACCTCGCCACCGGTAAGCCCCTCCGCCCTTTTCTTCCACCGCGGTCACTGTTCCATTGGAGGAAGGATCGCGGGTTCGATTTCGTAAAACCCTAGGGGGTTTTCTGCAGAGTCATAGACTCAGATGAATAGTGAACCGAGGACATGTATGTAATACACTTAAAACCTTTCGCCAGGGACCCCAGTGCAAAACCCTTTTTCCTTTATCCATTTCTGTTTATTCTTTTTAAATTCAGTAGAGAACTTAGGGAATTTATATCTTGAGTAATATTCAACCAAATTTAGCCAAACCAATTTTGCTGGATTCAAAATATTATGAACTATCACAAAAAATATTGAACCCTATGCTTTCTGTTATAAATTTTAGAGTTTGAAATTAATTAAAGAAACTGACCAAACCTTTTTAAAAGGAAGAAAATTAGTTATGCTTTTGTGCTAAACTTAAGATAAATTTGTAGAAGTTCAAACCCCACTTAGACACTGTTTAAAAATATTGAGCACCCCAGTATTGAAGATTTAAATAGGGTTATCTATTAAAAGCCATAATTGCCCAAAACTTAAGGAAATAAGAAAGGTATTAGAAAATAATGAACAGTGGATGCAAATATTTCCTAGTCCACTTAAGTAACAGAGAACCTACGAAAAATAAAAGGAACCCTAGTCCAGAGCAGATTTAAGGTAAAATGTTTTATTAGGCACCAATCAAAATAGAAAGACAATTATTAGAATTATGAAAACAATTTCAAAATTGTTAAGAAAAATTCAGTGGGCTTGTAACCACTAGGACACCACTACAAAAATGATAAATACCCCAGTCCATCATTTTAAGTAGGGTGAACAAATAGAACTTGATATTGAGCCATATTTCAATTGAATCATAAGCAAGCCAAAAAGTGTGCAACAGTGAGCAAGTAAATTTTTACCAGATTAATAATAAAGTAGGCCACCAGAGAAAAATACAAAACCCAATTGAATGCTGCAAACTAATACCCATTGCCTTTACTTCTTGAAAAAGGTCATTTAGTTCAAGAAATTCCTACCACCCTTCCCTTAAGCAATGAGTTACCAAAATTTAAAATGATTGCTCTTGCACAAAGAAGAAGATAGGAAAAATTAGAAATCTGTTTTTTGATATTTTTCAAATATAGTGGTAGTAGAAAACACCCCTTTGGCTAGAAACTTTAGAAAATCATAATAAAATAACTAATAAGTATAAGTGGTTGAAAATTTGTACAAAGTCATATTATAACATCTAAATGCCAGAAAAAATAAGTCTTAGAAAATAACCCCCTGTTAAAAGAAGGTTGTAGTTCAAAACACCCCCTCTATCCTAATATTTGATAATTTTATACAGAGAGAACCCCTCACTTTTTATGCCCCAAATTTTGAGACGGAGAATTATACACCAGCAAGAAGCCACTGTAATTTTTGCAGAAGTTTTGGAAATTTATTAAGCTATCTTGTAGTTCAAACCCACCTTAAAAGCATAAAAGAAATAGAAAAGAAGAGAGGGAATAATAAATCTCACTCCAATAAATTCAGCTAGGAATCTTAATAAACTCTCAGTAAGACATTAAAAAGAAATTAGTAGTAAGATTAAGCTCTACCTTATTAATTTGATCATTCACCCTCAAAGTTTAATTGCTAAATTGCATATCATGCCATGCATGTATCTTACTCATTGCATTCATTAGATTGCAATCTCGCTGACGGAGAGTACGTGCTCATCCCTGAGCAAGGAGCTGTCCACGAGGAAGACCAGAAGCAAGCTCCCGAGACTGCCATCGAGGATCTCCCCGCAGCCCCAGCATTTGGAGGCAAGCCCCAGTTTTATGCATAACCAGTGACATATATATGCTACTTTACTTCACTTAATGTTTGTAGGCATGCAATGTGCACTTAAGTGTAGGAGTTGCTTGAAACCTTAGTTGCATGAACTCAGGATTCCTTTTTGAGATTGATACTAGTATGCTAGGTCGAGTAGCTGCTATGCTAATCAGGATCTCGGTAGAAGTCGAGTGATTTTTCTAGCACTCGCGCGAGGTCAGGAATTGATTGTATTCATCTTGATAACGGGATCTATGATGGTCTATGGACTTGGATCTAGGGAGGATGCCTTGTCCATGAGACGGGAAAAGGAATTAAGGATTAATGTGTGGATACCTGAGTCAAGCGTTTGAACGTACTAAACACATGTCGGGAAATATGGTAACTGGTAAACCTAGTACCTGAGTGAAGCCGAGCGCAGACTTTTCTCCTCACTTGTCCTGAGACTGGGTCTCCCATGCTAGCTATGGTGGGTACAAGTGCGATCACTGCACGACGGCAGTCGGGGTCAGTGGAGCCTTGTATTACAAGGCGGTGAGCCTTGGCCGCGAATGGGGAATCGATGGGGACGGTTGACGTGTGTGGGGACGGAGTGCCCTTACTAGTCGTGTGTTTAGGTTTACCTTGCAAGGTTTAAAAACTTGATTCGAATTGTCTGCTTCTCGCAGCTAATGAGACTGCTTGACCCCTTGTACTACAATGAGTAAGAAGTGAAATGAGGTTTACATCAGATAACTTGTTGATTGAATTGAAATGCTTGTTACCATGTATGCTTAGAAGGAGCAAACTTAGCTAAGATAATGATGCTAGAATTTGAAAAGCTAAAAATTGATTTAGACTCAGCTAGTGCTTTTGGCAAACCAAACCCCTCAGCCAAACAGCTGCATGGTCTAGAAGTAGAGGAGTAGTTTCCTCACACTGGGTAAGTCTAGCTTAGTATTAGTATACTCAGCCTTGCTTGTGGCATAATTTTTGCAGGTACGCTTCAGGATATGGTTGATGGTGTAACTTGGCCTACCACCCTACCATCGGGTTGGACGGTCGAGTGGGATGCTGCTCCGACAGGAGAGAAGCAGGAGGAGTAGTGGGCTAGGCCTTGCCCTATTCCTCGCTTTTGACGATATCAATTATCCGCTGCAGTTTATTTTGTGAACTCATATCAGCTACTTGAAAAACTCTGATTTATGTAATAATTCTAGTACTTTAATTTGAGGTTTTCATGCTTTATTGTATTTCTTCTGTGACTCACCTTCAAGTGAGTTTGTGGTATTTGATCTGGTTAAGTGGCTCTATCAGACTAGATCTGAGGGACTGACGGGTTATTCCGATTTAAGTGTGTTGCGGCCCCTGAGGCGTGACTTTGGCACTTAAGCTGGAATAATTCATTCGGTTCTGCCACAGATACGAAACGTAGATGATAAGCCTACACAGGCAGTTCACTGGGGGTTTGCCACTAAGATAAACTAAAACTAGTCGTATTCCTAGAACTCCTTGAAGTCATCCATGTTGTCAGCATCACCTCCTGAGCACTGAGTACAATGGGGACAACTTGGGGTGGGGTGGTGTGTAAAGCAAGGGTGAGTACACATCAACGTACTCAGCAAATGTCCCGTTTAGCTAAAGTGGACTAGCTGTTTGTGGGATTGAGGTCAAGCAGTTGCTTTTAGGTTAGTCAAGTATTTATTACTATTAGTAGAGCCAAGTTTTAGTAATAAACCCAGTTATTACCCAAAAGTACTTCCTCAAAAGAGGAAATACCAGAGATCAGACTTATAACATCATTGTTAACCATCATCATAAAGGTATCCAAAGTTCTTCTAATCAAAGAGGATCCCAAGGCTGCTCTTAACCGTGAGCTCGGCTGATATACCAGTTTCTAACACTCTGCTGAGGTTGCGCACTTTACCCACAAATCGTGATCCCTTTCCAGCCTGGGTTTTACAGACCCGATCTTCACTACCAAGGTGAATGGCCAGGGATACACTATGTAGCCTTTACAAAGACTCCCCTGGTGCATAGTTGCTCGTTAGGTTTCGCCAGTCGTACAAACGCAGTACACCTCCCCAAGGTGGGTGACTAACAAAACCAAATCGAATGAACCTCTGCACCCCAACCTTAGCAGAGCGAGCACTACGCCCCGGCCCCCATTGACGGTCCTCCTGCAAAGCCAACTACACCCCCAGGTTCATCTAATTAATCAGCTAAGGGCATCCCATTCCACCCTCATGGTTGCACTGTTATCCCGGGTGGTCACTCCATGAACAGGTCCTTACGGAGAGGTACTCAGGAAAAAGGCCTGAGCCCCCTAGAGTATCACAAGATCATCAACATAATCAGGATAACAGTATTGTATCATAAATGTTCACATCATGTTCATTGATTTAAGTTAAGGCAATAGCAAAATGCTAACCAGGATAACCCAAAAGGTAAACAAGGATAAGGTACATACAAACTAGTCAATCCTTAGGTTTCATAAAGTAATGCGGGACAGTGAATTATAGAGTATGTAGGACATAATAGGTCAGAGAACACTTGCCTTCACCAGGTTGTTGCTCAGGGAGGTCTCCAACAACACACTCAGGAACCACGGACTGCTTGTTGTCTAAATAAAGCGAGCATGCATTCAATATATTTGGAAAGTACAAATGAACAGCACACCAAACATGTACAAACATAGGAATACATCTCAAAAGGCACAATACTTCATAAGGGATAATGAGTTCAAATTATAACATAAACTATGAAATGAACTAACTTCATTTGGAAATAGATTATTATTTCCCTAAGTGTTACTTACAAGTACATAACATAGTTCAATTTATTATATTGTGACCTAAAAATTAGAATAGAGATGAATTCATGTAATACACATCATTACTCTCACAAGCTTAAACATATTAATATCTCTAGGGTTCTCCTTTTATTTATTTTATTAAATAAATAAATCTACACCTACATTAATTCATACTTAATCATAAAACTTAGAATGTGCAGACAGTAAATGAAACTATTTTATTTAGTTAGAGAATAATCTTATGAACATTTTGCAATTTGAATCACTAAATTTGGAGTTCATATGCAAAAGTTATGAAATAAACAAGTTTGAGGATTCAAAATATGAAATTAGGTCTAATTCTGTGAATATTTAAAAGTCCAGGGTTCAATCTGCAAGAGTACAGGGGCCTGCGCGCAAAAATTAGGGACGGCGGGTTTATTTCCAATAAACCGAGGGTCTCTTTAATAAAACTACCACGCGAAGGGGTATCAGGTGAATCTAACCGTCAGATCTAAAACCAACGCCTGAGATTAGATTTGCGGCCGAGGGCGTGCGCGGGCGGGCGAGCGCTGACAGGCGGGCCAGGGGCGTCAGTGACAGAGGGGGAGGGCGCACTGACCGAGCGGGCCTAGCGCTAGGAACACGGGCACTGACAGGCAAGCTAGGGGCGTAGGGCGCGTGTTCGCGAAGCAGTATCCGCGATCTGGGCCGTGCGATCAGGATCGGACTGAGGGGATCAGATCGGGGAGGGGTAAACGGCTGAGGGTGGCGCTGCTCCTCTCCACGGCGGTGAGGTCGCCGGAGTTGAGGCAGGCGCGAGCTAGGGTGGCTCCGGGGTCGCCGAAGTTGGGCAGAGAGGAAAAGGACGCCATGGCAAACTCAGTGGCGGGGAAGAGGTCGTGAATCCGTGGGCAGAGAGGGGAGAACGGCGGAGGGAAGGCCTCAGGTGGACCGGAGGAGCTCCAGCGAGGCATTTCGGCCATGGGGGGCTTAAGGCACGCTAAGGCCTGGACTAGCTTCAGCAGAGGCAGAGGCACCTTAGGGACTAACGCCGGGGAACTAGACCGGGCTAAATCGGCCGGCCACCGCGTGAGCACGGCGGTCCGCCGCGGCCGAGCACCAGCGAAGTCGAAATTGACCGAGCACAGACCGCAATAGGGAAAATTGGGTACGGGGACAAGTGTCTCACCTTGGGGCGGAACTCAGGGAGGCTTGGCGCGGTCTCCGGCGAGCTGGATGGTCGGGAACGTGGGCGCGGGTCTCCGGCAGCGTCTAACGGCGAGGGCAGAGCGCGAGAGAGGGAAGAGCTACGCGAAATGAGGCGGGGGGGCGAGCGCGGGGCACTGGCGGAGCTCTAAGAAGGGAGCTGGGCGCGTGGGCGGGTGTCGTGGCCGAGAAATCCGGTGACGTGCGCAAGTGCGCACTCGCCGGTCCACGGCGAGCATGGGGAGGGAGGATCTGACAGGGCAGGCTCACAGCGCAGAGAGAGAAAAAGGGACGTACGGGGCAACGGCTCAGCACCTGGCGAACCGGGCCCACGAGACAGAGAGAGAGGAGGCGAGGGCGGGTGGAGAAACCGGCGCCGATAGGTCGGCCCCACTGGACAGCGAGCGAGAGAGGGAGGGGCGCGGGAGAGGGAGCTGCCGCTGACAGGCGGGGTCCGCCTGTCAGGCGGCGCGGGCGCGCGGCCTGGCTGGGCTGAGCTAGGCTGGTTTGGGCTGCTTTCTCCTTTTCTTTTTCTCTGGATTTTCTAATTCTTTTTCTATTTCTTTTCTATAGGGTTCTCAATTCTAAATTCAAATTAGGTTTCAAATTGAAATAAATTCAAATAGGTGCAACACTTCAAAGAATATTTTAAGCTCAGCATGATCCAACATGTCATGACTCAAAATGTTTTGGCAAAAATAAATAATTAAATCCCCCTAACTTTAAGCTAATTCTACTAAAAAGGGAAAAAGGAAGAGAGGGTCTAGAGAGAGATAAAACCTAGAGTGAGAGAGAGAAGAGTAACACATGAATTTGGGTGATCTTTAGAAAGAAATTTTATACCCCCAAATTCAGGGTGTTACACCTTGCCCCACACCTAGGAAGCCCCTATGTGTGCATTGAGAGGTTGAAGAAGGTTGTGGTCATTTTGATCCCATATCTCGTATTTTTCTACGCTCACGATTTTGCGATCCATCATATGTCTAATTTCTTAGCCAATTAGAATATGCCATGCCACCTAAACCATAGCATTTTATTTTACTTAAGAGTCTCTAGTCTTTTCCAAAACTAATTTATTATTTTATGTGTCTTGCGAAATCTATTTGCTAATCCCCGAAGTATATGGTTGATCATGAATGTGTCCTTGATTTATTAAATACACGATAACTTTTGCGTCAGACGTACGGTTTATTTCATTATAGACGTGTTAGCTTCGTAATAATGTTGTGCCCACGTTATTTATTAAATACACGATAACTTTTGCGTCATTCGCGCATGTCGCACGTGTTATTTCGTGCGTCGTGCGTCACTCGCGCACTGCTCCGCGTGTTGCGCTCGTTGTCGTCGTTTGCGCGCTATTCGCGCATTGTCACGAGCATTATAGCGTGTATTGTTGCGCGCTGTTTGTGCGTCGTCATTGTTCGTTCGTGCCACGCGTCTGGTGCACGTGTTGTCGCGTGCTGTTCGCGTGCATCGTCTCGTGTGTCGATCACATGTGTCGCGCAACGTCTACACGTGATAATAAATTGTTTTCACTTATAATCACTCATGTTAATAAAGTTAATTCATCTCGTCACATATTTTAGATAATTAACTTAAGGTTTGCTCGACTAATATTTATTAGATTAATATTCCAATTAGATCACTGTGTAGTGTTCAACTTGCGCTTTATAATAAACATTAACATGGCTAATATTAATTTAACTACTTTTTATTTATCTAATATTTGTTTAGTATAAACGCGTCCTCTATTTACTATTTTCTCACCTGTCGCGCGTGATGTGCTTGTGGTCGCGTGTTGTTTCGTGCGTCGTTCGCACTGGTAGCACTCACTGTTTCGTGCGTCGTTCGCATGCTATGTCGCACGTGTCCGCGCGTCGGTTGCACGTGGTCGTGTTGTTTCGCACGTCGTAAATTCGTCCAGCTTAGAATCTCTCGTGTTAATTAAATTACTTATTTAAGTGACAGCTGTTAGTATAGCAGATTAATCCAAACTAAATGATAGATATTGTTGTGGACTTTCCTCTTCCGAAGGTCCTTAAAAACGTGACTAACCATATGTTTTCAGTATGATAGACTATTACAGGAAGCTTCGGCTTTGGGGATGAAAGTTCTCCCATGATAAAGGCGTGTGTGATATGAAGATACAACCCGAAGGTGACATGGATGGACGCCGAAGCTGTGGCTAAAGGAGCTTCGGCTTGGATGAAAGACGAAACCGACCTAAGGGGGAACAGTCTACTTAGTCCTTGATAACTCGTATTATAATTAAGAGTAAATGTCAAGGGCATGAATGTAATCTTATTTGGGCTGCGTCCCGTGCCTATAAATAGATGAACAGTAACACCGTATTGTGGACACTGAATGGTAATCTCTCTCGCGTCATTTTTGCATTCCTACCTTCTGACGAACCGAAGGTACCATTGTATTATAAATATCATTAAATGTTGATTCTGGTATATGGATATAAATATAAATAAATTGTGAGGATTTGATCATTATCTTCTATTTCTCAATGTTCTTTCACATTCTTATTTATGTGTATATTTGTATTTTATACTTATATACTGAAATGATGAAGGTACATACTTCATGACCTTCGTCTGAAGATCATTATATCCGAAAGGAAATAATGTCTCAAAGGACGAAGATTTTTAATCATTAACAATTGTGTTGCCTTGTTCTTGATCTGTAGCATTTGAAAACAAGTGACCAACATTGGCGCCCACCTCCTGTGTACTCACTTCCACAACCTTCGGCAAAGCATCAACCTTCGTCATGCCGCCGAAGAAGACAACAGCGCTAGGGGCTGCACTACAGCCACTAGACACAAATCAGGAGACGATTTCTCTCCGAGAAGCCAGAAAAGGAAGGCTACCAGCCCAACACTTCAGGTGGAGGAGCTGGACCAGGAAATCAGGGACTTGGAAGTCATTCATCAGCAAGTGCAAAGGAAAAAAGGAGAATATGGCCCAGCTGGCCGACCTTCAGAAGAAGATCGACGAAGCCGCTGAAGAAATGCGCCATCTTACCCAAGATGACCATGACCGAAGGACTCAGCACATGGAGCTTCGTCAGGAGAGCTCATTCAACAAGAAGAATGGTATGATGACTTTTATCATTGTAACTTTACCTTTGATGATGCTTCTCCTCTAGCAGCAGAATTGCAGGCTATCCCATGGCCACAATCTTACAAGCCACCTCAGCTGCCCATGTACGATGGTCACTCAAATCCAAAGCAATTCTTGATGAGTTACGAAACAACAATAACTTTGTATGGTGGTAATGCTGCCATCATGGAAAAGTCCTTCATCATGGCAGTCCGAAATGTGGCCCAAACTTGGTACTCCTCTCTCCGGCCAGGGACAATTACGTCGTGGAAGAAGCTCAAGGACATACTGGTCACCAGTTTCTAAGGCTTTCAAATGAAGCCAGTCACAGTTCAAGCCTTGTTTCAATGTACACAAGACCATGAGGAATACCTTCAGGCGTATGTCCGAAGGTTTTTGCGCTTAAGAGCACAGGCACCCACAGTGCCCAATAAAATTGTCATTGAGGCCATGATCAAGGGGCTTCAGCCTAGACCTACGTCTCAATATTTTGCCAGGAAGCCTCCACAAACTCTAGAGAAGCTTCTTCAGAAGATGGGTGGGTACATCCGGGCTGACAATGATTTTCGCAAGAGAAGGGAAGAGACCTACAGGTCTTCTGAGATGACCAGGGGCTTCAGAGGAAGACTTCACCCTAGGCATGTCCAATCAATCCACAACTCCAATATCAATGATGATAGGGCCAGCAATGCTCAACATAGCCATCATAGTTCTCAGACTTCGAGCTTGCAACATACTTCTTTTAGACCACCAGCTTCGAGAGGTAGAGGAGGAAGAAGTTTCAGTGGTGGTAGGTTTGGCAATCAACCTCGAAAGTTGTACTGCCTTTTTTGTGGCGAGGACAAGGGCCACACAACAAGGACATGCCATGTTACCATTCATAAGCAAAAGGAAATTGCTGAAGCTGAAGCGCGGCAGAGTCAGCCAAAGCAAGTCCTCCACACTGCTTCATGCTATTCTCCTTACGTCCCGGAGTATGTAGGCAACCAACAGCCTATGGCCTCTCTTGCTTCGGCAAGCCATTCTCAAGCTTCCTGGGCCCAGTTGCCACCACCACCACCGCTAGCACCTTTGGGTCACAGTCAGCAGCCAGAAGGGCAACGCCACGTTCAGCAACAACGCGACCTTCGGGAGGAGTCCGAAGCTCGCATAGTTAATAGTATTGTGCCTGAATCAAAGCACATTTACTAGAGGCTACAGTGGTGCGACCAAACTATATCCTGATCTGATGTATCTTAAATTTTTCTTCCTTTATATTTTCTTGCAAGAAAGACAACTCAGGAAGAATTAATATCCAATTTGATGTAATAATAATACTTTGGTTACATCATCGATTATGGAAGTCATTCCTAGGGGAGCGCAGAGTAAGTTCCGAAGCTACAAAGTCATTCCTAAGGGAGCGCAGAGTAAGTTCCAAAGCTCCAAAGTCGTTCCTAAGGGAATGCAGAGCTAAGATACCACCTAAATAAAAGGTGAAGAAGCTCCAAAGTCGTTTCTAAGGGGATGCAGAGCTAAAATACCACCTAAATCAGAGGTGAAGAAGCTCCAAAGTCGTTCCTACGGGGATGCAGAGCTTAGCTCCGAAGTCGTTCCTAAGGGGATGCAGAGCTGAAATACCACCTAAGTAAAGGGTGAAGAGACTCCAAAGTCGTTCCTAAGGGAATGCAGAGTCTGGGTGTGTTCTTGAGTGGGTGTACTACCAGCATAAACATCATGCTGCATCATACCATAACATCATTTTGCATAGCATCACATCATACATCACATTGCATCATCAAAAAAAGTTGTGGAAAGGGAAAATGATCCTACGAAGATATGTGTGTTATGAAAGAATGTGTTGAAGCACGGAGTATACCTTCGACAGACATAGATTTACACAACAGTTACACATCAAGGAAATCTTCGTCGACAGCGATATTGAACAACAGTTGTGGCATAGAAGAGGTTTTAATTCTTTGCGAAGCATGAAAAGAAGGGAAGGTGTTTTTACGTCGAAGGCTCAAAAGTGGTATGCACATAAATTTCATACATCGCAAAGAAAGTACATTCATATATATACAAATGTCTGGTGTTTGATCCATTCATTAATATTACATTTTCTAGTTAACAAGAATCTAGTCTTCTTTGAGTATTCTCTTGGCAGCTTCATTTAGTAGCTTGTCAACAACTTCGTCTATGATTGTATTGGCGACCTTCATCACATCCAAAGCCTCTTTTATGATGGGGTCAGCCTCAGTATTGAATGGCTCCGGAGGTGGCGAAAGGCCGGCTGTAGCAAAGTATATGATAATTAGGGTTCAAAGCCATAAACGAATAGTAAAGAAAAAGGGCATTAAATGGAAGTACCTGTAATTAATGCACGTTCGGCAGCTTCTTCAGCTTCCTTAGCTTCTACTCGGGCATCATGGGATTCTTTTTCATTTTTCTTTATTGCTTCGTCGGCTATCTCGCGGTCGTCCTTCATCCAAACATCAGAATAAAATTTCCCACCCATTAGAGTAGCTTCGGCTGAAGGTTCCTTTGTATCGTCTATGGAGAAGATAACTTCTGCCTGGGCTGCAGCTTTAACATGTTCACAGCCAGTTTTCTCCAAAATTGCTGCAACCCCTCGGGCACCGGTGAAGGCACAAAAATCCACATTGTCGCTAAGTATTTCTTCAAAAGCTTCAGCTTCTTCGCCGATCCATTGAATGACCCCTTCGGGATCGCCTCGAATAAATTTTGCTTCGATGAGTATGCACCCACCTTTGCAAAACTGTCTTTCAGCTTCTTGGCGCAATCCAAGGATTTTTCATAACATCTCTCCTTGGATTCACGAAGCTCATCCACATTCTTTTGCAATCTTGAGCTTTTCCATTCACTTATTTCTTGCTTTGCTTTAGCAACTTCAAAATCTTCATTCATTTTGGCAAGCTTTTTCTTTAGGCTTTCGACTTCGGTTTTATGAGCTTTGGATTGTGCATTAAGCTTTGCTTCGCTGCTCTTTAGCCTATCCACTAAGGAATGCAGTGTTTTATCTTTCTCAAGGGCTTCATTCCTTAGCGTAATAACTTCTGATCGAAGTGTAACACCTCAGGTGTTACTCAGGGTGTCCACCCAGGGCTACACCTGTTAAACCTACTATCACATGTGGGATAGTTTGAGCAAAGTATCTCAAACTTGGAATTCAAGGTCCTAAGCAAGTGCCACCCATCTTGGATATCATACCCTAGCTTGTCATGAACATCTAAAGGGGAGAATTGCCCAAAACCCTAGAGCAAACCCCTTTGGGCAATAGGAACCCTAGATGTAAGTGGGATCAAAAGGTCATGAAAACCTTATGATCATGGCTTGGGACAAATATAAAAGTTGTTGTACACTTGATAACCTACAAATAATAGTAAGAAAGTAACCCCAAAAAGATTTCAGAAAAGCCCCAAAAAGTTCACCAAAGGGTTGAACACAAAAGAAAAATCAGAAAATGCCTAAGTCCAAAACTAACCCTTGGACAAAGATCACACATGTTCACCTTCATCCAAAATTCAAAACACTTCGACCCAATTGACAAAGTGGTGCCAAATTAACCCTAGAATGCCCTGGAAAGAGTTGACACCTACCCTTAGACGTTTGACACGACTTGGCACCATTTTTGTCTCGGTTTGGACATGTCTGACACAACCAACTTCCCACCCCCATATATCTCTAACCCGACCACATCTACTCTTGGAACTCACATGAACTAGGTAGCTCTAGGTGCAGGGAAGAGATCTCCCACGGGCTCTAGGGTAAGATTCGTACGTTTTGGCCGCTCAGCAGAGGGAAGAACACGGGCAGAAGCAAAGAGCCACGTGTTCGACGCGCTCTGAGCTCGCCAGAGCACGCCCGCGCGCTCCCCCGCGTGCCCCGCGTCGCGCCAAAGGCCAGCCGACGCCATGGCCCGCGCCCGCGCCTATATAACGCCCAGTGACCTTAACCGTACCATTCCGCGCACGCTCAACCTCACCGGAGCTCAAACTCACCGGCGTGTCCGCGGCCACCCGAGCCCCTGCCACTGTAGACCGGCCAACCAAGCCCTTCCCAACCCCGTCCGACCCTCGGAGAAGACTGAGCACACCTCGGTGAAGCTCCCCGAGCGAGGAATCGAAGTCTGCTTCGCCGGAGAGGCCAGTCCACGGTCACCGGACTCCATCCGACCGCCGGCGAGCGTAGACCGGGTAAGCCACTACGCCATTTTTCGATTCAATGCACAGATAGCCTCTACATCACCCCGTGAAGCTCATCGTGCCAATGGATTGAACTAGATCGTCGTGTTTTGGCCGGCACACCCGCCGCCGACGAGGACACCCGCCTGCGTACGTGGACCGAGCGATTCCGGCCACCCCCGTCGTCAAGTCGTACACCGTTGTGACCGCCAGAGCCTCCCCGAGCCAACCCCGCCCCTCGTCGGACCTCTCTCGCCGCCGGTAAGCCGCGCCGCCCTTTTCTTTCCCGCGGGTACTGTTTACATTAGGGGAAGGACCTCGGGGAAGAAGAAGGAAAGGTCAGGGGGATTTTTGAACTGTCAGTGACTCAGGGGAATAGTGGCGCAGGGGTAGATTTGGATTAAACCCAGGGTCCTCGGTGTAAACTGTTTTTCCAGGAAACCTTTATTAAATCTGATTTAAAATTTGAACAGAACTTGAATAATTCATAACTTCTGTTTTATTCATCCAAATTTAGTCAAACCAATTTTGTCAGATCTTAAATAATATATACTACTTAGGAAAAATATAAACCCCTATGTACTACAGAAAACTTTAGGGTTCTGATTTAATTATTGTTTTGGCCAAAAGCTAAATAATAGGAAGAAAAATAGTTGCACTATTTGACTAGGGTTAGAAAAATTTGGAGAAGTTTATGTCCACCTACTAACCTGTTTAAAAATGCTAAACCTCTCTGTCCACCCCATTAAGGTAGCTTTGCCACTTATTTTACAATATGCTTAATGTTAAGAAAAATAGAAAAGGTGATTTAAATGATGAACCAGGGGGCACTCCTATTTTTGTTAGAGTACTTATTCAGTGTAGTTTACTGGACAAATCTATTATACTCTGGTTTAGTATAAAATAAATAGGATACCTTTCATTTTAAGAAAACAAGGAGAACTTAGAAAAACCCCACAAGAATAACACCAAGGTGAAAACACCCCAACCCTTGGGATAGCTAATGTTTTGTTATTAAGAACTTAGGAAAAATATGAAATCTGTTGTTTGACATTTTTCAAATGGCAAGGCAGTAGAAAGTGCCTTTTTGGCATTAAACTTTGGAAAATCACAACTAAATAACCATCCCTTAGCTTTCTGTGATTTTTGGCATAGAAGCTTATTATTACTGTTAGATGCCAACAAAAATAACCCTTAGGCCAGAACCCACCCCTAATTAAGAGATATAGTGCAAAGTGGCCCATTTTACACAACTTTTGTTATCTTTGTCTAAAGCATAGCCTTTTTATTTTGAACCTCAAATTCCTAGAATGGGCTATAATGACCAATGGCAACCCACTGTAATTTTTTCAGAATTTTTGGAAAAAGTTAAACCACTGTTGTAGTTCAAACCTACACTAGAAACCATAAATAGAAGATAAAGAAAGGAAAAATGAATAATAGAAATTAGTGTCATCCTAAAACCCTTTGTAAATTGTCCACAAAATTATATAAAGGAAATACCAACCCACTATGCCTATCCCTAACAAAACCAAAACCAAGAGTGATAAGCATAAACCACTAAAAGCCCCGTATGACCAAGAAACCCTAAGTTACTCATTAACTTAGTTTTTCTTCCTTTAGCATAATGTTATTAAATCCTGCATAATCATGACATACATGTTCATTACATTTTGATAGACTGTAACCTTGCTGACGGAGAGTACGTCCTTGTGCTGGAGCAAGGAGCTGCTCAGGAGGTAGCCCCGGATCCATCACCAGAGCCTGCACCAGAGGATCTGCCTGCCACTGCTTTGGAAGGCAAGCCCCGGTTTTATGCATAACCTGTTATATATGCTATTTTACTATACTTAATGATTGTAGGATTGAATGTGCACTTAGGTGTAGGAGTTGTTTGAAACCCTAGTTGCATGATCTCAGGAATCCTTTTGAGATGGATACTAGTATGCTAGGTCGAGTAGCTACTTTATTAACTAGGATCTCGGTAGAAGTCGAGTGGTTTTTTTAGCACTCGCACGAGGTCAGGAATTGGTTGTACCCACTTTCATATCATATTGATAGTTGGTTTGTGGACACGGATCCATGGGGATGCGTGGTCTACGAGAGGAAAATGAAATAAGGATTAACGTGCGGATACCTGTGTCAAGCGTTTGAATGTACTAAGCACATGCCGAGAAATATGGTAAATCGGTAAGCCTAGTACCTGATTGAACCTGGCAGTGGACTTTACCCCTCACGCGACTTGAGACGTGGTCTCCCATTCCGGTTATGGTGGGTACAAGTGCGATCACTGCACGACGGCAGTCGGGGTCAGTGAGGCATTGTACGTCAAGGCGGTGAGCCCTGATCTGCTGACGGGGAATCGATGGGGACGGTTGATGTGTGTGGGGACGGAGTGCCCCTACATGTCGTGTGTTTAGGTTTACCTTGCAAGGATAAAACTCGATTCGAATCGTCTTCTTCTCGCAGCTAATGAGACTGCTTGATCCATTGTACTGCATTGAGTAACAAGTGGAAATATGATGAGTTGATACAAGATGTTGATTGCTAAAAATGTTTGCTACTATGTATGAGTAGATAGTACACATTTAGCCTTAAGAGAGTCACACTTAAATTGGCAAAGTTAAAACTTGACTTAGAAACTCAGCTAGTGCTTTTGGCAACCCAACCCCATAGCCAAACAGTTGCATGTCTAGAGGTAGAGGAGTAGACTCCTCACACCGGGTAAGTCTAGCTGAGTATTAGTATACTCAGCCTTGCTTGTGGCATAATTTTTCAGGATCTCTGGAGGACATGGTTGCTGGAGTGACTTGGCCGTCCATCTTGCCACCGGGTTGGACTGTCGAGTGGGACCCTGCCTCGGCTGAGGAGGAGCATGAGGAGTGATGGGACAGGCTTCCCCATCCCTCCATTTATTTATCATTAGTTTTATTCCGCTGCACTCGAACAATGATGACTACTTTTGCAAAACTCCGATGGTGATGTAATAATTTAATACTCTTATATGCATGATTTTATGCTTTATTGTATTTGCTCTGTGACTCACCATCGAGTGAGATTGTGGTACTTGATCCTGTCAGTGGCCTTGTCGGACTAGATCCGAGGGATTGACGGGTTATTCCCATTTAAGTGTGGTCTAGCCTCTAGGGCAGGACTTAGGCACTTAAGTTGGAATAATTCGGGCAGTTCCGCCACACGAAGGTTCCCAAGGGCTATTTGGTAGCTTTCATTTTCTGCGTTCTTTTGTGCCCTTAAAGCCTTGCTTAGGATTAAGCCCTGCAAAAAATATAATAATAATAATAATAATAAAGGGTCAACACACAATAATAAGAGAAGATACAAAAAATAATTTGTTTATAAACTAAACGTTCGCACCTTCAGACTGTTATAAGCAAGGTTGTCTGCAAGTTGATCCTTCGACATTACAGATAGGCCAAGCTCAAGCTTCGGATATCCTATTCTATCTGCCATCTCCCGGTAGACAGATATCTCCTTATCGTTCGGAAGGCAATACAAAAATTCATCCTCGTCAGTACCGTTGTATATCAAGGTTCTCTCTGGGTACTTTAGATCTCTGGCATATTGTTTAGCTTCGGCAATCTGCTCTTTCAACAGCTGCTTCCCCGAAGCATGTCGCACGGTAAAGTCCAGCTCTTCAGCAAGCACTTTTGGAGCAGTAGACTTAACTTTCTTGGGTGCATTTTCTTTTTCCATGGTCAAAGGAATTGCTTCCAAAGCATATGCCTCGATGGGAGCTGATGGCCCAGCTTTAGCAGGATCTAGTGTCATACCAGCTTCGCTAGGTTTCTTTGAGATTTCACCCTTTCTATCAGGCACCGAAGTAGGGGTTTGTACTTTTGAAGATTCCATAACATCGTCTAGTACGTTGGCCATTCTCCTCCTCTTTGGAGTTATTGCAGGAATTTTGGACATCTTCGGCAGCTCCAGCTCTTGTGGCGGGCTCAGGGTTTTTGGTTGCCATGCTGACTTCTTTATTCTGGTTCTTTGACCGTTTTTCCTTAGCTTCGGCAGGACGCTTCAGCACTTCGGTCGTCTCGGTTTTCTCCTATTCCGCTATTATCATTGCTTTCGGCACTTCAGCCGATTCTCCCTTGGCTTCAACAAGAGCGGGGTAGTTTGGCTCAACAGCAGAAGAAGGCCCTTCAGCAAGCTTCGACACTTTGGCCGTTTCAATATACCTGGGCTGGTGCGTCAAAACTTTAACCTTTTTTCCCTTCAGCGTGGTAGAGATAGCCGAAACAGCAGCCTTTCTTTTCTTTCCCTTCTTTAGCAAGGGATATCAATAGTCTGGGTACACAAAACCAATAACATCAAAGACCCTGTTCAATCTCTTCTTGCCTCGCCCTCAGAAGGCCACTGTCAGGGCATCATCCTCGGCCCTTATGTAGGCACCAAGCAACTCATCGCTAGTTGCCTCAATGCAATCTAGCCAGTCATCATTCGGCTCATTGAATTGATTTCGGTACCTAAAGGTGTACTTCAGGTAAACTAAACCATCCTGGCTGGACCCAGAAGCAGCTTCGTTCGGCATCTCCGAGCCGCTTGAGAGAGGCCATACTCTGTACGCAATGTGCTCCTGGACCAAGTCCCTAGTGTCAATGTATGTGCAAACTGTGTTATACGCAGCTTGGCACGCCTGTACGTCATTCCCAAGGGCAAGAGACGGCCTCCTGGTGCCGAAGCGAGACTAGATAGGGCATTGAATGATACCCTTAATATCTTCTCTTTCGACTAGGTCGTTTTTCACATAAAACCACTCTTGCATCCAAGCCCCTAGCCACCTCTTCCGAAACGTTGGAACTGGATAGCTCATACCAGAGCGAGGCACGAAGCCATAGAAACCAAAATTATTATGATATTGTTCTTTGCCAGTAGCCTTCGTGTAACACCCCTGGTGTTACGTGAACTAAAACTCTGACATGTCATCATAAGCATTTGCATTAACTTGCTTGTTACACCTAGAATGCATTCACTAGATCAAAATTTTATAATAAGGTGATGTTGTGTGCAGAGTAGAGGACCTAGTTAAGGACCTAAGCCAAACAGGAGTAGGTCATCCCTTGAGCAAGTAACAAATTGACTTGGAGTCTTGAAGTGCTAAAGGCAATTCCTAGAGTCTATAGAAAAATTGTTTTCAAAGATAGATCAAGTGGAAAAAATACTTGGACCGAAGGATTAACTTCAAAATCCTAAGGCTTGAAAACCTTGATTGGAATTGAGTGTAAGCAAACAACTCCTAAATCAAGGATACTTTGGACCTGAGTTCTATAAGCCAAAATTGGATTTGATATTAAGGAGCAACTTTGCTTTAGGAGGATGGATAAGTTTGCTTTTGTGATAGAGCTGGAGTGCCCGATCTTTCGGTGAGTGGAGATAATTCTGATTTGGTGGAAGTAGACCCTCACGATCCGACTACGACGAGCGAACCCGAAGCGCCAATGCAATCGCTGAACCAACTCCCAATGGTTACCGACCTTGCTGATGCGAGATCGGCCTGATCACGAAGATCGTTTCCTGTTCGCAATCGAAGAACGAACAAGAAAAAGATGCAAGCAATCTTAATATCACTCGAGGTGGAGTTCTGAATCACAGAGGACAGCACGTATTTGTGTGTGTTCTGGGATAGCTAAAGCTAGATGTAAAATAAAACTCAAGTTCTAAATGAAACATGTCTCTGACTAAATAGAAGAGAGGCGTGAACAGTAGGGCCGGCGCTATAGTACTGTGGTTACTGTTCACGACTTCCCTAGGCGCCCCATCCAAGCCTTCCTATTGGGCCATCTTCTAATCTTCTGGGCCTTTGTTCTTTAACAGCATGATGTAGTTCAATTCTCTTGCACGGGCCCGAGTCACTGGCCCAGGTGGAAGGGGTGGCGCCTGGACTAGGGAAGATGGTGCCTGGGCTGGAGAAGGTGTTGCTGGTGTAGATGTACTCGTGTTGGTGTTGATGTCCTCATCATCCTCCCCTTCTTGAACTGAAGTCGTCCTCGACGGCAACTCCTCATCTTCTCCCGCATACGGTTTCAAATCTGCAACATTAAAACTAGTGAAAACACCAAACTCCGCAGGCAGGTCAAGGATATAAGCATTAGCATTAATCTTGGTTAGTATCTTAAAAGGACCAGCAGCAGGAGGCATCAATTTAGAACGGCGCAAAGTAGGAAAACGATCCTTTCTCAAATGCAACCAAACCATATCACTAGGTTCAAAAGTAACTAGTTTCCGGCCTTTACTACCAGTAATCTGATATTTAGCATTAGCAGCAGCAATGTTTTGTTGAGTTTGTTCATGGAGGTTAATCATTTGTTCAACATGTGCAACAGCATCTATGTGTGGGGCGTCCGTAGCATCAAGCGAAAACAAAGCAATAGGCGCCCTAGGAATGTAATCATAAACAATTTGAAAAGGGCACATCTTTGTAGAAGAATGTGTTGCATGATTATAAGCAAACTCAACATGAGGCAAGCAATCCTCCCAACGTTTCAAATTTTTGTCTAAAACAGCCCTAAGCATGGTAGACAAAGTTCGATTAACTATCTAAGTTTGACCATCAGTCTGAGGGTGACAAGTGGTGCTAAACAGCAATTTAGTTCCTAATTTATTCCACGGAGATCTCCAAAAATGACTGAGAAACTTAGCATCACGATCCGAGACTATTGTATTGGGAAGACCGTGCAAACGAATAATCTCTCTAAAAACAATTCAGCAACATTGCTAGCATCATCAGTCTTATGACAAGGTATGAAATGAGCCATTTTGGAGAATCGATCAACAACCACAAAAATGCTATCCCTCCCCTTCTTAGTTCTAGGCAATCCCAAAACAAAATCCATCGAATTATCAATCCAAGGGGAAGTAGGAACAGGCAAAGGCATATACAAACCATGGTTGTTCAACCGTGACTTAGCTTTCTGACAAGTAGTGCAGCGTGCAACAAGGCGCTCAACATCAGCGCGCATCCGAGGCCAAAAGAAGTGGGCAGTCAACACCTCATGTGTCTTGTAGATGCCAAAGTGCCCCATGAGACCGCCTCCATGCGCTTCCTGTAACAACAAAAGACGAACCGAGCTAGCTGGAACACACAGCTTGTTAGCGCGAAACAGGAACCCATCCTGTATGTGAAATTTGCCCCATGGTTTCCCATTAATACAATGGCCAAAAGCATCTTTAAAATCAGCATCGTCAACATATTGATCTTTCACAGTGTGCAGACCAAAGATTTTAAAATCTAACTGTGACAGCATGGTATAGCGACGAGACAAAGCATCAGCAATAACATTGTCCTTCCCATTCTAGTGTTTAATAATGTAAGGAAAAGACTCAATGAATTCTACCCATTTAGCATGACCATGGTTCAGATTTGTTTGGGTACGAATATGTTTTAAAGCCTCATGATCAGAATGAATTATGAACTCACGATGCCAAAGATAGTGCTGCCATTATGCAAAGTGCGCACTAAAGCGTAAAGCTCCTTATCATAAGTAGAATATTTCAGACTAGCATCGCTTATTTTTTCACTAAAATAAGCAACTGGTTTTCCTTCTTGTAACAAAACAGCACCTAGCCCAATACCGCTAGCATCGCATTCAAGCTCAAACACTTTATTAAAATCAGGCAATTGCAATAGGGGAGCTTGGGTTAAATCGTGAACAGTAGGGCCGGCGTTACAGTACCGCGGTTACTGTTCACGATTTCCCTAGGCACCCCATCCGGGCCTTCCAGTTGGGCCATCTTCTAATCTTCTAGGCCTTCGTTCTTTAACAGCATGATGTAGTCCAATTCTCTTGCATGGGCCTGAGTCACTGGCCCAGGTGGAAGGGGTGGCGCCTGGACTAGGGAATATGGTGCCTGGGCTGGAGAAGGTGCTGCTGGTGTAGATGTACTCGTGTTGGTGTTGATGTCCTCATCACAAGATTGATGAGAAAAAGGAGAAGCTAGTGCAGAGCCCGCTGGAGTTAACCTTCGGGCTAACTAGGCCTCAGTGCAACATGACGCCAGGGGCACCATGCCCAGATGCTGTGTATGAGTTTAGAGTTGTATCTGAACACATTGGGACTAGGGACTTAGTTCAAGAATACTTGGCCAACCGAGTATTTCCAACGCTGAGGGAATGGGATATGCCGAAGCTTGAGGGAAAGAAGAAGAAGAATGAACTCGTTCGTCTGCCCTATCATTTCAAATCCAAGAAGCACTTCAAGGAACCCTGCCAGGAATGGTTGGATACAATTGAAGTTATGTGCAACGAGATTTTGGGCAATTATACGAGAAAAGAAGATCAGTTGATGACTGCAGCCTTCGGCACCCGACCGAAGCGAAGATTGAATCGGGTAATGGATGCCCTGAATTTTGAATATTCAGACTATGAGCGATTGAACAAGGGCGCCGAAGGGCAGAAAAGGAAAAGAATTGTTAGTGTTGTGGGTAGACAGGCTGCTAGAATGGTGAAAGAAGATGAAGAAATCCTGAAAAAGAGAAAATTGAGCCCTGAGCCGAAGGCAGTTGCTCCGAAGAAAAGGAAAGCTGCGGCTCCGAAGCAGAAGGCGACTAATATGGAAGAAAAGACTCCTTCAACACCTTCTGCTACCGACGTGGAAGAAATTCTAAAGGTAATAACTGAATCCTTGCCTATCAAGTTAAGTCCACTGAGGCCACATCTGATGAAGCTTTTATAGAAGAAGAAGGAGCCTCAGCAACGAAGAAGTCTGCTGGGCCGAAAAAACGAAGAATTATTATTGTGACAGAGGCCATTGAAGAAACACCACTGCTAGCTTCGACGTCAAAGGCACCAGCTGTCAAGAGCGCTACAGCTACCGAAGCTGCACCTGCTGAAGCTGCAACTGCCGAAGGTGCAAACTTAGAAAGTACACTTTCTGATATTGATAAAATACTTCTGGACATGGCCACAGAAGAAGCTGCTACAGCCGCCGAAGAGACCATGGCCACAGTGCCTGGGAAAGAGAAGGAAATAGCCGAAGATACTTCAGAAGAAGAAAATTTCAACTTTCAAAACTTAATTGGATAAGAATTGACAAAGGCTGAGAAAGAAGAGTAGAGAGATTATGCCATATCCTGCGGGTATCAGCCAGGGGCTCTACTCTTTGGCGGTATCGATGATGAAAGCTTAGGTTGTCTCTGAGACCAGACTGGAGCGAAGGTCGTCGGTACTCTGTCAAAGAGTATTGGTTTCCTGAAGCTTGAGGCCGACATCAGCCGCTACCGACGACAGCATATCGTTGGTAGTTTATTCTATTCTAACTTCAAGGCAAAAACTTTTCTTCGACTTTGCATCGTTTTTAACAACGAAGGTGCTTTCTAACGAAGGTTGCTTCTGTATAGAGTATGTTATTGAGCAAAGCTTTGAGGATGCAACGGGACCTTGAAGACAAAAAACATGAGATTATAATTGAAGGTTTAGAAAACAAAATAAAAGATCAAGCAGCTGCCCTTGAAAAGAAAGATTTCGAACTTCAGACAATGGAAGGCTTACTGGCAGAAGCTGAAGCCAAAATTGCAAAGTTGGATAAGGAGCTTCTCTCAAAATCAGAAAACTTCGAACAAGAAAAGCAGAAATTTGATACGAAGTTTAAGGCTGAGGTCGAAAAAAGTTCAAATTTGCAAAAATCATTGAAAGAGCTTCAAGATAAATGTCTAGAATTCAGCAACCGATGCGTGCAGCGGCTAAAGCAGGTCTTTAACTCGGTTGGAGCCAGCTCTGAGAAATTCAGTCCTTCGGTTGAAGACCTGCCAGGGACCTTCAAACACATTGAGGGCAAAGTTGATGCTCTTGATGAAGTTATAGCCGAACACGGTGATTTATGTGCCCTGCTAGCTTCTCAGGGCACAGCTGTTGCCTTTATGAAGTCTGGTTGCACGCATGGAAAGATTGTTAATAGACCAAACTTTAGCTTATCACCAGTAGATCTGATTGATATTCCCAGTCTAGCTCGAAGCATAGGAAACAGATTTATAAAGCAAATATGGACGAAGGGTGGGCGAAGCCTAGCTGGTGACGAAGCTCGGAGTCATCTCAAGCCGGTAATAAAATCATACCTTGTGCTTACCTTTTCCTCGAAACTTGAATTTTTCTTATAATACTTTGATATGTACAGGATGACGAAGCCGAAGAACACAGAGCCGAAGCTTAGAAGACGACCCGAAGCTCAACAGATGGTGATGAAGCTCGAATACCTAGCTGTGAAAAAATTATAAGAAGACTCTTGTATTAACCTTTATAAAGAATATTGTAACTTAAGAATCAGATTCTACTCTGTAAATTTGTCCATACCTTGTAATATATTTTTACCTTTCCATCGATGTATGAAATGCTTTGATGTGGACGAAACTTGTATTTTTTGAGCCGAAGGCGAAAAACACCTTCCCTTCGTTTCGTACACAACGAAGCATAAATCTGCTTTTGAAGTTGTATGCTTAGGGCCGAAGCAACTGTCTGTATCTGTATGATATGATGATGATGATCCTATGTATGTCTAAATGACTGTTTATGAATGCAACGTATGATGTAATGTGTCGTGCAAATGAATACCCAAACACACACATTCGAGGCTTCATCCACAACCTTCATTCCCTTAGGAATAACTGAAATTTCTTTGTCGTTTATTTTTCGGCTGCACCGCTTATTTTTCGGTGTAAGTTCTGCATCCCCTTAGGAACGTCTTTTGAACTTCTTAGCCTTCTGTTTCGGTGGTATTCGTGTTGACTTTTTGTGCTTCGCCTTATATTTCGGCAGTATTTGGCTCTGCATTCCCTTAGGAACGACTTTTGAGCAGAAAACTTACGTTGCGCTCTCTTAGGAACGGCTTTTTGTAGCTTCGTCATGCTCTGCATCCCCTTAGGGACGAGTTTCGAGCTTCTCCCTGTTTTTCCTTTTTCTCTGCACTCGATGGTGCATGCTCAGATTTTACATCTACATATTTTGGGGGATTTTGCTCTTATGGAGCTGAATAAGAAAAGAAAAAAAATACAAACTATGGCCCCATTAAAAACATTTTTCCCCCTTTGGAAAGGAAAAAGGTGCCATAGAAAAAATGAAAAAGATTACATCAACCTATACATAATACCGTCGAAGCTCATCCGCGTTCCAAGATCTAGGAATGTCATTGTCATCCATATCCTTTAATCTGTAAGAACCGGGCCTTGACGAAGATACTACCAAAAAAGGTCCTTCCCACTTCAGCTGTAGTTTGCCTACTGTGTCCGGAATACCACTCTCCGAAGCACCAAATGCCCTGGCTTGATATTTTCAGTCGGACTTTTCTATCGCGCCATTTTATTGTTTTGGCTTGATATTTGTTTATATTCTCCACAGCCTGAAGTCTGACCCCTTCTATAGTGTCTTTTGCCACATGATAATCAGCTACGTCTTCAGTCGAAGTTGTTGTCCTTATTGACCCCGCTTTAGCTTCTTATGGGGTTATAGCTTCATCACCAAATAATAACTTGAATGGCGTAAAACCTGTTGATCTCGATACAGTTGTATTGTGGCTCCACACCACTTTAATCAATTCTTCTAGCCACTTTCCTCTGGGTTGATTAAAAATTAACTTCATTATTCCTATCATTATAATACCATTTGCTCTTTCGACAAGTCCATTTGACTCTGGATGTCTGACTGACGCAAAGTGAATCTTCGTGCCGATTTGATCACAGAATTGCTTGAAAGCTTTGGCATCAAACTGTGTTCCGTTGTCCACAGTTATAGCCTTTGGTACGCCGAAGCGACAGACAATGTTTTGCCAAAAGAATTTCTGGACTGTGACCGAAGTTATTGTGGCCAAAGGCTTCGCTTCAATCCATTTGGAAAAATACTCCACAGCCACCACAACATATCTTAAATTACCTTGTGCTGGTGGAAGTGGACCTAATAAATCCAGGCCCCATCTTTGTAATGGCCAAGTTGGTTGTATTAATTGGGTTAGTGATGAAGGTTGTTTCTGGTCTCTAGCACATTTTTGACAATTTTCGCATTTTTGAACTAGATCTGTTGCATCCGAAGCTGCCTTCGGCCAATAAAATCCTTGCCTGAAGACCTTCCCGAGCAAAGGTCTAGATCCAGTGTGAGATCCACACAATCCTGCATGTATTTCGTCCTTCATCAGCTCTATACCTTCGGTTCTGGATAGACACTTAAGAAGTGGAGAGCAGACTCCATGTTTGTATAACTCTCCTTCTATTATTACATATGGTCTTGTTCTTTCCTCCATTCTCTTATTATAGGCTTCGTCATCTGAAAGGCAGTTACCTTGGAGGAAAGATATAATCTCAGTTCTCCAATCTTCACTATGAACAGGAGATATATTGAGCACTGCTCTTTCCAGACGTTCCACCGAAGGTGCTCTTATTGTCTCAAAGAATACTTCTGAAGGTAGAGGCAGCCCCTGTGCTGCTGACTTGGCTAACAGATCAGCATGCTCGTTTTCTCCTCGTGGAATATTTTTGACAGAAAACCCTTCAAAAGAAGCTTCAAGCCTTCGAACTGTGTCCAGGTATTTCTCAAGCTTCGGGTCTCTTGCCCTGCAACTTTTGTCAACATGATCAGAAATCACTTGGGAATCAGTTTTAAGGACCGCCCTTCTTATCCCCATTGCCTTTAACTTCCGAAGCCCCAAAAGCAAAGCTTCGTATTCAGCAATATTATTTGTGCAGCTAAAATCAAGTTTTACTGCATAGCATGTTTTGACTTTAGAAGGTGCAACTAAGACAGCAGCCGCACCTGCCCCGAAAGTTCCCCAGGAACCATCGCAGAACACTGTCCAAGCTTCAGCATCTTTATTTGCTTCTTCTTCCTGAGCCCCTCGCGTCCAGTTAGCGATGAAGTCTGCTAACGCCTGGGACTGAATCGAGGATCTATGCACATAGTCAATGCTGAATTCGTTGAGTTCTGCAGCCCACTTTCCAATTCTTTCAGTAGCTTCTCTGTTCCTCATGATATCCTTCAGAGGCTGTGATGAAGGAACAATTATATGGAATGCTTGAAAATAATGCCGAAGCTTCCTGGAGGCCATTAATACAGCATACAACACCTTCTCCAATTCTGTATAATTTTTCTTTAATAAGCTTAAAACTTCAGAGACAAAGTATATTGGGGCTTGCTTTTTGATTTGTCCTTCGAATTTCTCCTGCACAAGCGCCGCACTCACTGCGGAGTGCGAAGCTGCCACATACAATAGTAACGGAGCCCCTGGCGCAGGTGGAGTTAATGTTGTTATATCAATCAAGTATTGCTTCAGCTCTTTGAAGGCTTTCTGTTGAGCTGGGCCCCATTGAAAGACTTCGGCTGACTTTAGTATTTCAAAGAATGGCAAGTTTTTTTCTGCTGATCTAGATATAAATCTATTCAATGAAGCCAGTCTTCCTGCCAACCGTTGGGCCCCCTTTTTTGTGCTCGGCGGTTCCATTCGAAGGATGGATTCGATTTTGCTTGGGTTAGCTTCAATCCCCTTCGTTGAAACCAGACAGCCAAGGAACTTACCCTTCTTCACTCCAAAGACACACTTTTCAGGATTTAATTTCAGGCCAGCTTGCCTGAAGTTAGCAAATGTTTCTTGCAGATCAGTGATATGATTTTCTTGCTTCGTGCTTTTTACTATGATGTCATCAACGTATGTTAGCACATTTCTGCCTATCTGGGAATGAAGGACCTTGGCTGTCATTCTGCTGAAACTGCCTCCAGCATTCTTGAGCCCCTCAAGCATTCGAAGATAACAATAGGTGCCACTGGGAGTTATGAAGCTAGTCTTCGGCTCATCCTCCTTCATCCATATTTGATGATATCTTGAGTAGCAATCCAGAAGACTCATAAGTTCTGAAGAAGATGCTGCATCCACAAGAGAGTCTATCCTTGGTAATGGAAATTCGTCCTTCGGACAGGCCTTGTTGAGATCCGTGAAATCAATACACATTCTCCATTTGCCATTGGCATTCTTCACCATAACAGTATTGGATAGCCACTCTAGATATTTTACTTCTCTGATGACATCAGCACTAAGAAGTCTTTTTACTTCATTCCGAGCACCTTCGGCTTTATCATCTGACATTTTCTGAAGCCTTTGTTTTCTGGGCCTGAAGGACGGATCAACATTGAGTGAATGTTCAATGATGTCCCTGTTGACACCATAGAGATTATTGGCCGACCATGCAAAAACATCTTTGTTGTTGAATAAAAACCTTATCAAAGTTTTTTCCTGCTCTTCAGATAATTGAGACCCCAGCAGTACCTTCTGCTCTGCTATGTCTTCACATAGAAGCATTGGCTTCAGCTGATCAGCCGAAGCAGCCTTTTCTCTTTTGTACTTGTACTGCTCACAAGCTTTAGCTCCATCTATATTGTGGATGGCTTTTTGAGTCTGTCCAATTTCCCTCAACCTTTCTAGCAGCTTCATGACTTCCATGAATTGCAATAGGCCCTTGTTCCGAAGGTATCTTCATGCATAGGTATGCTGGATGAAGAATTGCTTCGAAAGCATTAAGTGTCCCACGACCAATGATTGCATTGTAGGGGTATTCTATGTCAACAATATCAAACACAACCTGTTCAGTCCTTGTGTTGTGGACAAATATGAAGGTCACTGGCATTGTGATCTTGCCAAGTGCTACGATCTGCCTTCCTCCGAAGCCACAAAGAGGGTGTGTAGCATCATGAATCTTGTCCTCTGGCTCTTGCATCTGTCTGAAGGCCTTAGCAAATACAATATTTGTTGCACTGTCTGTATCAACCAGAACATTGTGGACCAGAAATCCCTTGATGACACAAGATATAACCATAACATCATTGTGAGGGTAATCCTTGAGCTGAAGGTCCTGGGAGAAGGTGATTGGGATGTGGGACCATTTTGACTTGATGAAGGTCCCTGCACCCCAACATGCTGCACCCTTCTCTGAGCCTCCTTCTTCTGATTCTTGTTGACCGGTTCTGAACATGAACCGCCTATTATCGGGAGCACCATCTTCGTAGCCGAAGCTACTTCAGCTTCATTGTTGAACGAAGCCATCAGCTCAATCAGTGGAAGTGAGTTCACCGGAGGTGGGCGCCAATGTTGGGGATTTGTTCTCAAATGCTATGAATCAAGAACAAGGCAACACAAAGTGTTAAAGATTAATATCCTTCGTCCTTCAAAGCATTATTTCCCTTAGGATATAACGATCTTCGGACGAAGGTCATGAAGGACGTACCTTCATCATCATGGTATGTGATAATGGAAAACAAAGCATATGAAACATGAAAGATAACATGAACAATCATATAACATTATTCACATTTTTCATTATATAAATTCAAGTATTTAAATACAATATTTAATTACATTTATACCTTCGGCTTGACAGAATATAAAAAATCCAAGCGTTTCGCACGAGCGGATACAAGTTAACGTGAACAGTATAGGGGTACTGTTCATCTATTTATAGGCACAGGATGCAGCCTGTGAGAAATTACATTCATGTCCTTTACAAAGGTTTACAATCATAATGCAAGTTATCATGGGCCGATTGGTCATTTCATCTTTAAGTCGGTGCATTTAGAAATGTACTCTGAAGCTCTCCGCTTGATAGCTTCGGCTTTGTGTTAATCTTCTGAAGGTGTTTCTTCTTATGGGACCTTCGGCGACGAAGCAGGCCCCCAACACTTAGAATAATATGATCTCCATCAATCAACTTGGCTACAAAGTTCTTTCTCTTGCGGTGTCTTGCATGAATATGAAAAAACTTTGTATTAGCATCACCTTCTCTCAGCCATGTGATCCTTGAAAGAGTACAACAGCAAAGTTTGTTTTTTGAGATGGTTTTTGAGCCAATTTTCAGCTAGGGAAAGGGCTCTTCCATCTTGTGCCATCTCTAGCATGTGTAACAATTCTTTTTGCCAAAGCTAGTTGTGTTCTCACATGGCCCACATGCTTGTCACTCCAACTTTGCAGTCATCTAGCTGTTACTCCCAACTTCATATCAAGGGTCTAGAATGGATACCTGGTATTTCCAACCATATCCCAAGCTGCTTGGACAACATCAAAGAAGCCTTCCAGTTTTGGCCAAAATGCCTCAAAATGGAAACACTGCTTCCCAGGTTTGTTCTAAGGCCTAAAAGGAGAGGACAACACGGCAGGGGAACGCAAGGGAGCAACAACAACGACAGCCGCGAGGGCAGCACGACTGGCAGCGACAGAACTGGCAGCAGCGAAGGCGAAAGTAGAAGCAGCAGAGGCGACGGATGCTGCACATGCAGCGGTCGCAAAGCTTGAGGCTCTACGCGACAGTAGCGTCGACAGCTCTACTTCTATCGACGGCAGCACCAACGACAAGCTCAAGCTGGCGAGGGAGGCAGCGCGAGAGCATGTGGCACATTGGGCAGCCGCACATCCCTAGCAGCGGAGGCAGCAGATACTGCACGTGCGGCGGTAGCAGAGCTCGAGGCTCTACGCGGCATCAGCGCCAGCAGCTCTGCTTCTGTCGACAGCAGCACCAACGATGAGCTCAAGCTGGCGAGGGAGGTAGCGCAAAAGCTGGTGGCACAATGGGCTGCCGCACATCCCCATTGGGCTGCGCATGGTGGTAGCCCAGACAGGCGTAGACGTGTTGACGATGCTTCGGGCAAGGGTGCGCGCGGCAACAGCCTTGAGCTAGCGAGGGAGGCAGCGCGAGAACAAGCGGCACATTGGGCAGCCGCACATCCCCAGCGGCGGAGGCAGCGAATGTTGCACGTGCGGCGGTAGCAGAGCTCGAGGCTCTACGCAGCATCAGCGTCGGCAGCTCTGCTTCTATTGATAGCAGCACCAACGATGAGCTCAAGCTGACGAGGGAGGTAGCGCAAGAGCTGGCGGCATAGTGGGCAGCCGCACATCCCCATTGGGCTGCGCGCGGCAGCAGCCCAGACAGGCGCAGATGTGTTGATGATGCTCCGGGCAAGGGTGCGCGAGGCAACAGCCCAGACGAGCGCGGACGTGACGGCGGTGCTCCCGGTGGTGGCGGCCGAGTCGACGAAGATCGTGGCCTTTACAGGCGGCGCGGCTCTCCCTCCCCGGATCGATACCATGGTCACCTCGAGGTCCAGGTCGTTGTCAGGACATCGGTCCCGGCGATGGGTGGCCTACTAAGGAGGACATCAACTGCAACAAGAGTATGACTACACCAGCAGCACCTCCACCTCAGACGCCACTTCCCTCTTTAGCTGGGCCAACTCCACCTCAGGCGCCACTTTCTTCATTAGCTGGCCAATCACTCAGGACCATGCAAGAGATCTTAACTTCGTCAAGCTACTGAATAATGAGGGACCAGAAGAATAGACGGTCGGCCCAATTGTGGCCTATGGTGGAGGACCTAGGATTGGTCGCCCCTAGGGTTGCGTGTTTCCCCCTTGGCCGCCACCAGAGGATGCACCCCCTCTCTCTATTTATCCAGGAGTTGCGCCTCCTTTTGTTCCTTGAGTTTTGTTTTACATTAGCCTTAGCTATTCTCGAACACGCGCAGATTACCGTTGTATTCGTGTATTCAGAACTCCACCCTCGAGTAAAAGATCAGATTGCTCACATTTTTTTCTTGTCTGTTCTTCGATTGCGTGCAAGAAACGATCTTCGTGATCAGGCTGATCTTGCACCAGCAAGGTCGGTAACCACAGGGAGTTGCTTCAGCGATTGCATTGGCGCCTCGGACTTGCTCGTCGTAGTTGAATCGTGAGGGTCATCTTTCGCCAGATCGGAATTATCTCCACGCATAGAAAGATCGGGCACTTCAATCTTATCAAGTGGTATCAAATTTCCAGGTTGATCGGTGAGTTCATCAAGTGTTTTTTCATCTCCTACAATCCACGAAACCACATTAGAATTCATGATAGACCTTATCCTAGCACCCTTTTGAGCCTCGCGCTTTCTTTCAATAATCTACATTGTTGGATTTGTTTGTTGTCGCATCATTTGTTGCTGGTTGCATTGTGTTTTATTTCGCCATCCTTCTTTCTTCAATTTTCAAACCCAACCGTGTCGCCACCATCTTCTGTTTGATCATGCCACGCACCGAGTCAACACCGCTTCCTTGTTTTTCTCCTTCGGTTACGTCAAAAAAACAAAAAAAGAAAGGAAAAGAAAAAAGGAAAAGAAAAAAAGAAAAAGAAAGGATAGAACCAGAGAACAAACCGAAAAAAGGGGATAGGATACAAAGTGGTTGTCTAATCTCGATCGTTTTCGTTCGAAAGTTCCAGAAGATTCGGAGTGTTGGTGGCGAGTCACCACCAGCTTAGTTAGCTTAGTGTAGCGGTAATGGTAGGGCGGAGTTGTATTTTGGGCCAGTTCATAATGAACTGGTCGTTTATGTAAGAACACTGCTGGATATATATATATATATATATATATATATATATATATATATATATATATATATATATGTTTAAGTTTGAAACTCGTTTGATTGCTTCCCTTTACACTTGTTCTTGCATTCCAAACCGCTATTTTTGAGGTTGTGCCTGGCGGTATTTCTCAACCGACTAAAGATCAAAGTCATGACATCAAAGTAGTTTCCCAGTTCAGAGGGGGGTATTTGTTATTTATGTTCTGTTTCCTCGTCTGTACTCGAAACCCTAACTCTGTTTCTATTGTGCTTTCGTGCCTCAAAATTCGCCTGTTAGTTGTGATTTTGCGCTTGGTTCTGTGCTTGTGAGGGACGCTATGGCACCCAAGAGGAAGAAGCAGGGGCCCTCGGTAACCGCCATTCCTCCCCTTGATCTCGACAACCAGCTTCCGTTCTGTGGTAACTACAAATCCTCTGTGTCTGAATTTGATTTGCTGCACCTCGTTGATATGGGCGTTCTTCCCCCTAAGGAATTGAGTTTGTGGAGGATTTGGGAGGGGGTTTCTATTCCTATGGAGAATACCCATGAGTCTGTCATTTTTACCCCCTTCTTGATTCACGGGTTAGGTTTACCAATTTCTCCCTTCTTCTGTGGCCTCCTTGACTATTACTCTATCAACCTGACGCATTTGAACCCTAATTCTATCCATCAAATCACCATCTTCGTTCATCTTAACGAAGCCTTTCTCGGGATTGCCCCGCACTTTGGTCGGTGGAAATATTTGTTTCATTGCAAGCTGGGTATGGCAAATGGACAACATCAGGTGGTCTGGGGAGCTAGTTTAGAGCTTCGTCATGGTAGGAAGGCTGAGTATCTAGACATCCCTTTGAAAGACAGTATCAAGGGATGGCGGTATGAGTGGTTCACTATGGAGAATCACAATGGCTCTCTCCCTCCCCATTATGGAAGGGAGCCTGATGTGCGAGTGCCCAGTTGGATAGAGGGGCCAACTGACTCTGAGATTTCTGAAGCGAAAGTTTTGCTAGCTGAGGTCGCTAATTTGAAAGATAGGGGCTTGACCATCAGAGCTGTTGTGATCGACTTCGTGTTTAGAAACATTCAACCTCTTAAAGATTGAGTGCATCCCGCCTATCAGTATACCAGTGTCAGGGACCCTTCTCATGTAACAGACAAAAGAATCATGGAGAGGGATGTCTTGAGCCGAGTTGAGTTGATGCTGAGAGGTGTCATTGTCAATGATGGTGCCCCTTGGGCTTATTCTGCATGGAATCTTCCCCCTACTGTAAGTTTTGGTTACTTAGCCTTGAATTGTCGTATGCCGGGTTATTCTGTTGCCTATACTGTCGGTGTTGTTCTTTTTGTTGCAGAGACCTTTCTCTGAGTTTGTGTCTGACCATCCTCAGTGTAGAGAATGCAGTAGTTCTAGTAGCAGAGCACGACTGTGTGCTGAGGAGGTTGAGATAATAATTTCCACTCATCGGAATTTGTCGGTTGAGGAGAAGTAGACTCATATTCTTATTCAGCAACTTGCCAATGATTCTAAGATAGAGGTCGTTCTTGGTATGCTGGTTGGGGAGTCCTCAGAGTCTGCAGAGCTTGAAGTGGGGGCGGAGCCCTAGAGCAATTAAGCGTCGTTGAGGAGAAGGTGGGCAGCCCTTCAAGTTCTAAGCGCAAGTGACCTAGTAGGCCGAATGCAAAGGCTGATGCCCAGAGGCTAAACAGAAGAAAAGAAGGCTTTGGCGAAAGTCAGATATGCAGTCGGTGTCTGTTCGGGTTGAACCGGCCGCCAGCAACAAAGTTATGGCTGCTGATTTAGTGGACGAGGTGGATTGTGGTGGTGCATGTAAGGGCTTGTTCGGTTAGCTCTCAATCCATGTGGATTAAGCGGAATCGGATGGGTTTGAATCCTAAACAAGTCAAACTTCTTCTCAATTTTTTCCAATCTCATACAATCCATGTGTATTGGGAATAACCGAACAAGCCCTAAGTTGGCTGGAAATGTTGGGGGATTAGAAGAAGAGGAAGAAGAAATCCCGCTTGTTCGTCGCGGACGACGCTCAAAGGCTCAGGGTGATGCTTCGAGCCTCGCTGCTCCAGCTATGATGGTGAATATTCAGTGCTTAACAATGTCGACCGTGGATTGTTATCTTGAGGAGGCTATTCTAGAGGCTCTGCTGCAGGAGTTGCCGGTGATCCACGTGGTAGACATTTGTGTCAGCCGCTCGGATGAGGCCCCCGCGAGCCCTCGAGCGTTAACAACCAGGCCAGAGACTAGGCTGGCACTTTCTTATGAGGCCAATTGTCAAACCCAATTGTAAGGGCAAAACCGAATGCATATCATATGTCAGGATCTATTTTTACACATATGTTGACATCACAAGTGTAATATATCAAAGTCACAATGCATAAAAGCGTAAATAAAGATTAATAACATATTACACTTCGAATCGACATAACGTCTTAACCTTTATTACTCATCAAAGTACAACAAAACATGTGCATCCTTCCACAGGAAGATGATCGAGGGTATCGCTAGACTAGCATCCATCGAGTTCACCATCAAAATCTTCATATGCAAACTTCTGATCAAAATTTAAGCAAGGGGTGAGCTCACTTACGGTGGAGGCTCAGCAAATGGGAGGAAAATGTAAAGTTAACAAGGTAAGGTTGAGGTTTCAATGCGGTTAGCATTTTAGTTGGTCAAACTTTTATTATCAACACCTAATTACTCCCTCTGTTTCTTTTTATTTGTCGCTGGATAGTGCAAAATTGCACTATCCAGCGACAAATAAAAAGAAACGGAGGGAGTACTAAGTATAAGTATATATCATCCCAATATTAAGCATGAATAATATAATCAACATCATAAATAATAGTCATCAGCATAAATAATCATCAGCAGCATAAAGCTCATAACCACTTGAACCAAAATATCATCATGAAGCTCAACCACTAAAGCGCAATAATATTCTGATGTTTGTATAAACATTTAAATAAACTAAATGATAACCTATTTTAGCTATTTATTCAGGCTAAACAGCCATTTAAATGAACTAAACAATGATTAAGCAGCATAAACAGTTGATTAAACAGACACAATCCAATGTACACCAGTTACACGGCATGTAAATAGGCGAAACGGCTGTGTAGCTAAACAGTGATTCTGACGCAATAATAACAGGCTGGTACAATTCATATCTTGTTAGCAGCAATCACATTCAGCACCAAAAAACACCAATTCTTGCGATATACTCCAGAATGTTATCTCTACTGTATATAAACACGCTAGAACAAACTATCTGCTGGGAGCACTTGAAGCATTAGGCATTTTCATGTCTATATTTGCAATCGATTGTTGCGCTTGCCACCTGAATATGTACAGTTAATGGTGACTACTAATGGATCTACAACTCAACTGTACACAGAGCTGCAGTCCTGAAATCAATGGGTGCATCAACAGGTGGATACGTGGTGAGCACTCTCCATTTCTTTGCCCCAGGGTTGTACACCTGAAACTCCATAGCCAGCTTCTTCTTCAGCTGCCTCCACGGACCAGAGGATTCAACACGAACTTTTGCAGATCTGAGCACGTACAGTTCCCCGTTCATTGGTACGAAGCCGCAAGATTCAGTGTTTGGGATCTTTCTTCTCGTGGTTGCCTCTTTCAGCCACCTATTTGAAGCGAAGTCATACCTAAACAGTCATGTAGAGAACACAAGTGTCATGAGTCTTGAGCCAAAAAAGATGGCACGATTTTTTATATAGATGGTAAAACGAAATGGGGCTTGAATAATAACACGCTTAGGAATTGTAAAACATGAATACGCACATTTCAGTAAGAGCAAAACAATTTAGATATTATAAGACTAAAAAAGATGGTTTTAGTAAACAAGCCATTAGCTGCATGCAATTAAACCATCCCTGTATGTATGGATGTATCAATTCATCTTAATGGAAGGTAAGAGAAATTTGTTGTAGATAATTCCAAACTCTTGATTGAGCAGCACTGAAGTTAAAGGCCCAAACATAAATTCGGTTAACATGTGGTTACTCTTCCCCTATAAAATTAAGTCTCCGAAGGAGGGATGCCAAGCCATCGACTGGCATGGATGAGATGGCCAACCGCATAGGACCCTTACCACATAAAATGTTGTCACAACGATATAGGATATAGTATCGGCCAAGTAAGAAGGAACTAAAACATTCACATTATGACACGACGTGAGCACTAAGGAGGGCATAGATGAGCATAGGAGTAGATGTGATTTAGGCAGAGTGTAGGGTGGCAGGGGATATCGAGGAACTGGTGGAGGGTCGTGGTCAAGGTTAGGACTAGAAAATAAGCTTAAGGCTCGCGAATCAGCTCGAGCTCGAAGTGACTCGCGAGCCTTGAGCAAGCCGAGCCAAGCTATTTTTTGGGTTTGTTGGGCAGCGAGCCAAGCCAAGCTAGCTCGTTCTGCCTCGTGAGCTATGCCAACTGTGCCAAATTAATCAATGTACTTTACATATTTTTTTAGAACATCGCTGAAGATCTGCGAGTCAATTCATTAAGGAGACAAAACAGAAATGGAGCGACTGAAGAGTCAGCACCGGGTACAAAGAAGGCAAGAAATGCACAGGCCCATCAACAGCCACCCAAACAGCCACTTTACAGAAACACACACCTACACAGGACACACAGCTACCAGCGACTCAAATTAAACCCTAAGAGCGGGTTGGCAAGTGAGGAGCTCAGGAAGAGCAGAGGCACCCGCAGCACACCAAAGGGTACATTCATTGGCCACAACCTGCAAAACAGTATGAACACCAGGCTGTTGCCCTTCGAATACACAATCATTCCGATGCTTCCAGATTTCCCAAGCAGCCAACATGATGAGTGTGTTAAGGCCTTTTCTCAACTTCTTTGGATCTGTTTTAACAGCTCTACTCCACCAGTTTAGGAACTTGTCACTAGACTGAGATGACAGAGTAGACAACCTCAATTTGGCGAATAACAGAAACCACACTTCTCTAGAAAAGACATAGGAGACTAAACAATGTTGGATAGTCTCCTCAGCCTGATCACACAAAAGACAAGCAGAAGGGTGAGGCAGCCCACTTTTAGCGAGCTTGTCCACTGTCCAACATCGATTCTTGACAGCCAACCAAATGACGAATTTGCATTTTAATGGTGCCAGGTGACCAGGTCTTCCAAATGCGTTTCCAGGGACCAAATTTAACTGTCCCAATGAAGAAGGCATCATATGCTGATTTACTAGAGTAAACCCCATGCTTGGAGAGGCGCAAGGTATGCTGATCTGGGGTGTCTTGGTGGAGCACTAAGTTGTCAACAAGGTTCCAGAGCTGCAGGTATTCTACAATTACTTGAACAGTCAACGCTCCCTGATGTCGGAGACCCATCTACGGTTTTGCAAACCTTGGACCAATGTCCTCTGTCTTCTATCCCTTTTGGGGATCAAAAGGAATAAGTTAGGAGTGCATTCAGCAACCGTTTTACCTTGTAGCCAACAGTCTGTCCAGAATTTGGTTGATTGTGATTCCCCGTTTCCAACTGTAGTAACAACAGCAACCTTGCACAGCGCTAGCGCGTTAGGGGGAACGCGGATGGGGAGACCAGCCCAAGGATGGGAAGCATCAGTCTTTTGCAGCCACAACCAGCGACTACACAGGGCCCACCCAAACCGTTCCAGATTAAGAATTCCTAGGCCACCAAACTGCAGGCGTCGCTGGGTGCATTCCAATGAGACAAGACAGTTACCTCCGTTAGCTTTCTCTTGTCCTTTCCATAAGAAACCCCTTCGCCGTTTATCAATAGCTTTGAACACCCATTTAGGAAGGTCCAAAGCTGTAAGTAGAGGGACTCTAACTCTCATCAAGAGGATGACACTATGAGTTGGGGCAATTTTCTGTTTATTTCCTCAAACTCTACACAATGTCATATCCATCTAAGGGTTGGAGACCCATATTTATAGCCCTAGAGGCTGCACTACCACACCTTCTCACACACACTACACAACAGGATTGTCCTCTAGATGCTAAAGAGACTACAGAGGACAGTCAAAAGCGACTGTTGTCCTCTAGATGCTAAAGCGACTACAGAGGACAGTCAAAAAGCGACTGCTGTCCTCTAGATGCTAAAGAGACTACAGAGGACAGTCAAGCTGTCCTCTAGATGCTAAAGGACTACAGAGGACAGTCAAAAGCGACTGTTGTCCTCTAGATGCTCAAGACTTATTCCATCATTCTCCCCCTAAGTCTTGGGCGTCGTCTTGTGAGAAAGTTAGGCCATCCCGGACCTGGAGCAAAGCTCAACAAACTTGATCTTCCCAAGGGGCTTGGTGAGCAGGTCTGCAAGCTGATCCTTGGTGTTGATGTAACGCGCCTTGATTCTCCCTTCTGCCAAGCAGTCTTGGATGAAGTGGTATCTCAGCCGGATGTGCTTGCTCCGTTCATGGAACACGGGGTTCTTGGCCAATGCCAGAGCGGACTGGCTGTCCACCCTGAGTTCCACCGCTCCAGTGTCTCTCCGGAGGAGATCACCGAGCAGTCGAGCCAGCCAGAGCGCCTGAGTCGAAGCAGTGGACGTCGCTATGTACTCGGCCTCGCAGCTGGACATGGCCACCACCTGCTGCTTGACCGACTGCCAGCTAATGAGGCACTTGCCGAGGAAGAAGAGGATCCCGCTTGTGCTCTTGCTAGTGTCGATGTCACCGGCGTGGTCGCTGTCGCTGTACCCGACAAGATGCGCCTCCCCAGGGCACCTCGGGTAGTAGAGACCGTGGTCGAGAGTCCCCGCAACATAGCGGATGATCCTCTTCACAGCCTGCTCATGCTCCGTCGTCGGTCGCTGCAAGAACCGACTAACGTAGCCGACGGAGTATGCCAAGTCAGGTCGTGTGTGGACGAGGTAGCGAAGGCTCCCCACAAGACGCCGGTACTGTGTAGCATCCACCTCCTCCGTCGTGCTGTCGCGACTCAGCTTCAGCCTCTCCTCCATCGGAGTGAGAGCTGGGTTGCAGTCGGTGAGCCCAGCCAGCTCAACAATGCGCTTGGCGTAGGCGATCTGGCGAAGTGTGATCCCGGAGTCCCCCTGGTGCACCTCAATCCCCAGGTAGAAGGAGAGATGCCCCAGGTCACTCATTTGGAAGGTGGCCTTCATCTCTTCCTTGAACGCTGCCACCTCTGCATCCTTGGCGCCGGTGATCACCAAGTCGTCGACGTAGACACCCACCAGCAGGGCACTTCCTCCATTGCCCCGCCGATAGATGGCCGCCTCGTGCGGGCTTGGCGTGAAACCCATTCCTTTGAGCGTGGAATCCAGCTTGGCATTCCACGCCCTCGGTGCCTGTCGCAGGCCATAGAGAGCCTTGCGCAGGCGCAACACCTTGCCCTCCTTGCCAGGGATCGCAAAACCTGGCGGCTGGTGTACGTAGACCTCCTCCTTTAAGTCGTCGTTAAGAAACGCCGACTTGACATCCATGTGATGAACGTGCCAGCCCTGCTGGGCTGACAGCGCAAGGAGGAGTCGCACGGATTCCATCCGTGCCACGGGGGCGAAAGCATCGTCGAAGTCGATCCCCTCCTGCTGTAGGAAACTGCGTGCCACCAAGCGAGCCTTGTGCTTGACGATGGCGCCGGCTTCATCCCTCTTCAGTTTGAACACCCATTTAAGGGTGATCGCGCGACGGCCATGAGGGAGATCAGCGAGCTCCCATGTGCGGTTCGTCTCAACCGCGTCCATCTCCAACTGCATCGCGGCACGCCAAGCCACATGTTTCTCGGCCTCCGCGAAAGACCGAGGCTCACCACCGTCGCATGCAAGATGCAACTCTCCTGCCAGAATGCGAGATGCAGGGCCTGGCACCGACGGGTCGATGAGAAGGCCCTCCACCCTTCGATACCGCAACGGCTCGCCGTCGTAGCACGCGTCGACGCGCTCCTTGTCGCGGGACAGAGGGGTCACGAGCTCCACTGGGTCGTGCTCGACACGAGCTGGTGTCGAAGAGGACGTTCCCGGAGAGGGTACCGTCGGTGCTGGAGTACGTGGTGGCGAAGAGCTTGCTGTAGCCGGAGTCGTGGCTGGAGTGCGTGGTGGTGAAGAGCTCGTTGTAGCAGGAGCTGGAGAGTTTGGCGCTGGAGTCGGTGGAGACTTGGGGGCTGGGGTAGACCTGCTCGGAGAAGAGTTGCCTACTCCCCCAGCTCCCTCAAAGTGGACGTACTCGATGGTGAAGTCGTACGTCGGAGTCGTGCCGTCGTCCACCGCCTTGTCCCACGCCCATCCTCGCCCTTCGTCGAACACTACATCGCGCGCCGTGCGCACACGCTGTGTTCTTGGGTCAAGGATGCGGTAGGCCTTCGAGCCCTCCGCGTAGCCAATGAACACCCCCGGGGTGCTCCTATCGTCGAGCTTGCTGATGTGGCCAAGCTCCTTGGTGAACGCGAGGCAGCCGAAGACCCGTAGGTGAGAGACCGCCGGCTTGCGCCCATGCCAAGCCTCGTACGGTGTCATCCCGTTGAGAGCCTTGGTGGGCGAGCGGTTGAGGATGTAAACCGCTGTCACCACCGCCTCTCCCCAGAAGACAGCTGGCATTCCTCTCTGCTTGAGGAGAGCCCGAGCCATCCCCACAACCGTCTGGTTGCGCCGCTCGATGACGCCGTTCTGCTGCGGGCTGTACGGCGCGGAGTAGTGGCGCTAAACACCCTCATCCGCGCAGTACGACGCGAACTCAGCCGCCGTGAATTCGCCGCCGTTGTCGGTGCACAGCACGCGCAGCTTGCGGCCGCACTCCGCCTCTGCAGCGACCTGCACACGCCTGATGGCGATCGCAGCCTCTCCCCTGCTGCCAAGGATCATCACCCACATATAGCGGGAGAGATCATCGACGAGCAGCAAGAAGTAGCGTCGTCCTCCTGGTGTGGCTGGTGTCACCGGGCCACACAAGTCCCCATGCACGAGCTCAAGCCTCTCCTTGGCTCGGAAGCTCGACTGCTGGGGAAAGGGGAGCCGTCTCTGCTTTGTCAACACGTAGACATCGCAGAATTGCTCCACATGGTCAAGGCACGGCAGGCCTCGTACCATCTCCTTGGCACTGAGCCGCTTTAGGGCCTCGAAGTTAAGGTGCCCGAAGCGCTCGTGCCACTGCCATGCCCCGTCGTCTCGACGAGCAGCAAGGCAGCAAGGTTGTGCCACCTTCACATTGAGGATGTATAGCCGATTTGGACTCCTGTGTACCTTGGCAAGAAGGCGACGAGAGGGGTCCCAGATCCTCATGACTCTGTGCTCGACCTCCACGCGCGAACCGTTCTCATCCAGCTGTCCCAAGCTGATAATAGAGTTCCTCAACGCGGGGATGTAGTAGACTCCGATGAGCAGCCTATGCTCACCAGACGCGGCGGTGAAGACGACTGAGCCGGCGCTCTTGATCTCTACGCCGAAGGCGTCCCCAAACTTGACGGAGCCTCGGACGCTAGAGTCAAGCTCGGTGAAGAACTCCCGTCGGCCGGTCATGTGATGAGTGGCGCCGGTGTCGAGGCACCATCCTTCGATCATGTCCTTGTTGGAGCCGTCGCCGAGGAAAGCACGTGCTTTCGACTCATCAAGGTGGAGGAGTGCCGCTGCGGCCGGTGCCGCTGGAGATGGCTCGATGCTTGCATGTGCCAGGAGCAGGGCCTCCTCCTTCGCCTCCGCCTGTGCGACATTGGCCTGGCCACGTCGTGGCTGCCGACAATCCCTGGCCCAGTGGCCAAGCTTGCCGCAGTTGTGGCAGCCGTCGTCTCGTGCCGGCTTCTTGTTGCCGACGGCGCCGCCTTGGGCACCTCCACGTGCACCACCCTCAGCATGTCCTCGCGCCCCGGCCTGGGTGCCTCCACGCGCCTTGCGCGGCTTGCCGCGTTTGCGGCCTCGTGTCGAGGAGGACTCCCCCTTCTTCTTGTCACCCTGGCAGGCCTCCCACTGCTCCCGAGTGAGATGTAGCTTCCCGCCAATAGTGATAGGCCCAGAGAGAGCCTGTGGTTCGTCGCCGTCGACCACCTTGAGGCGACCAATCGCCTCTTCGATCGTCATCGTGGAGAGGTCTAGCAGAGACTCGATCGAGCGAGCAATCTGCCTGTACTTCTCGGGGATGCAACGGAAGAGCTTCTCAACAGCTCTCTCCTCATCGTAGGTGTCGTCGCCGAACTGCACCATCTTCTGCAACAGAGTGTTGAGGCGGAGAGCAAAGTCATCAACATCCTCACCTGGCTTGAAGGCCAGGTTCTCCCACTCCTTGCGAAGTGTCTGCAGTGTGGTCTTGCGGGCACGATCGCTGCCGATGCGGGTCGCAGTGATGGCGTCCCAGGCCTCCTTGGCAGTCCGCTTCTGGGAAAGCGAAAACTGCATCTCGGGCGGGACTGCAGCAATGAGGGCATCCAGCGCCCGCCGATCCTCGTGGTAGTCGACGTCGTCGTAACAAACTGCTTCCCACATGTGGCGAACCTGGAGCCGTACCCTCATCACCGCGGCCCACTCGATGTAGATGGTCTTGGTGAGGGTAGGTCACCCACCGCCGGGACCGATGTCCCTGACAATGGCCTGGGCCATGCGGCGACCATGGTACCGATCCGGGGAGGGAGAACCGCGCCGCCTGTAGAGGCCGCGATCTCCGTCGACTCGGTCGCCGCCGCCGGGAGCACCGCCGGCGCGTCTACGCCCGTCTGGGCTGCCGCCGCGTGCGCCCCCGCCTGGAGCGTCGTCAGCGCGTTGGCGCCTATCTGGGCTGCCGCCACGCGCGCCCCCATGGGGATGCGCGGCTGCCCACTGTGCCGCCTGCTCTCGCGCTGCTTCCCTCGCCAGCCTGAGCTCTTCGTCGGTGTTGTCGTCGACAAAAGCAGAGCTGCCAGCTCTACTGCCGCGCAGAACCTCGAGCTCTGTTGCCGCCGCACGTGCAGCATCCGCCGCCTCCGCTGCTTCTACTTCCGCTCTCGCCGCTGCCAGTTCCGCCGCCGCCAACCGTGCTGCCCTCGCCGCTGTCGCTGCAGCCGCTGCTGCTGCTCGCTCGCGTTGTGCCGCGGCGACCTCGGCCTCCTGCTGGCGCCGCGCACTCGAAGTGGCCGAGCGTAGGGACATGGTGGGCTAGTGAGGGGTCGCTGCGTGTGGAAGAGGCTGTCTCAGACGAAAGGCTGCTCGTCTGAGCAGGGGAGGAAGGAACAGTTGGAGCTCTTGCTGCCGACTGAGTGTGGGGAGAGGCGCGGGAAGGAGATGAGCACGAGATGTTTAGGCTGCAGGATAGTTTGGCTTTGATACCAATTTTAAGTAGAGGGACTCTAACTCTAATCAAGAGGATGACACTATGAGTTGGGGCAATTTTCTGTTTATTTCCTCAAACTCTACACAATGCCATACCCATCTAAGGGTTGGAGACCCATATTTATAGCCCTAGAGGCTGCACTACCACACCTTCTCACACACACTACACAACAGGATTGTCCTCTAGATGCTAAAGAGACTACAGAGGACAGTCAAAAGTGACTGTTGTCCTCTAGATGCTAAAGCGACTACAGAGGACAGTCAAAAAGCGACTGTTGTCCTCTAGATGCTAAAGAGACTACAGAGGACAGTCAAACTGTCCTCTAGATGCTAAAGGACTACAGAGGACAGTCAAAAGCGATTGTTGTCCTCTAGATGCTCAAGACTTATTCCATCAAAAGCAAGATGGGGATTGAACACCCATAGAGTAGATGGGGATTGACCACCTTGACCATCACAAGCCGGCCTCCTCGACTCATGAGAGAGGCTTTCCAACCTGGTAACTTGTTTGGTACCTTGTCAATGACGGGCTGCAACTCGGCTTTTGATGGTTTTTTGATTGTCAGGGGCAGCCCCAAATAATTGCAGGGAATTCCTTTAATTCACAAGGCAGGAGCTCCAAGATAGCAGCCAATTCTTCCTCCCCATACTGAATCGGAGTGACTGAACTCTTAGCGATGTTTGTCCTGAGACAAGTAGATTGCCCGAAGATATCAAGGAGACGTGTGACCAAGGAGAGGTCTGATCTTAGGAGCCGGAGGAACAACACAACATCATCAGCATATATGGAAATGAGATGTATGGGCCTGTCGATATGCAATTGGCTGTACGAGATGCTCCTGAGTTGCAAAATTTACCATAGAGTTCAAAACTTCCATAACTAGGATGAAAAGCATAGGTGACAAGGGATCCCCTTGGGCAGGGGCGGACCCAGAGCGAAATGAGAGTGAGGACACACTTATAAAGACAAACATTAAAACACCAGAGCAGGGGCATCTAAGTTAAACTAAGCAGGGGACCTTATAGTGAAAATCTAGTCTCTACTACTTGCACCAAATAAATGAGCGAGGGCCTGTGCCCTCACTCCCCTATACCTAGGTCCGCCCCTGCCCTTGGGCCTCGACGATGAAGTATACAACTGCCCAGTTCACCATTGACCAGAATTCTAGTAGTGGATATGGACAACAGCAGACCAACCATATTACACCACTTGCGACCAAAACCAAGATGCTGCAGCAACTCTAACAGAAATGACCAGGACACCGAATCGAAAGCCTTTGAGATATCAAGCTTTAAGAGCACATGAGGTTCCTTCTTATGCAACACTCTAGCAAGTTGCTATACCATCAGAAAATTGTCCAGAATACTCCACCCTTTGATAAAAGCACTTTGGTTAATGGAGACCAGTCTAGGCAGATGAGGAGATAATATGTTAGCTAGGAGCTTGGCAACCAGTTTAGCAAAACTATGGATAAGACTAATCGGCCTGTAGTCCTTGACCTCCAAAGCATCATCCTTTTTAGGCAATAGGGTGATGAAAGCAGAGTTGAGAAACTCTAGGCACGGGAGATGTTGAGACAAGACCGAAACTCCTCAAACACCGATGTAGGGAGGCCCTTGGTGAAGATGTCGGCGAACTAAGAAGTGGTCGGGACATGAAGAACCCGCACATCTCCGACGGCAACCCGCTCGCAAACGAAATAGAGGTCGAGCTCGACATGCTTCATGCGCTGATGCTGGACGGGGTTGGTGGAAAGATACATGACGCTGACGTTGTCGCAATAGACAAGTGTGATCCAGGTCAGCAAATTGTGCAACTCCTAGAGCAGCTGACGAAGCCATGTCGCCTCGGCGACGTCGTTGGCCACAGCGCGGTACTTGGCCTCGGCACTGGAGCGGGAGACAATAGGTTGCCGCTTCGAAGACCAGGAGACGAGGTTGTCACCAAGGAACACGGCGAAACCGAAAGTGGACCGACAGGTGTCGAGACAACCACCCCAATCAGCATCGGTGTAGACGACGAGGTCGGTGGTCACAGATCGACGAAGAAGGTCGAAGTCTATGGTGCCTCTGAGGTACCGAAGGATCCGCTTCATAGCGGTGAGATGCGGCTCCCGTGGGGCGTGAATATGAAGGCACACCTACTGTACGGTGTAGGCGATGTCGGGGTAGGTAAAGACGAGGTACTGCAGAACCCCGACAAGACTCCGATAGCTAGTTAGATCAGCCACCGAAGAGCAGGCGTCCATGGAGACCTTGCTCTAAGTGTCCAGCGGAGTCGAACAGGGCTTACAATCAGCCAGGCCAGAGCGCTCGAGGATGTCAAAGGTGTACTGGCGCTGGTGGAGGGACAGGCCCTAGGGCCTTAGCAATATGATACTGATAGTTTACATCATGGTCGTTTGAATCATTATTCTTTCATGTTTAAAGGCCAGAAAATAGTTATACATCCAATGACCCCTGACCAAATTTTAAAAGATGATCTTAGTAGGGCTGCTAAAACTGCACAATAAGTCAAATCTCCATCAGTCGCACCTGTTAAATCTGAAATCAAATTGAATGCTCCTGTTTTACTTGCTACACGTGCTGATTTTGATGATTTACATGAGGCTCATATGCCTGTTATGCACTTGTATGCTCGCATATGCTTGTTCCGCTTGATGATGCACCGTCTTTGGATATACCCCCTGCTGTTGTTAACCTTTTGCAAGAGTATGTTGATGTCTTTCCCACGGACTTACGACCGAGTCTTCCACCGCTCCGTGGCATTGAGCATAGATCGATCTCATCCCCGGAGCTTCTCTTTCGAACCGCGCCCCGTACTGTACAAATCCAGATGAGACGAAGGAGATCCAGCGACAGGTGCAGACGCTGCTTGATAAAGGATACATTCATGAGTCTCTTAGCCCTTACTCGGTTCCTGTTTTACTCGTTCCAAAGAAAGATGGATGTGGCGTATGTGCGTAGATTGTCATGCTATTAATAACATCACAGTTCGTTATCGATATCCTATACCACGCCTTGATGATATGCTAGATGAGCTTAGTGGTGTTGTTATTTTCTCTAAGGTTGATTTGCCTACCATCAGATTAGAATGAAACAAGGTGATGAATGGAAAGCGGCTTTTAAAACGAAATTTTGTTTATATGAATGGTTGGTTATGCCATTTGGATTGACTAATGCTCCCAGCACCTTTATGTGTTTAATGAACAAAGTTCTACGGCCCTTCATAGGTTTGTTTGTTGTTGTCTATTTCGATGATATCCTTATTTACAGCAAGTCTATGGAAGATCATTTAGAACATTTGCGTGTTGTTTTTAATGCTTTGTGTGTTGCTCGCTTGTTTGGTAACATGGACAAATGCACCTTTTGCACGCAACGTGTCTCGTTTCTTGGTTATGTGGTTACTCCGCAGGTCATTGAGGTGGATAGCAGCAAGGTTGAAGCCATTCAGAGCTGGCCTACAGATTGCTGCCCCTTTGCACAAACTCACAAAGAAAGGTGTCTTTTGCTTGGGGCCCCCACAAGAAGAGGCGTTCAACACTTTGAAAGATAAGTTAACCCATGCTCCACTCTTACAATTGCCTGACTTTCAGAAAGTGTTTGAACTTGAATGTGGTATTGGGTTAGGTGTTGTTTTGTTACAAGGAAAACTGATAGCTTATTTCAGTGAAAAATTAAGTGGTGCTAGCTTGAGATATTCTACTTATGATAAGTAGCTTTATGCTTTAGTCCGCACTTTGCCAACATGGCAGCACTACCTTTGGCCTCGCGAGTTTATAATTCATTATGATCATGAGGCTTTAAAACATATTCGTACCCAAATAAATCTAAATCGTCGTCAAGATAGTTGGGTAGAATTCATCGAGTCTTTTCATTATATCATTAAACACAACGAGAAGAAAAATGTCATTCCTGATGCGTTGTCCCATAGATATACCATGCATTCACAGTTAGAATTTCGAATCTTTGGCCCGCAAACTGTGAAATATCAATATGTCGATGTACCATGTTTAAAGATATCTTTATACATTGTAAGGATGGCAAACCCTAGGGAAAATTTCATGTACAAGATCGATTTTTGTTACGTGCTAACAAGCTGTGTATTCCAGCAAGCTCGGTTCGTCTTTTGTTGCTGCAGGAAGCTCATAGAGGCGGCCTCATGGCGCACTTTGGCGTTTACAAGACACATGAGGTGCTGGCCGCACACTTCTTTTGGCCCCGAATGCGCCGTGACGTTGAGCGTCTTGTTACACGTTGTACTACTTGCCAGAAAACTAAGTCATGTTCGGGCAACCATGGTTTGTATATGCCTTTGCCTGTCCCTTCTTCCCCTTGGCTTGATATTTCTATGGACTTTGTTTTGAGATTGGCTACAACTAAGAAGGGGAGGGATAGCATTTTTATGGTTGTTGATAGATTCTCTAAAATGGCTCACTTTATACCTTGTCATAAAACTGATGATGCTAGCATTGTTGCTGAATTGTTCTTTAGAGAGATTATTCTTTTACATTGTATTCCGAAAACAATAGTCTATGATCGCGATGCTAAGTTTCTAAGCCATTTTTGGAGATCGCTTTGGAATAAATTGGAAACTAAATTGTTGTTTAGCACTACTTGTCATCCTCAGACTGATGGACAAACTGAGGTAGTAAATAGAACTTTATCTACCATGCTTAGGGCTATTTTAGACAAGAATTTGAGATGTTGGGAGGATTGCTTGCCTCATGTTAAATTTGCTTATAATCATGCCACGCATTCTTATACAAAGATGTGCCCTTTTCAGATTGTTTATGGTTTCATCCCTAAGGCGCATATTGATTTGATTTCATTTAATGTTGCGAGCGCCCCACATGTAGATACTGCTGCGCATGTTGAACAAATGATTACCATACATGAACAATCAAAACAGAACATTGCTGCTACTAATGCAAAAAATCAAGTTGCTGGTAGTAAAGGAAGAAAACGTGTTACTTTTGAGCCAGGTGATATGGTTTGGTTGCACTTGAGGAAGGATCGGTTTCCTACTTTGCATCGTTCTAAATTAATGCCTCGTGCTGCTGGGCCTTTTAAGGTGCTAACAAAGATTAATGATAATGCTTATATCCTTGACCTGCCTGCAGGATTTGGTGTTTCCACTAGTTTTAATGTTGCAGATTTGAAACCATATATGAGCGAGGATGAGGAGTTACCGTCGAGGACGACTTCGCTTTAAAGAGGGTGATGAGAACATCAACTGCAACACGAGTACGACTACACCAGCAGCACCTCCACCTCAGGCGCCACTTCCCTCCTCAGCTGGGCCAACTCCACCTCAGGCGCCACTTCCTTCATTAGCTGGGCCAATCACTCGGGCCCGTGCAAGAGATCTTAATTTCGTCATGCTACTGAATAATGAGGGACCAGAAGAATAGATGATCGGCCCAACTGCGGCCCATGGTGGAGGACCTAGGATGGGCCGCCCCTAGGGTTGCATGTTTCCCCCTTGGCCGCCACCAGGGGTTGCGCCCCCTCTCTCTATTTATCCAGGAGTTGCGCCTCCTTTTGTTCCTTGAGTTTTGTTTTACATTAGCCTTAGCTATTCCCGAACAAGCGCAGATTAGCGTTGTCTTCGTGTATTCAGAACTCCACCCTCGAGTAATAGATCACATTGCTCGCATCTTTTTCTTGTTTGTTCTTCGATTGCATGCAGAAAACGATCTTCATGATCAGGCTAATCTTGCACCAGCAAGTTTGGTAACCACAGGGAGTTGGTTCAGCGATTGCATTGGCGCCTCGGGCTTGCTCGTCATAGTCAAATCATGAGGATCATCTTCCGCCAGATCGGAATTATCTCCACTCACCGAAAGATCGGGCAATTCAGCCTTATCACCTACCCTCACCAAGACCAACTACGTCGAGTGGGCTGCGGTGATGAGGGTACGGCTCCAGGTTCACCACATGTGGGAAGCAGTTCGGTATGGCAACGTCGACTACTACGAGGATCGATGGGCACTGGATGCCCTCATTACTACAGTCCCGCTCGAGATGCAGTTTTCACTTTCTCAGAAGTGGACTGCCAAGGAGGCCTAGGACGCCATCACTGTGGCTCGCACTGGCAGCGATCGTGCTCGCAAGACCACATTACATGCACTTCGCAAGGAGTGGGAAAACCTGGCCTTCAAGCTAGGTGAGAATGTTGACGATTTGCTCTCTGCATCAACATTTCTGCAGAAGATGGTGTAGTTCGGCGACGACACCTACGATGAGAGTCATCGTCGAGAAGCTCTTCCGTTGCATCCCTGAAAAGTACAAGCAGATCGCTCGCTCTATCGAGTCTCTGTTAGACCTCTCTACGATGTCAATCGAAGAGGTGATACGTCACCTTAAATTTGTTGACGACGACGAACCACGGTCTCTTTCGAGGCCTACCACCATCGGTGGAAAGCTACATCTCACTCGGGAGCAGTGTGAGGCCTGCCAGGGTGACAAGAAGGGGAGTCCTCTTCCTCAACAAGCGGCCACAAACGCGGCAAGCCGCACAAGGCGCGCGGAGGCGCCCAAGCCAGGACGCGAGGACGTGCTAAGGGCGATGGTCGCCATGGCCCATGGATCTTGCTGCTCGTCACCTTCTTGCCAAGGTATGCAGGAGTCCAAATTGGCTTTACATCCTCAACGTGAAGGTGGCACAACCTTTCTGCCTTGTTGCTCATCGGGACAATGGGGCATGGCAGTGGCACAAGGGCTTCAGGAACCTTAACTTCGAGGCCCTGAAGCGACTTAGTGTCAAGGAGATGGTACGAGGCATGTCGTGCCTTGACCATGTGGAGCAGTTATGTGACGTCTGTGTGTTGACAAAGCAGAGACGGCTCCCCTTTCCCCAACAATCGAGCTTCCGAGCTAAAGAGAGACTCGAGCTCGTGCATGGGGACTTGTGTGGCCCGGTGACACCAGCCACACAAGGAGTACGACACTACCTTTTGTTGCTCGTCGATGACCTCTCCCGCTACATGTGGGTGATGGTCCTTGGCAGCAAGGGAGAGGTTGTGAACGCCATCAGGCGTGTGCAGGTCACTGCGGAGGCGAAGTGCGGCCACAAGTTGTGCGTGCTGCGCACCGACAACGGCGGCGAATTCACGGTGGTTGAGTTCACGTCGTACTACGCGAATGAGGGCATTCAACGCCACTACTCCGCACCGTACATCCTGTAGCAGAACGGCATCATCGAGTGGCACAACCAGACGGTTGTGGAGATGGCTTGGGCTCTCCTCAAGCAGATAGGAATGTCGACTGACTTCTGGGGAGAGGCGGTGGTGGCAGCGATCTACATCCTCAACCGCTCGCCCACCAAGGCACTCAACGGGATGACGTCGTACGAGGCTGCATGGGTGTAAGTCGGCGGTTTCTCACCTACGGGTCTTTCACTGCCTCGCGTTCACCAAGGAGCTTGGCCACATCGACAAGCTCGACGACAGGAGCACCGCGGGGGTGTTCATTGGCTACGCGGAGGCCTCGAAGGCCTACCACATCCTTGACCCAGGAACACAGCGTGTGCGAACGGCGCGCGACGTAGTGTTTGACGAAGGTCGAGGATGGGCATGGGACAAGGCGGTGGACGACAACACGACTCTGACGTACGACGACTTCACCATCGAGTACGTCCATGTCGAGGGAGCTGGGGGAGTAGGCAACTCTTCTTCTCCGAGCAGGTCTACCCCAGCCCCCAAGTCTCCACCAACTCCAGTTCCACGCTCTCCAGCTCCAACTACAACGAGCTCTTCGCCACAACGCACTCTAGTACTGACGGTAACCCCTTCAGGCACGTCCCCTCCGACGCCAGCTCGTGTTGAGCACGACCCGGTGGAGCTCGTTACCCCGTTCTCCCACGATGAGGAGCGCATTGACGCGTGCCACGACGGTGAGCCATTGCGGTATCGTACAGTGGAGGGCCTTCTCATCGACCCGTTGGTGTCAGGCCCGGCGTCTTGCATTTTGGCGGGAGAGTTGCATCTTGCGTGCGACGATGGCAAGCCTCGGTCTTTCACAGAGGCCGAGAAACATGTGGCTTGACGTGCAGCGATGCAGTCGGAGATGGACGTGGTTGAGACAAACCACGCCTGGAAGCTCGCTGATCTCCCTCACGGTCATCGCGCGATCACCCTTAAGTGGGTGTTTAAACTGAAGAGGGATGAAGCGGACACCATTGTCAAGCACAAGGCTCGCTTGGTGGCACGCAGTTTCTTGCAGCAAGAGGGGATCGACTTCGACGATGCTTTTGCCCCCGTGGCACGGATGGAATTCGTGCGACTACTTGCATTGGTAGCCCAGGAGGGTTGGTATGTTCATTACATGGACATCAAGTCGGCGTTTCTTAACGGCGACTTAAATGAGGAGGTCTACGTTCACCAGCCGTCAGGTTTTTGATCCCTGTCAAGGAGGGCAAGGTGTTGCGCCTGCTCAAGGCCCTCTACGGCTTGCAATAGGCACCAAGGGCATGGAATGCCAAGCTGGATTCCATGCGCAAGAGGTCATACCAAGCCTGCAGGAGGCAGCCATCTATCGGCGAGGCAATGGAGAAAATGCCCTGCTAGTGGGTGTCTACGTCGACGACTTGGTGATCACCGGCGCCAAGGATGCAGAGGTGCCAGCGTTCAAGGAAGAAATAAAGTTCACCTTCCAGATGAGTGACCTAGGGCATCTCTCCTTCTACCTAGGGATTGAGGTGCACCAGGGTGACTCCGGGATCACACTTCGCCAGACTGTCTATGACAAGCGCATTGTTGAGCTGGCTGGGCTCAGCAATTACAACCTAGCTCTCACTCTAATGGAGGAGAGGCTGAAGCTGAGTCGCGACAGCACGACAGAGGAGGTGGACGCTACACAGTACCGGCGTCTTGTGGGGAGCCTTCGCTATCTCGTCCACACACGGCCGGACTTGGCATACTCCGTCGGCTACGTTAGTCAGTTCCTGCAGCGACCAACGACGGAGCACGAACAACTATGAAGAGGATCGTCTGCTATGTTGTGGGGACTCTCGACCATGGTCTCTACTACCTGAGATGCCCTAAGGAGGCACACCTTGTCGGGTACAGCGACAGCGACCACGCTGGCAACATCGACACTAGCAAGAGCACAAGCAGGATCCTCTTCTTCCTTGGCAAGTGCCCCATCAGCTGTCAGTCGATTAAGCAGCAGGTGATGGTCATGGCTAGCTACGAGGCCGAGTACATAGGGCATCCACGGCTTCAACTCAGGCACTTTGGCATGCTCAGCTGCTCAATGATCTCCTCGGGAGAGACACTGGAGCGATGGAACTCAGGATGGATAGCCAGTTCGCTCTGGCGTTGGCCAAGAACTCCGTATTTCATGAACGGAGCAAGCACATTCGGGTGAGGTACCACTTCATCAGTTATTGCTTGGCAGAAGGGAGCATCAAGGCGCGCTACGTCAACACCAAGGATCAGTTTGCGGACCTACTCACCAAGCCCCTTGGGAGGATCAAGTTCATTGAGCTTTGTTTCAGGTTCAGGATGGCCCAACTTTTCCACAAAACGACGCAGAAGACTTAGGGGGGGGGATGACATAATAGGTCATGTGGTCTTGTGGAGGACTGCAGAGACAGCAGCATGGTCTTGTGGAGGACTGCAGGGACAGCAGCATCTCAATCTTTTGTTGCATGGCATCTCATTCCTTAGAGCATCTTAGTCTTCGTTGTAGGGACAGCAGCATCTCTTTTCAGCCTTGTGAAGGACAACAGTCTTTTGACTGTCCTCCTTTAACATCTACTCCTTTAGCATCTAGAGGACAGCAGGAGTCTTTTGGTTGTCCTCCTTTAACATCTAAAGGACAACAGGATAGCATCTCTACTCTCTAGTGTTGCAGACTAGGGGACAGCAACTTTGTGTAGTGTGTAGTGCAGACCCTAGGGTTATAAATATGTATCCCCATTCCTTAGATGGGTATGGCATTTGAGTAGCGTGTGAGAAATAAACGAAAAATTGCCTCAACTCGTAGTGTCATCCTCTCGATAAGAGTAAGAGTCCTGTTGCTTACAGGCGGGGCAATTGAGGGAATGCTCTGTTGGTGGGTGTCTACATCGACAACCTAGTGATCACCGGCACCAAGGATGCGGAGGTGGCAACGTTCAAGGAATAGATGAATGCCATCTTCCAAATGAGTGACCAGGGGCATCTCTCCTTCTACCTGAGGATTGAGGTGCACCAGGGCAACTCCGGGATCACGCTTCGCCAGACCACCTACGCCAAACGCGTCGTTGAGCTGGCTAGGCTCACCGACTGCAACCTAGCTCTCACTCCGATGGAAGAGAGGCTAAAGCTAAGTCGCGACAGCACGACGGAGGTGGAGGCTATGCAGTATCGGTCTTGTAGGGAGCCTTTGCTACCTCGTCCACACATAGTCAAACATAGCATACTCCATCGACTATGTTAGTCGGTTCCTACAGCGACCGACGACTGAGCATGAGCAGGCTGTAAAGAGGATCATCCACTATGTTGCGACCACGGTCCCCACTACCCGAGATGCTCTGGGGAGGCACGCCTTGTCGGGTACAACGATAGTGATCATGCCGGCGACATCGACACCGGCAAAATCATGAGCGGGATCCTCTTCTTCCTCGGCAAGTGTCTCATTAGCTGGCAGACGGTTAAGCAGCAGGTGGTGGCCATGTCCAGCTACAAGGCCGAGTACATAGCGGCCTCCACCGCATCAATTCAGGCGCTCTGGCTACCTTGACTACTCGATGATCTCCTCGGCAGATACACTAAAGAGGTGGAACTCAGGGTTGGTAGTCAGGCCGCTCTGGCCTTGGCAAAGGACCTTGTGTTCCATGAATGGATCAAGCACATCCTGGTGAGGTACCACTTCATCCGATACTACTTGACAGAAGGGAGCATCAATGTGACACCCCATGTGTCTATTTCGTATTATGTCGGGAGATTTATCCTAATCTCGGATGCTCAATAAAAATTTCTATTTCTCGATCGCATCTATCTCCTTTTATCAAGTTACTTGTGAAGGTTTCACCGATTTCTGAATTTATTCGATCTCGAGAAAGGCCGAATTTGGAGCCTGTTAAAACTTTTATTTTTTGGCACGAATGCAAACTCGATAATCAATCTCGATTTATAAATCTCGTCTCGCAATTCTCGCCTAAAACTCCTCTTATTCGAACTCTCAACAGTTGTTGTCCGGTCTGTGTCCAAACTTGATTTCTCGATATTCGATTTATGTCTCAAATCTTTCATCCGAATTCGTGCTCTCAAACTGAATCTGTGATTGTTATATATATGTTGTGTCTCGGATTTCGATAATAATAGGCAAGCCGACGTGTATGTTGTATAGCGGGCTATGTCGTTGCTCCGGTTAGCCGACTTGCTAGATGGCTTGGTTAAGCTCGCGATCACGATGATTTGCTTGTTGTGGCCTAAATGCGCATGGTTATGGCCGTGGATGAAAAGTAGTAGTGCTCATGTGATGTCTAAGTTAAAATGCAAATTATTGTGTGAAGAGCGCATCGATATACACATATATACTGGGTTTGATTATTGTGGTGAATGCCTTTGTTAATTGTGTACGGTAATTCTAACGCACGAAATGACTTAGATAAAAATTAGTAAGTCGACTTGTTGGTCCTCATTTGATTATTTTAACTCTAACAAATGGTAAAGTGTTAGAGTAATTCCAGTCTCTAGAACATGGTAATTCTTAAAGTAAATAGGAGCTGAAATTTATTAGTTGTTGTTTTGGGTTGCGCGCACTGTTTTCGCCGTGCTGTCTGTTTAATGAACTAAATTATGTTTTATGTAGAAAAGTCATATAGAAAAGTTATAGATAACTTTATTATCTTGCTTGTGTTAAAATTTGAAAGTCATAAGTCTGATCGTTTAGAAGTTATACTTTTCACAAGTTCAGTAACTGAATCTGTCCAATTTCTGTACAGATTTCAGAGATTGCATTGTTTGCTTAAGTTCAGTTTAGAATCAGTCCTTGTCAATTATAAGAAAGTTGTAGATAACTTCCTTATCGTACTTGTGTTAAATTTTCATGACCATAAACCTGATAGTTTGAGAGTTATGAGTTTTATAAGATGATTGTTGTATTATGTCCACTCTCTGAACAAATTTCGAAAACTGTGTTGTTGCGTTGATTAAACTTGAAACCACTTCTTGGTGATTATAAAAGATTTGTAATGCTTTTGCTAAGCTTTTCAAAAAAGTCTTGGATCACTCTTTTTGGTGGTCTGAAGATTAAGTTATAGGCGTTTGAAGTGTGAAGTCTGAATCTGTCCAAATCTGGACAGCAAAGCCTTCTAGTGTCTTTTATCCTTAATGCATATTGAATCGCCTTGAGATGTTTATAAATGTTTTGTTGGCAATTTCATTAGCTTTCCAGAAAGTCTAGGATCAATTGATTTGGATGCCTGAGTCTCTAGTTATGAATTTTTGAAGTCGCAAGTCTGAATCTGTCCAAATATGGACAGAGCTGTCGTTTATCACTATTTAACCTTGTTAAGTATCTAATCACCTTGAGATGACAATACCAAAGTTTTAGAGAGTTTCTTAAGCTTTCCAAAAAGTATATGTTCACTATTTTTGGATAAATATCTTATAAGTTATAACTGAAACAATCAACTGTTGTGCTGTTGTCCTAAACATGTTAGATGTGAGTGATTGTTCCACTCCAGTGTGTTTGTCTTGAGTCGATTACTTGTTGTTTTGATCTTGATTGAACGAAGTAATGATAATATAACTAATATAATTGAGCCTAAATATATAAGTAACTAGTACGCGTCTCGCTAAGTTAGTGAACCAAATTGGTTAAGGTCTAATAAGTGTTTGCCTAGTGAATAATTGTAAAGCCCAATTAAGTGACTAATTCCTTTTCAACTAAGTCTGTCTATATATAAGTCGTAGCAAACTTATGTACTTAACTAATTTAATGTTAAATAACTAATGGATGATTAAAGTGAACGTGGTAAATACTTGTGCTCGTGATGTCGTGTTTGTGTTGGGTAATATAGGAAATGTCTGTCGTCCTTCTAGTGGTGTTAATGTCGAACACCGATGACATGTAGTTAGCTAGCGCTGGTGTGTGTGGTTGCTCATGATGTCTCGCTACTTATTGTTTAGTTCGCTAGCGTGTACTTACAGTATCTTGTGATATTTTTCATTATATTCATACATATGCATCTTGCATCTCATTTTGAACCGAGAGATGCTGATCGTGCAAAATAAAGGACGTGAAGTGGAGCCAACCATAAGGCAAAGTCGGTCGACAACTTGAAGATGGATGGATTGAACAAAGGCCAAGATAGGAGATGCTCGCCAAGCGAGTGTCATCTAGCGAACACTTACCTAGTGTTGGATTCCAGGCAAGCCCTGGTTCTATGCATAACCGTTATATATGATATTTTACTGCACTTGTTGTTTGTAGGCTTGTACTGTGTACTTAAGTGTAGGAATTGTCTGAAACCCTAGTTGCATAAACTCAGGATTCCCTTTTTGAGATGGATACTAGTATGCTAGGTCGAGTAGCTGCTATGCTAAATCAGGATCTCGGTAGAAGTCGAGTGATTTTTCTAGCACTCGTGCGAGGTCAGGAATTGGTTGTATCCATTTTGATAACGGAATGATGATGGTCTGTGGACACGGATTTGTTGGATTGGATAGAATGTTACTGTAAAAACCCTAACCCTAACAGCTACAGTGATAAGGACCCCTAGTGGGCTGTGAGCTAGGCCCATGTACACAGATAGCTAACACCCCCCGCAGTCGAAACTCTAGCCACCGCACATGTTGAGACTGGATCGAAACTCCGTGAAGACCACCGACAGAAGCCCCTTGGTGAAGACGTCGGCGAACTGGGAGGTGGTCGGGACGTGAAGAACACGAACAGCTCCACAAGCTACCCGTTCGCGGACGAAGTGGAGGTCGATTTCGACATGCTTCGTGCGCTGGTGTTGGACGGGGTTGGTGGAGAGGTAGGCGGCGCTGACGTTGTTGCAGAAAACCAGGGTGCTCGTGGTCAGCGGATTGTGGAGCTCTTGGAGTAGCTGACGGAGCCAAGCCGCCTCAGCCACGCCGTTGGCCACGGCGCGGTACTCGGCCTCGGCACTGGAGCGGGAGACAACCAGTTGGCGCTTCGACGACTAGGAGACGAGGCTGTCGCTGAGGAACACGGCGTAGCCCGAGGTGGACCGGCGCGTGTCGGGACAGCCCGCCCAGTCGGCATCGGTGTAGACGCGAAGTTCCGTGGCGAAGGACCGGCGTAGAAGGAGCCTGAAGTCAAGTGTCCCGCAAGTACCGCAGGATCCGCTTCAGCGCGGTGAGATGCGGCTCCTGAGGGTCGTGCATGTGAAGGCACACCTGTTGGACGGCGTAGGCGATGTCGGGCCTGGTAAAGAGGAGGTACTGAAGGGCCCCGGCAAGACTCCGGTAGCCGGTTGGATCGGCGACCGGGGGGGCGGTGGCGGAGAGTTTGCCCTGCGTATCCACCGGAGTCGCGCAGGGCTTGCATTCAACCATGACAGCACGTTCAAGGATGTCGACGGTGTACTGCCGCTGGTGGAGGAACAGGCCCTGGGAACGGCGCTCGACGGTGACCCCCAGGAAGTGGTGGAGCGTCCCGAGGTCCTTCATCGCAAACTCCCGTTGGAGGCAGGAGATGATGCGACGCAGAAGCTCGGGGGAGGAGGCGGTGAGGACGATGTCGTCGACGTAGAAGAGGTACGCTGTATCCGAACCGTGACGAAGGATGAACAGGGACGTGTCCGACTTGGCCTCGACGAAACCCTGCGAACACAGGAAGGTGGCGAAGCGACTGTACCAAGCCCGGGGTGCCTGCTTGAGGCCGTAGAGGGACTTGTTGAGCTTGCAGACCAAGTCGGGTTGAGCAGGGTCGACAAACCCAACCGGCTGGGTGCAGTAGACCGTCTCCGTCAGGGTGTCGTGGAGGAAGGCGTTCGTCGTGTCGAGTTGGTGGACCGGCCAGTCCCGAGCCAGTGTCAAAGTCAAAACAGTCCGGATGGTGGCAGGCTTGACCACCGGACTGAAGGTCTCGTCGAAGTCGACCCCAGGGCGCTGGGTGAAGCCCCGGAGCACATAACAGGCCTTGTACCGCTCCAGGGACCCGTCGGCCTGCAGCTTCAGCTTGAAGATCCATTTCCCGGTGACCACGCTGGCACCAGGGGGAGCAGGCACCAGGTCCCAGGTGTGGTTGGCCTAGAGAGCCTCGTACTCCGCTTCCATGGGGCGCCGCCATTGTGGGTCGGCAAGCGCACCACGGACAGTCGTGGGTACCGGCGGAAGAGCTAAAGAAGAGGTGGCAGAGAGAATCAGGCGATCAGGTGGCCGAAGGACACCGGCCGCGCGGCGGGTGACCATCGTCGGGTGGATGTGTCGAGGATCACGGTGGACGACGACGGGGTGATAGGTCGGGACCTCGGCGGGAGAACGAGCCGGGGTACCGCGTCGACCACGGCGCTGGTATGTCTAGATGGGGTCGGTGTAGCGAGACGGCAGAGCGGGGAGTGATGGAGCAAAAGGCGTCGGTGTCGTACTGGGCTGTGTGGGAGACGAAGGGGATGTTGAGGCCGCACGTGGCTGTGCGGGGGAGGGCGGTGCAGACAGGGCCGCGTGAGGCGACTCAGGGAACGTCGAGGCCGCACGTGGCTGTGCGGGAGTGGGCGACGCAGGCAGGGTCACGCGAGGCGACTCTGGGAACGCCAAGGCCGCACGTGGCTGTGCGGGGGAGGGCGGCGCAGAGGGCGTCGAGGCCGCACGTGGCAGTGCAGGGGCGGGCGGCGCAGGCAGGGCCACGCGAGGCGGTGAAGTGGACAAACCGGCGGGGAAGGGAGGCACGATTGTGGGGGACACAGGGTCGAGGTCGAGGAGCACGTCGAGGTCGGTGAGAGAGGCAGTGGGGGTGGAGGAAAAAGGGAAGTCCGACTCGTCGAAAACGACGTGACGAGAGATGAGGACTCTGTGGGAGGCGAGGTCAAGACACCGGTATCCCTTATGATCGGGAGAGTAGCCGAGGAAGACACAGCGAGTGGAGCGAGGGGCGATCTTATGAGGAGCAGTAGAAGCGAGATTGGGATAGCAAGCGCACCCGAAGACACGAAGATGGTCGTAAGAGGGATGGACGCCGAAGAGAGCGAAGTAAGGGGTGGGGTGGGCAACCGCCTTGGTGGGGAGATGGTTGAGGAGGTAGGTGGCAGTGCCGAGGGCCTCAGCCCAGTAAGGAGCGGGAAGGGAAGCCTGGAAAAGGAGAGAGCGCACGACATCGTTCGTCGTGCGAATCATACGCTTAGCCCGGCCGTTCTGAGGAGACGTGTAGGGGCACGACATGCGGAGGTGGACGCCGCGAGAGAGGAAAAAGTCACGGGACACATTGTTATAAAACTCACGCCCGTTTTCTCACTGGATGCTCCGGATGGTGCGACTAAATTGAGTGGAGACCCAAGCGAAGAAGTGAGACAGGGTGGGAAAAGTGTCGAACTTCTGACGTAGAGGAAAAGTCCACAGATAATGCGAGAAGTCATCAAGAATAAGTAAATAATACTTATAGCCAGAAATGCTGATTACAGGGGATGTCCATACATCACAGTGTATCAGATCAAAAATGCCTGCTGCTCTAGAAGGGGAGATGGGGAATGGGAGCCTAACATGGCGACCTAACTGACAAGCATGACAGAGGTGCTCAAAAGATCCCCTACAACCGGAAACGGAGGTGCTGCTGGAGAGCTTAGACATCACATCACGACCGGGGTGACCAAGACGACGATGCCAAGTCACAAAAGAGGCGACGGCTGCAAGAACAGGCGGGGCAGAGGTCGGTGTAGTGGAAGCAGGCAGGCGAAGTGTGTAGAGAGGCCCGGGGCTGTCACACCGAGCGAGAAGGGTCCTGGTGGCAAGATCCTTCACAGAAAGACCAAACGGGTCAAACTCCATGGAACAAGAGTTGTCAGTAGTGAACTGACGGACGGAAAGAAGATTTTGAATAGTGTGGGGAGCAACAAGAACGTTGGATAAACGAAAAGGACCGGGAAGGACCACGTCACCGACTGAGGTGACGGGAAGGGCAGAGCCATTTCCAACCACGATGGAGGACGGAAGGGAGGGGTGGGGGAGAGGTGGAAGACAGAATACCTGCGTCCGGGGTGGTGTCAGCCACCCAGTCAGAGACTGAGGTGGGTGGGGCCAGCGTCATTGTGGAGGAGTTGGCGAGAGACTGCGTGTCTCACCCATTGGTCCAGGGCCCCCACACAGGTGGGGCCGGAGGCCCTGGGAGGGGAAGGAGCCCCTGCTGAGGCTGGGGAGGTGCCGAGGGCGCCGCCGGAGGTGGAGCGGCAAAGAAAACCTGCTGAGGGGTGGCGGGGCAAGGGGCCGAGGTGCCCGCGGACAGCCCGGGCCACATCTGGATGGTGCCAGTCCACGGGTTGTAGAAGGATGGCCACTGGGAGCCACCTGGTGAATGGCCTCGGACGTTGCGTCCACTCTTGCGACCACGGCCATGACCACGACCGCGACCTCCCTGGAGCCAGTAGGCTGCCGAAGAGCTCCAGACGGTGGGAAACCAGAGTGCGGTGAAGAGGATCCCCCAGAGGCAGAGGGGGGAGCCCGAGGAGCGCTGTAGAGCGTCGTGGCGGGAGCGGCGATCGCAGTGGGCGGAGAGGCGAAGCTCCTCAAGAAGCAGATCGTTCTTGGTCTCCGCAAAGGTGGGAAAAGGCTTCATGCGGGTGAGGATGGGCGTCACACGATCGAAGCGAGGGCTCAAGCTGCGGAGGAGGTTGAGCACGAGGCACTCGTCGGTGATGGGGGCCCCGAGGGTGCGAAGAGTGTCTGCCATCGTCTTCATCTGACGGCAGTACTCGTCCACAGAGAGATCGCCCTGAGCAAGCTGACGAAAGGCGGTCTCGAGGTACAGAATCCAAGTATGGCGGTGGCCGAGGAACTGAGCCTCAAGGGCACCCCAGATCCGGTGAGCAGTGTCGTCCGATACACGAACGATGTCCTGAAGTTCGGCCGTGAAGGGACGCGCATGGCCGGAGACAGCGGGTGTGGCGGGGAAGTGGGTCGCAGGGGGCGCGGCGACGGCCGGGGGCTCACTGGCCGCAGAGGGAAGGTCCGCCAGGGACGTGGCGGTGCCCAGTGGGGCTCCTACCGCGGAGGAGATGGTCGCCGGAGGAGGGAGGGGGCCCGGCAGCGCGCCAATCGCGGGGGAGAAGCTCGCCGGAGGGGCTGCGAGGCCCGGCGGCGCTCCGGACGCAGAGGAAGTGGTGGCCGAAGGGGCGGCGAGTCCCGGCGGCGCGCCGGCCGCGGGGGAGAGGGCCGCCACAGGTGCGGCAAAGCCCGGCGGCGCGCCGGCTGGGGGGAAAACGCCCGCCAGGGGCGCGGCGAGTGCCGCCCTGTAGGAGAGAGGAAGGGGAAGGGGAGGGAAAGGGTCGCCGGAGAAGGGAGGGGGCGGCGGTCGGTCGTCCATGGAGAGGCGGCGGCGGCTGGAGGGGAGGGGTGGGGGCGGCGGCGGCTGGAGGGAGGAAGAAACCTAGAGCTCTGGTACCATGTTGGATTGGATAGAATGTTATTGTACAAACCCTAACCCTAACAACTACAGTGATAAGGACCCCTAGTGGGCTGTGAGCGAGGCCCATGTACACAGATAGTTAAAAGGATTCATGGGGATGCGTTGTCTACGAGACGAAATTGGAATAAGGATTAACGTGCGGATACCTGTGTCAAGCGTTTGAACGTACTAAACACATGTCGGGAAATATGGTAACCGATAAGCCTAGTACTTGATTGAACCTGTCTGTAGACTTTACTCCTCACTGGACCTGAGACGGAGTCTCCCATGCCGGATTATGGTGGGTACAAGTGTGGATATTGCACGGCGGCGGCCGGGGTCAATAGAGCATGGTACGCCAAGACCGTGAGCCCTGATCTGTTGACGGGGAATCGATGGGGACGGCTGATATGTGTGGGGACGGAGTGCCCCTACATGTCGTGTGTTTAGGTTTACCTTACAAGGTTAAAACTCGATTCGAATCGTCTGCTTCTCGCAGCTAATGAGACTGCTTGATCCATTGTACTACATTGAGTAATAAGTGGAAATGAGGATACTGGCAAAAGATGTTGATTGACATAATGTTTAATACCATGTATGGATAGTTAGGTGCTCATCTAGTCTAAAATTATTATTCTAGAACCGGAAAAGTTAAAACTTGTTTTAGACTCAACTAGTGTTTTTGGCAAACCAAACCCCTCAGCCAAACAGCTTCATGGTCTAGAGGTAGAGGAATAGACTCCTCACACCGGGTAAGTCTAGCTGAGTTTTAGTATATTCAACCTTCCTTGTGGCATAATTTTTACAGTTACTTCCTTGGATGATTAGTTGATGGTGTGACTTGGCCTCCATCCCTGCCACCGGGATAGACGGTTGAGTGGGTTGCTGCTTCCGCAGGAGAGGACCAAGAGGAATAGCATGGCCAGGCTTCGCCATGTTACTCGGTTTTCTCCATTAGTTATTTCCGCTGCATTAAAAACTATGGTTACTATTTCTGAAACTCCGATAATGTAATCACTACTGTTACTTTCTTAATTTATGGTATTATGCTTTATTGTATTTCTCTGTGCCTCACCTTCGAGTGAACTAGTGGTATTCGATCCTTGATAAGTGGCTTTATCGGACTAGATCCGAGGGACTGACGGGTTATTCCGATTTAAGTGTGTTGTTGCCTCCAAGGCGTGACTCGGGCACTTAAACTGGAATAATCTGGGTGGTTCCGCCACAATCAAGGCGTGCTACATCAGCACCAAGGACCAGCTTGCGGACCTACTCACGGAGCCCCTTGGGAGGGTCAAGTTCTTTGAGCTTTGCTCTAGGTCCTGAATGGCTCAACTTCCCAAAAGAGAACGCAAAGATTTAGGGAGAGAATGATAGAATAAGTTTTGTGGCCTTTGTGGGAGACACACCATCTTCTTACTATAGTTAGTGGACAGTATCTCTGTAGTTTAGCTGCAGTTTGACTGCTTTAAAGGACAGATCTTCTTGCTGCAGTTAGAGCACAGCATCTCTACATGTTTAGCATCTCTAGGAGCATCTTAGTATATGTTCGGCAGTCCCTTGGGCTATAAATATGTAACCACAACCCTTAGATGGGTATGTCATTGTGTAGTGTGAGAAATAAACAAGAAAAAAATTCTTAACTCGTAGTGTCATCGTCTCGATGAGAGTAAGAGTCACGTTATTTATAGTTTGTAGTTGCAATATGTGTTTATTTGGCAATCAAACAAGACATCATCAGCTCCAAGGGTATTTAGGTCCTTTTACATTTAGAACAGACAACCTTCTTGCAGAAAATTAGGATTGCAAAACACTTAGATTCTTCAGCTAGCAGGTTCTCTAGATAGACCGCTTCTCATAAAAGCTCTACAGAAATAAGTTGTCCCAAAAGGTCCTATGAAATCCCACATCAGCTTTCTACACACTAATAGAATCACCAGACAATGAAAATCTAGTAACCAAACAGAGTTTGCTTCACATGTTCCTCCAATGAATGCTCATAATTGATAATTCTCCATTAGTATTAAAAGGGAGTATAACAAAACTGAAATGTAATGATTCTCCATGAGATATCCCGCACAATATAACACGGTTTCATCAGAGAATAAGCACCAGCATAACAACAATCTAAGAACACAAAACAGGAAGAATCAAAGATATTGTTTTTTTGTCGATTTATATTCTGTCAAACAAAAGGTAGGGCATACTGAACATAATGGCAGGCTACATCTCAGTGGTGGAAACTAGAGCCAAGCGAAGTGAGAGCTGCTCCATGCCAGTCCTCAAGCCCCCCACAAGTACACTCGATTAGATTAATTTGGACACTTTGATAATTAGACAACCAAATAAAAAATAAAGGTAAACAACCACAACAGATGGTTCAGCCTCTTCAGCAACGAACATGTAGTTTGTTTGGTTTGAGGAGCCACTATATCCAAGATGAGGCGATGCATCAAGGGTTCATTCTTCGTAATAGTACTAATTATTATCTTGTGAGGCATGAGGTGATGATGTCATGTATGAATCTATTTTATTCCACAAACCAAACAAAAAAGTGAGGAATGAGTCGATGTTGGACTAACTCATTACTCAAACCAAACACCATATTTATTAGTAATTTAGTACACAAACTGGAGCATGAAAACCACAGAAGAAAAGTCTACACCATGCAGGCAGAAGTAAAAAGTGGGAGAAGTCTACACTATGCAAGCAGAAGTAAAAAGTGGAAGGTAGATTACTTACAATCACTCAAATACAAAATATTACATGAAATTAACTACTAAGTTGAAGCAAACAAAATAACAGGAACGTGTGTGCCAAGAATTACAAGCAAGGAAAGCAAAGAACAATTCCACTGACCTGAAGACATCATTGCCGTCTAGCATGAACACCTCGGTAATTCTTCCATCATCTGCAGATAAAGCTGCAATGGGACCAAGACGCCTCCTCTCCCCTTCCTCCCACATGTCTCCAATCACCCTCCACTTACCACTCCATAGTCCCAACGCCACCGCGTCCCGACAGTACACGTCATTTGGCACCACTCCTCCCAACGTGGTGTATCCATCATAGCCGCCCATCACCCAGAACTCATCCTCACCACCATCCCCTGCTCCGCGTGCCAGGAACCCAACACACCCAGCCCGATCACGAGGCATCGAGGCACCAAGGTGCCACGAGTGCGTGGTGGCATCATACCACTCGGTGCTGCCGGTGCGGCTGCCGTTGGAGGGGAACATGGGGTGTCGGGACCCGCCACCGGCGACGAGGAGCCCGCCAGCACTGGGCGCGTGGGCACACGCGAAGCTTCCCCGCGGGAGCTGCATGTCGGGAAGGCGTTCCCAGCAATGTCGAGAGTTGGCAAGGTCAAGCCGGTAGACCGCCGCCGAGGCGGAGGGTTGCCCCAAAGGGTAGCTGCGGGCGTCGAAGCAAGACCCGCCGAGGACGTAGAGGTGGCGGCCAACGGCGAGGGCGGTAAAGTTGGCGAGGCCGTAAAGCTGCGGCGAACAGGGGAGCGGCGGGAGGGGCCACCAGGTGGTAGGTGCGGCGGGGTCGAGCAGGATCGGGGAGGCGAGGGATGGGTCGGTGGGGAAGAGGCAGAGAAGGTGGCGGCGCGGGAGACGGAGGCTACGGCGGAGCGGGAGGAGCGTAGCCGCAGAGAGGAGCAAGCACCAAGCGCGCGAGGTGGCGCGGAGGCGGGACTGGTCGGGGAAGGTGAGCAGGCAGAGAATGACAGCTGCAACGTCGTCCGGGAGCCCCGGGATTAGCGACGCCGCCGCTAAGGCCGAGCTCGTACGCAAGGCTAGGGTTCCGGCGATGCGGCCGGAGTCAGAGGAGGACGAGGCCATTTCGGTCCCCTCGTCGCAGGATTCCAGAAGAGGTCAGAAAGTATAGTCCGCCTATTTCCTTTTCCTATATATATATATATTATTCTTTAAAGCCGGTTAGAAACGGAGATGCTAGGGCTATCCACGTCGACAGAAAAACTTCAAGCCGCTCGATCATGAATCTACGACGCGGCTCTATCACATTTTTATACCCGGCAGCTCGTGCAGCCACGCAATGCTTCTAGAGAAATCGGCCACCTCCTCTCTCTCCCTCTCCCTCGTATGGCTCGGTCGTCGCCTCGTTTCACCCCGCCCATCATGACCACCGCTCACGGCGCCCTCCCGCAACCCCGCATCTTCCCTCCCTTCCTCCTCCTACCGCAGCTCCAATCCATCTATTCTCTCCTCCTCCGCCTCTGATGACGACACCGAGCACCGCCGCCGCAGCAGCAAGTGCCACCACCACCTCCATCAGCACCCCTCGCGAGCGCACCTTCATCGACGAGTGTCGCCGCCGCGTGCTCCAGCACCTCGGCGTCGCCTCCGACCCACCGCCTCCCCCAACTTGCCGCTCGTCGTCACCTGCCGTGTCTTCCCCTTCCTTGCCACTGGCACCCCCGGAGGAGCCCGGATCCAGCGACGGGCTTGGGAGGCCCTCCCTGGCGCGAAATCCCAGCTCTAGAAACTGGACTACTACGGCACATAGCTCGATTTTCAGAGAGGTGCAGGAGGAGGATGTGGTGCACGAGGTCTGGGAGGGGCTGCCTTCATCGCCGAGGTCGACAAGCTCGCCCCAAGGTTAGCACTTGGCACAATACCAATACATCCATCCATGCATGATAATATTACATCTTTTTCCGAACTATGTGGAGGGCAGGATATATGCAACAATCTGATATTCCATAGTACCTGAACCATGTGGCAACAAGGATAGATTTTCTTATGTTCTCCATGTTATCTACTCAGGTAGAACCAGTCTGGCATACCATCTAACTCATAATATGCACCTGAGCTGTGTAGTCGATGTTACAAGAAGAACGTGAAAGGTGTATTCTATATTTGGAAGCTAACAGCCTAAGACGAGGAAGCCACTGATTGCAACTACTGAAAAGCAAGTGCTACGACGTTATACACCTGCAGTTGTTGAGAAGGTGATCATTTGCGTTTATAATATCTACTTCTTTTATGCAACCTATTGAAGCATGTGATTTTTTTATATTTATTGTTGGGCATGATCCGAAACTTCGTTTTTCTATCAATATCGGGTTCCAGGTAACAAACAGATCTCTGAACTTCTTATTTTCCTTCACGGCTTTGCTTATTTTCTTCATATGTAACTGGGAGAGCTTACTATCTTGCACTTGACCTCCTTCCGCATTCCTACCTAACAAGCAGGGCCATTGTTTTAGTGGAGAAGTACTGAGCTCCTGCTGCTTGAGAACAGGAATGTCCTTGGTTTCTTGAAGAACAATAGCCTGCGAAGCTTCTGGTACACAAGCATCATATTTTGTTTCCTTATGTAACACCTTCGCTAATCGGCGATCAATTTTTTGTGACACCATGCAAGCTAGATGGTGAACTCTATGTGATATCATCTTAACAGGTAGATGATCAACTCTTCCTGTCTCGCTAGGTGAAGGGTCCAGACTTCCCGAAGGAAAGCAACATATACTGCAAATGTTCCTGTTATTAATGCAGTTGATGAGCCAATGCGACATCTAGGTCGGGTAAACGCTCAGTTTCTTACTCTCTCATGTCTTACTTTAAGAAGTTGTGTTGTCAATTATATTTGCTATCCCAAAATATTGTCTGTGACTAACTGATGTTTAGAAATAATGTTTAAAAATGATGAAGATGCAAATATGCACGTCATTGTTTAGCTACCTTCCTACTAGGCATATAAGATTGCTATTGAGCTAATAATAGATCACCTCATTCACCTGCAAAAAAATGACTACATGATCATATATGTTTCAAGTAAAATTTATGGACATTTAGGTTAGCTATCCAAAAATATATATATATTGACCCCCTACAACGATTCCATGTGCCTTGGTGATTACATATTTAATAGACCAATGCAACTCAATGGAACGGAGAGGACGCTAATTGGGACATGTTCCAAAATTAAGAGATGTGTAATCATAACAGTTAATTTAATGACTATTACAGTTGTTTGTTCTGGACACAAACAATAGCATTTATTTACTGCAATATAAGCCAAACCCAACATCTTTTTGTTTGCAATCTACACTCATGTTTTCCCCCTATGAACAGTTATTTACGTGAAAGGTTCTTATTGATGGCATATCCGACATGTTATACGGATCTCCAAAGTTGCTACTTGGTACACCTCGCCTTTCCTTTTTCCTCCACCCCTCCTTCAAATAATTTGCCCGACTTTGTTTAATTCAGATTATTGATTTTACCGATCATATGTGTACATGTTCCTGATCCTAGATACGATTAAAAATTCTGTGCCATAGCATTTTTGCTCTGTGTTCCACGTTTTCGTATGACTTATAATGGGATTATAATATTCAGCTCATGAGCTGACAAAAAAGGTCATGCATTTTTTTTACATAACAACTAATTATCAATAACTTAAAAATATCTGATCTGTACTCGAAGGACATCTTGGGGACCAAAGCGACACATTAAAGAGTTATAGGTCCATACAAAAACATGTCAGGTTCTACGGTTCCCTCTTTCCTTTTTTTAAACTTAATTCAGAACCTTCTTTTGGTGAGGATAATCTCAAGGTTTGGGACATGTAAGTGCCTGCTGTCAACTGCCGTGTCCATTTCTTCAGACAAGGAAGGAAATGTTTCCCCCCCCCCCACACATTGTTAATGCAGCCTATGATTCAATTATTTATTCTTTTTAATTTCTTCATCTTTTTATAGTCCTTTACAAATGCTTCTGTACATCTTTGCTCCCTACATAAAATTTCCACCATACCACATTAATACAATAAAAAAGACACATAATCTGACAGAGTAAATGAAATCATTACAAAAGGGGAAAATATGTGCTCAAGTGGTAACAGCAGCTTACGATTTATTCTTTTTACACTTTTGCATGCAGAATGATTTCGTTTTGTTTTTAAATCGCACAAAATTCTTATTTTTCCTGACTCAACAACTTATTGCACTATTGTATACTGCATGACTAACACTGGAATTGTAATGTCTCACATCTTAGTTCATATAACTCATATTACAACTAACATAATGTGATTTCAGTAAACTCTTAAATGCATTTATTTACAACTCACTCATTCCATTTTAACAGCTGCAGCAAACTTCCACTGATAAAAACAAAAAGGTCGAACCTCCGCTTCAATCTCCTCCAAAGAGGTAAGCTTCAATATAGTTTCCTCATATCCATAAAATGTTAACTATTCTTACATGTACTTTTACACAAACCACATATTTGTACTTCATTACGTAACGGACAATAAGATTATTACAGTTCTACCTTTCATTTAACATGCTCAAATAAAGACCACTTAAAAACAGAGATTCCACGGATCAAAAAGAACCACCAGGAATCATATATGGAGCCATACGAAACTGATTAGTTTTAGCACTCTTCTACATTTTGTCATCTTTTGTTATCGATCATACTTATCCTTTTGTAACTAAATATACTGCCCGCACATATAAATAACCATTCAACCGTAGTACTGGATACTAAGATCAGTTGATGTTGTCTAGCTTATAATTATTTTGGATAATGGCCCACTTAGATGTATTACAATATCTCCTTTCTACATACATTTAAAAAAATCATACAAACTATCGCGCTGCCACAGATTTCTCATTTTGTTTAAAACTATTTTTCAACCGCGCAACAATAAGAAGTAAGCACCACTTTCTTCATACTCAAACTTCCAAGAGTAATTGGTTTGTTGTGAAATACCTTTTTGTGAGTTTCCTTTTGATTAGTTTGTAAAACAATTTTTACACATAAGGAATCAAGTAAGCGGAGAACAAATTCAACGCACGCATCTTTCAGTTTTCATCTATTTTCCTTTGTGATCTCGACTTCTATGCATTCCCTTATCTATCAAGTATTTATAGTCTGTTTATTAGGACTGCATCATAATTGGTTTGCGCTATTTACAGAATCATATATTCACACTTCTCTGTCCTAAATTTAATAATATATCGAGCCATCAAGTATTTACAGTCTGAGGACTGAATCATAATTGGTTTGCGCTACTTTAAATTTACAGTATTTATAACTAGCATTATAAATAGTGAAAAATATAGCTGCACTATATACACTCTAACACTTGGCAGATAATTGCATAAGCTACCATGTTTATCAGTCGGAAAGATAGCAACCAGTAAGGAACTTCCACGATGTTGACATACTTCATTTTCAAAGTGTCTATATCCTTCTCGCTGCTCAATGCTAATTATATTTTCTAATTCATCCTTATGTTTATGCCTGACAGTCTTGCTTTGACTATGATCATGACTAAGTACAAGGGTGAAAACTATATTCGGTTTTTCAGCACTAGAACAGATTCATCCTTTCGTTTATGCTTCATATTCTTGCTTTGACCATGACCATGACTAAGTACAAGGGTGAAACTATACTTGATTATTCTGCATTACAACAGTAAAAAATAATTTACTATATATTAAAGCCGAGTCGAAAACTGTTACCTGGTGCGTCCACGTCATTCTCTTTTGTGCTGACCGTTCGATTGAGTAACGACGGGTAAAAACACCTGCAACTGACAAGGACTGATGCGTCGCTGCTCCATTCTTCATGACTATTCTGGAAAGTCCAAGCGTCGGCGAAAAAAAATGTTCAATATTTATGCGAGGCAATGAATCCCTCCCCGCTTCTTCGCTTATGGTTCGCCGTCTCGCGCACCCACTTCCTATGCCGCCGCCAATCACTTGCTCAGTTTCGTGCCCATCCTCGAAGTCGCCTCCGCCTGCGATGTATCCCCAAGGCCCGGATGGGGAACGAGATGTCTCGCATTGCCTTGTGCCTGCCACTCTCGCCGGCAACGACACGCGCGAGGCGAATGAGGTCACCGCCACGGAGGTTCATGTGGAGGAAGACACCGCGCGGAGGGACGCTGCCCTCGTCATGCAGACTACACCCAATATGGACGAGTCTCGCACCGAGGGAGATCCGGACCCAACTGGAAGTGGAAGCGGCATCTTGGGGCCAAGCGCCGCCGAAAGATAGATACGGAGAAGAAGGGGATCGCGGCGGCAACGAGTCAGCAGGTCCAGCACCCATGCTTATCCTTCCTTTGTGTTTCTATTTGATCTGTTTTTTTTTCTGCCCGCGCCATATTGCCGGTTTGCGGCCCCGGGGCTACCCGCCGTCGAAAGGCAGCAGCGGAGAAGAATGTGGTCGTGGCTGTAATGGGTCAGCAGGTACATCATCCACACTTATCATTTCCTTTGTTTTTTGTTTGATCAATTTTTAAAATTTCTTTATCAGTTGGATTGGTATCCACTTGCATCCGCTCACAGTTTGATTCGTGTTCGTTGGATGGCGACGTCTCAGGTTTTGTACAGTTCACTAAATTTATTTTGCTCGATTGCAAGGGAACTGTGTCCTCTATAAGCTCACGCTCGTGCCGCACCCGGAGCACCCCTTCTTCCTGCAAGTCTGGTTCAATTAAATTTTTTTGTTCTGTCATGTTGCAAAGTACTTGGCGAGCTATGATATGCCATTACCTTAGTGAAAAAACTGCTTCTAATATATCAGTATTTTTTAGTTGTGCAGATCATGTCATCATATAGATGTTGCAAACATTATAAAATAGAGGATCCATTTGAACTCTTGAGATTGTGGAGTGCATGCCTAGCCTAAATATGAAACTTAGCGTTGGCATTAGTAATTTCAAGTGTTATCTGAATGAATTGTTTCATACTTGAATTGTTTTCCCTGTGTTATTTCAAATATGAAGTAATCGGTTTCTATTTCTGGTTTTGTTACTGAAAGTGGCATGCCATGATTCTTGCCAAGAGAACAATAGTGTCCTTGGCTGTTGTGTGAGTTTTCAGAAAGTTCAGATTTTTTGCATGCCTAACCTAAATGTGAGACTTAGCATTGTCATTAGTAATTTGAAGCGTTATCTGAAGGAATTGCTTTATATTTGAATAACTTTCCTTATGTTATTCAAAAAAAGTTATCAATTTCTAGCTATGGTTTTGCTACTAAGAGTGACGTCATGAAGAGTGTTCAAAGATTTTTTTTGACGTTCCAAAGCATGGTAACCACCAAGGATTCATCCTTTACAAAGATTCTTCATCGCAGGATTTCAATGCATTACTATTTTCCTGTCATTCAGTGCTATTGGCTCTCTCTACTAACAATGATTCCTTATGTTCACAGTGTTGTTCAGTGTTCTTCAGTACCTACAAAAATGTGAAAACCTCCAATAGTCCAATCACATATATTAAATGAAATATGCTACATATATTAGTATGATCATTAAATGTGTACTCTCTTATCTATAATATTTATTGCCAAAATCATAATTCTAAATATACTTCAGAAACATTAGGCTTGCGCGCGGGGCGCGCTTCAGACACTAGTACAATACAAGATGACTCTCTTTAAAATTTTGGTACGGGACCGGTGTTCACAATTTCACTAGTTGAACGTAGGTGCGTTGATACGGAAGGAACATACTATGATAAGAATACTGATTGCAATTTTATGTTCGCATCTTTTAAAAGTTAAGAATTTTTACATGCCTTAAAAACCTTACACATCGAAAAAAATCCATCATGTAAAGTAAAATACAATGTTCATCTGTCACTATTGTAATCTGCTACTCGCACTATCCAATTATAAACTACTCATATAAAATATACTGTAAAATCAAATATTTTAAAGGTCGTACAACGCACGAACAACCAATTTGATGAATATAGTTAGAGTTGTTCTAAATAGATCGTCAATAGTACTCATTATTCTTTGAGTCTGAAAGGGTTCAACGATGAGAGAGATGTTAAAACATGCCCCAAAAAACAGGGGAGAACAGTCTGGAAGTGTTAGAATGAGAGAAATGTTGAGATACTTGATAGTTAAAAATTCAGATTTGGCATCCTAAATAGTTCAAATATCAGCATATCACTGAGTGCAACAAATCCTTACACAAGTTTCTAGCTCAAAAGGCATAAGTCTGAGAAATTAGTAGATACAGTTTGCTAACCCAAAATGACATATAATAGTCACAACTGAATCGACACACTACGCCCCAAATTTGATGGGAGTTCCAGTTGAGGAGGGTTAACTTCCTCTTGATAAACCAAGACGCTGGTCATCTCCATTGTTGCCCTCAGGGCTTGGTCTCAAAAAAACGCATCTAAAAAACATATGAAAAGTGGTCTGAAAGCGTTACAGAGTGAGAAATGTTAAAACGTGTCCCAAAGAAGTGGAGAGGGTGAGAAATATTGCAGATTATCAAATAGACAAACTAACTCAAGATACTTAGTTAAAAGTATTCAGATTGGGCAGGCTAAATAGTTCAAGTATCACCATATCATAAACCAGGAATAGCTCCGACTGGATCTGGATTGAAATACTAATTATATAATGATAAACAATATCTAATTCTCATTTCCTAATTAAATAATGATAAAAAAGAAACAATTAATAGCTTAAAAAAGGGAAGCGAGATCCTAGAAATACGTAAAGAATTAAAAGAAAGCTAAATAGTTAAATACACAATAGTTCATGTAAAACTATTATTCATCATGCAATGACAAGCTGATGGAGATAGCCAGCTTAGTGAGTAATGGTCGGCTGCCTATCTTTGCAAACTTTTGAGAACTTAAGTGCACAAACAGGCAACAATGTAGGAAGGGATCACTACTGCAGCATTGTCGTTTGTACTATTAACAAAAGGTAATCAATCATTGCAACAAATATACATGGTCCTACAAACCTCGGGTTCAAATCCAGCTGCAAGGCAAATGAAGAAAATCCTTAAATCAAGGTATAGCATCAATCGGACATGCAAAGTAGCACAAAAGAACAAGCAGATAAGAGCACATGAGTACAAATTAGAATAAAAGCTTTAAACAATTCAAAGAGCAGATTAGTTATCCCATTAGTTGCAACAGTAGCAAAACCAACCTTTTAAACCACCATGGGAATTGGGGGGAGGGAAGGGGCAGGAGTATTCAGACCATGGGAACTATATAACTTTGGTTCAACTTGATCCGAAACCCGGTACGTCCTAGCATTTCGTCGGAATTTCATCAATTCCAGCGAGATCCAACCCTACCCAGATCTGATCCATAAAAAGACAAACAAAACCTTGATCTAGACCATTTTCTATCATTTTCTACATGAAAAGAGATTAGTCTCCACATTTGGAACGAACACACAAGTACAACGATTAATGCAACATAAGATAGATTGGTAGTGATCAAGCCAACAGTCAAGCAAGTTTAGCGACTTGGCATGCGACACAGAATACAAAGCTAATTAAAACAAGCTTATGCTACCAAGAGGCTGCAATAGAATCTCACAAAGCACCCATATCTGAGTCATCAACTGAACCACTTCCAACATTTGCTGTATCTTCAGTAGTTTGAGCACTATCTTCATTATAGTTATCAAAATTTGCATCATGTATGGCACTATCTGTAATGAAGCTGCAGAGAGCCATTGTAACAATTATAATTTTTGCTTGTTTGTCTATTGGATATCTAGGCAAGTTTAAAATAATATGCCACTTCATCTTCAGAACTCCAAAAGAATGTGCTACTCAACTAAAGAAATATGTACTGTTGGCATGGTCAAATGCATCAGGAACAAATAAAATCTGGACTACCGCCATGGTTAATGGGATGCTATTGAACGACTAAAAATTTGTACTGGTGCCATGGCCTACTAAAAATGAAATAAATCACGAAGGGACATAAATCCAACTACAAATCAACATTCTCAAAGGCATGAATGAATTCATCACCACTGAACATAAATGAGGGGGATTAGAAGAAGGCATAAGGACAGAAAAGGTGCCCGTGTAGAGAGAAGGGACGAACCTTTTGATGATGGATGCGCAGGGCTTGTACAACATCTGATTGGGATCAGAGAGGATGTGAGAGTGGCAGAAGCGGGTTGTGGCCATGGCCCGCACCTTGCACCCTGTGAACATGCACTTCTTCCTCCTCGGCACCGGTGCCGGCTTCGGCGGCTCCTCAACCGCCGCTGGGACGGGACCCCAGGAGGCACTGGCGGCTGCTCTGCATCCAGTGGGCTCCGGGCGAGATCACAGACGTACTTGCCAGTGCCGCGCGTGCACCTCCTCGACCATGGCCCAGTAGAGCCGACGGTACACACCAGCTAGCCAGACCGCGCGGCGCCGGCACCGACAAAGGACCTCCTCCTGCGTGAGCGCCTCCGCTGTAGCCTCCATCTCCGGCGACGGCGGGTTAGCGACGGCAATGCTAGGGTTTTGGGCATGAGCCTCCAGCGGCACCGCCGCGGGCGCCGCCAGTGCAACGGTGTTCCGAGATGAGGCCACGACGTCCATGGCGAGCGGAGATTTGTAGGGCTGTTGTGTAATTTGGGGTGGTTCTTCGGAGTTTGGACGTTGGAGATTGGACTGGCGAGGACAGAGGCTTTGAGGGGGTGGATTCTTTGTGGCTTGGAGCGGTCAATGCAGTGGCGAGGCAGGGGGCACGTGATTAGGGGAAGGGGGAGGCGGATCGGTGGGACGGTGGGAGAGAGCAGAACGTGCACCATGGACGCCTACACTCTATTCTTAAGAAGTAGTAGAGATTTGGAGTCATCCAAACTTCGTTTTGTTGATAAAATTGAACTTTTGTATTTTTGTATTTTCAATCAAAAACCATGTAAAATCCAAGAAAAATTCTTTTTTTTTTGGTGAAGAGCGAAAACGGGAAAAAACATCGGGAAACCGTGTATGGGACACAACTTAGGACCTGTTTAGCAACACAGTATTTTCTTAGTCCCAAAATAATACCATGATTTTTTAGTATACCATAGTATTTTATATAAACAACGTTTGGGAGCGCATCTAAAAACACTGTATTTTAAACTATGGTTCGATCAATACCACAATATTTTTGGAGGCAAAAAAAAACTTTGGTCTAAACCAAAGTTTTGTCTTGCGTGCAGTTGCAATCTTCCCTTCTACTACACTACAACTGAAATGCTTTGTCTCCAAATATGTACTGGATTGGACTGATGTAAAATATATCATAGTTATGTCATGGCATACAATAAATTATGTTATTATAAACTATGGTTTTAAAAAACTGAGTTGCCAAACAGGCCCTTAGGCTGCCTTCAAAGGACTCCCCTACAGCGCCCCTCCCCTAATGTGGTGGCTACATGATCATGCGAAACACAACATCGGTGTCTCCGACGTAGCCTTCCATCTCGTTGACGGTCTCTCTCTCCCATCTGAAGGGGACACTACTCGTGTTCGCTCACGCACGACAACGATCTGCTCCCATTCACGACTTTCTCCAGAAGGTTCTCCCATAGGCGACGCGAAAATCAACGACGGGGCAGCCTCGATCCTGTCGGCGAAACTTCGACGTGAGTCATCGAGGGCTGCACGGCGACGTCCCCGTCGTGTTGAAGATCTAGATCCGGTGTCCTCCTATTCGTCGCCCAACAATCTCCTCGCGCCTAGGTGAGGCCACGCTCGGCGACGTCTCCCCAATCCTCCTTCTCTAAGGAGGCCTCAAGCCACTGTTGATGACGTGTGTCGGGAAGCAACCAACGGTTGAGCCCTCGCCCATTCCTCGTCTGATCTACCTCTACCCTAGGTATGGATCCTGGTTGTATTCATGTAGATCTGCACTTTAATGTTGATTATCTTACATCGTCGGCGATGGATTCGCAAAATGGGTCAAAAAATAATAGAATGCTCAAGGTATGGTTTTGTAAAGCCCAAAATTTGTATAAGAAAAAATATATAAAATAAATATAAAGAAATAAAATAGTAAATTTCGATATCCCAAATTATATTTGAGCTTTGAATGTTGAGGACCGAATTTTGAAACCAAGAATTAATTTTGAAAAGAAGTAATAGAAAGGTTTTCTATTCGACCAAATGATTATTCGCTTCATTAAATGATACACTATAAGCATTTACCTAAATGAGTATTAAATTTAGATGACTCAAATCTAAACTATATTTTATTTTTAAATTTAACACATAAAATTTAAACTCAGGAAAATAAATAATAGAAGATACTCCATTGATTTGTTCTCCTCATAAATTACATACTCTTAAAACCATCAAGAAATCCTTAAATGAAAGCATACAATACTTTCTTTCAAAATAAATAGATAATGAATATTTATTTTGAAATAACTTTTAATTCTTATCCCACATTCAAAATGCCATTTTTTCTAAAAAGAAAGGAACAATATGAGTGTGTTTTATATTTCAAACATCTACCAAACAAATAAATAAATTAAAATAAATATATATCTATTGCATCATAATTTATTTTGAGAATGTATTAAAAATTTGAATTCTTAAACTTTATCTTGCATTTGAATTTGAAATTTGTAAATTAAAAATGGAATACAAAGGAAAACCATATGCATTATAAGGGAGACTATAACAAGTAAAATATATCCTCTTCATACCTATATCTTTAATTAAAATCTTGAGTCTTAGTACAAAATTCACAACAAAATTTGGAGTTCAAAATATGAATTTGTCGGGGACCATAATTAGGGGTACCCTCAAGACGTCTAATTCTCAGCTGGTAACCCCCATCAGCATAAAGCTGCAGAGGCCTGATGGGTGCGATTAAGTCAGGGATCAGTCCATACGAGTGACTCGATCACGCTTCGCCCGAGCCTAGCCTCGGACAAGGGCAGCCGACCTCGAGGGACTTCCGTCTCGCCCGAGGCCCCCCCTTTTTAACGGCGGGCACATCTCCGGCTCGCCCGAGGCCTTGGCTTCGCTAAGAAGCAACCCTGACTAAATCGCCGCACCGACTGACCGAGTTGCAGGAGCATTTAACGCAAAGGTGGCCTGACACCTTTATCCTGACACGCGCCCCCCGGCAGAGCCGAGGTGACCGCCGTCACTTCATTGCTCCACTGACCGGTCTGACAGAAGGACAGCGCCGCCTGCGCCACTCCGACTGCAGTGCCACTCGACAGAGTGAGTCTGACAGGCAGTCAGGTCTTGCCAAAGGCGCCATAGGAAGCTCCGCTCCGCCCGACCCCAGGGCTCGGACTCGGGCTAAGACCCGGAAGACGGTGAACTCCGCTCCGCCCGACCCTAGGGCTCGGACTCGGGCTAAGACCCGGAAGACGGCGAACTCCGCTCCGCCCGACCCCAGGGCTCGGACTCGGGCTAAGACCCTCAAGACGACGAACTCCGCTTCGCCCGACCCCAGGGCTCGGACTCCGCCCTGGCCTCTGCCGAACGACCTCCGCCTCGCCCGACCCCGGGGGCTCGGGCTCGGCCTCGGCAACGGAAGACAGATTCGACCCCAGCTTCGGAGGAGCCCCCACGTCGCCCGGCCTCGGGCGCGGGCCCGCCACGTCAACAGGGAGCGCCATCATCACCCTACCCCGAGCCGACTCGGGCCGCGGAGAACAAGACCGGTGTCCCATCTGGCCAGCTCCGCCAGATAGGCAATGATGGCGCCCCGCGTGCCCTGTGACGACGGCGGCTCTCAGCTCCCTTACGGAAGCAGGGGGACGTCAGCAAAGACTCGACCGCCCCGACAGCTGTCCCTCCGCCAAGCTCCGTTGCTCCTCCGACAGCCACGACATCACACCAGCAGGGTGCCAAGATCTCTCCGGCTGCCACATTGGCATGTACTTAGGGCGCTAGCTCTCCCTCCGCTAGACACGTAGCACTCTGCTACACCCCGGATCCTCTCCTTACGCCTATAAAAGGAAGGACCAGGGCCTTCTTAGAGAAGGTTGGCCGCGCGGGACCGAGGACGGGACAGGCGCTCTCTTGGGGCCGCTCGCTTCCCTCACCCGCGTGGACGCTTGTAACCCCCCTACTGCAAGCGCACCCGACCTGGGCGCGGGACGAACACGAAGGCCGGGGATCTCCACCTCTCTCACGCCCGTCTCCGGCCACCTCGCCTTTCCCCCCTTCGCGCTCGCCCACGCGCTCGACCCATCTGGGCTGGGGCACGTGGCACACTCACTCGTCGGCTTAGGGACCCCCCGGTCTCGAAACGCCGACAGTTGGCGCGCCAGGTAGGGGCCTGCTGCGTGCTGACGAACAGCTTCCCGTCAAGCTCCAGATGGGCAGTCTCCAGCAACCTCTCCGGCCCGGAACGGTGCTCCGTTTCGGGAGTCTTGAGTTCATGTCCTTCGACGGCAGCTACGACATGATACTCCTTCCACCGCCGCGCGACAACGACAATGGCGGCCGACATCCCGCCCGCCGGCGGCGGAACCGACGACATCTTCCCCGCGCGGTGGAAGAACAACATTCGAGCTCGCCCCGTCCTCTCCCCCATCAACGGAGGAGGAGGCGGGGCAACCAAGGCCCAGCGGGAGGCCGCGCTTCGTCGGCCGTCGAGCGAGTCGACATCCCCAGCGCCCCGACGGAAGGCACGCCGGGCGTCGACCTCGCGTTTGAGACGAAGGCGAGCGCCATCCCCCCGCGACACGCTGATCCCGAGCAAGAAGACGACGCCAGTGCGCTCGCGGAAAGCTTGCAGGACGTCGCCCTCGTACCTGAGACGACGGTGCAACCAGTCCCCGATGTGACTACGTCGCTCCTCGTCGACCAAAAGGTACTGACTAACTCCCATCTTACGTCATTTCGACTCGGCCTCAACCCGCCTAGCAACCTTGCTTTGGCGGGCGCTCTCATTGAGGCGAGTGCAACCCCACTGGGGTTTCGTATGTGGTCGCCTTGGGACCGATTGACGGACGTCTCAACCTACGGGCCCTCTGGGTCCGAGGAAGATGACGATCCCAGCATCTGTTGGGATTTCTCTGGATTTGGCGACCCCAGTGCCATGCGGGACTTCATGACCGCATGTGACTACTGCCTCTCCGACTGTTCCGACGGTAGCCGCAGCCTTGACGATGAGGACTGCGGCCCAAGCCGCGAATGTTTCCACGTCGAGCTAGGGGATCCCTCCGAAGGCAACCATCTTGGCATGCCGGAGGACGGTGATCTTCCTAGGCCGGTGCCTCGCGCCGACATCCCGCGGGAGCTAGCTGTGGTCCCCGTTCCGGCGGGGGGTCACGACCCACAGCTCGAGCAAGTCCGTGGGGCGCAGGCCAGGCTTGACGAGGGAGCAGGAGCGCTTGAGCCGATCCGTCGGGACGTCGGGCAGGTATGGGCGGGCCAACCCCCGGCCGGAGAAATACGTCACCTGCCCCAAGGTCCCCAGCACCGCGTCGCCAACGATGTCAGGGTCAGGCCGCCGCCCGCATCCAGCGGGGTTGGTCAGAACCTGGCAGCCGCAGCGATGCTCCTCCGCGCGATGCCGGAGCCATCAACTACCGAGGGTTGGCGAATCCAGGGAGAGCTCAAGAATCTCCTGGAAGGCGCTGCGGCCCGACGGGCCGAGAGCACTGCCTCCCGAAGGCAGGGATACCACTCGGAACCTCATGCCGCGACTTCCCGATTCATGCGGGAAGCCTCGGTCTACACCGGGCGCACGCGCAACACCGCGCCTGCGGCCCCGGGCCACCTCGGCAACGAGCACCATCGTCGCGACCGTCGGGCCCACCTCGACGATAGGGTGCGCCGAGTCTACCACTGGGACGCTATGACAGCGAGGAGGATCGGAGTCCCTCGCCCGAACCACCCGGTCCGCAGGCCTTCAGTCGGGCCATCCGACGGGCGCCATTCCCGACCCGGTTCCGACCCCGACTACTATCACGAAGTACTCGGGGGAAACGAGACCGGAACTGTGGCTCGCGGACTACCACCTGGCCTGCCAACTGGGTGGAACGGACGACGACAACCTCATCATCCGTAACCTCCCCCTGTTCCTCTCCGACACCGCTCGCGCCTGGTTGGAGCACCTGCCTCCGGGGCAGATCTCCAACTGGGACGACTTGGTCCAAGCCTTCGCCGGCAATTTCCAGGGCACATACGTGCGCCCCGGGAATTCCTGGGACCTTCGAAGCTACCGGCAACAGCCGGGAGAGTCTCTCCGGGACTACATCCGGCGATTCTCGAAGCAGTGCACCGAGCTGTCCAACATCACCGACTCGGATGTCATCGGCGCGTTCCTTGCCGGCACCACCTGTCGTGACCTGGTGAGTAAGTTGGGTCGCAAAACCCCCACCAGGGCGAGCGAGCTGATGGACATCGCCACCAAGTTCGCCTCTGGCCAGGAGGCGGTTGAGGCTATCTTCCGAAAGGACAAGCAGCCCCAGGGCCGCCCATCGGAAGAGGCTCCCGAGGCGTCTACTCCGCGCGGCGCCAAGAAGAAGGGCAAGAAGAAGTCGCAATCGAAACGCGACGCCGCTGACGCGGACCTTGTCGCCGCCGCCGAATACAAGAACCCTCGGAAGCCCCTCGGAGGTGCTGACCTCTTCGACAAGATGCTCAAGGAGCCGTGCCCCTATCATCAGGGGCCCGTTAAGCATACCCTCGAGGAGTGCGTCATGCTTCGGCGCCACTTCCACAGGGCCGGGCCACCCGCAGAGGGTGGCAGGGCCCGCAACGACGACAAGAACGAAGATCACCAAGCAGGAGAGTACCCCGAGGTCCGCGACTGCTTCATGATCTACGGTGGGCATGCGGCGAATGCCTTGGCTCGGCATCGCAAGCAAGAGCGCCGGGAGGTCTGCTCGGTGAAGGTGGCGGCGCCAGTCTACCTAGACTGGTCCGACAAGCCCATCACCTTCGACCAGGCCGACCACCCCGACCACGTGCCGAGCCCGGGGAAATACCCGCTCGTCGTCGACCCCATCATCGGCGACGTCAGGCTCACCAAGGTCCTGATGGATGGGGGCAGCTGCCTCAACATCATCTACGCCGAGACCCTCAGGCTCCTGCGCGTCGATCTGTCCTCCGTCCGGGCAGGCGCTGCGCCCTTCCACGGGATCATCCCTGGGAAGCGCGTCCAGCCCCTCGGACGACTCGACCTCCCCGTCTGCTTCGGAACGCCCTCCAACTTCCGAAGGGAGACCTTGACGTTCGAGGTGGTCGGGTTCCGAGGAACCTACCACGCAGTACTGGGGAGGCCATGCTACGTGAAGTTCATGGCCGTCCCCAACTACACCTACCTGAAGCTCAAGATGCCGGGCCCCAACGGGGTCATCACCGTCGGCCCCACGTACAAACACGCGTTCGAATGCGACGTGGAGTGCGTGGAGTACGCCGAGGCCCTCGCCGAGTCCGAGGCCCTCATCGCCGACCTGGAGAACCTCTCCAAAGAGGTGCCAGATGTGAAGTGTCATGCCGGCAACTTCGAGCCAGCGGAGACGGTCAAGGCCGTCCCTCTCGACCCCAGTGGCGACACCTCCAAGCAGATCCGGATCGGTTCCGGGCTCGACCCCAAATAGGAAGCAGTGCTCGTCGACTTTCTCCGTGCAAACGCCGACGTCTTTGCGTGGAGTCCTTCGGACATGCCCGGCATACCGAGGGATGTCGCCGAGCACTCGCTGGATATTCGGGCCGGAGCCCGACCCGTCAGGCAGCCTCTGCGCCGGTTCGACGAGGAGAAGCACAGAGCGATAGGCGAGGAGATCCACAAGCTAATGGCAGCAGGGTTCATCAAAGAGGTATTCCATCCCGAATGGCTTGCCAACCCTGTGCTTGTGAGGAAGAAAGGGGGGAAATGGCGGATGTGTGTAGACTACACTGGTCTCAACAAAGCATGTCCGAAGGTTCCCTACCCTCTACCTCGCATCGATCAAATCGTGGATTCCACTGCTGGGTGCGAAACCCTGTCCTTCCTCGATGCCTACTCAGGGTATCACCAAATCCGGATGAAAGAGTCCGACCAGCTCGCGACTTCTTTCATCACGCCCTTCGGCATGTACTGCTATGTCACCATGTCGTTCGGTTTGAGGAATGCGGGTGCGACGTACCAGCGGTGCATGAACCATGTGTTCGGCGAACACATCGGTCGCACAGTCGAGGCCTACGTCGATGACATCGTAGTCAAGACAAGGAAGGCTTCCGACCTCCTCTCCGACCTTGAAGTGACATTCCGATGTCTCAAGGCGAAAGGAGTCAAGCTCAATCCCGAGAAGTGTGTCTTCGGGGTGCCCCGAGGCATGCTCCTGGGGTTCATCGTCTCCGAGCGAGGCATCGAAGCCAACCCGGAGAAGATCGCAGCCATCACCAGCATGGGACCCATCAAGGACTTAAAAGGCGTACAGAGGGTCATGGGATGCCTCGCGGCCCTGAGCCGCTTCATCTCACGCCTCGGCGAAAGAGGTCTGCCTCTGTACCGCCTCTTAAGGAAGACCGAGTGTTTCGCTTGGACCCCTGAGGCCGAGGAAGCCCTCGAGAACCTGAAGGCGCTCCTTACATAGGCGCCTATCTTGGTGCCCCCAGCTGATGGAGAAGCCCTCTTGGTCTACGTCGCCGCTACTACTCAGGTGGTTAGCGCCGCGATTGTGGTCGAGAGGCAAGAGGAAGGGCATGCATTGCCCGTTCAGAGGCCAGTCTACTTCGTCAGCGAGGTACTGTCCGAGACCAAGATCCGCTACCCACAAGTTCAGAAGCTGTTGTATGCTGTGATCCTGACGAGGTGGAAGCTACGACATTACTTCGAGTCTCATCCGGTAACTGTGGTGTCATCCTTCCCCCTGGGGGAGATCATCCAGTGCCGAGAGGCCTCGGGCAGGATCGCAAAGTGGGCGGTGGAAATCATGGGCGAAACAATCTCGTTCGCCCCTCGGAAGGCCATCAAGTCCCAGGTGTTGGCGGACTTCGTAGCTGAATGGGTCGACACCCAGCTGCCGACGACTCCGATCCAACCGGAGCTCTGGACCATGTTTTTCGACGGGTCGCTGATGAAGACGGGAGCCGGCGCGGGCCTGCTCTTCATCTCGCCCCTCGGGAAGCACCTACGCTACGTGCTACGCCTCCATTTCCCGGCGTCCAACAATGTGGCTGAGTACGAGGCTCTGGTCAACGGGTTGCGGATCGCCATCGAGCTAGGGGTCAGACGCCTCGACGCCCGCGGTGACTCGCAGCTCGTCATCGACCAAGTCATGAAGAACTCCCACTGTCGCGACCCGAAGATGGAGGCCTACTGCGATGAGGTTCGACGCCTGGAAGACAAGTTCTACGGGCTCGAGCTCAACCACATCGCTCGGCGCTACAACGAGACTGCGGATGAGCTGGCTAAAATAGCCTCAGGGCGAACAACGGTTCCCCCGGACGTCTTCTCCCGGGATCTGCATCAACCCTCCGTCAAGATCGACGATGCTCCCGAACCCGAGGAACCCTCGGCACAGCCCGAGGCACCCTCGGCATAGCCCGAGGCACCCTCGGCACAGCCCGAGGCGCCCTCGGCTCAGCCCGAGGCGTCCGTGGTCCAGCCCGAGGTACCCTCGGCCCCCGAGGGCGAGGCACTGGATGTCGAGGAGGAGTAGAGCGGGGCCACGCCTGATCGAAACTGGCAGGCCCCGTACCTGCGATATCTCCGCCAGGGAGAGCTACCCCTCGACCAAGCCGAGGCTCGGCGGGTAGCACGACGCGCCAAGTCGTTCGTCTTGCTGGGCGATGAGGAGGAGCTCTACCACCGAAGCCCCTCGGGCATCCTCCAGCGATGCATCTCCATCGCCGAAGGTCAGGAACTCCTGCAAGAAATACACTCGGGGGCTTGCGGTCATCATGCAGCGCCTCGAGCCCTTGTCGGGAATGCTTTCCGGCAAGGCTTCTACTGGCCAACGGCGGTGGCTGACGCCACTAGAATTGTCCGCACCTGCGAAGGGTGCCAATTCTATGCGAAGCAGACCCACCTGCCCGCTCAAGCTCTGCAGACGATACCCATCACCTGGCCCTTTGCTGTATGGGGTCTGGACCTCGTCGGTCCCTTGCAGAAGGCGCCCGAGGGCTACACGCACCTGCTAGTCGCCATCGACAAATTCTCCAAGTGGATCGAGGTCCGACCCCTGAACAGCATCAGGTCCGAGCAGGCGGTGGCATTCTTCACCAACATCATCCATCGCTTCGGGGTCCCAAACTCCATCATCACCGACAACGGTACCCAGTTCACCGGCAAAAAATTCTTGGATTTTTGCGAGGATCACCACATCCGGCTGGACTGGGCCGCCGTGGCCCATCCCATGTCGAATGGGCAAGTGGAGCGTGCCAACGGCATGATTCTGCAAGGGCTCAAGCCCCGGATCTACAACGGCCTCAACAAGTTCGGCAAGCGATGGATGAAGGAACTCCCCTCGGTGCTCTGGAGCCTGAGGACGACGCCAAGCCGAGCCACGGGTTTCACGCCGTTCTTCCTGGTCTACGGGGCCGAGGCCATCTTGCCCACTGACCTGGAATACGGCTCCCCAAGGACGAGGGCCTACAACGATCAAAGCAACCAAGCTAGCCGAGAAGACTCACTGGACCAGCTGGAAGAGGCTCGGGACAAGGCCTTACTACACTCGGCGCGGTACCAGCAGTCCCTGCGACGCTACCACGCCCGAGGGGTCCGGTCCCGAGACCTCCAGGTGGGCGACCTGGTGCTTCGACTGCGGCAAGACGCCCGAGGGAGGCACAAGCTCACGCCCCCCTGGGAAGGGCCATTCGTCATCGCCAAAGTTCTGAAGCCCGGAACATACAAGCTAGCCAACAATCAAGGCGAGATCTACGGCAACGCTTGGAACATCAAACAGCTACGTCGCTTCTACCCTTAAGATGTTTTCAAGTCGTTCATATACCTCGCACCCACGCAAAGTTTAGTCATCAAGGAAGGGTCGGCCTCGCCTCGGCAAAGCCCGACCCTCCCTCGGGGGCTAAAAGGGGGGAGACCCCCTCTGCGTCGAATTTTTTCCTCGAAAAAAGATCTTTTTTTGGCAGAATTTCTTTCGTGCTTTTCGACTACTTCGAAAAGCGGATCCTGGAAACGACGGAGTACACGTAAGCAGCCAAGGCTGACCGAGCCGAGGGACTCCTACGCCTCCGGGATACGGATACCTCACTCATCACCTTCTGCGATAAGTAACTCGCGTTCGGATAAAGTGACTCCGTGGACCGGACAAGTCTTTACGTTCGGAAGCTCTTCTGCCGAAGCGGTCCTTCAAGCTTTCTCGACTGAGTCGGAGACAGGGCCTCATGGACGGGTGAAAGTACGCGTAAGCGGCAAGGCCGACCGAGCCGAGGGACTCCTACGCCTCCGGGATACGGATACCTGACTCATCACCTTCCGCGAAAAGCAACTCTCGCCCGCACAAACATCCCTGTTACCGACGAAAAAGTCCAGATGCTCGGAATAAGAGGAAAAAAGGCACAGCTTTACAGCGCAGCGAGGGTGTGTTTTCTGGCCTTAGCGGCCGCAGAAGGCACACGCTACAAGGCGATCTGATCCTGCAGGCTCGGGTCTTCACGCTGGAAGGGGGCTAGCACCCTCGGCATCGACGACGCCTTCAGCGAGATCCAACCCAGCCTCGGACGGCGACGCGATCCAGGGACTTCTCCGGGAATCCGGCCCGAGCAGGCGGCTCGGCCGGTTACCCCTGGGGCCTCGGTCGACCATCTTCCAAGGGCGCCAGCCCGGCCCGAGGCCTCGGCTGATCGACTCCGGCGTCGGCCCCGCTGACGGACAACCTGGCTAGGCTCCGGCCAACCAGGTTCCCATTTTCGAGCCAACTCCGCCTCTGTTCGTACTGATATCGCTACCCCTGGCCTCGGCTCATCGAAGGGCGGCCAAGGGGTCCCTTTAACTAAGCTAGAGGAGCCTCAGACAACAAGGCCGATCGAGCCGAGGAACTCCTACGCCTCCGGGATACGGATACCTCACTCGTCACCTTGACACGGGGCGACTCATGCTTGGTGAAGCGGTTCAGATAATCGACAGGCGAGACTTAGTGCTCGAAAATAAGGAAAAAACACGGCTTCGTGCCGAAATTACATATATGTTCAGGCCTCGACAGCCACAATGAACAAAAACACTGGCATTCGAAGTGCCATTACAAACGGAACTCCGGTTCCCCCTCCGCAGGTACGAACAACCCCACTCCGAGGGGGAAGGCCTGCGGAGCAACGAAACGCCGACAGTTGGCGCGCCAGGTCAACGAGCCACACTCACTCACGTCGTCAGCCAGGCTCACGTCCCATCTAAGGGCAGCAAGAGAGCCTCCTCCCACGGCGTGAAGACGGTGCGCCCGTGATCCGTTCCTCGAACGGCTCGCGCACGCGCAACGGCCGCCCCGCCAACCACTCGCCCCGTCGCATTAACTCCACGGCGGGACAGGCGGCGTTCCTGGCAGGAGAAGCGGGCGACACTTCGCTTCCGCCGCAATAACCGCGCCAAAAAAGGTACGCCACGTCGTTCGATTTCGTATCCTTTTCCTTTTTTCCTCTTTCTCTATCTCTTGCAACAGGGACCGGGAAAGGGGGATACCCCGAAAAGGATCCTTCCTTGTGAAGGAACCAGGCTCCGAGCCCCCCTACTGATCAGAGGTTCGAAGGCTGGCCCTCCGAAGGGTTCAACAGTCGCCTCAGATCGCGTGGGCCCGACACCCACTACTGGTCTGGGGTTCGAAGGCCGGCCCCCCGAAGGGCTCCATGGCCGCCTCAGGCTACTCAGGCTCCGCGCCCATTACTGATCAGGGGTTCGAAGGCTGGCCCCCGAAGGGTTCACAGTCGCCTCAGACGCCGAGCGAGGGATGACCAGGGGTACGTTCGATACATAACCGAGGCTCGGGCTGCGCTCCCGAGGTACCCTAGGACATTTCCGAGACCAGCGGGAGCGATCTTGTAACGGAATCCCATCGGAGGGAGGCATCGAGCCCTCGGACCCCGTCGCCAGGGGACCGGGTCCGGCAGATCACCCGCAGGTACTTTTGGGCGTGCCTCTGGGCCCCTAGCCGACCCCCAACGAACGGGGCACGGACGTCCACTCGGATTACCCGCTTGCAGCTCACCGGAGACACCATGTTCGGTGCCCATCGAGGGTAACATGGCGCTCTCCCCCCTCCTCCTTGCGGAAAGGCGACGTAGGGGCGTATGTAACAAGCCGAGTCTGTCCCTGATCGCCCTCTCGCCCTGTACAGAGGCTCGGGGGCTGCTCTCGCAAACCCGGCTCCGGCCAAACCGTTGACAGCGTCAACATACCAGCCCGAGAGCTTGGGCCCCGACCGTGCACCCGGGCTACGGCCAGTTCGCATGAGGGAACAACTAGACCAGCCGAAGCGTTACGCAAGGCATTAAGACCTCGAAGGAGTGAAACCACTCCTTCGAGGCCTCGGGGGCTACACCCGGCGGGTGCGCTCGCGCTCACCCACCGGAACAAAATGCAACCGAGAAAGGCTGGTCCCCTTGCAAAAAAGTGCGACGAAAGCCTCCAAGCGAGTGCTAACACTCCCTTCGAGGCTCGGGGGCTACTGTCGGGGACCATAATTAGGGGTACCCTCAAGACGCCTAATTCTCAGCTGGTAACCCCCATCAGCATAAAGCTGCAGAGGCCTGATGGGTGCCATTAAGTCAGGGATCAGTCCATACGAGTGACTCGATCACGCTTCGCCCGAGCCTAGCCTCGGACAAGGGCAGCCGACCTCGAGGGACTTCCGTCTCGCCCGAGGCCCCCCCTTTTTAACGGCGGGCACATCTCCGGCTCGCCCGAGGCCTTGGCTTCGCTAAGAAGCAACCCTGACTAAATCGCCGCACCGACTGACCGAGTTGCAGGAGCATTTAACGCAAAGGTGGCCTGACAACTTTATCCTGACGCGCGCCCCCCGGCAGAGCCGAGGTGACCGCCGTCACTTCACTGCTCCACTGACTGGTCTAACAGAAGGACAGCGCCGCCTGCGCCACTCCGACTGCAGTGCCACTCGACAGAGTGAGTCTGACAGGCAGTCAGGTCTTGCCAAAGGCGCCATAGGAAGCTCCGCTCCGCCCGACCCCAGGGCTCGGACTCGGGCTAAGACCCGGAAGACGGCGAACTCCGCTCCGCCCGACCCCAGGGCTCGGACTCGGGCTAAGACCCGGAAGACGACAAACTCCGCTCCGCCCGACCCCAGGGCTCGGACTCAGGCTAAGACCCGGAAGACGGCGAACTCCGCTCCGCCCGACCCCAGGGCTCGGACTCGGGCTAAGACCCTGAAGACGACGAACTCCGCTTCGCCCGACCCCAGGGCTCGGACTCCGCCCTGGCCTCTGCCGAACGACCTCCGCCTCGCCCGACCCCGGGGGCTCGGGCTCGGCCTCGGCAACGGAAGACAGATTCGACCCCAGCTTCGGAGGAGCCCCCACGTCGCCCGGCCTCGGGCGCGGGCCCGCCACGTCAACAGGGAGCACCATCATCACCCTACCCCGAGCCGACTCGGGCCGCGGAGAACAAGACCGGTGTCCCATCTGGCCAGCTCCGCCAGATAGGCAATGATGGCGCCCCGCGTGCCCTGTGACGACGACGGCTCTCAGCTCCCTTACGGAAGCAGGGGGACGTCAGCAAAGACTCGACCGCCCCGACAGCTGTCCCTCCGCCAAGCTCCGTTGCTCCTCCGACAGCCACGACATCACACCAGCAGGGTGCCAAGATCTCTCCGGCTGCCACATTGGCATGTACTTAGGGCGCTAGCTCTCCCTCCGCTAGACACGTAGCACTCTGCTACACCCCCATTGTACACCTGGATCCTCTCCTTACGCCTATAAAAGGAAGGACCAGGGCCTTCTTAGAGAAGGTTGGCCGCGCGGGACCGAGGACGGGACAGACGCTCTCTTGGGGCCGCTCGCTTCCCTCACCCGCGTGGACGCTTGTAACCCCCCTACTGCAAGCGCACCCGACCTGGGCGCGGGACGAACACGAAGGCCGCGGGATCTCCACCTCTCTCACGCCCGTCTCCGGCCACCTCGCCTTTCCCCCCTTCGCGCTCGCCCACGCGCTCGACCCATCTGGGCTGGGGCACGCGGCACACTCACTCGTCGGCTTAGGGACCCCCCGGTCTCGAAACGCCGACAGAATTCAAGTGGAAAAAAATAGTAAAGAAAAAGGAAAAAATAGAAAACACGTGCTGGGCCCAAACTCCCCCTCCTTGGCCCATCTAACCGCGGGCGCGCGGCCTGGCGGCTTTCGCTCGTGTGCACGCGGGGCGCCACTGATTTGTGGGTCCATTGAGTCATCCAACCAGCATCCACTTGACCGCGCGCTGTGGCACTGACAGTAGAGGAGTCGCTTACCAGTCGTTGATTTCTCTTCCTCACCGCGACTTGGTTGTTACAATCACCACCAATGAAATCGGTCGACTGGGGGAGGTTCGCTCCGCTATATATCCACGCGGCGGGGTCACCCGGGCCATCTTCCCTATCTTCGTGCGCACGCCAGGGCAGAACTCCAAGGTAGCCATCACCATAGTGGGGGGAAAGGTGCGTGGGCGAGATTGAGGCCACCGTGAAACGCTGCTACCACTGGTGCAGCGCTCTGTCGCCTAATTTGAGGTGAGAGACCCTCAAGCTAGCCCGCCTTACCTCTCATTTACATGTGGCACTTTCTTGCGCTAAGCTTCGCCATGGTATGGCTGGTAACCATCGCCGGACTTAGGTTGCTCCCCTACCCCACCATCCTCTGCTTTTGGAGCCTTCGTCGGGGTCGACAGCTTGTATTAACACCTTCGCGTCCATCACTTGGTACTACTCGTCGTGTGGCGTCAGGTTGCCGTGCGGATCAGGCACCGTGGGTTGGAGTGGGTCCTCCAGTCATGACGCTCCACCGCGGTGAGCGCGCCGTCGGGATTGGGGGTGACTCAGGAGAAGGGATTATGTGCTAGCCGTCGGATGCTAAATGAAGGGTCGAGATTAGAAGTAGTTTAACATTTTGGTGCATTAAATCGTAACCGTCGTGATTCAATCCATCAGCTCGGGTGAAAGTTATGCGTGGACGGGACTGTGCCGTGGATCTCGGATCCGACGATGGTGAGTGAAGGCGAGATTTTATCCAAGGCCGATCTAATCTAGGCCGTTCATGCTCAATCGGATGACTGAGACCAACTCATACCCCTTCACTAAATACGTTTTGCAGAAGAGCCCCCTGCTTTCATAGAATTGAACCCGTCGTACGTGCCTTATGTAGAGCAATTACAGCCATGCCCTGGAAATTCATAGATTAGCCACTGACCTACGTATAAATTGCTAGCGCGGTCCAGTACTCTGAGGAACTAGGAAAAAGAATATGGGAAACGAGTTTCTAGTGTGAAAATAATTCCAAAACTCATTTAATTCATAGAAAATTCATATTAAGTCCTTTTTGATCCATTCTAGTGGTATTAATTTTGTTTTAATATTGTTTATCACCTAATAACTCTATTTAGTCATGAAACATAGATTAAATTTGTTCACTTGTTTTAATCTATACCAATCACGTAATAACTTCAGAAAACCATAACTCGACAATCGTAACTCCGAATTTAGTGACTCTTGTTCCTACGATCTCGTTACGCAGCGTACAATAATATCATGCATTTAGTTTCGACGTTTGGTGTGATGTTAATTTCTGTTGTACCCTATTTGTTTGTATTGATGCGAGTAGACGAGCCAGCCACAGAGGATCCAGGGGTTCAGCAGGTGGAGACTGCTGAGCAGGTGCTCGTTGAAGGCAAGTTGTGCCCTTGACCACTTTTATTACTCAATAATGTTCTTTATAACCATTTTATCATGCATAGGCATAATTTTGATGGGACCCAATAGGTCACCCTAGTCTGGTTATCTTTTTACCTTGTTCACCCCTGAATTATTTGGGTAGTTATGCTATCGCTTTATATGTTTTTGGGTTTAATACTACATTATGTTCATGTTCCAATTATACTGTTATTTTATTTATTGTTCATGACAAGAACATTATTTTAATTGGAACATGAAGCTTAACTTAAGAAACACGTGCCACCACAAGGGTGGAATGGAACGTCCCTGGCTGACTAACTAGGAAAGCTAGTGGAGGACTACCTTACCCGATAGGGGCAAGGGCAGTAGGGGAGTAGGCGTGTAGGGAGGATCCCGGATTGATTTTGCTGCGATGGCGGTCAGACGGGGGATTCCTGCATTGCTCTTCCTAGAAACTGTAGCGGGTTTTCTGAAGCTAGTGGAACTTTGTAAAGGCCTCGTAGTGGATCTCTAGCCATTCACCTCGGTAGTGTCTAAGGGTCTAGGTAACCCTGGTGACAGGGGATACACGACTTGTGGGTACAGGGTATAACCTCTGCAGAGTGTAAAACTGGTATACTAGCCATGCTCGTGGTCATGAGCAGCTCAGGACTCTCACATGATTAAATTATGGAACTAAATTCAATTTGTCATTTGCATTGCATGGGATTTATTATTAATTTTGTTCTATTATTATTATGGTTTGGTATTTACTTACATTTAGTAACTGCTAATAAAATTTGACCAACTTATTAAAAACAATGCTCAGCTTTAACCCCTATTATTGATCGGCCTTACACATCACATAAACTCTCACCTTTGGTGAGTTCATGCACATTATTCCCCACAACTTGTTGAGCGATGAACATATGTGAGCTCACCCTTGCTGTCTCACACCCCACAGGTCAAGAACATGTACCATAGGATGAGGCGCATGGAGGAATGCTGCGATGTGTTCGTGAGAGGTCTAGGCCGTCGTCTTCCAGTCAACTTTGGGTTGCTGGATCGTTGTTTCGTTACGATGTAATTATTTATTTATTTTGTACAGAACTCCTATTATATAGTTTAGTTGTAACATTCGTTTCTGTACCATGATTCATCATATGTGTGAGACTTGGTCCCAGCACACCTAATGATTGCGTTCACGCCCGGGTCCCTAAAACCCGGTGTCACACCCGGTTTTGGAAGGCAAACCGAATGCGAACCATGTACGTGCCAGGATCAGAAACTCATGTACACAGCGATTACATAATTGGACATCATCACACAATGCTCGAAATAAATAGCAGAAAGGTACTTGATTACATCAAGATGTCCAAGACATCCACAGAGTCTATTACATAACCATTGTTCAACATAATTATCAAAGTGCGGAAATACGAAACATAGAAGCTAAGCCTACACAGGCAACTGACTGGGGGTTTGCCACTAAGAAAGGACTAGAACTCGTCATATTCCTGGAACTCTTCGAAGTCATCCATGTTGCCAGCATCACCTCCTGAGCATTGGGTACACTGGGAACAACTTGGGGTGGGGGTGGTGTGTAAAGCAAGGGTGAGTACACATCAACGTACTCAACAAATGTCTCGTTTGGTTAAAGTGGACTAGCTGTATATGGAGTTGAGGTCAAGTATTTACTTTTAGTTGGTCAAGTATTTATTACTATTAGTAGAGCCAAGTTTTAGTAATAAACCCAGTTATTACCCAGTAGTACCTCCTCAAAAGAGGAAATACCAGAGATCAGATTTTATAACATCATTGTTAATCATCAACATAAAAGTATCCAAAGTTCTTCTAATCAAAGAGGATCCCAAGGCTGCTCTTAACCGTGAGCTCGACTGATATACCAAAATGTCCCGTTTGGTTAAAGTGGACTAGCTGTATATGGAGTTGAGGTCAAGCAGTTGCTTTTAGTTGGTCAAGTATTTATTACTATTAGTAGAGCCAAGTTTTAGTAATAAACCCAGTTATTACCTAGTAGTACCTCCTCAAAAGAGGAAATACCAGAGATCAGATTTTATAACATCATTGTTAATCATCAACATAAAAGTATCCAAAGTTCTTCTAATCAAAGAGGATCCCAAGGTTGCTCTTAACCGTGAGCTCGGCTGATATACCAGTTTTTAACACTCTACAGAGATTGTACACTTTACCCACAAGTTGTGATCCCTTTCCAGCCTGGGTTGTACAGACCCGATCTTCACTACAAGGTGAATGGCCAAGGATACACTACATAGCCTTTACAAAGACTCCCCTAGTGCATAGCTGCTCGTTAGGTTTCGCCAGTCGTACAAACGCAGTACACCTCCCCAAGGTGGGTGACTAACAAAACCAAATCGAAAGAACCTCTGCACCCCAACCTTGGCAGAGCGAGCACTACGCCCCGACCCCCATTGACGGCCCTCCGGCAAAGCCAACTACACCCCCAGGTTCATCTAATTAATCAGCTAAGGACGTCCCATTTCACCCTCATGGTTGTACTGTTATCCCGGTGGTCACTCCACGAACAGGTCCTTACGGAGAGGTACTCAGGAAAAAGGCCTGAGCCCCCTAAGGTATCACAAGATCATCCACAATATCAGGATAACGTATCGTATCATAAATGTTCACATCATGTTCATTGATTAAGTTAAGGCAGTAGCAACATGCTAACCATGATAACCCCAAAAGGTAAACAAGGATAAAGTAAATAGAAAGCTAGTCAAACCTTAGGTTTCAGTAATGTAATGCGGGACAGTGAATCATAAAGTATGTAGGACATAATGGGTCAGAGGACACTTGCCTTCACCAGGTTGCTGCCCAGGGAGGTCTCCAACAACACACTCAGGAACCTCGGACTGCTCGTTGTCTAAATAAAGCGAGCATGCATTCAATACATTTGGAAAGTACAAATGAACATCACACCAAACATGATTGGATCACATCTTAAAAGGACACAATACTACATAAGGGATAATGAATTCAAAATATAACATGAACTACAATATAACTTAACTTCATTTTGGAAATTGACTATTATTTCCCTAAGTGTTACTGACAAGTACATAAACATAGTTCAACATATTTTATTGTGCCTAAAATTTAGAACAGAGATGAACTTATGTAATACATATTATTAATCTCATAAGCTTAAACAAGTTTACTAAGGTTCCCCTCTTGTTTATTTTATTAAATAAATAAAGCCTACATCTACATTAGTTCATATTCAATCCTAAAAATTAGAGTGTGCAGACAGTGAGTGAAACCATTTTATTTCAATAGAGAATAATTCTATGAACATTTTGCAATTTGAATCACTAAATTTGGAGTTCATATGCATAAGTTATGAAATAAACAAGTTTGGAAATTCAAAATATGAAATTAGGGCTAATTCTGTGAATATTTAAAAGTCCAGGGCTAAATCTGCAAGATTACAGGGGACTGCGCGTGAAAACCGGGGACGGCGGGTTGATTTCCAATAAACCGAGGGTCTTTTTAAGAAAACTACCGCGCGAAGGGGTATCAGGTGAATCTAACTGCTAGATCAGAAACCGACGGTCGAGATTAGATTTGCGACCGAGGGCGCGCGCGCGAGCGAGCGAGCGATGACAGGAGGGCCAGGGAGTGTCAGCGACAGAGGGGGAGAGCGCGCTGACTGAGCGGGCCCAGCGCCAGAGGGTTTGGGCGTTGACAGGCGGGCCAGGGAGTCAGGGCGTGCGTGCGCGAAGCGGTACCCGCGATCCGGGCCGTTCGATCTGAATCGGACGGAGGGGACCAGACCAGGGGGAACAGTCGGCTGCGGGCGGCGCCGCTCCTCTCCGCGGCGGTGAAGTCGCCAGAGTTGGGCAGAGAGGAAGAGGGCGCCACGGCGAACTCAATGGCGGGGAAGAGGCCACGAATCCACGGGCAGAGAGGGGAGAACGGCGGTGAGAAAGCCTCGGGTGGGCCGGAGTAACTCCGGTGAGCCATTCCGGCCACGGGGAGGGGTCCTAAGGCGCGCTAAGGCCTTGGCTAACTTCAGCAGAGGCAGGGGCGACACAGGGACCTGCTCCGGTGAACTAGACCGGGCTAAATCGGTCGGCCACCGCGCGAGCACGGCAGACCGTCGCGGCCGAGCACCGGCGAAGGTGAAATTGGCCGAACACAGGGCGCAACAGGGGAAATTGGGCACAGGGATGGTTGTCTCACCTCGGGGCGGAGCTCGGGGAGGCTTGGAGCGGTCTCCGGCGAGCTGGATGGCCGGGAACGCGGGCGCGGGTCTCCGGCGGCGGCTGGCGGCGTGGGCAGAGCGCGAGAGAGGGTGCAGCTGAGCGAAATAAGGTGAGGGTTGTGCGCGGGGCACTGGCGGGGCTCTAAGAAGGGAGCTGGGCGCGTGGGCGGACGTCGTGGCCGAGAAATCCGGTGACGTGCGCGAGTGCGCACGCGCCGGTCCACGGCGAGTGCGGAGGGGGCGGAACTGACAAGGCAGGCCCATGACACAGAGAGAGAAAAGGGGACACGCGGGGGCAACAGCTTGGCACTGGCGAACCGGGCCCGTGAGACAGAGAGAGAGCGAACGGGCGAAGGAAACTAGAGCCGACAGGTTGGCTCCACTGGGCAGCGAGCGAGAGAGGGAGGGCGCGCACGAGGGAGAACTATCGCTGACAGGCGGGGTTCGCCTGTCAGGCGGCGCGGGCGCGCGGCCTGGCTGGGCTGCTTTCCAGTTTTCTTTTTCTCTGGATTTTCTAATTCCTTTTCTATTTCGTTTCCTATAGGGTTTTCAAATCCAAATTCAAACTAGGTTTCAAATTCAAATCAATTCAAGCTTGTGCAACACTTCAAAGAATATTTTAAGCTCAGCATGATGCAACATGTCATGACTCATAAGGTTTTGGCAAAAATAAATAATTAAACCCCCCTAACTTTAAGCTATTTCTACTCAAAAAGGGAAAAAGGGAGAGAGAATCTAGAGAGATAAAACCTAGAGTGAGAAAAAGAAGAGTAACATATGATTTTGGGTGGTAATTAGAAAGAAATTTTATACCCCCAAAATCAGGGTGTTACACCCGGGTGTGACAGAAGTGGTATCAAAGGAATGTTGACTGTAGGACGAAACCTAGATAGAATTGGACAACCATTGTCTACTTACCTTTGCTACTCTGATTCTTTTCTAAACTTTTCTTAATCTTTTCTCATCTATTTCCGCTTTACTCTGATTATTCTTACCTTTTCCTTCTAAAGACAAATGTGGATTTCACACTTTGAAATCATGTGCCTAAAGTGACCTTTAGGAATAGGAGACCTACTCTTAGGAACAAAATCAAAACTATTTTTGTAAATATTTGTATGCTTAAATGTTTGTTCTTGTGATACATGTCTGATTTGGATCTTTGATTGAGAGTGATGAGTTATGGAGTAATGTCCACAATTACATCTGCATATACATATAGGCATAAATATAAATAAATAAAATTCATAAGATAACTAAACAACCTAGATTATCCTCCATTAAAGTGTATCTATTTTAAATAGATCCCTCTTAACTTAAAGGATTCTATCTTATCCTGATAGGTTCATCTTATGTTAAATTTTTTTATCTTATCATCATAAATTGTTTATAAGATAAACTAGACCAACTAAGAATACTCCCACTAGAATATATCAAGTAGATCCATCTTATCTTAAAAGACTCTCTCTTATCTTAATATATTCATCTTATCTTGAAGGAATCATCGTATCCTAACCACTTTACTTATCTCATCCTAAAGTAACAACCAGGATCTAATCCAAAATAATGAGGTCTTATCTAGTCAACCTAGTCATACAAATATAACTTAGATCCGATCTAATGTGATAGATTAATCTAACCTAACGAAGGCTAAAGTTGAGCTAATCTAGTGTAAGTTGATTAACAAGAAGGATAATACTAATGGAATAAATGAGAGTCTACTCCTATAAAATATGTTTTAACTTAATTTATTCTGCACTAAGTTAAGAATGACCGACCAACTCGGCCTTATGCAACTACCTTAACCATTCGATGGTTGCATAACCCCTTTGTTTTAACCTAACAGAGATTCTGACTTACCCACATCATATAATCTATCCTATCTCAAAAGATTCTAACATATCCTAATAATAGTTATTCTACCCTAGTGGATTTATCTAAGTTAAACTAGTTTAATCTAGTTATATCCAATCTAATCCAGACTCTATCTAATCTAATATGATCCAATCTAAAGGGAATCACTTAAACAAGTTAGTTAATACTGGTAACATAGATTAGACCATATTCCTATAAATGAGTTTTAAACCTAAATTGGTGGCTCAGGCCAACTCGACCAATACACAAACAACCTAACCCATATATTTTTGATAGGTTGCCCAACCCATTTATCCCAAAAGCAATGAAAAATTAGGTTTAACCTACATACCCCATGTACCCGCAATTGTTGTCCCAACTCAGATAATGGCATCTAACACCACGACCGATGGTCCCTGAATCAGACCCAAGAATAAAGTTAACCTCAACAATGAAGGATATGGGTAGAAACAGATCTTCACATATATCAGGATCCACCACCCGGAATAAAAGTTTCCCCTACCTAACCTTCTCTTACCCCCAAATCTTCTCTACACTCACCTAATAGCTAAAACCTGAGGTACCCTTGTTTTCTATGCCACACCTGCTAATGGCATGAAAATTTTAGGTGTATAAAAATATATATATCGAAAGTTCCACTTAGATAAAAAAATACTAGAATTTCATAAAGATAAAGTCAGCTTGATATGCTCAACTAAATGGTATTCTTAAATAGGATTATAGAATCTAATGTGATCTAATCTAATGTGATCTGATCTAAGGTGGTCTACATAAATAGATTAGTGATACTGGTAGAAGAGATTAGACCCTACTAGCTAGGTGTTAACTTAACTTAGCACAATAGACCAACTCAACCGTGAGCAAAAGAGCTAACCCAACCAATAGAGTCATGATGGATTGCATGATCTGTCTATCCCCACCTAACATCAAACAAGATTTTGACCTACATCATGTATTCTATCTCACACATCTCTATCTCATCTTGACAGATTCTATCTCACCTTTGGACATTCACCTTATACGACTAGTTATCCCAATCTTGACATAAAACAACAGATTAAGCCCTGCCAAAGAATCTTCAGTTCATAACCAGCTACTAGCCTATTCGTTCTGCCTACCAAATAATTTCCCTTGCAAAACTATCTTACCATATGCTTCTAACTCAGATGGTCAATACTAGGAAGGGAGGAGGATTATCAGGCAACAGCAAACAAAAATGAATCCTCCAAATCCTCCACCGGCTGGAATTGATCCAGTGGTTGCCACCCAAATGCAGGTACTGCAACAAATGACAAACATGGTGAACGGAATGCAAAATCAGATAAGGCAAGAACGCCAGGAAATGCGTCAGGACCGGCTGGAGATGCGTCAAGAAATGAGGCAAGCACGGTTGGAAAGACAACAACAACAACACCAACTACCTCCACCACCACCACCAGCAGCTCCACCAAGCTATATATACATATATATATATTACTATTTGTAAGACATTAATGTTACTTTAGTTAGTAGTTAGTATTTTACTATTTTAGGAATAATAATAAGGTCTATTTGACCCTATGTGTTGCTAATAAGTTATGTATCATGCTGAGATTTTTGTTTGTACATATGTGTTGATACAATATGAGTATAAATTTCTTTTTCTTACAAATCTCGAGTATAAGATTTCTGTTAAGAGGGGTAGGATTTGTAAAGCCCAAAATTTGTATAAGAAAAAAATAAAAAATATATAAAGAAATAAAATAGTAAATTTCGATATCCCAAATTATATTTGAGCTTTGAATGTTGGAGACCGAATTTTGAAACAAGAATTAATTTAGAAAAGAAGTAATAGAAAGGTTTTCTATTCGACCAAATGATTATTCGCTTCATTAAATGATACACTATAAGCATTTACCTAAATGAGTATTAAATTTAGATGACTCAAATCTAAACTAGATTTTCTTTTTAAATTTAACGCATAAAATTGAAACTCGGGAAAATAAATAATAGACGATACTCCATTGATTTGTTCTCCTCATAAATTACATACTCTTAAAACCATCAAGAAACCCTTAAATGAAAGCATACAATACTTACTTTCAAAATAAATAGATAATGAATATTTATTTTGAAATAACTTTTAATTCTTATCCCACATTCAAAATGCTATTTTTCTAAAAAGAAAGAAACAATATGAGTGTGTTTCATATTTCAAACATCTACCAAACACATAAATTAATTAAAATAAATATATATCTATTGCATCATAATTTATTTTGAGAATGCATTAAAAATTGAATTCTTAAACTTTATCTTGGATTTGAATTTGAAATTTGTAAATAAAAATGGAATAAAAAGGAAAACCATATGCATTATAAGGGAGACTATATACAAGTAAAATATATCCTCTTCATACCTATATCTTTAATTGAAATCTTGAGTATGAGTACAGAATTCACAACAAAATTTGGTGTTCAAAATATGAATTCAAGTGGAAAAGAAAACAAAATAGCAAAAAAAGGAAAAAAATAGAAAATGCGTGTTGGGCCCAAACTCCCCCTCCTTGTTCCATCTAACCGCGGGCGCGCGGCCTGGCGGCTTTCGCCTGTGTGCACGCAGGGTGCCACTATTTGTGGGTCCATTGAGTCAGCCAACCAGCACCCACTTGACCGCGCGCCGTGGCACTGACAGTAGAGGGCTCGCTTACCAGCTATTGGGGGCATTTCTCTTCCGAAGGTCCTCAAAAATGTGACTAACAATTTATTTTCAGTATGATATAGACTATTATAGGAAGCTTCGGCTTTGGGATGAAAGTTCTCTCATGATAAAGGCGTGTGATATGAATATACAACCTGAAGGTGACATGGATGGACGCCAAAGCTATGGTTCAAGGAGCTTTGGCTTGGATGGAAGACGAAATTGACCTAAAGGGGAAAAGACTACTTAGTCCTTGATAACTTGTATTATAACTAAGAGTAAATGTCACAGGTATGAATGTAATCTTATCCGGGCTGCGTCCCATGCCTATAAATAGAGGAACAGTAGCATCGTACTGTTCACGCTGGATTGTAATCTCTCTCTCGCGTCATCTTTGCATCCTCACCTTCTAGTGAACCGAAGATAACATTGTATTATGAATATCATTAATGTTAATTCTGGTACATGAATACGAATATAAATAAATTGTGAGGACTTGATTATTATCTTTCATTCTTTAACGTTCTTTTACATTCTTATTTATATTTGTATTCATATTTTATCCACTAAGATGAAGGTATGTCCTTCATGACCTTCGTCTGAAGATCATTATATCCGAAAGGGAATAATGCTTCGAAGGACAAAGGTCTTTAACCATTGACAAATGTGTTGCCTTGTTCTTGATCTATATCATTTGAGAACAAGTGACCAACATCGGCACCCACCTCCGATGTACTCACTTCCACAACCTTCGGCAAAGCATCAACCTTCGTCATGCCGTCGAAGAAGACAGCAGCGCCAGGGGCTCCACTGCAGCCACTAGACACAAACTAGGAGACGATCTCTCTCCGAGAAGCCAGAAGCCAGAAAAGAAAGGCTACCGGCCCAACACTTCAGGAGGAGAAGCTGGACCAGGAAATCAGGAACCTGGAAGTCATTCATCAGCAGGTGCAAAGGAAAAAGAAAAAGATGGCCCGGCTGGCCGACCTTCAGAAGAAGATCAACGAAGCCGCTGAAGAAATGTGTCATCTTACCCAAGATGACCATGACCAAAGGCCCGAGCACAGGGAGCTTCGTTAGGATAGCTCATTTAATGAGGATGAATGGTATGACGACTTCCATCATGGTAGCTTTACCTTTGATGATGCTTCTCCTCTGGCAGCAGAATTGCAAGCTATTCCATGGCCACAATCCTATAAGCCACCTCAGTTGCCTATGTATGATGGGCACTCGGATCCGAAGCAATTCTTGATGGGTTACGAAGCAACAATATCTTCGTATGGGGGTAATGCTGCCATCATGACAAAGTCCTTCGTCATGGCAGTCTGAAATGTGATAGAGCTGGAGTGCACGATCTTTCGGTGAGTGGAGATAATTCCGATTTGGTGGAAGTAGACCCTCACGATTCGACTACGACGAGTGAACCCGAAGCGCCAATGCAATCGCTGAACCAACTCCCAATGGTTACCGACCTTGCTGATGCGAGATCGGCCTGATCACGAAGATCGTTTCCTGTGCGCAATCGAAGAACGAACAAGAAAAAGATGCGAGCAATCTTAATATCACTCGAGGTGGAGTTCTGAATCACAGAGGACAACATGTATTTGTGCGTGTTCTGGGGTAGCTAAAGCTAGATGTAAAACAAAACTCAAGTTCTAAATGAAACAGGACTCTGACTAAATAGAGGAGAGGCACGAACAGTAGGGCCGGCGCTACAGTACCGCGGTTACTGTTCATGACTTCCCTAGGCCCCCCATCCGGGCCTTCCTGTTGGGCCATCTTCTAATCTTCTGGGCCTTCGTTCTTTAACAACATGATGTAGTTCAATTCTCTTGCACGGGCCCGAGTCACTGGCCCAGGTGGAAGGGGTGGTGCCTGGACTGGGGAAGATGGTGCCTGGGCTGGAGAAGGTGTTGCTGGTGTAGATGTACTCGTGTTGGTGTTGATGTCCTCATCATCCTCCCCTTCTTGAACTGAAGTCGTCCTCGACGGCAACTCCTCATCTTCTCCCGCATACGGTTTCAAATCTGTAACATTAAAACTAGTGGAAACACCAAACTCCGGAGGCAGGTCAAGGATATAAGCATTAGCATTAATCTTGGTTAGTATCTTAAAAGGACCAGCAGCACGAGGCATCAATTTAGAACGGCGCAAAGTAGGAAAACGATCCTTTCTCAAATGCAACCAAACCATATCACCAGGTTCAAAAGTAACTAGTTTCCGGCCTTTACTACCAGTAATCTGATATTTAGCATTAGCAGCAACAATGTTTTGTTGAGTTTGTTCATGGAGGTTAATCATTCGTTCAACATGTGCAACAACATCTATGTGTGGGGCGTCCGCAACATCAAGCGAAAATAAAGCAATAGGCGCCCTAGGAATGTAACCATAAACAATTTGAAAAGGGCACATCTTTGTAGAAGAATGTGTTGCATGATTATAAGCAAACTCAACATGAGGCAAGCAATCCTCCCAACGTTTCAATTTTTTGTCTAAAACAGCCCTAAGCATGGTAGACAAAGTTCGATTAACTACCTCAGTTTGACCATCAGTCTAAGGGTGACAAGTGGTGCTAAACAGCAATTTAGTTCCCAATTTATTCCACAGAGATCTCCAAAAATGACTGAGAAACTTAGCATCACGATCCGAGACTATTGTATTGGGAATACCGTGCAAACGAATAATCTCTCTAAAAAACAATTCAGCAACATTGCTAGCATCATCAGTCTTATGACAAGGTATGAAATAAGCCATTTTGGAGAATCGATCAACAACCACAAAAATGCTATCCCTCCCCTTCTTAGTCCTAGGCAATCCCAAAACAAAATCCATCGAAATATCAATCCAAGGGGAAGTAGGAACAGGCAAAGGCATATACAAACCATGGTTGTTCAACCGTGACTTAGCTTTCTGACAAGTAGAGCAGCGTGCAACAAGGCGCTCAACATCAGCGCGCATCCGAGGCCAAAAGAAGTGGGCAGCCAAAACCTCATGTGTCTTGTAGACGCCAAAGTGCCCCACATGAGAACGCCTCCATGCGCTTCCTGTAACAACAAAAGACGAACCGAGCTAGCTGGAACACACAGCTTGTTAGCGCGAAACAAGAACCCATCCTGTATGTGAAATTTGCCCCATGGGTTCCCATTAATACAATGGCCGAAAGCATCTTTAAAATCAGCATCGTCAACATATTGATCTTTCACAGTGTGCAAACCAAAGATTTTAAAATCTAACTGTGACAGCATGGTATAGCGACGAGACAAAGCATCAGCAATAACATTGTCCTTCCCGTTCTTGTGTTTAATAATGTAAGGAAAAGACTCAATGAATTCTACCCATTTAGCATGACGACGGTTCAGATTTGTTTGGGTACGAATATGTTTTAAAGCCTCATGATCAGAATGAATTATGAACTCACGATGCCAAAGATAGTGCTGCCATGTATGCAAAGTGAGCACTAAAGCGTAAAGCTCCTTATCATAAGTAGAATATTTCAGACTAGCACCGCTTAATTTTTCACTAAAATACGCAACTGGTTTTCCTTCTTGTAACAAAACAGCACCTAGCCCAATATCGCTAGCATCGCATTCAAGCTCAAACACTTTATTAAAATCAGGCAATTGCAATAGGGGAGCTTGGGTTAACTTATCTTTCAAAGTGTTGAATGCTACCTCCTGCGAATCACTCCAAGCAAACGACACATCTTTCTTTTTAAGCTCATGTAGAGACGCTGCAATGGAGCTAAAATCATGAACAAATCTGCGGTAGAAACCGACAAGTCCAAGAAAGCTCCGAATTTGTGTGACCGTCGTCGGTGTAGGCCACTCCCGAATGGCAGCAATCTTGCTGCTATCCACCTCAATGCCCTGTGGAGTAACAACATAACCAAGAAACGAGACACGTCGTGTGCAAAAGATGCATTTTTCCATGTTAGCAAATAACTGGGCAGCACGCAATGCATCAAAAACAGCACTTAAATGTTACAAATGCTCTTTCTTAGATTTGCTGTAAATAAGGATATCATCAAAATAAACAACCACAAACAATCCTATGAAGGGCCTCAGAACTTCATTCATCACTCACATAAAAGTGCTGGGAGCATTAGTCAATCCAAACGGCATAACCAACCATTCATATAAACCAAATTTCATTTTAAAAGCCGTTTTCCATTCATCACCCAGTTTCATTCTAATCTGGTGGTAACCACTACGCAAATCAATCTTAGTGAAAATAATGGCACCACTAAGCTCATCTAGCATATCATCAAGGCGTGGTATAGGATATCGATAACGAATAGTGATGTTATTAATAGCACGACAGTCTACACACATACGTCATGACCCATCTTTCTTGGGAACAAGTAACACAGGAACAGAGCAAGGGCTAAGAGACTCACGAATGTATCCCTTGTCAAGCAACGCCTGTACCTGGTGCTGAATCTCCTTCGTCTCATCCGGATTTGTACGGTACGGTGCGCGGTTCGGAAGCTGTGCGCCGGGGATGAGGTCGATCTGGTGCTCAATGCCACAAAGCGGTGGGAGACCCGGTGGTAAGTCTTTGGGAAAGACATCAACGTACTCCTGCAAAAGGTTAGAAACCACAGGGGGAATAGCCAAAGATGGTGCATCATCAAGTGAAATGAGGACACTAGAGCATACAAGTGCATAGCATGGCAAATGAGCACCGTGTAGATCATCAAAATCAGCACGTGTAGCAAGTAAAATAGGAGCCTTCAACTTGATTTCAGAAGGAACAGAGGACGATGGATCAAGTTGTTTAGCAGTTATAGCAGCTCGGGCAAGATCATCTTTAACAATTTGTTCAGGTGTCATTGGATGTATAATTATTTTCTGACCCTTAAAAATGAAAGAATAATGATTCGAACGACCATGATGCAAGCTATGAGTATCATATTGCCAAGGTCGACCAAGTAACAAAGAGCATGCTTCCATGGGAATAACATCACAATCAACAAAATCAGAATAAGCACCCATGGAGAAAGGAACACGCACGGAACGTGTGATTTTTATTTTACCACCATCATTAAGCCATTGAATGTGATATGGGTTTGGATGCTTACGAGTGGGTAACGACAACTTTTCGACCAGCATGGTACTCGCCAAATTGTTGCAACTGCCGCTGTCAATAATGATGCGAATTGACCGCTCCTGCACAACACCCTTTGTATGGAACAGAGTGTGTCGCTGATTCTTCTCGGGCAAAGCGACCTGTGTACTAAGAACACGCTGCACAACAAGACTTTCATACCTATCAGCGTCGCCCGGGTTGACATGTACCTCCGCCTGAGCTGCATGGTCAGTGGCAAGTAGTGCATGTTCAATTTCTTCAGAATCACTAGCGGAAGAGTACTCACCATCGTCACGAATGAGCAAAGTGCGCTTGTTTGGGCAGTCCCGAATCACAAGGCCAAATCCTCTACAGCGATGACACTGAATATCCCGTGTACGACCTGTGAGTGGGGCAGTGCTGGCTGGTTTGGTCGTCTTCTCGCGTGGAGTAGTGGTGGACGTGGATGGCGCAGGGGGAACTGGTGCTGAGGTGGATGTCGAGCTTCGTCCTGCAAAAGGGTTAGAATATGGCTTCGAGAGGCGTCCCTGCACTTCACGTTCAGCTTTGCAAGAATATTCAAATAAAGTAGTCATATCATAATATTCCTTATAATCAAGTATATCCTGGATTTCGTGGTTTAAACCACCACGAAAACGTGCCATAGCAGCGTCGTTGTCCTCCAATATCCCACAACGAATCATACCTTTTTGTAACTCCTGGAAATAGTCCTCAAAAGATTGAGAACCTTGATGAAAACACTGCATTTTATTAAGCAAATCACGAGCATAATATGAAGGCACAAATCGATGTCGCATCGCAGCTTTCAACTGATCCCAAGTGGTTGGAATGGCAGCGGGATGTTTTATTTTATACTCACGCCACCAAATTAAAGCAAAATCAGTAAATTCACTAATAGCAGCTTTAACCTGAGAATGTGCAGCAATATCATGCGATGAAAATTTTTTGTTCAACCTCTAACTCCCAATCAAGATATGCAGCAGGATCATATTTGCCATTAAAAGGTGGAATTTTAAATTTAATCTTAGAAAATAAGTCATTAGGGGGATGACGAACCACATGGCGTGCACGACCACGACGATCTCCATCGTCCTGCTCAGTGTCACCGCCGTAGTCCTGCTCCATCTTTGTGGTCAACGCATCAAGGCGTGCCAGGATGGTGTTGAGTGTGGTGCGAGTCGCCGTTTGAGCAAGATCAAGCTGGTTGAAACGCTCGGTCGTCGAAGTGACCGTTGAATCAAGCCGTTCATGCATCGTCCTAATGTCAGCAGCAAGTCCATCAACTTGTCCCCTTACTTCTAGCAACTGGGCATCCACCGTGTCGTGTGCTCCTGCCATAGTTAACGCAAACACCAAAACACCAAAAGGAGAAAAACCGACGACAACAGGGAAATGGTGGTGACAACTCGCTCAATGGAATGCTGTTATCAAGTTCTTATCCGTTCTTACCAAGCCACAGTGGTGAACTGCAACCAACAGGTGAAACCGGTGAAAGATTGGATGAGCGATTGCCTGGAGAAACAGAAACCTTCTCGTCATAGAAATATGTGGAGTTTTGGGTAGGCTGCACTCAAGTCAAGGATTAGCCCGATCAAACAATAATGCAAAGTTGAATTATAGTGCAAAATACGAAACTATATTGCTGGCCACAAGTGCAAAGGACGGATGGAACTACCAGAATGGCAGTACCGTAAATATTGTACTAGCGAGGCCAAAAAGGCACTAGTAGGAATCACAGGTGATTTTGTTTTTCTTTTTTGTATGATTTTTTTGATATTTTTCTCAGCACAAGGAGCAACAAAATAGGAGCTACATGAAGTTTCACCTAAAACAGAGTTCAGATGTGGTCTACAGAAAATCAGGAAGTTCTCTGAAAAGCGTGCGAGAACTTTGACGAATTTTTTCTTTATTTTCCTGATTTTTTTGATAATTTTATCGAAACCAAACAGGCCATAGGACAGTTTGGCCGGCCACAGAATGGTGTCAACAAGCTCCTGTAAAAATTTCAGATTTTTTGAACAATCGAGCGAAAAGTTATGCCCGGTTTAAGGAAGGTATGTTTAAAACGAACGAGATGAGACAACCGCTTTGTATCCTTTCTCCTTCGTTTTCTTTTTTTTGTTTCTATTTTTTTGACATAACCAAAGGAGAAAAACAAGGAAGCGGCGTTGACTCGGTTTGTTTTTTTTTTCTGTTTTTTTACGTAACCAAAGGAGAAAATAAGGAAGCGGCGTTGACTCGATTTGTGGCGTGATCAAATGGCATATGGTGGCGGCGCGCTAGGGTTTGAATGGTGGAATAACACAATGCAACCAGTAACAAATGACGTGAAAGCACACAAATTCAACAATGTAGATTATTGAAAGAAAGTGCGAGGCTCAAAAGGGTGCTGGGATAAGGTCTAACCTAAATTTTTATGTGGTTTTGTGGACTGTAGGAGAAAAAAACATTCGATAAACTCACCGATCAACCTGGAAATCTGATACCACTTGATAGAGCTGGAGTGCCCGATCTTTTGGTGAGTGAAGATAATTCCGATTTGGTGGAAGTAGACCCTCACGATCCGACTACGACGAGCGAACCCGAAGCGCCAATGCAATCGCTGAACCAACTCCCAATGGTTACCGACCTTGCTGATGCGAGATCGACCTGATCACAAAGATCATTTCCTGTGCGCAATTGAAGAACAAACAAGAAAAAGATGCGAGCAATCTTAATATCACTCGAGGTGGAGTTCTGAATCACAGAGGACATCACGTATTTGTGCGTGTTCTGGGGTAGCTAAAGCTAGATGTAAAACAAAACTCAAGTTCTAAATGAAACAGGACTCTGACTAAATAGAGGAGAGGCGTGAACAGTAGGGCCAGCGCTAAGTACCGCGGTTACTGTTCACGACTTCCCTAGGCGCCCCATCCGGGCCTTCCTGTTGGGCCATCTTCTAATCTTCTGGGCCTTCGTTCTTTAACAGCATGATGTAGTTCAATTCTCTTACACGGGCCCGAGTCACTGGCCCAGGTGGAAGGGGTGGCGCCTGGACTGGGGAAGATGGTGCCTGGGCTGGAGAAGGTGCTGCTGGTGTAGATGTACTCGTGTTGGTGTTGATGTCCTCATCAAAATGTGGCCCAAACTTGGTACTCTTCTCTCTGGCCAAGGACAATTATGTCGTGGCAGAAGCTTAAGGACATGCTAGTCACTAGCTTTCAAGGCTTTCAGACGAAGCCACTCACAGCTCAAGCTTTGTTTCAATGTACACAGGACCATGAAGAATACCTTTAGGCGTATGTCCGAAGGTTTTTGCGCTTGAGAGCACAAGCACCCACAGTGCCCAATAAAATTGTCATTGAGGCCATGATCAAGGGGCTTCGGCCTGAACCTACAGCTCAATATTTTGCCAGGAAGCCTCCACAAATTCTGGAGAAACTTCTTCAGAATATGGATGAGTACATCCGAGCTGATAACGATTTTCGCCAAAGAAGGGAGGAAGCCTACAGGTTTTCTGAGATGACCCGGGGCTTCGGAGGAAGACTTCACCCCAGGCATGTCCGATCCATCCACAACTCCAACACCAACGATGACGAGGCCAACAATGCTCAACATAGCCATCAAAGTTCTCAAACTTCGAACATGCAATAGACTTCCTTCAAACCACTAGCTCTGAGAGGTAGAGGAGGAAGAAGTTTCAGTGGTGGAAGGTTTGGCAATCAACCTCGAAAGTTATATTGCCTTTTTTGTGGCGAGGACAAGGGCCACACAACAAGGACATGCCATGTTACCATTCAAAAGCAGAAGGAAATTGCTGAAGCTGAAGCAGACAGAGTCAGCCGAAGCAAGTCCTCCACACTGCTTCGTGCTATTCTCCTTATGTCCTCGTATGTAGGCAACCAACAGCCTACGTTTTTTGTTGTTTTGGCAAGCCATTCTCAAGCTTCCTGGGCCCAGTTGCCACCACCTGAGAGCACCTAGAGGGGGGGGTGAATAGGTGATCCTGTGAAAACTTAAAACTTAATCCACAAAACTTGATTAGAGTTAGCACAGTTAAGCCAAGTGGCTAGAGAGGAGAACTTGCACAACACGATAACCACAAAGAGATCAACACAGAGATGACACAGTGGTTTATTCCGTGGTTCGGCCAAGTACAAAACTTTCCTACTCCACGTTGTGGCGTCCCAACGGACGAGAGTTGCACTCAACTCCTCTCATGTGATCCAATGATCAACTTGAATACCATGGTGTTTTGCTTTTCTTTTCTTATCCCGTTTGCGAGGAATCTCCACAACTTGGAGCCTCTCGCCCTTACACTTTTGATGTTCACAAAGAAGCACGGAGTAAGGGAGGGATTAGCAACTCACACAAGACATAAAGATCACAGCAAGTACGCACACACAAGACCCAGGCTTAAGCTCAAAAGACTAGCACACTAGAACGGAGCTCAAATCACTAGAATGTCGAACAAGTGCGCAAGAATGGAGTGTGAGTGATCAAGAGTGCTCAAGGAATGCTTGGTGTCCTCCTCCATGCGCCTAGGGGTCCCTTTTATAGCCCCAAGGCAGCTAGGAGCCGTTGAGAGCAATCCGGGAAGGCAATTCTTGCCTTCTGTCGCCTCGTGCACCGGACAGTCCGGTGCACCACCGGACACTGTCCGGTGCGGATTTCCTTCCTTATTTGGCGAAGCTGACCGTTGGCAGCCTTGGAGCCGTTGGCGCACCAGACACTGTCCGGTGCACACCGGACAGTCCGGTGCCCCTCCCGACCGTTGGCTCGGCTACGTGTCTCGCGCGGATCGCGCAGCTGACCGTTGGCCCGGCCGACCGTTGGCTCACTGGACAGTCCGGTGCACACCGGACAGTCCGGTGAATTATAGCCGTACGCCGTTAATTCCTTCCCGAGAGCAGCTAGTTTGCCTAAGACAGCCTGGCGCACCGGACACTGTCCGGTGCACCACCGGACAGTCCGGTGCACCCAGACAGAGCTGGCTTTGGCTGAAACAAAGCTATCTCTCTCCAATTTGTTTTCTCCTGTTTCCAGCACTTAGACACAATACATTAGTCTCTAAAACAATGTACTAAGTCTGAGAAACATACCTTTATACTTGATTTGTACTTTGTCCACCATTTGACACTTAGGCACTTATGTTGGACACTAAATCACCAAAACACTTAGAAATGGCCCAAGGGCACATTTCCCTTTCAATCTCCCTATTTTTGGTGATTTATGCCAACACAACATAAAGCAAGTAGAACAAGTACAAAATCAATTCAAATAAGAACTCAAAATTGTTTTGATTCATATTTGGCATATATGGATCACTCTTTGCCACCACTTGGTTTGTTTTTGCAAATCAAACTCAATTTCCTATCTCTAAGTCAAATTCTCTTGTAGAGACATAAAGAGAGGTATTCCAAAAGAAATTGATTCAAGATTTCAAAAACTCCCCCTTTTCCCCATAATCAACACTTCTCCCCACAAGAAGCCAACTTTTGACAAAAAAGCCAATAAGAGTATTTTGACAAAACAAAAGCTCTATTCTATTATTTTCAAAATTCTCAAGTGGTAGCTGATCCATTTATTGCTTTGGCCTTTATTTTCTCTCCCTTTGGCATCAAGCACCAAAACGGGATCAATTGTGGCCCTCGAACCCCATTGCCTCACCAAAATCTTCAAGTAAGAATATAAAGGCAATAAGAGTACATTAGATGAACTTGGAATAAGTTACCCTCTCATCGGAGTGCAGTGGAAGTCTTTCATGGTCCAAGTCCACCTTTTCCCTTTCAAACCTCCTTTGAGACTAAAACAAGCAAACTCAAGCACACGGTTAGTCTCAAAGGGTCAAGTTGTAGCACAACTCCCCCTAAATTTGTGCATCCCTTGCAAAAGGACTTGAAAAGTCCGGGGAGTGCTTGTACAACTTGAGCACCATAAATAAACAACAAAATGCATAAGGAACATGATCAAAGGCATAAACACATGTATGCTATAATTCAATCCAAGTTCCGCGAATCTAAGACATTTAGCTCACTACGCAACTTGCAAAAGGTCTGCTCATCTAAAGGCTTGGTAAAGATATCGGCTAGCTGGTTCTCGGAGCTAACATGAAACACTTCGATATCTCCCTTTTGCTGGTGGTCTCTCAAAAAGTGATGCCGGATGTCTATGTGCTTTGTGCGGCTGTGTTCAACAGGATTATCCGCCATGCGGATAGCACTCTCATTATCACATAGGAGTGGGACTTTGCTCAGATTGTAGCCAAAGTCCCTGAGGGTTTGCCTCATCCAAAGTAGTTGCGCGCAACACTGTCCTGCGGCAACGTACTCGGCTTCAGCGGTGGATAGGGCAACAGAAGTTTGTTTCTTAGAACTCCATGACACCAGGGACCTTCCTAAGAATTGGCACGTCCCCGATGTACTCTTCCTATCGACCTTACATCCAGCATAGTCGGAGTCTGAATAACCAATCAAGTCAAAGGTAGACCCCTTTGGATACCAGATCCCGAAACAAGGCGTAGCGACTAAATATCTAAGAATTCGCTTCACAACCACTAAGTGACACTCCTTAGGATCGGATTGAAATCTAGCACACATGCATACGATAAGCATAATATCCGGTCTACTAGCACATAAATAAAGTAAAGACCCTATCATTGACCGGTATGCCTTTTGATCAACAGACTTACCTCCTTTGTTGAGGTCGGTGTGTCCGTCGGTTCCCATTGGAGTCTTTGCGGGCTTGGCGTCCTTCATCCCAAACCTCTTGATCAAATCTTGTGTGTACTTCGTTTGGGAGATGAAGGTTCCATCCTTGAGTTGTCTCACTTGAAACCCGAGGAAGTAGCTTAACTCGCCCATCATCGACATCTCGAATTTTTGAGTCATCACCCTGCTAAACTCTTCACAAGACTTTTGGTTAGTAGAACCAAATATTATGTCATCGACATAAATTTGGCACACAAAAAGATCACCATCACAAGTCTTAGTAAAAAGAGTTGGATCGGCTTTCCCAACCTTGAAAGCATTAGTAATTAAAAAGTCTCTAAGGCATTCATACCATGCTCTTGGGGCTTGCTTAAGTCCATAGAGCGCCTTAGAGAGCTTACACACGTGGTCGGGGTACCGTTCATCCTCGAAGCCAGGGGTTGCTCCACGTACACCTCCTCCTTGATTGGCCCGTTGAGGAAAGCGCTCTTCACATCCATTTGGAACAACCTGAAGGAATGGTGAGTGGCATATGCTAGCAAGATACGAATGGACTCTAGCCTAGCCACAGGAGCGAAAGTCTCCTCAAAGTCCAAACCTGCGACTTGGGCATAACCTTTTGCCACAAGTCGTGCCTTGTTCCTTGTCACCACCCCGTGCTCGTCTTGTTTGTTGCGGAACACCCACTTGGTTCCCACAACATTTTGCTTGGGACGAGGCACCAGTGTCCAAACTTCATTTCTTTTGAAGTTGTTGAGCTCCTCCTGCATGGCCAACACCCAGTCCGGATCTAGCAAGGCCTCTTCTACCCTGAAAGGCTCAATATAAGAGACAAAGGAGTAATGCTCACAAAAATTAACTAATCGAGACCGAGTAGTTACTCCCATGCTAATGTCACCCAAAATCTGGTCGACGGGATGATCTCTTTGAATCATCGCTCGAACTTGGGTTGGAGGTGCCGGTTGTGCTTCTTCCTCCATCACATGATTATCTTGTGCTCCCCCTTGATCACACGCCTCCTTTTGATGAACCTGTTCATCGTCTTGAGTTGGGGGATGCACCATTGTTGAGGAAGAAGGTTGATCTCGCACATCTTGTTCCTGTGGCCGCACATCTCCAATCGTCATGGTGCGTATTGCGGCCGTTGGAACTTCTTCTTCATCTACATCATCACAATCAACAACTTGCTCTCTTGGAGAGCCATTAGTCTCATCAAATACAACGTCGCTAGAGACTTCAACCAACCCCGATGATTTGTTGAAGACTCTATACGCCTTTGTATTTGAGTCATAACCTAACAAAAACCCTTCTACGGCTTTGGGAGCAAACTTGGAATTCCTACCCTTCTTCACTAGAATGTAGCATTTACTCCCAAAAACTCAAAAATACGAAACATTGGGTTTGTTACCGGTTAGTAGCTCATACGACGTCTTCTTGAGGAGGCGATGAAGGTAGACCCTGTTGATGGCATGGCAAGCCGTGTTCACGGCTTCCGACCAAAAGCGCTCGGGGGTCTTGAACTCTCCAAGCATCGTCCTCGCCATGTCTATAAGCGTCCTGTTCTTCCTCTCTACCACACCATTTTGCTGTGGTGTGTAGGGAGCGGAGAACTCGTGCTTGATCCCTTCCTCCTCAAGGTACTCCTCCACTTGAAGGTTCTTAAACTCGGACCCATTGTCGCTCCTTATCTTTTTCACCTTGAGCTCAAACTCGTTTTGAGCTCTCCTTAGGAAGCGCTTGAGGGTCCCTTGGGTTTCAGATTTATCCTGCAAAAAGAATACCCAAGTGAAGCGGGAAAAGTCATCAACTATAACAAGACCATACTTACTTCCTCCTATACTTAGATAGGCGACGAGTTCGAAGAGGTCCATGTGAAGCATCTCCAAAGGTCTTGATGTGGTCGTCACATTCTTGGTGTGATGAGAGCTTCCCACCTGTTTGCCTGCTTGACAAGCTGCACAAGGTCTATCTTTTTCGAATTGCACATTAGTTAAACCTATCACGTGTTCTCCCTTTAGAAGCTTGTGAAGGTTCTTCATCCCCACATGTGCTAAGCGGCGATGCCACAGCCAGCCCATGCTAGTCTTAGCAATTAAGCATGCATCTAGACCGGCCTCCTCTTTTGCAAAATCAACTAAGTAAAGTTTGCCATCTAATACACCCTTAAAAGCTAATGAACCATCACTTCTTCTAAAGACAGACACGTCTACATTTGTGAATAGACAATTGTATCCCATATTGCATAATTGACTAACAGATAACAAATTATATCCAAGAGATTCAACTAAAAACACATTAGATATAGAGTGCTCGGATGAAATAGCAATTTTACCTAACCCTTTTACCTTGCCTTGATTCCCATCACCGAATATTATTGAATCTTGGGAATCCTTGTTTTTGACGTAGGAGGTGAACATCTTCTTCTCCCCTGTCATATGGTTTGTGCATCCGCTGTCGATAATCTAGCTTGAACCCCCGGATGCATAAACCTGCAAGGCAAATTTAGGCTTGGGTCTTAGGTACCCAACTCTTGTTGGGTCCTACAAGGTTAGTCACAATTATCTTAGGGACCCAAATGCAAGTTTTGTCTCCCTTGCATTTTGCCCCTAATTTTCTAGCAACTATCTTTCTATCCTTTCTACAAATGGCAAAGGAAGCATTTAAAACATGATATATGGTAGAAGGTTCATTAATTTTCCTAGGAATATTAACACCATTTCTTCTAGGCACATTTCTACCATGCATACAGGAAGAACTAGAAGCAAACATAGCATATGAATCATAAACATGTGAATCAAAAGCATCATAACTTCTATTTGCATTTCTAGCATGTCTCCTATCATGATACATAAAAGCATGGTTCTTTTTAGCACTACTAGCCATAGGGGCCTTCCCTTTCTCCTTGGCGGGGATGGGAGCCTTATGGCTTGTTAAGTTCTTGGCTTCTCTCTTGAAACCAAGTCCATCCTTAATTGAGGGGTGTCTACCAATCGTGTAGGCATCCCTTGCAAATTTTAACTTATCAAATTCGCTTTTGCTAGTCTTAAGTTGGGCATTAAGACTAGCCACTTCATCATTCAATTTAGAAATTGAAACTAAGTGTTCACTGCAAGCATCAACATTAAAATCTTTACACCTAGTGCAAACCACAACATGTTCTACACAAGATGTTGATTTATTAGCTATCTCTAACTTAGCATTCAAATCATCTTTTATGCTCCTTAAGCTAGAAATTGTCTCATGGCAAGAAGATAGTTCACAAGAAAGCATTTCATTTCTTTTAACTTCTAAAGCATGAGATTTTTGTGCCTCTACAAATTTGTCATGCTCTTCATATAAAAGGTCCTCTTGTTTCTCTAAAAGTCTATCCTTTTCATTCAAGGCATCAATCAATTCATTAATCTTATCTATTTTAGTTCTATCCAATCCCTTGAACAAACTAGAGTAATCTATTTCTTCATCACTGGATTCATCATCACTAGAAGAATCATATGTGGCATTGTTTCGATTACATACCTTCTTCTCCTTCGCCATGAGGCATGTGTGACGCTCGTTGGGGAAGAGGAATGACTTGTTGAAGGCGGTGGCGGCGAGTCCTTCATTATCAGAGTCGGATGACGAACAATCCGAGTCCCACTCCTTGCCAAGGTGTGCCTCGCCCTTAGCCTTTTTGTATGCCTTCTTCTTCTCCCTCTTGTTCCCCTGTTCCTGGTCACTATCATTATCGGGGCAGTTAGCGATAAAATGACCAATCTTACCACACTTGAAGCATGAGCGCTTCCCCTTTGTTTTGGTCTTGCTTGGCTACCCCTTGTGACCCTTTAGCACCGTCTTGAAGCGTTTGATGATAAGAGCCATTTCTTCATCATTTAGCCCTGCCGCCTCAACTTGTGCCACCTTACTAGGTAGCGCCTCCTTGCTTCTTGTTGCCTTGAGGGCAAAGGGTTGAGGCTCATTGATTGGACCATTCAATGCGTCGTCCACGTATCTCGCCTCCTTGATCATCATTCGCCCGCTCACGAACTTCCCAAGAACTTCTTCGGGCGACATCTTGGTGTACCTAGGATTTTCACGAATATTGTTCACCAGATGTGGATAAAGTACAGTAAAGGACCTTAGCATTAGGCGAACGACGTCATGATCCGTCCATCACGTGCTTCCGTAGCTCCTTATTTTGTTGATGAGGGTCTTGAGCCGGTTGTATGTTTGGGTTGGCTCCTCTCCCCTTATCATTGCAAATCTCCCGAGCTCGCCCTCTACTAACTTCATCTTGGTGAGCAGGGTGACGTCATTCCCTTCATGAGAGATCTTGAGGGTGTCCCAGATCTGCTTGGCATTGTCCAAGCCGCTCACCTTATGGTACTCGTCCCTGCACAAAGAGGCTAACAACACAGTAGTAGCTTGTGCATTTTTATGAATCTGTTCATTAATAAATATAGGACTATCCGAGCTATCAAATTTCATTCCATTCTCAAAAATCTCCCATATACTTGGATGGAGAGAGAATAGGTGACTACGCATTTTGTGACTCCAAAATCCGTAGTCCTCCCCATCAAAGTGTGGAGGTTTGCCATGAGGGATGGAAAGCAGATGTGCATTTGAGCTATGCGGAATACGAGAGTAATCGAAAGAAAAGTTTGAATTAACCGTCTTTCTTTTGTCGTAGTCGTTGTCGTCGTTGTCCTTTTGGGAAGAAGTGGACTCATCGCTGTCGTCGTAGTAGACGATCTCCTTGATGCGTCTTGTCTTCTTCTTCTTCCCATCTTTGCGTTTGTGGCCCGAGCCCAAGTCGGTAGGCTTGTCATCCTTGGGCTCGTTGACGAATGACTCCTCCTTGTCATTGATCACAATCCCCTTGCCCTTAGGATCCATCTCTTCGGGCGGTTAGTCCCTTTCTTGAAGAGAACGGCTCCGATACCAATTGAGAGCACCTAGAGGGGGGGGGTGAATAGGTGATCCTGTGAAAACTTAAAACTTAATCCACAAAACTTGATTAGAGTTAGCACAGTTAAGCCAAGTGGCTAGAGAGGAGAACTTGCACAACACGATAACCACAAAGAGATCAACACAGAGATGACACAATGGTTTATCCCGTGGTTCGGCCAAGTACAAAACTTGCCTACTCCACGTTGTGGCGTCCCAACGGATGAGAGTTGCACTCAACTCCTCTCAAGTGATCCAATGATCAACTTGAATACCACGGTGTTTTGCTTTTCTTTTCTTATCCCGTTTGCGAGGAATCTCCACAACTTGGAGCCTCTCGCCCTTACACTTTTGATGTTCACAAAGAAGCACGGAGTAAGGGAGGGATTAGCAACTCACACAAGACACAAAGATCACAGCAAGTACGCACACACAAGACCCAGACTTAAGCTCAAAAGACTAGCACACTAGAACAGAGCTCAAATCACTAGAATGTCGAACAAGTGCGCAAGAATGGAATGTGAGTGATCAAGAGTGCTCAAGGAATGCTTGGTGTCTTCCTCCATGCGCCTAGGGGTCCCTTTTATAGCCCCAAGGCAGCTAGGAGCCGTTGAGAGCAATCCGGGAAGGCAATTCTTGCCTTCTGTCGCCTGGTGCACCGGACAGTCCGGTGCACCACCGGACACTGTCCGGTGCGGATTTCCTTCCTTATTTGGCGAAGCTGACCGTTGGCAGCCTTGGAGCCATTGGCGCACCGGACACTGTCCGGTGCACACCGGACAGTCCGGTGCCCCCTCCCGACCGTTGGCTCGGCTACGTGTCTCGCGCGGATCGCGCAGCCGACCGTTGGCCCGGCCGACCGTTGGCTCACCGGACAGTCCGGTGAATTATAGCCATACGCCGTTAATTCCTTCCCGAGAGCAACTAGTTTGCCTGAGACAGCCTGGCGCACCGGACACTGTCCGGTGCACCACCGGACAGTCCGGTGCACCCAGACAGAGCTGGCTTTGCCTGAAACAAAGCTATCTCTCTCCAATTTGTTTTCTCCTGTTTCCAGCACTTAGACACAATACATTAGTCTCTAAAACAATGTACTAAGTCTGAGAAACATACCTTTATACTTGATTTGTACTTTGTCCACCATTTGACACTTAGGCACTTATGTTGGACACTAAATCACCAAAACACTTAGAAATGGCCCAAGGGCACATTTCCCTTTCACCACCACCACCGCTAGCACCTTTGGGTCACAGTCAATAGCCAGAAGGGCAACGCCACGCTCAACAACAATGCGACCTTCGGGAGGAGTCCGAAGCTCACACAATCAATAGCACTGTGCCCGAATCAAAGCACATCTACTAGAGGCTACAATGGTGCGGCCAAACAATATCCTGATCTGATGTATCTTAAATTTTTCTATCTTTATATTTTCTTGCAAGAAAGACAATTCAGGAAGAAATAATATCCAATTTGATGTAATAATAATACTTTCGTTACATCGTCTGTTGGGGGCCTTCCTCTTCCGAAGGTCCTAAAAAACGTGACTAATATGTTTTTCAGTGTAACATAGACTGACACAGGAGGCTTCGACTTTGGGATGAAAGCATGCGTGATATGGAGATATAACCCAGGAACAGGATGAACGGGTGCCAAAGCTATGGCCGAAAAAGCTTCGGCTTAAGCACAACGACGAAGGTGGGAGATGGAAACGACCTAAAGGAGAAAAGACTACTTAACCCTTGACAGCTTGCCTTATTGTTAGCAGTAAAAGTCAGGGACATAAATGTAGCTTTGTCCAGGCTGCGTCCCGTGCCTATAAATAGATGAACAGTAACATCGTACTGTTCACACTGAACGATAATCGCGCTTGCGTCATCCTTTCATTTCCACCTTATGTCAAGCCAAAGGTATCAATGTAATATAAATATTGTGAATGTTTGTCCATGCTTATAAAACAGGAATATAAGTAATTTGTTAATATATCATCATTATTTATATTCCCTTGTATTTCATGTACCTTCATTTGTACTTATTTACCAAAATGATGAAGGTATGTCCTTCATGACCTTCGTCTAAGAATCATTAAACCCAAAAGGAGATAATGAATCGAAGGACGAAGGTCTTTAATCGTTAACAATTGTGTTGCTTTGTTCTTGATGCATAGCATTCGAGAGCAAGGACCAACATTGGCACCCACCTCCGGTGAACTCATTCGACCACCTTCGGCAAGCATCGACTTCCGCAATGCCACCGAAAAAGGCAACGGTGCCAGGGGCTGCTCTGTAGCCACTGGACACTAATCAGGAGATGCTACACAAAGCTAGGAGCCAGAAGAGGAAGGCTACCAGTCCAACACCTCAGGAGGAGGAACTGGATCAAGAGATCAGGGATCTGGAAGCTATCCATCAACATGTGCAAAAGAAGAGGGAGAAGATGGTTCGGCTCGCCGACGTCCAGAGGAAGATCGATGAAGCTGCCGAAGAAATGTGTCACCTCACTCAGGATGACCAAGACCGAAGGCCCCAACATAGGGAGCTTCGCCAAGAAAATCCATTCAATGATGATGAATGGTACGGTGAATTTCATCATGACAATTTTGCTTTTGATGATGCTTCTCCCTTGGCAGCAGAATTGCAGGCTACCCCATGGACACCGTCATACAAGCCACCTCAGCTTCCTATGTATGATGGGCACTCAGACCCGAAGCAATTCCTGATGAGCTACGAAGCAACCATATCTTCATATGGGGCAATACTGCAGTCATGGCGAAATCCTTCGTCATGGCAATCAAAAGCGTAGCTCAAACTTGGTACTCTTCTCTTCAGCCAGTGACAATTACGTCATGGCATAAGCTAAAGGATATGTTAGTGACCAGTTTTCAGGGTTTCCAAATGAAGCCGATCACTGCTCAGGCTCTTTTTCAGTGTACGCAGGACCAGGAGGAGTATTTACATGCGTATGTTTGAAGGTTCTTGCGGCTGAGAGCTCAAGCACCTACAGTGCCCAATGAGATCGTCATTGAGGCCATGATCAAGGGGCTACGACCAGGACCCACAGCACAATACTTTGCGCGGAAGCCACCGCAAACTTTGGAGAAGCTTCTCCAGAAAATGGATGAATACATTAGAGCTGACAATGATTTTCGGCAAAGAAGGGAAGAAGCTTACAAATACTCTGAAATGGCCAGGGGCTTCAGAGGAAGATTCCACCCTAGGCATGTCAGGTCAATCCATAACGCCAGCCCAAGTGACGACAGGGGAAACCAAACCCAAAGGCAACAACATAGCTCCCAATCATCAGGGGTGCAACAAAGTTCCTTCAGGCCACCAGCTCCAAGAGGCAGAGGGGGCAGAAGCTTCGGAGGAAGATATGGAGATCAGCCCAGGAGACTATTTTGTTTGTTCTGCGGCGAAGACAAAGGCCACACCACAAGGACGTGCCAAGTCACGATTCAGAAACAGAAAGAGATTGCCGAAGCTGAAGCATGACAAAATCAGCCGAATCAGGTTCTACATACCGCTTCATGCTATTCTCCCTACGTCCTAGAGTACATAGGCAATCAACAGCCTACGGCCTCTGTCGCTTCAGCAAGCCATTCTCAAGCTTCCTGGGCCCAACTGCCACCACCACCACCGCTAGCACCTACTCTGGTTTGGAGCCAACAACCAGAAGGGCATCAATACGCTCAACAGTAGCAAGATTTTTGGGAGGAGTCCGAAGCTCGCACAGTCAATAGCACTGTGCCCGAGTCCAAGCATATTTACTAAAGAATATCCTACCCTGGCGCATATTTGTTTTTTTCACCATTTTATTTTCTTGTATGAAAAACAATTCACGAAGGATTAAATTCCAATTTGATGTAATAATATTGTGGTCACATCATCGAGTGGGGTGCATCCCCTTAACAAGATTCCGAAGTTACAAAAGTCGTTCCTAAGGGAGCGCAGAGTAAGTTCCGAAGCTACAAAAGTTGTTCCTAAGAGAGCATAGAGTATGTTCCGAAGCTACAAAAGTCATTCCTAAGAGAGCGCAGAGTAAGTTCCGAAGTTACAAAAGTCGTTCCTAAGGGAGCATAGAGTAAGTTCCGAAGCTACAAAAGTTGTTCCTAAGAGAACGCAGAGTAAGTTCTGAAGCTACAAAAGTCGTTCCTAAGCGAGCACAGAGTAAGTTCCGAAGCTCAAAAGTCGTTCCTAAGGGAATGCAGAGCTAAAATACCACCGAAATAGAAGGTGAAGAAGCTTAAAAGTTGTTCCTAAGGGGATGCAGAGCTAAAATACCACCGAATAGAAGGTGAAGAAGCTCAAAAGTCGTTCCTAAGGGGATGCATAACTTAAATGTCACCGAAATATAAGGTGAAGAGACTCAAAAGACGTTCCTAAGGGGATGCAGAGTCTGGGAGTGTTTCCGTGTGGTTATGTGTCTTCAGCATAAACATCATGCTGCATCATATCATCACATCATTTCGCATAGCATTACATCATACAACATGTCGCATCAGCAGCAAGATTGTGCAGAAAGATAGTTGCTTCTTTCAAAATATACTATGAATGAAACAGTGTGCTGGAGCACAAAGTACACCGTCGGCAATTATAATCTTACATGCCAAGAAAATTTTCGTCGACAACAATATCATACAACAACTGTGCTATAGAAGGGCTCTTTCTTTATGAAGCATGAAAAGAAGGAAAGGTGTTTTTTCGCCGAAGGCTCAAAACTGGTATGTACGCAAATTTCATGCATCGCAAAGAAATATATTACATTAATATACACATAGATATACAATGTTTAACTCATGTACGAATATTACATTTCCCAAATGCTACATTTCTTAATTACACAAAAATTTAGTCTTCTTTTAAGATTTTCTCGGCAGCTTCGTTCAGAATTTTGTTGACAACTTCGTCAACAGCTTCTTCGGCAATTCTTATTGTTTCTAGTTCCGCTTTCATGGCTGGATCGGCTTCGGGATCATATGGCTCGGGTGGCGGTGAAAGTTCAGCTACAGTAAAAGTAACAAGTTGTTAATCCGAAGCCAGAAAAAATACCGAAGCTAAGAAACAATAAAAATACCTATACGCCTTGCGCGCTCAGCAGCCTCTTCGGCTCGCTTGGCTTCTTCTCGAGCATCATGGGATTCTTTTTCATTTTTCTTTATAGCTTTGTTGGCTATCTCCCGGCTGCCCTCCATCCAAACGTTGGAATAGAATTTCTCGCCCATCATAGTAGCCTCAGCCGAAGGATCCTTCGTGTTGTCTACAAAGAAGACAGTCTCTGCCTGGGTCGCAGCTTTAACATGTTCACAACCAGTTTTCTCTAAAATTGCTGCAACCCCTTTGGCGCCGGCGAAGGCGCAGAAATCACCACGGTCGCTAAGTATCTCGTCAAAGGCTTCAGCTTCTTCGTCGATCCATTCGATGATTCCTTCGGGATCGCCTCTAATAAATTTTTGCTCAGATGAGTATGCACCCACCTTTGCAAAACTATCTTTCAACTTCTTAGCACAATCCAAGGATTTTTCGTAATATCTCTCCTTCGATTCCTGAAGCTCATCTACATTCTTTTGCAGTCTTGCGCTAGTCCATTCACTTATTTCTTGTTTTGCTTTAGCCACTTCAAAATCCTCATTCTTTTCTGTAAGCTTTTTCTTTAAGTTTTCAATTTTGGCTCTATGAGCTTCGGACTGTGCAGCAAGATTGGCTTCGCTAACCTTTACTCTCTCTACCAAAGAATGCAGAATTTTATCCTTTTCTACAACTTCATTCCTCAGTCTGATAACCTCTGACCGAAGATTTCCGAGGGCTATCTGGTAGCTTTCGTCCTCAGCATTCTTTTGTGCCCTTAAGGCATTGCTCAAGATTAAGCCCTACAAAAAGGGGGGATCAGCACAATGGTAAAAGATATAAAAATAATATGATTATGTCAAAACGTCTTTACCTTCAGACTGTCATAGGCGAGACTGTCTGCAAGGTCATCCTTCGACATTGCAGAGAGGCCAACTTCGAGCTTCGGAAACCCTATGTTCCTTGCCATCTCCCGGCAAACAGATAATTCCTTGTTGTCCGGAAGACAGTACAGAAAGTCATCTTCATCAGTGCCATTGTACACCAAGGATCCTTTTGGGTACTTTAATTCCTTGACATAGTGTTTAGCTTCAGCAATTTCCTCTTCCGACAATTTTTTACCCAAAGTGTGTCGAATGATAAAGTCTAACTCTTCAGTAGACGCTTCGGGACTAGGAAATTCAACCTTCTTGGGTGCGTCTTCTTTTTCTAAGGCTAGAGCTGCATCTGAAGGTCCTTGCTCAATATTCTGTCTAGTTTCAACAAGCCCTATTTCGATGGGCACTGAGGGCCCAGCTTCGGCTTCGGCCTCATTTGCAGAGGCAGGAGTTGGTGCCCTTGTCGACTCCAAGATAGCGTCCAGCACGCTAGCCATCCTCCTCCTCTTGGGAGTTATTGCAGGAGCTTTGGACACCTTCGGCAACTCCGGCTCTGGTGGCGGGCTTAGGATTTTTGGCAATCCTGCCGACTCCTCTAGCTCTGGCTCTTCGACTGCTTTTCCTTTGGCTTCGGCAGGACGCTTCAGTGCTTCGGTCGACTCGGTTGCAGGAACTTTTGACACCTCAGCCAATTCTCCCTTGGCACCGATAGGAGTGGGATATTTCGGCTCAGTGATAGAAGAAGCCCCCTCGGCAAGCTTCGGCACCCTGGCCGTTTCAATGTACCTAGGCTAATGCGTCAAAACCTTGATCTTTTTACCCTCCGGCGTAGCAGAGATAGCCGAAGTAGCAGCTTTTCTTTTCTTTCCCTGCTTTCGCGAGGGATAACAATAGTCTGGTTATACGAAACCAATTACATCGAAGACTTTGTTTAATCTTTTCTTGCCTCGTCCTCCGAAGGCTAAGGTCATGGCATCATCTTCGGCTCTTGTGTAGGCCCCAAGCAACTTGTCGCTAGTTGCCTCGACACAACTCAGCCAGTCATCATTCAACTCATCAAATTGATCTCTGTATCTGAAGGTGTATTTCAGATAAACCAAGCCGCCTTTACTAGACCCAGCAGCAGCTTCCTTCGACATCTCCCAGTCACTCACAAGAGGCCATACTCTATAAGCAATGTGCTCTTGGACTAAGTCTCTTGTGCCAATAAAGGTGCACACAGTATTAAAGGTCCTCTGGCATGTTTCAATTTCATTCCCAAGAGCAGTGGATGGCCTTCTAATACCGAAGCGAGACCAAATAGGGCGTTGGATGATCCCCTTTATATTGTAACACCCCAGGTGTTACTGGCACTAAAACTTGAGCATGACATCATATGCTGTTGGAGACTTGTTCTCAAATGCTATGAGTTAAGAACAAGGCAACACAGAAAATGTTAATCTATAAAGTCCTTCGTCCTTCGAAGCATTATTTCCCTTAGGATATAATGATTTTCGGACGAAGGTTATGAAGGACGTACCTTCATAAACACAACATACGATGACGAAGAATGAATCATAAGGAATATGAAGGATAACATAGACAATTATATATTATTATCACCTTATTATTATTGTGAAGAAACAGAAATAACATCGAATTACAAATGTACCTTCAGCTTTGAAGGAGATGAAAATACAGGTGTGACGCAAAAGCAAATGTCAAATCAGCGTGAACAGTACGGGGGTACTGTTCACCTATTTATAGACACGGGACACAGCCCATACAAAATTACATTCATGCCCTCTACATTTGGTAATAATTCTATAGTAATCCACCAAGGTCTGAATAGCCTTTTCATCTTTAAGTCGGTTTCATTTTCAGCTAGCATGCCGAAGCTTTCCCGCTCACATCTTCGGCGCTGTATCAACCTTCGTATTATTTTAGGCTTCTCCTACTGTGATTCCGACTCGAGTCCGAAGATACCTGTTCACACATTATGCTCCAGAAATACTGTTAAATCCTGTTTTTGAGGACCTTCGTAAGCCGAAGGCCCCCAACATATGCATTGACATTTCATGTTGTTTGTTACACCTAGAATGCATTTACTAGGTAAAACTTCAAAACAAGTTGTGATGTGGTGACTTGAAGTGTACTTAACCCTAGGGTAGGGTACTCAACCCTAGGATTAGGGCAAGAGGATAATAGTAAGCCAAGATGAGTAATACCTCAAAAGTTATTGGAAATATTCATAAGAAATCAAGAGTGATGGATTTGAGTGGCACAAAAACCCTAGGGTGCCCAAAACCTTAAAAGAAACCCTAGAAAACCTACCCTAGGGGGTAAATTCAAAATTCTATGCACTTTTGGACAAAAGTGCCAATATCAAGGTGATAGAACATAAAAAACTAAGTAACTTTTACATTGGAGGATTTTCAAGTAGTGTGGAGAAATTTGGACTTAATTGCAAAAAGACCCAAGAACCCCTAAGTGGCTAACTCTGAATTTCAGTGGAATTGGGTCACCTTTGGAGCTTTGTATCTCTCGATTCAAGAAGATTTTGCTCTAAGTTAGTACATCAATTTTGCAGAGCTATGATAGGAGTACAACTTTGCTTAAGTGACCGAGCCTTGATTCTATACAAAAAATTGGAGATAAATTGGCATGAAAATGGACTATCAGTCGCCACTGAAGACCGAATTATGCCCACGAGTGAAATTGGATGAACTTGAGATCGAATTTGAGTAGGATCCAGGGGTTATTTGAGTTTGGTTGCTATAGCAAAATGAAAGCTGGAGTATAGATCAACAACTTTGTTACAGATGAATTAACAAGTCCCACACAAAAATTGGAGAACCAATCTCTTTAACCTGCTTTGTCAGGCGCACTGAAGAAGTTTCCCATGGTACAGTACTGAAAAAGATCTTCAGGTGCAATGCACCTCGCCGCCGGTGACTCTTGCGCCTGGATTCACGCTGGCGCTGTGATTCGCGCCCGGTGATACACGGATAATGACTCTGGGTAAAAAGATCTTCGCCGTGGATGAGGTCGGGGCACTGTGGCCGCCCTATTGACGTACCCCCTTGCGTCGTGATGTGGCCGCGCGGCTATCGTGGTGATGATCGCCGTTAACCCAAGCACATCACGCTACTGACCTTGTTACTACGCTGTAGTAGGTCACGGTAGATAGCCCCTCTGTCGCCGGGGACTTAACTCAGTGAATGCCACATTGAGCAGTCTACGGTGACTCCTCCCCTTTCTTACCGCTAGCTCTTCTCCGCCCAAATTCGTCGTACTCGCGACCGCTCTCTATAAATTGATGCCCCAGTGAGCTTCGCTAGGTTATTACGCGCCCAGTGCACCAGTTGTCGCCTCTTATCATCCACCGTAGCGTCCCAATTTCGCTTTTCCCCCAATTCCGTTTTCCGCGCCGCCGTGAGCTTCTCACCGTGGCCAGATGCCTATAGGTTAGTTCAAGCTTCTCTGCTTGATGTTCTAGCATCCATTAAGCCTCCTATTGCTCGTAGACCCGTTTGATTAAGCTAGACCGCACTGAATCACCAAGAACACCTCGGTTTGTCTCCGGTATTCACCGCCGTCGTGGGCAGACGAACTCTAGGCCAGATTTGTGCAATTGATGGAGGGATTAGGGTCGCCTGGGGTAGGATTTGGTGTTAGCCGAGTTAGGGCGCTGGTCATTGCGTATTCCGACCGGTACAAGTTCGCCAGAGAGTGTGCTCGTCGCCGTTCCCCGTCGTGGACTTGACATGGTAAAGAAATAGAACTCCGAGGGCCTTAGTGCAAACGTCAGAGACACAGATGAATAGTGCGTAAGGATTCTTAACCAGTTATTCAAATAGCCGAGGTCCTCTGTGGAAAGTCGCTAGCGCGCGGGCGCGTTTTTCTGTTGATGGGCTGACTTGGGCTGGTTTGAGCCCATTACTGTTTAATCTTTTTCCTTTTCTTTTTCTGCCACGCTTAGGAAATTTATAGGGAATTCTAGAAAAATGATAAAATCATGGGACCAATTTTACTAGACACCTAAATTTCCCTAGTATTTAATAAAAATAGTTCCAAGATTTTTAATCCCAACCATGAATTATTTAGCATTTAAAGAGGCCTAAACCTAGTCTTTTGGAATTTTAGAATTAAGTTGGTAACTCCAAAAATCATAAAACTTTTTGGGTAAGCTTAATATGATAATTAAAGCCCTTGGGTGAAGTTTGGCATGTTTTGGACATTGTTTGATCTCAAACCCAAAACCCTAGCTTCCTAAGGTAGATTTTGCATAACCCTAATAGGGTACTAACTCAAGAGACCCTAGTGACTCAGAGATACCATGAAGGAAAGTTATATGCAAGACACAAATTAATGTGTTTCTATTGCATATTCATAACATCACATGAGCATTCATGTATATGTATTGTTATATTTAGAAAACAACGAAGAAGTGATCGCCGAAGAAGAAACTGCCCCACAAGCTGAAATTCCACCTGTCAAGAATGATATAACTGAAGTGCCCGATCTTTCGATGAGTGGAGATAATTCCTATTTGGCGGAAGATGACCCTCGCGATCCGACTACGACGAGCAAGCCCGAGGCGCCAATGCAATCGCTGAACCAACTCACTGATGAGGACATCACTATGAGTACGACTACACCAGCAGCACCTCCACATCAAGGGCCAATCACTCGGGCCCGTGCTAGAGATCTTAACTACGTCATGCTACTGAAGAATGAGGGCCCAGAAGAATAGACGACCAGTCCAACTGCGGCCCATAGTGGACGACCTAGGGTTGGCCGCCCCTAGGGGCTGCGGCCCCTCTCTATTTATCCAGGAGCTGCGCCTCCTTTGTTCTTCGAGTTTTGTTTTACGTTAGCTTTAGCTACTCTCGAACACACGCAAATCAGCGCTGTCTTCGTGTATTCAGAACTCCACCCTCGAGTAGTAGATTAGATTGCTCGCATCTTTTTCTTGTTCGTTCTTCGATTGCGCACAGGAAACGATCTTCGTGATCAGGCCGATCTCGTATCAGCAAGGTCGGTAACCACAGAGAGTTGGTTCAGCGATTGCATTGGCGCCTCGGGCTTGCTCGTCGTAGTCGGATCGCAAGGGTCATCTTCCGCCAAATCGAAATTATCTCCACTCACCGAAAGATCGGGCACCTCAACTATATCACTCCCTATGGTTACCGACCTTGCTGATGCGAGATCGGCCTGATCACGAAGATCGTTTCCTGTGCGCAATCGAAGAACGAACAAGAAAAAGATGCGAGCAATCTAATTTATTACTCGAGGGTGGAGTTCTGAATACGCGAAGACAGCGCAGATTTGCGCATGTTCGAGAGTAGCTAAAGCTAACGTAAAACAAAACTCAAAGAATAAAGGAGGCGCAGCTCCTGGATAAATAGAAAGAGGGGGCGCAGCCCCTAGGGGCGGCCAACTCTAGGTCGTCCACTATGGGCCATAGTTGGGCTGGTCGTCTATTCTTCTGGGCCCTCATTCTTCAGTAGCATGACAAAGTTAAGATCTCTAGCACGAGCCCGAGTGATTGGCCCAGCTAATGAAGAAAGTGGCGCTTGATGTGGAGGTGCTGCTGGTGTAGTCGTACTCATGTTGCAGGTGATGTCCTCATCATCCTCCCCTTCTTGAAGTGAAGTCGTCCTCGATGGCAACTCCTCATCCTCGGCCATATATGGTTTCAAATCTGCAACATTAAAACTAGTGGAAACACCAAATTCCGCATGCAGGTCAAGGATATAAGCATTATCATTAATCTTTGTTAGCACCTTAAAAGGACCAGCAGCACAAGGCATTAATTTAGAACGACGCAAAGTAGGAAACCGATCCTTTCTCAAGTGCAACCAAACCATATCACCTGGCTCAAAAGTAACAAGTTTTCTTCCTTTACTACCAGCAACCTGATTTTTTGCATTAGTAGCAGCAATGTTCTGTTTCGTTTGTTCATGTATGGTAATCATTTGTTCAATATATGCAGCAACATCTACATGTGGGGCGTTTGCAGCATTAAGTGAAATCAAATCAATAGGTGCCCTAGGGATGTAACCATAAACAATCTGGAAAGGGCACATCTTTGTAGAAGAATGCGTGGCATGATTGTAAGCAAATTCAACATGAGGCAAGCAATCCTCCCAACGTCTCAAATTCGTGTCTAAAACAGCCCTAAGCATGGTAGATAAAGTTCTATTTACTACCTCAGTTTGTCCATCAGTCTGAGGGTGACAAGTAGTGCTAAACAGTAATTTAGTTCCCAATTTATTCCAAAGAGATCTCCAAAAATGGCTTAGAAACTTAGCATCGCGATCAGAGACTATTGTTTTTGGAATACCATGTAAACGAATAATTTCTCTAAAGAACAATTCAGCAACAATGCTAGCATCATCAGTTTTATGACAAGGTATAAAGTGAGCCATTTTAGAGAATATATCAACAACCACAAAAATACTATCCCTACCCTTCTTAGTTCTAGGCAAGCCCAAAACAAAGTCCATAGAAATATCAAGCCAAGGAGAAGAAGGGACAGGCAAAGGCATATACAAACCATGGTTGCCCAAACGTGACTTAGCTTTCTGGCAAGTAGTGCAACGTGCAACAAGACGCTCAACATCACGGCGCATCCGAGGCCAAAAGAAGTGTGCGGCCAGCACCTCATGTGTCTTGTAAACGCCAAAGTGCCCCATGAGACCGCCTCCATGAGCTTCCTGCAGCAACAAAACACGAACCGAGCTTGCTGGAATACACAACTTGTTAGCGCGGAACAAAAATCCATCCTGTATGTGAAATTTTCCCCAGGGTTTGCCATCCTTACAATGTATATAGAAATCGTTAAAATTAGCATCATCCACATATTGATCTTTCACAATTTGCAAGCCAAAGATTCTAAATTCTAATTGTGAAAGCATGGTATATCTACGGGACAACGCATCAGCAATGACGTTTTGCTTCCCGTTCTTGTGTTTAATAATGTAAGGAAAGGACTCGATGAATTCTACCCAACTAGCATGACGACGGTTCATATTTGTTTGGGTACGTATATGTTTTAAAGCCTCATGATCAGAATGAATTATAAACTCACGAGGCCAAAGGTAGTGCTGCCATGTTTGCAAAGTGCGAACTAAAGCATAAAGTTCCTTATCATAAGTAGAATATCTCAAGCTAGCACCGCTTAATTTTTCACTGAAATAAGCAACCAGTTTTCCTTCTTATAACAAAACAGCACCTAACCCAATACCACTAGCATCACATTCAAGTTCAAACACTTTTTGAAAGTCGGGCAATTGTAAGAGTGGAGCATGGGTTAACTTATCTTTCAAAGTGTTCAACGCCGCTTCTTGTGGGGGGTCCCAAGCAAAAGACACACCTTTCTTTGTGAGTTCGTGCAAAGGGGCAGCGATGGAGCTAAAATCACGCACAAAACGGCGATAAAATCCTGCAAGTCCAAGAAAACTCCGAATTTGGGTGACCGTCGTTGGTGTAGGCCAGTCCTGAATGGCTTCAACCTTGTTGCTATCCACCTCAATGCCCTGCGGAGTAACCACATAACCAAGAAACGAGACACGTTGCGTGCAAAATGTGCACTTTTCCATGTTACCAAACAAGCGAGCAGCACGCAAAGCATCAAAAACAACACACAAATGTTCTAAATGCTCCTCTATAGACTTGCTGTAAATAAGGATATCATCGAAATAAACAACAACAAACAAACCTATGAAGGCCCGTAGAACTTCGTTCATTAAACGCATAAAGGTGCTGGGAGCATTAGTCAATCCAAATGGCATAACCAACCATTCATATAAACCAAATTTCGTTTTAAAAGCCGTTTTCCATTCATCACCGATTTTCATTCTAATCTGATGGTAACCGCTACGTAAATCAACCTTAGATAAAATAACGACACCACTAAGCTCATCTAACATATCATCAAGGCATGGAATAGGATATCAATAACGAACTGTGATGTTATTAATAGCACGACAATCTACGCACATACGCCATGACCCATCTTTCTTTGGAACGAGTAAAACAGGAACTGAGCAAGGGCTAAGAGACTCATGAATGTAACCTTTATCAAGCAGCGTCTGCACCTAGCGCTGGATCTCCTTCGTCTCATCTGGATTTGTACGGTACGGGGCGCGGTTCAGAAGAGAAGCGCCGGGGATGAGATCGATCTGATGCTCAATGCCACGGAGCGGAGGAAGACCCGGTGGTAAGTCCGTAGGAAAAACATCAGCATACGAGAGCAAAAGGTTAACAACAGCAGGTGGTATATCCAAAGACGGTGCATCATCAAGTGGAACAAGCATACGCGAGCATACAAGTGCATAACAGGGCATATGAGCTTCATGGAGATCATCAAAATCAGCACGTGTAGCAAGTAAAACAGGAGAGTGCAACTTGATTTCAGATTTAATATGTGCGACTGATGTCGATTTGACTTGTTGTGCAGTTTTAGCAGCCCTAGTAAGATCATCTTTCAAAATTTGGTCAGGGGTCATTGGATGTATAATTATTTTCTGGCCTTTAAACATGAAAGAATAATAATTTGAACAACCATGATGTAAACTATCAGTATCATATTGCCAAGGTCGACCCAATAACAAAGAGCATGCTTCCATAGGAATAACATCGCAATCAGCATAATCAAAATAAGAACCCAGCGAAAAGGGGACACATACCGAACGTGTTACCTTTATTTTACCACCATCATTAAACCATTGAATGTGATACGGATGTGGGTGTGCACGAGTGGGCAAGGATAATTTCTCTACCAAAGCTGTACTTGCCAAATTGTTGCAGCTGCCACTATCGATGATGATGCGAATCGACCGTTCGTGCACAACGCCCTTGGTATGGAATAGAGTGTGTCGCTGATTTTTTTGGCCTGGGCAACCTGTGTGCTGAGAACACGCTGCACAACAAGACTCTCATACCTATCGACGTCGATGGGATCAACATGGACGTCCTCATTTTCTGCATGGTTAGTGGCAATCATAGCATGACTAGTTTCCTCGGAATCACTGGCTGAAGAGTACTCACCATTGTCACGTATAAGCAAGGTACGCTTGTTTGGGCAGTCCCGAATCATGTGCCCAAACCCTCTGCAACAATGACACTGAATATCCTGTGTACGTCCTGTGGAAGAAACGGTGCCTTTGGCAGGGGGCGCCGCTGGCTTGGCCGTCCCTGTGCGCGGTGTAGTGCTAGGCGTAGAAGGTGCAAGGCTGGAAGGAGTTGAGCTATGTGTCGAACCCCGACATGCAAAAGAGTTAGTATATGTCTTTGATCGTCATCCCTACACTTCACGTTCAGCTTTGCAAGCATATTCAAACAATGTGGTTATATCAAAATAATCCTTATAATCAAGTATATCCCGAATTTCCCTGTTCAAACCACCACGAAAACGCGCCATAGCAGCGTCATCCGACTCAACCAAACCACAACGAAGCATACCCTTTTGTAACTCCTGGTAATATTCCTCAACAGATTGTGAACCTTGTTGAAAATGCTGCATTTTGTTAAGCAAATCACAAGCATAATAGGAAGGAACAAATCTGTGGTGCATGGCAGTTTCTAATTGGGTCCAAGTAGTGACACTGTTAATGGGAAGTTTTTGTTTATACTCACGCCACCAAATTAAAGCAAAATCAGTAAATTCACTAATGGCAGCCTTCACTTGGCTATTAGCAGGAATATCATGGCATGAAAATTTCTGTTCTACCTCCAATTCCCAATCAAGATATGTAGCAGGATCATATTTACCATTAAAAGATGGAATTTTAAATTTAATCTTAGCAAATAAGTCATTAGGGGGATGACGAACCACACGACGTGCATGACCACGGCGATCTCCATCGTCCTGCTCAGTGTCACCGCCGTAGTCCTGCTCTATCTTTGTGGTCAACGCATCAAGGCATGCCAGGATGGTGTCGAGTGTGGTGCGAGTCGCCGTTTGAGCAAGGTCAAGCTGGTTGAAACGCGCGGTCGTCGAAGTGACCGTTGAATCAAGTCATTCATGCATCGTCCTAATGTCAGCAGCAAGTCCATCAACTTGTCCCCTTACTTCCTGCAACTGGACATCCACCGTGTCGTGTGCTCCTGCCATAGTTAGCGCAAACACCAAAACACCAAAAGGAGAAAAACTGACGACAACATGGAAATGGTGGTGACAACTCACTCAATGGAATGCTGTTATCAAGTTCTTATCCGTTCTTACCAAGCCACAGGGGTGAACTGCAACCTACAGGTGGAACCGGTGAAAGATTGGATGAGCGATTGCCTGGAGAAACAGAAACCTGCTCGTCGTAGAAATATGTGGAGTTTTGGGTAGGCTGCACTCAAGTCAAGGATTAGCACGATCAAATAATAATGCAAGGTTGAATTATAGTGCAAAACACGAAACTATATTGCTGGCCACAAGTGCAAAGGACGGATGGAACTAGCAGAATGGCAGTACCGTAAATATTGTACTAGCGAGGCCAAAAAGGCACTAGTAGGAATCACATGTGATTTTGTTTTTCTTTTTTGTATGATTTTTTGATATTTTTCTCAGCACAAGAAGCAAAAAAAGGAGCTACACCAAGTTTCACCTAAAACAGAGATCAGATGTGGTCTAGAGAAAAAGAGCAAGTTCTTTGAAAAGCGTGCAAGAGCTTTGACGAATTTTTTTCTTTATTTTCCTGATTTTTTGTGACAATTTTATCGAAACCAAATAGGACGTAGGCGAGTTTGGCTGGCCTCAGAATGGTTTCAACAAGCTCCTGTAAAAAATCAGATTTTTTGAACAACCGAGCGAAAAGTTATGCCCTGTTTAAGGAAGGTACCTCAAGTTATGGTTAAAACGACCGAGATGAGACAACCGCTTTGTTTCCTTTCCCTATTTTTTGTTTGTTCTCTGGTTCTATCCTTTCTCTTTCTTTTTCTTTTTTTTTCTTTTCTTTTTTTTGTTTCTGTTTTTTTGACATAACCGAAGGAGAAAAACAAGGAAGCGGCGTTGACTCGGTTTGTGGCGTGATCAAACGGGAGATGATGGCGGCGCGCTAGGGTTTGAATGGTGGAAGAAAGAAGGATGGATGGTGAAAAAAACACAATGCAACCAGCAACAAATGACGCGCAAGCACACAAATTCAACAATGCAGATTATTGAAAGAAAGTGCGAGGCTCAAAAGGGTGCTGGGATAAGGTCTAACCTGAATTTTTATGTGGTTTTGTGGACTGTAGGAGAAAAAAACACTCGATAAACTCACCGATCAACCTGGAAATCTGATACCACTTGATATAACTAAAGTGCCCGATATTTCGGTGAATGGAGATAATTCCGACTACGACGGAAGATGACCCTCGCGATCCGACTACGACGAGCAAGCCCGAGGCGCCAATGCAATCGCTGAACCAACTCCCTGTGGTTACCGACCTTGCTGATGCGAGATCGGCCTGATCACGAAGATCGTTTCATGTGTGCAATTGAAGAACGAACAAGAAAAACATGCGAGCAATCTAATTTATTACTCGAGGGTGGAGTTCTGAATACACGAAGACAACACAGATTTGCGCGTGTTCGAGAGTAGCTAAAGCTAACGTAAAACAAAACTCGAAGAACAAAGGAGGCGCAACTCCTGGATAAATAGAGAGAGGGGCGCAACCCCTAGGGGCGGCCAACCTTAGGTCGTCCACTATGGGCCACAGTTGGGCTGGTCGTCTATTCTTCTGGGCCCTCATTCTTCAGTAGCATGACGAAGTTAAGATCTCTGGCACGGGCCCGAGTGATTGGCCCAGCTAATGAAGAAAGTGGCGCTTGATGTGGAGGTGCTGCTGGTGTAGTCGTACTCATGTTGCAGGTGATGTCCTCATCAGAGAACAGTTTCTACTTTGATATTTGTGGAACAGATCCTGAGTCCCCTACAACCCAAGGCAAGCCTCGGTGCATTTACCCCTTGCTTGTTATTTTAAAATCTTTATCACTTGAAATGATGCATTAGGTGATAGGAGCTATGTGTTAAACCATTGTTGCATTACCCTTCCCTGGAATTGATTACTATTCCTTGATTACCTGTTTTACTTAAAAGTTTTCTGATGCTTAGCTATGCTTTAGAAAACAAAAAATGTTTTGTTCTTAAAACAAAGATGATGCTTCATATGAGATGGGAAGTTTTCAAAAGAAAAGATTTGATGGTGAATCCATCATGGCCATGATGGGTTCAACATCGAAAAAGATGTACCTCTGCCAGGTACCAAACTTTGGGTTGTAAATGATTAAGACGAGACCGTGCGGGTGACTTGCACGAGAAGGAAGTCTCGGTGTAGTGTCTCCGTATGAGTCGATTAAGGACCGTACTGATGTAGGCTTGATGATTGAGGACCTTTTAACTGGCCACATGCCTCGTCATGGGTAAGCTTTGCCTCGGATAGACCAATACCAGAAAAGCCAACATGCAATGGGAGTGGAGAGATAGCGAGAGTAGCGTGTATCCTCCGTGGCAAGAGGCTGGACGGTGTATCTGTGCTCTCGGTTGGCGTGAACCCGGTCTGGTCTTGAGAAACCCGGTGGTGAGTTGACATATGCAAGGGTTATGTAACACCCTGAATTTGGGGGTATAAAATTTCTTTCTAACTATCACCCAAATTCAAGTGTTACTCTTCTCTCTCTAGTTTCTATCTATCTCTAGATTCTCTCTATCTCTTTTTCCTTTTGAGTAGAAATAACTTAATTAAGGAGGGATTAATTATTTATTTTTGCCAAAACACTACGGGTCATGACATGTTGCATCATGCTGAGTTGAATATTCTTTGAATTGTTGCACATGTTTGAATTAGTTTGAATTTGAAACTTGATTTGAATTTGAATTGAAAACCCTAAAGAAAAGAAATGGAAAAGCAATTAGGAAATTCAGGAAAAAGGCAAAGCAGCCCAGCCGGCCCAGCTCGGCCCAGCCAGGCGGCGCGCCCGCGCCCCTGACAGGTGGGTTCCACTGATGCGGACATCAAAACCAACACGAGCACATCTACACCAGCAGCACCTTCTCCAGCCCAGGCGCCACCCCTTCCACCTGGGCCAGTGACTCGGGCCCGTGCAAGAGAATTGAACTACATCATGTTGTTAAAGAACGAAGGCCCGGAAGAATAGACGACCAGCCCAATTGCGGCCCATAATGGACGACCTAGGGTTGGCCGCCCCTAGGGGCTGCGCCCCCTCTCTATTTATCCAGGAGCTGCGCCTCCTTTATTTCCTGAGTTTTGTTTTACGTTAGCCTTAGCTACTCTCGAACACGCGCAAATCTGCGCTGTCTTCGTGTATTCAGAACTCCACCCTCGAGTAATAGATTAGATTGCTCGCATCTTGTTCTTGTTCGTTCTTCGATTGCGCACAGGAAACGATCTTCGTGATCAGGCCGATCTCGCATCAGCAAGGTCGGTAACCACAGGGAGTTGGTTCAGCGATTGCATTGGCGCCTCGGGCTTGCTCGTCGTAGTCGGATCGCAAGGGTCATCTTCCGCCAAATCGGAATTATCTCTACTCGCCGAAAGATCGGGCACCTCAGCTTCATCAATTGGTATCAGATTTCCAGGTTGATCGGTGAGTTTATCGAGCGTTTTTTTTTTCCTACAGTCCACAAAACCACATAAAAATTCAGGTTAGATCTTATCCCAGCACCCTTTTGAGCCTCGCACTTTCTTTCAATAATCTGCATTGTTGAATTTGTGTGCTTTCGCGTCATTTGTTGCTGGTTGCATTGTGTTCTTCCACCATTCAAACCCTAGCGCCGCCACCATCTCCCGTTTGATCACGCCACAAACCGAGTCAACATCGTTTCCTTATTTTTCTCCTTCGGTTACGTCAAAAAAAAAACAGAAAAAACAAACCGAGTCAACGGCCGTTTCCTTGATTTTCTCCTTCGGTTACGAAAAAAAAAACAGAAAAAAAAACAAACCGAGTCAACGGCCGCTTCCTTGTTTTTCTCCTTCGGTTACGTCAAAAAAAAACAGAAAAAAAAGATAACGAAGGAGAAAGGATACGGTTGTTTCATCCCGGTCGTTTTTAGAACATAACTTGAGGTACCTTCCGTAAAACGGGCATAACTTTTCGCTCGGGTGTCCAAAAAATCTGAAATTTTTACAGGAGCTTGTTGACACCATTCTGAGCCCGGCCAAACTTACCTTCGGTCTGTTTGGTTTCGACAAAATTGTCAAAAAAAATCAGGAAAATAAAGAAAAAAATTCGTCAAAGTTCTCGCACGCTTTTCAGAGAACTTCCTGATTTTCTATAGACCACATCTGATATCTGTTTTAGGTGAAACTTCGTGTAGCTCCTATCTTGTTGCTTCTTGTGCTGAGAAAAATATCAAAAAAATCATACAAAAAAGAAAAACAAAATCACCTGTGATTTCTACTAGTGCCTTTTTGGCATCACTAGTACAATATTTACGGTACTGCCATTCTGCTAGTTCCATCCATCTTTTGCACCTGTGGCCAGCAATATAGTTTCGTGTTTTGCACTATAATTCAACTTTGCATTATTGTTTGATCGTGCTAATCCTTGACTTGAGTGCAGCCTACCCACAACTCCACATATTTCTACGACGAGCAGGTTTCTGTTTCTCCACGCAATCGCTCATCCAATCTTTCACCGGTTCCACCTGTTGGTTGCAGTTCACCACTGTGGCTTGGTAAGAACGGATAAGAACTTGATAACAGCACTAGTGTGAGCGCCTTGTGAGCAGTACACCCCTGTTTTTGTCATTGGTTGTTCTCCTTTTGGTGTTTGCGCTAACTATGGCAGGAGCACACGACATGGTGGATGCCCAGTTGCAGGAAGTAAGGGGACAAGTTGATGGACTTGCTGCTGACATTAGGACGATGCATGAACGGCTTGATTCAACGATCACTTCGACGACCGAGCGTTTCAACCAACTTGACCTTGCTCAAACGGCGACTCGCACCACACTCGACACCATCCTGGCACGCCTTGATGCACTGACCACAAAGATGGAGCAGGAATACGGCGGTGACACTGAGCAGGACGATGGAGATCGCCGTGGTCGTGCACGTCGTGTGGTTCGTCATCCCCCTAATGACTTATTTTCTAAGATTAAATTTAAAATTCCATCTTTTAATGGTAAATATGATCCTGCTGCATATCTTGATTGGGAATTAGAGGTAGAACAGAAATTTTCATGCCATGATATTCCTGCTAATAGCCAAGTGAAGGCTGCCATTAGTGAATTTACTGATTTTGCTTTAATTTGGTGGCGTGAGTATAAACAAAAACTTCCCATTAACAGTGTCATTACTTGGACCCAATTAAAAACTGCCATGCGCCACAGATTTGTTCCTTCCTATTATGCTCGTGATTTGCTTAACAAAATGCAGCGTTTTCAACAAGGTTCACAGTCTGTTGAGGATTATTACCAGGAGTTACAAAAGGGTATGCTTCGTTGTGGTTTAGTTGAGTCAGATGACGCTGCTATGGCGCGTTTTCGTGGTGGTTTGAACAGGGAAATTCAGGATATACTTGATTATAAGGATTATTTTGATATAACCACATTGTTTGAATATGCTTGCAAAGCTGAACGTGAAGTGCAGGGACGACGATCAAAGACATATACTAACTCTTTTGCAGGCCGGGGTCCAACACACAGCTCAACTCCTTCCAGCCCTGCACCTCCTACGCCTAGCACTACATCGCGCACAGGGCCGGCCAAGCCAGTGGCGCCCCCTGCCAAAGGCGCCGCTTCTTCCACAGGACGTACACGGGATATTCAGTGCCATCGTTGCAGAGGGTTTGGGCACATGATTCGGGACTGCCCAAACAAGCGTACCTTGCTTATACGTGACAATGGTGAGTACTCTTCAGCCAGTGATTCTGAGGAAACTAGTCATGCTATGATTGCCACTAACCATGCAGAAAATGAGGAAGTCCACGTTGATCCCATCGACGCCGATAGGTATGAGAGCCTTGTTGTGCAGCGTGTTCTCAGCACACAGGTTGCCCAGGCCGAAAAAAATCAGCGACACACTCTATTCCATACCAAGGGCGTCGTGCACGAACGGTCGATTCGCATCATCATCGATAGTGGCAGCTGCAACAATTTGGCAAGTACAGCGTTGGTAGAGAAATTATCCTTGCCCACTCGCACACATCCACATCCGTATCACATTCAATGGCTTAATGATGGTGGTAAAATAAAGGTAACACGTTCGGTACGTGTCCCCTTTTCGCTGGGTTCTTATTCTGATTATGCTGATTGCGATGTTATTCCTATGGAAGCATGCTCTTTGTTATTAGGTCGACCTTGGCAATATGATACTGATAGTTTACATCATGGTCGTTCAAATCATTATTCTTTCATGTTTAAAGGCCAGAAAATAATTATACATCCAATGACCCCTAACCAAATTTTGAAAGATGATCTTACTAGGGCTGCTAAAACTGCACAACAAGTCAAATCGACATCAGCCGCACCTATTAAATCTGAAATCAAGTTGCACTCTCCTGTTTTACTTGCTACACGTGCTGATTTTGATGATCTCCATGAAGCTCATATGCCCTGTTATGCACTTGTATGCTCGCGAATGCTTGTTCCGCTTGATGATGCACCGTCTTTGGATATACCCCCTGCTGTTGTTAACCTTTTGCAGGAGTATGCTGATGTTTATCCTACGGACTTACCACCGGGTCTTCCTTCCCTCCGTGGCATTGAGCATCAGATCGATCTCATCCCCGGCGCTTCTCTTCCGAACCGCGCCCCGTACCGTACAAATCCAGATGAGACGAAGGAGATCCAGCGCCAGGTGCAGACACTGCTTGATAAGGGTTACATTCGTGAGTCTCTTAGCCCTTGCTCGGTTCCTGTTTTACTCGTCCCAAAGAAAGATGGGTCATGGCGTATGTGCGTAGATTGTCGTGCTATTAATAACATCACAGTTCGTTATCGATATCCTATTCCACGCCTTGATGATATGCTAGATGAGCTTAGTGGTGCCGTTATTTTCTCTAAGGTTGATTTGCGTAGCGGTTACCATCAGATTAGAATGAAACTCGGTGATGAATGGAAAACGGCTTTTAAAACGAAATTTGGTTTATATGAATGGTTGGTTATGCCATTTGGATTGACTAATGCTCCCAGCACCTTTATGCGTTTAATGAACGAAGTTCTACGGGCCTTCATAGGTTTGTTTGTTGTTGTTTATTTCGATGATATCCTTATTTACAGCAAGTCTATAGAGGAGCATTTAGAACATTTGCGTGCTGTTTTTGACGCTTTGCGTGCTGCTCGCTTGTTTGGTAACATGGAAAAGTGCACATTTTGCACGCAACGTGTCTCGTTTCTTGGTTATGTGGTTACTCCGCAGGGCATTGAGGTGGATAGCAGCAAGATTGCTGCCATTCGGGAGTGGCCTACACCGACGACGGTCACACAAATTCGGAGCTTTCTTGGACTTGCCGGTTTCTACCGCAGATTTGTTCGTGATTTTAGCTCCATTGCAGCGCCTCTACATGAGCTTACAAAGAAAGATGTGCCGTTTGCTTGGAGTGATTCGCAGGAGGTAGCGTTCAGCACTTTGAAAGATAAGTTAACCCAAGCTCCCCTATTGCAATTGCCTGATTTTAATAAAGTGTTTGAGCTTGAATGCGATGCTAGCGGTATTGGGCTAGGTGCTGTTTTGTTACAAGAAGGAAAACCAGTTGCTTATTTTAGTGAAAAATTAAGCGGTGCTAGTCTGAAATATTCTACTTATGATAAGGAGCTTTACGCTTTAGTGCGCACTTTGCATACATGGCAGCACTATCTTTGGCATCGTGAGTTTATAATCCATTCTGATCATGAGGCTTTAAAACATATTCGTACCCAAACAAATCTGAACCGTCGTCATGCTAAATGGGTAGAATTCATTGAGTCCTTTCCTTACATTATTAAACACAAGAACGGGAAGGACAATGTTATTGCTGATGCTTTGTCTCGTCGCTATACCATGCTGTCACAGTTAGATTTTAAAATCTTTGGTTTGGACACTATGAAGGATCAATATGTTGACGATGCTAATTTTAAAGATGCTTTCGGCCATTGTATTAATGGGAAACCATGGGGCAAATTTCACATACAGGATGGGTTCCTGTTTCGCGCTAACAAGCTGTGTGTTCCAGCTAGCTCGGTTCGTCTTTTGTTGTTACAGGAAGCGCATGGAGGCGGTCTCATGGGGCATTTTGGCGTCTACAAGACACATGAGGTGTTGGCTGCCCACTTCTTTTGGCCTCGGATGCGCGCTGATGTGGAGCGCCTTGTTGCACGCTGCACTACTTGTCAGAAAGCTAAGTCACGGTTGAACAACCATGATTTGAAACCGTATGCGGGAGAAGATGAGGAGTTGTCGTCGAGGACGACTTCAGTTCAAGAAGGGGAGGATGATGCGGACATCAAAACCAACACGAGCACATCTACACCAGCAGCACCTTCTCCAGCCCAGGCGCCACCCCTTCCACCTGGGCCAGTGACTCGGGCCCGTGCAAGAGAATTGAACTACATCATGTTGTTAAAGAACGAAGGCCCGGAAGAATAGACGACCAGCCCAATTGCGGCCCATAATGGACGACCTAGGGTTGGCCGCCCCTAGGGGCTGCGCCCCCTCTCTATTTATCCAGGAGCTGCGCCTCCTTTATTTCCTGAGTTTTGTTTTACGTTAGCCTTAGCTACTCTCGAACACGCGCAAATCTGCGCTGTCTTCGTGTATTCAGAACTCCACCCTCGAGTAATAGATTAGATTGCTCGCATCTTGTTCTTGTTCGTTCTTCGATTGCGCACAGGAAACGATCTTCGTGATCAGGCCGATCTCGCATCAGCAAGGTCGGTAACCACAGGGAGTTGGTTCAGCGATTGCATTGGCGCCTCGGGCTTGCTCGTCGTAGTCGGATCGCAAGGGTCATCTTCCGCCAAATCGGAATTATCTCTACTCGCCGAAAGATCGGGCACCTCAGCTTCATCATCCACCTGTCAGCGTCAACTCCCTCCCCCACGCACCCTCTCTCACCCTCTCTGCCCAGTAGGTCCAGGCTATCGGCGCCGGTTTCTTCACCCGTGCGCCCCTCTTCTCTCTCTGCCTTGCGGGCCTGTCTTGCCAGTCGTCGAGCCGTTGCCCCCGCACGTCCGTCCTCTCTCTCTCTCTCTGCGCCATGGGCCTCCCCTGTCAGCTCCTCCCTCCCCACGCCCACCGTGGACCAGCGCGCGCGCACTCGCGCACGTCGCCGGAATCCTCGGCCACGACGCCCGCCCACGCGCCCCAGCTCCTTTTTGAGACTCGCCTGCACTCACTCCCCGCCTCATTTCACGCAGCCCCGCTCCCGCTCGCGCTCTGCCCACGCTGTCCGACCTCGCCGGAGACCCGCGCCCACCTCCACGGTCATCTAGGTCGCCGGAGGCCACACCAAGCGACCCCGAGCTCTGCCCCAAGGTGAGTCACCTGCCCCATGCTTGTTTTACTCTATTCGTGCCTGCCTTTAGCTAATATGGCCTCGCCGGCGTGCGGCCGCGCTTGCTCGCCGCGCCCGCACGGTGTCCGGCCAGCCGAACCCCGTCCAGTGCCTCGAATTTGGCCCAAAGTGCTCCCCCACCTCTACTGGAACTAGCCCGAGCCCTATCACGGCCGATTGCCTCTCCTGGCGGCCGGAATTCCTCACCGATGTTACCCCGTCCCGCCCGAAGCTTTTCCTCCGCCGTTTCCCCCTCTCTGACCTCGGTCTCGTGGCCACAACCCCGCCATCGAGTTCGCCGAGTCGTCTTCCCCTCTCTGACCAACTCCGGCGACTCCGGAACCGCCATAGCACGCACCCGCCCCAACTCCGGCGACTTCACCGTCGCGGGAAGGAGCGACGCCGCCCGCAGCCGTTCACCCCTCCCGGTTTGATCTCCCCCGTCCGATCTTGATCGCACGGCCGAGATCGCGGGATACCGCTTTGTGCACGCGCGCCCTGCATCCGGGCCCGTCTGTCAGCGCCCGTGTCCCCTGGCGTTGGGCCCGATCGGTCAGTGCGCCCCCCTCGGTCGCTGATGCCGCGGGCCCGCCTATCAGCGCTCGCCGCCCACGCGCGCACCCTCGGCTGCAGATCTAATCTCGGCCGTTGGTTTCTGATCTAACGGTTGAGATCGTCCAAAACCCTTTCGCATGTAGTTTTGCTTAAAAGACCCTTGGGTTAGATGGAAATTAATTCGCCGTCCCTGGTTTTCGCGCGCAGGCCCCAATCTTGCAGATTGAACCCTAGGCTTTTAAATAATTATAGAATTAGACCTATTTTCATATTTTAATTTCCCAAACTTGTTTATTTCATATCTTTTGCATATGAACTCCAAATTTAGTGATTCAAATTGCAAAATGTTCATAGGAATATTCTCTGTTTAAATAAATTAGTTCCATTTACAATCTATGCATTCTAATTTTATGGTTAACTATGAACTAGTATATGTGTATATTTGTTTATTTAATAAAATAAATAGAAGGAAAACCCTAGGAGTTAAAGGATATTTAGTTTTGTGAGACTAATAACATGTATCACATGAATTTGTCTTTGGTATAACTTTTAGGTCACAGTAAAATAAGTAGAACTAGGTTGTGTAATTATGGACAACTCTTAAAGAATAATCTATTTCTAAATGAAGTTAGTTCATGTTATACTTTGATCTCATTATTCCTGTAAGGCCCAAAAATGTGTATAAGAAAATAATAATAATAATAAAATAAATATATGAAGAAATGGAATGGTAAATTCAGATATCTCAAATTATACTTGAATATTGAAAATTGAGGACTGGATTTGTGAAAACCAAGAAGTAATTTTAGAAAATAAGTAATAGAAAAGTTTTCTATTCGACTAAATGATTATGCATATCATTGAATGATGCACATTAAGCATTTATTTACATGAATATTTAATGTTGAAGTAAATTTTACTTCTTATCCCACATTCAAAATACTATTTTTCTAAAAAAAAGAAAACAATATGAGTGTGTTTCATATTTCAAACATCTACCAAACAAATAAATCAATTAACATAAATATATATCCATTGCATCATAATTGATTTTGAGTATGTATTAAAATTTTGAATTCCTAAACTTCATCTTGGATTTGAATTTTAAATATGTAAATCAAAAGGGAATAGAAAATAGAGAATGAGAAGGGAAGTTTAATGAAACCATTTATTTCTCCATAAATAAATGACAAAGAAAATGAATAATAATATAGTAAACAGGGGAGATTACAAACACATGAGTATTACTTTTGGCGCTTGAAGAATTTAAGTTCAAAAGAGGAATTTGAATTTGATTTGGAAATCTGAAATTTAAAATAGAATAGAAAAGAATAAATGGAAAGCTGTCCCTATGTCTTGGGCTGAAATTTCTGTTTCTGACCAACTCCCTTCTCCGCGCCGGCCTACCTTCCCTAGCCGGTTGACAAGCGGGCCCATGACCAACACCGCCTGTGCGCCACCGAATAAAAAATGGATTTCCGCGAGGTTGGCGTCAGTCGGGCGTCATGGGTGACATCACCCCTATATCCTCCACCGCCACTAACAGCTGGGACCGCGTCGTATTCGCATACGCGTATTCTCCGGGGCGTGGGCGTTGGTCAAAACGGAGAACGGATCTCCGATGCTACCGCTCTGCTTGCCCATAAATTGGATGGTCCTAACTGTTGGCCGTCTCGGTCGACCTGGAGCAAAAGCGGCGGGTGTGCGCTGCTTGGATTGCAGCCATTAAGAGAGAGAAACAAGGGTAGAAGGACGTGGGTCCATTCGCGGGTGAGAATTGAGCTCGTCCGCAACCTTCACGCAGTGCCAGACAATGGTGCATCCTTGCACTACGCGAGGACTCGCCCACGGGGTCACTGTGTCGGAGACCGGGTGCCTCGTTGTCGACGTCAAGAGATCCGGCGCGCCACCAGTCTCCGTGGACAACTACACTGGTGCCTCGAAAACGGTAAGAGAACGTCCCTGTGATTCATCAGTGTTTCCTCGGGGCGTAGGTTTTAGCTGCGCCGCACGCGGTACCGCGGGTAACTAATTCCCTTGCTTGCGCAGCCATGCGGTTCGTCGGGAGGATACGAACGCGTGTGTGGCGCGCGGGCAGCCCTATACCTGGGCGATGGGAGGAACAAGACGATGTCACGTCCGTTAGGATGGAGATCGACGGCTAGGCTTAGGCGATGATTCCTGGCCATAGATCTGGGAGTCAACGGTGGAGATTAGAACGGGGCATACCTCTTCGGTGTTTAGATCCCGACCATTGATCTGGCTGCTGGCGACCCAGATTAAATGGTGGCTAACGCTTCGGCTAGAGTGATCTGGATCGTTAGATATGGATCGGGCGGACGCGGTTGCATACCGATTCGCTGTATAATCTCGGCCCTTGATCCTTCATCGGGCGACCCCAGTTGGCTCATTACCCTTCGGCTGACATCTTTGCTCCAAAGACCCCCCGAGTTTTTCTCTAAACAACCCGCAGTGCTAGGCAGTTCTAAGAACCTTGCAATTAGGCCCTGTTTTTAACACTTTGGCCCTTGCGTTCCTAGAAAATTGTACCCGCCATCCAGAGACATTGGTAATTCTTGGAATAAATCAAGAAATTGATTTTTAACTATAAGATAAACCCGAAAACCTTAGAAAAAATCATATCTTCTGCGTCTTAACTCCGATTTAATCCGTTCCAGTTACGTTTGCTTCATAAAAATATTATCTACGCAGTAACAACATTAATTATATCATATTGCATGATTTTATAGTTAGAAATTTATTCATCCTATGTCTACTAGATTAACTCTGCTAAATCAAAACTAACCCAACCATAATCATAATGTGGTTAAAACATGATCTCTAGTCAAGTATAATCTAGGTTAAGGTTGAATTGATTATTTAGAGTATATTTTCTCATTGGATGTACAATAATCAATTCATAATTTAATATTCCAACCACGTAGATCTTTGTAACACCCCTGGTGTTACGTTAACTAAAACTCTGACATGTCATCATAAGCATTTGTATTATCTTGTTTGATATACCTAGAATGCATTCACTAGGTCAAAATTTTTTAGTGAATATGGTGTTGCCCTATTAGAGTATAGGGCTCAGATTAAGAACTTTGCTTAAGACATGGGAAGAGAAGTCATCTCTTGAGCAAGTAATAAGTTGGCTTGGAATTTGAAGTATTAAAGGTAATACTTTGCTTTCAAAGGTGGGTTGAGTGGAAGAATTAATTGAGGAACTGGATTAACATTAAAAACCTTAAGTGAGATTTCAAAACCTTGCTTGGAATTGTGGATAAACAAAACAACTCCTAAACCAAGGACACTTTGGACATGAGCTTCATATACTAGAGTTGGATTTGAGATTAAGGGGAGTCACTTGGCTTTTAGAAGTATGGATTGAGTTGATAAATCACTAGATGAGAAGGAGTCACATTTGAAACCCTCAACTAGCCCAAAAGTGGAGTTTTAAATCTAGAGAGAATTTGCTAGTTGTCCATATATCAAAGTTGTAGATTTTGGTAAGTTGAACAACTTTTATGTATGGAGAATTCCAAGTTTTAGAGGAAAAGTTGGAGTAAAAAGTTTAATTCAGTTTTGAATCAGATTTGAAGTTTGCTGAAAATAATATCAACTAGTTGTTTTTGGGTCCTCATAACATTTGATCTATAAACTGTTTGAAGATGATCATTATAACAAAGTTATAGAGATACATGAGGAGTATAAGTTTTGTTAATACACTTAGCCCTAAAGCTATTTGGAACATAGATAAAAGCTGGCCTAAAGTAGAGCTGTCTGAAAGTGGGGATTTCAGACAGAGTCTGAATTTCAGCAATTGGAGCAAACTTTGGGCTATTGTAGTTTGGGATCCAAGAGGCTTTTGTTATTGGTCATTATATAAAACTTGTAGAGGAACTATAGGAGTATAAACTTTATTAAGAAACTTGCCCCTAGAAACAATTGGAACCCAAGAAAAAGAGTGGTTCAAAGTGGTGCTGCTGTGTTTCTGAATATTCAGATTGGAAACAGTAACTGAATTTCAGTGTTTTGATATCAGTTTTGAAGCCTATTTGTGGCTATTCTATAAGGTTTTGTGCTGTGGTGTTTGTAGAATAAGTGAAGACCAGTCGAACAACTTTCTTATAGGGTGGTGGACCTGATCCCATACAAAAAGTGCAGAAATAGTTGCTCAAAGATTGGATTGTCAGGTTGGTTAATAACTGAATTTTAATTCAGTTCTGAACCCTGAATGGCAGCAAGTTGCCCAGTTTGGATCTCTATGATAATTAATCTATGGAGATTTTGGTTACGAGTTCTGTAGTAAAGTCAAAGTCCATATGAAGGGGAACAACTTTTATGCAAAGGATTGACTTGTTACTGTGTGTAATCTAGAGAAAAAGGGGTGACAAAACTCTCTGTCAGACCTAGTATTGTGCTGTTTAATAAATCCGAAACTGAATTTTGAGTGTTTTGCTTAACTTTGGATTGCAATAACTCTTGCTCTAAATATTTTCAACCTGTGATTTCTATACCAAGTTGGTAGAACTATGTATAGAGAACAACTTTTGTGAAGGGAGCATGGTCTGTTGCTATGAAAAATTGAAAGATCAGAGGGTCTGAACTGGGAGGAATTAAATGGGGCAGCAGGTTGATGAAGTGATTCAGTGTGTGGAGGTGTAACTAAAGAAGAATCTTTTTCTTTGCTGTGCTCCACTGACATATTAAGCTGTCATATGGGGGAAGTGCATGACTGATACTTTGAGGCTACTCTCCACCAAAAATATCTAATTTGGACTATTTTGGAGCAGTAAATAGTGGAGAATTGATTGGTTGGTCTGCTGTCTGCAGTAGGGGACAAAAGAGATACATGTATGTGTATAGTTGAGATAAGTGTGGAGGGTATAACTGAGGTCTAGAACCCACCCTCAGCTGGAAAGAATATCCTGTTCTTGGACATATTAAAGCATATCCCCAACTGATATTTGTGTTGAGAAAATGGACCAGGTTCAGTGTCCTAACCAAGGTTGTGTACTGGTGGGGTATGAGAGCATGTTAGCCACGTGTTGAAGTCCATATGTTGCTGGCGCTCTCGGACACACTGCTTCACTGCATGTTGGCCATGTCTAGGGACGTTTGCTATATATATGGTGGCTCTGAAATCTGGTTCAGTGAAGGATTCACCTGTGATAGAGCTGGAGTGCCCGATCTTTCGGTGAGTGGAGATAATTCCGATTTGGTGGAAGTAGACCCTCACGATCTGACTACGACGAGCGAACCCGAAGCGCCAATGCAATCGCTGAACCAACTCTCAATGGTTACCGACCTTGCTGATGCGAGATCGACCTGATCACGAAGATCGTTTCCTGTGCATAATCGAAAAACGAACAAGAAAAAGATGCGAGCAATCTTAATATCACTCGAGGTGGAGTTCTGAATCACAGAGGACAACACGTATTTGTGCGTGTTCTGGGGTAGCTAAAGCTAGATGTAAAACAAAACTCGAAGAACAAAGGAGGCGCAACTCCTGGATAAATAGAGAGAGGGGGCGCAGCCCCTAGGGGCGGCCAACCCTAGGTCGTCCACTATGGACCGCAGTTGGGCTGGTCGTCTATTCTTCTGGGCCCTCATTCTTCAGTAGCATGACGAAGTTAAGATCTCTGGCACGGGCTCGAGTGATTGGCCCAGCTAATGAAGGAAGTGGCGCTTGATGTGGAGGTGCTGCTGCTGTAGTCGTACTCATAGTGATGTCCTCATCCTCCTCCCCTTCTTGAAGTGAAGTCGTCCTCGACGGCAACTCCTCATCCTCGGCCATATATGGTTTCAAATCTGCAACATTAAAACTAGTGGAAACACCAAATTCCGTAGGCAGGTCAAGGATATAAGCATTATCATTAATCTTTGTTAGCACCTTAAAAGGACCAGCAACACGAGGCATTAATTTAGAACGGCGCAAAGTATGAAACCGATCCTTTCTCAAGTGCAACCAAACCATATCACCTGGCTCAAAAGTAACAAGTTTTCTTCCTTTACTACCAACAACCTGATTTTTTGCATTAGTAGCAGCAATGTTTTGTTGAGTTTGTTCATGGAGGTTAATCATTTGTTCAACATGTGCAACAACATCTATGTGTGGGGCGTTCGCAGCATCAAGCGAAAACAAAGCAATAGGCGCCCTAGGAATGTAACCATAAACAATTTGAAAAGGGCACATCTTTGTAGAAGAATGTGTTGCATGATTATAAGCAAACTCAACATGAGGCAAACAATCCTCCCAACGTTTCAAATTTTTGTCTAAAACAGACCTAAGCATGGTAGACAAAGTTCGATTAACTATCTCAGTTTGACCATCAGTCTGAGGGTGACAAGTGGTGCTAAACAGCAATTTAGTTCCCAATTTATTCCACAGAGATCTCCAAAAATGACTGAGAAACTTAGCATCACGATCCGAAACTATTGTATTGGGAATACTGTGCAAACGAATAATCTCTCTAAAAAACAATTCAGCAACATTGCTAGCATCATCAGTCTTATGACAAGGTATGAAATGAGCCATTTTGGAGAATCGATCAACAACCACAAAAATGCTATCCCTCCCCTTCTTAGTTCTAGACAATCCCAAAACAAAATCCATCGAAATATCAATCCAAGGGGAAGTAGGAACAGGCAAAGGCATATACAAACCATGGTTGTTCAACCGTGACTTAGCTTTCTGATAAGTAGTGCAGCGTGCAACAAGGCGCTCAACATCAGCGCGCATCCGAGGCCAAAAGAAGTGGGCAGCCAACACCTCATGTGTCTTGTAGACGCCAAAGTGCCCCATGAGACCGCCTCCATGCGCATCCTGTAACAACAAAAGACGAACTGAGCTAGCTGGAACACACAGCTTGTTAGCGCGAAACAGGAACCCATCCTCTATGTGAAATTTGCCCCATGGTTTCCCATTAATACAATGGCCAAAAGCATCTTTAAAATCAGCATCGTAAACATATTGATATTTCACAGTGTGCAAACCAAAGATTTTAAAATCTAACTGTGACAGCATGGTATAGCGACGAGACAAAGCATCAGCAATAACATTGTCCTTCCTGTTCTTGTGTTTAATAATGTAAGGAAAAGACTCAATGAATTCTACCCATTTAGCATGACGACGGTTCAGATTTGTTTGGGTACGAATATGTTTTAAAGCCTCATGATCAGAATGAATTATGAACTCACGATGCCAAAGATAGTGCTGCCATGTATGCAAAGTGCGCACTAAAGCGTAAAGCTCCTTATCATAAGTAGAGTATTTCAGACTAGCACCGCTTAATTTTTCACTAAAATAAGCAACTGGTTTTCCTTCTTGTAACAAAATAGCACCTAGCCCAATACCGCTAGCATCGCATTCAAGCTCAAACACTTTATTAAAATCAGGCAATTGCAATAAGGGAGCTTGGGTTAACTTATCTTTCAAAGTGCTGAACGCTACCTCCTGCGAATCACGCCAATCAAACGACACATCTTTCTTTGTGAGCTCATGTAGAGGCGCTGCAATGGAGCTAAAATCATGAACAAATCTGCGGTAGAAACCGGCAAGTCCAAGAAAGTTCCGAATTTGTGTGACCGTCGTCGGTGTAGGCCACTCCCGAATGGCAGCAATCTTGCTGCTATCCACCTCAATGCCCTGTGGAGTAACAACATAACCAAGAAACGAGACACGTCGTGTGCAAAAGATGCATTTTTTCATGTTAGCAAATAACTGGGCACCACGCAATGCATCAAAAACAACACTTAAATGTTCCAAATGCTCTTTCTTAGATTTGCTGTAAATAAGGATATCATCAAAATAAACAACCACAAACAATCCTATGAAGGGCCTCAGAACTTCATTCATCACTTGCATAAAAGTGCTGGGAGTATTAGTCAATCCAAACGACATAACCAACCATTCATATAAACCAAATTTCGTTTTAAAAGCTGTTTTCCATTCATCACCCAGTTTCATTCTAATCTGGTGGTAACCACTACGCAAATCAATCTTAGTGAAAATAATGGCACCACTAAGCTCATCTAGCATATCATCAAGGCGTGGTATATGATATCGATAACGAATAGTGATGTTATTAATAGCACGACAGTCTACACACATACGCCATGGCCCATCTTTCTTGGGAACAAGTAACACAGGAACAGAGCAAGGGCTAAGAGACTCACGAATGTATCCCTTATCAAGCAACGCCTGTACCTGGCGCTGAATCTCCTTCGTCTCATCCGGATTTGTACGGTACGGTGCGCGGTTTGGAAGCTGTGCGCCGGGGATGAGGTCGATCTGGTGCTCAATGCCACGAAGCGGTGGGAGACCCGGTGGTAAGTCTTTGGGAAAGACATCAGCGTACTCCTGCAAAAGGTTAGCAACCATAGGGGGAATAGCCAAAGATGGTGCATCATCAAGTGAAATGAGGACACTAGAGCATACAAGTGCATAGCATGGCAAATGAGCACCGTGTATGATAGAGCTGGAGTGCCCGATCTTTCGGTGAGTGGAGATAATTCCGATTTGGTGGAAGTAGACCCTCACGATCCGAGTACGACGAGCGATCCCGAAGCGCCAATGCAATCGCTGAACCAACTTCCAATGGTTACCGACCTTGCTGATGCGAGATCGGCCTGATCACGAAGATCGTTTCCTGTGCGCAATCGAAGAACGAAAAAGAAAAAGATGCGAGCAATCTTAATATCACTCGAGGTGGAGTTCTGAATCACAGAGGACAACACGTATTTGTGTGTGTTCTGGGGTAGCTAAAGCTGGCACGGGCCCGAGTGATTGGCCCAGCTAATGAAGGAAGTGACGCTTGACGTGGAGGTGCTGCTGGTGTAGTCGTACTCATAGTGATGTCCTCATCATCCTCCCCTTCTTGAAGTGAAGTCGTCCTCGACGGCAATTCCTCATCCTCGGCCATATATGGTTTCAAATCTGCAACAATAAAACTAGTGGAAACACCAAATTCCGCAGGCAGGTCAAGGATATAAGCATTATCATTAATCTTTGTTAGCACCTTAAAAGGACCAGCAGCACGAGGCATTAATTTAGAACGTTGCAAAGTAGGAAACCGATCCTTTCTCAAGTGCATCCAAACCATATCACCTGGCTCAAAAGTAACAAGTTTTCTTCCTTTACTACTAGCAACCTGATATTTTGCATTAGTAGCAGCAATGTTTTGTTGAGTTTGTTCATGGAGGTTAATCATTTGTTCAACATGTGCAACAACATCTATGTGTGGGGCGTCCGCAGCATCAAGCGAAAACAAAGCAATAGGCGCCCTAGGAAAGTAACCATAAACAATTTGAAAAGGGCACATCTTTGTAGAAGAATGTGTTGCATGATTATAAGCAAACTCAACATGATGCAAGCAATCCTCTCAACGTTTCAAATTTTTGTCTAAAACAGCCCTAAGCATGGTAGACAAAGTTCGATTAACTACCTCAGTTTGACCATCAGTCTGAGGGTGACAAGTGGTGCTAAACAACAATTTAGTTCCCAATTTATTCCACAGAGATCTCCAAAAATGATTGAGAAACTTAGCATCACGATCCGAGACTATTGTATTGGGAATACCGTGCAAACGAATAATCTCTCTAAAAAACAATTCAACAACATTGCTAGCATCATCAGTCTTATGACAAGGTATGAAATGAGCCATTTTGGAGAATCGATCAACAACCACAAATATGCTATCCCTCCCCTTCTTAGTTCTAGGCAATCCCAAAACAAAATCCATCGAAATATCAATCCAAGGGGAAGTAGGAACAGGCAAAGGCATATACAAACCATGGTTGTTCAACCGTGACTTAGCTTTCTGACAAGTAGTGCAGCGTACAACAAGGCTCTCAACATCAGCGCGCATCCGAGGCCAAAAGAAGTGGGCAGCCAACACCTCATGTGTCTTGTAGACGCCAAAGTGCCCCATGAGACCGCCTCCATGTGCTTCCTGTAACAACAAAAGACGAACCGAGCTAGCTGGAACACACAGCTTGTTAGCGCGAAACAGGAACCCATCCTGCATGTGAAATTTGCCCCATGGTTTCCCATTAATACAATGGCCGAAAGCATCTTTAAAATCAGCATCGTCAACATATTGATCTTTCACAGTGTGCAAACCAAAGATTTTAAAATCTAACTGTGACAACATGGTATAGCGACGAGACAAAGCATCAGCAATAACATTGTCCTTTCCGTTCTTGTGTTTAATAATGTAAGGAAAAGACTCAATGAATTCTACCCATTTAGCATGACGACGGTTCAGATTTGTTTGGGTACGAATATGTTTTAAAGCCTCATGATCAGAATGAATTATGAACTCACGATGCCAAAGATAGTGCTGCCATGTATGCAAAGTGCGCACTAAAGCGTAAACCTCCTTATCATAAGTAGAATATTTCAGACTAGCACCGCTTATTTTTTCACTAAAATAAGCAACTAGTTTTCCTTCTTGTAACAAAACAGCACCTAGCCCAATACAGCTAGCATCGCATTCAAGCTCAAACACTTTATTAAAATCAAGCAATTGCAATAGGGGAGCTTGGGTTAAATTATCTTTCAAAGTGCTGAACGCTTCCTCCTGCGAATCACTCCAAGCAAACGACACATCTTTCTTTGTAAGCTCATGTAGAGGCGCTGCAATGGAGCTAAAATCACGAACAAATCTGCAGTAGAATCCGGCAAGTCCAAGAAAGCTCCGAATTTGTGTGACCGTCGTCGGTGTAGGCCACTCCCGAATGGCAGCAATCTTGCTGCTATCCACCTCAATGCCCTGTGGAGTAACAACATAACCAAGAAACGAGACACGTCGTGTGCAAAAGATGCATTTTTCCATGTTAGCAAATAACTGGGCAGCACGCAATGCATCAAAAACAGCACTTAAATGTTCCAAATGCTCTTTCTTAGATTTGCTGTAAATAAGGATATCATCAAAATAAACAACCACAAACAATCCTATGAAGGGCCTCAGAACTTCATTCATCACTCGCATAAAAGTGCTGGGAGCATTAGTCAATCCAAACGGCATAACCAACCATTCATATAAACCAAATTTCGTTTTAAAAGTCGTTTTCCATTCATCACCCAGTTTCATTCTAATCTAGTGGTAACCACTACGCAAATCAATCTTAGTGAAAATAATGGCACCACTAAGCTCATCTAGCATATCATCAAGGCGTGGTATAGGATATCGATAACGAATAGTGATGTTATTAATAGCACGACAGTCTACACACATACGCCATGACCCATCTTTCTTGGGAACAAGTAACACAGGAACAGAGCAAGGGCTAAGAGATTCACGAATGTATCCCTTGTCAAGCAACGCCTGTACCTGGCGCTGAATCTCCTTCGTCTCATCCGGATTTGTACGGTACGGTGCGCGGTTCGGAAGCTGTGCGCCGGGGATGAGGTCGATCTGGTGCTCAATGCCACGAAGCGGTGGGAGACCCGGTGGTAAGTCTTTGGGAAAGACATCAGCGTACTCCTGCAAAAGGTTAGCAACCATAGGGGGAATAGCCAAAGATGGTGCATCATCAAGTGAAATGAGGACACTAGAGCATACAAGTGCATAGCATGGCAAATGAGCACCGTGTAGATGATCAAAATCAGCACGTGTAGCAAGTAAAACAGGAGCCTTCAACTTGATTTTAGAAGGAACAGAGGGTGATGGATCAAGTTGTTTAGCAGTTATAGCAGCTCGGGCAAGATCATCTTTAGCAATTTGTTCAGGTTTCATTGGATGTATAATTATTTTCTGACCCTTAAAAATGAAAGAATAATGATTCGAACCACCATGATGCAAGCTATCAGTATCATATTGCCAAGGTCGACCAAGTAACAAAGAGCATGCTTCTCGGGCAAAATCAGAATAAGCACCCATGGAGAAAGGAACACGCACGGAACGCGTGATTTTTATTTTACCACCATCATTAAGCCATTGAATGTGATATGGGTTTGGATGCTTACGAGTTTGTAACGACAACTTTTCGATCAACATGGTACTCGCCAAATTGTTGCAACTGCCGCTGTCGATAATGATGCGGATTGACCGCTCCTGCACAACACCCTTTGTATGGAACAGAGTGTGTCGCTGATTCTTTTCGGGCAAAGCGACCTGTGTACTAAGAACACGCTGCACAACAAGACTTTCATACCTATCAGCGTCGCCTGGGTTGACATGTACCTCCGCCTGAGCTGCATGGTTAGTGACAAGTAGTGCATGTTCAATTTCTTCAGAATCACTAGCGGAAGAGTACTCACCATCGTCACGAATGAGCAAAGTGCGCTTGTTTGGGCAGTCTCGAATCACATGGCCAAATCCTCTACAACGATAAAACTGAATATCCCGTGTACGACCTGTGGGTGGGGCAGTGCTGGCTGGTTTGGTCGTCTTCTCGCGTGGAGTAGTGGTGGACGTGGATGGCGCAGGGGGAACTGGTGTTGAGGTGGATGTCGAGTTTCGTCCTGCAAAAGGGTTAGAATATGTCTTCGAGCGGCGTCCCTGCACTTCACGTTCAGCTTTGCAAGCATATTCAAATAAAGTAGTCATATCATAATATTCCTTATAATTAAGTATATCCTGGATTTCGTGGTTTAAACCACCACGAAAACGTGCCATAGCAGCGTCGTTGTCCTCCAATATCCCACAACGAATCATACCTTTTTGTAACTCCTGGAAATAGTCCTCAACAGATTGAGAACCTTGCTGAAAACGCTGCATTTTATTAAGCAAATCACGAGCATAATATGAAGGCACAAATCGATGTCGCATCGCAGCTTTCAACTGATCCCAAGTGGTTGGAATGGCAGTGGAATGTTTCATTTTATACTCACGCCACCAAATTAAAGCAAAATCAGTAAATTCACTAATAGCAGCTTTAACCTGAGAATGTGCAGCAATATCATGGCATGAAAATTTTTGTTCAACCTCTAACTCCCAATCAAGATATGCAGCAGGATCATATTTGCCATTAAAAGGTGGAATTTTAAATTTAATCTTAGAAAATAAGTCATTAGAGGGATGACGAACCACACGGCGTGCACGACCACGACGATCTCCATCGTCCTGCTCAGTGTCACCGCCGTAGTCCTGCTCCATCTTTGTGGTCAACGCATCAAGGCGTGCCAGGATGGTGTCGAGTGTGGTGCGAGTCGCCGTTTGAGCAAGGTCAAGCTGGTTGAAACGCTCGGTCGTCGAAGTGACCGTTGAATCAAGCCGTTCATGCATCATCCTAATGTCAGCAGCAAGTCAATCAACTTGTCCCCTTACTTCCAGCAACTGGGCATCCACCGTGTCGTGTGCTCCTGCCATAGTTAGCGCAAACACCAAAACACCAAAAGGAGAAAAACCGACGACAACAGAGAAATGGTGGTGACAACTCGCTCAATGAAATGCTGTTATCAAATTCTTATCCGTTCTTACCAAGCCACAGTGGTGAACTGCAACCAACAGGTGGAACCGGTGAAAGATTGGATGAGCGATTGCCTGGAGAAACAGAAACCTTCTCGTCGTAGAAATATGTGGAGTTTTGGGTAGGCTGCACTCAAGTCAAGGATTAGAACGATCAAACAATAATGCAAAGTTGAATTACAGTGCAAAACACGAAACTATATTGCTGGCCACAAGTGCAAAGGACGGATGGAACTAGCAGAATGGCAGTACCGTAAATATTGTACTAGCGAGGCCAAAAAGGCACTAGTAGGAATCACAAGTGATTTTGTTTTTCTTTTTTGTATGATTTTTTGATATTTTTCTCAGCACAATGAGGAACAAACGAGGAGCTACACAAAATTTCACCTAAAACAGAGTTCAGATGTGGTCTACAGAAAATCAGGAAGTTGTCTGAAAAGCGTGCGAGAACTTTGACGAATTTTTTCTTTATTTTCCTGAATATTTTTGACAATTTTGTCGAAACCCAAACATTTGGCCGGCCTCAGAATGGTGTCAACAAGCTCCTGTAAAAATTTCAGATTTTTTGAACAACCGAGCGAAAAGTTATGCCCGGTTTAAGGAAGGTATGTTTAAAACGACCGAGATGAGACAACCGCTTTGTATCCTTTCTCCTTCGTTTTCTTTTTTTTTGTTTCTGTTTTTTGACGTAACCGAAGGAGAAAAACAAGGAAGCGGCGTTGACTCGGTTTGTTTTTTTTGTTTTTTTACGTAACCGAAGGAGAAAAATAAGGAAGCGGTGTTGACTCGGTTTGTGGCGTTGACTCGGTTTGATGTAACCGAAGGAGAGAAACAAGGAAGATGGTTGCGGCACGCTAGGGTTTGATGTAACCGAAGGAGAAAAACAAGGAAGATGGTTGCGGCACGCTAGGGTTTGATGTAACCGAAGGAGAAAAACAAGGAAGAAAGAAGGATGGTGAGAAAAAACACAATGCGACCAGCAACAAATGACGCGAAAGCACACAAATTCAACAATGCAGATTATTGAAAGAAGGTGCGAGGCTCAAAAGGGTGCTGGTATAAGGTCTAACCTGAATTTTTATGTGGTTTTGTGGACTGTAGGAGAAAAAAACACTCGATAAACTCACCGATCAACCTGGAAATTTGATACCACTTGATAGAGCTGGAGTGCCCGATCTTTCGGTGAGTGGAGATAATTCCGATTTGGTGGAAGTAGACCCTCACGATCCGACTACGACGAGCAATCCCGAAGCGCCAATGCAATCGCTGAACCAACTTCCAATGGTTACCGACCTTGCTGATGCGAGATCGGCCTGATCACGAAGATCGTTTCCTATGCGCAATCGAAGAACGAACAAGAAAAAGATGCGAGCAATCTTAATATCACTCGAGGTGGAGTTCTGAATCACAGAGGACAACACGTATTTGTGCGTGTTCTGGGGTAGCTAAAGCTAGATGTAAAACAAAACTCGAAGAACAAAGGAGGCGTAGCTCCTATATAAATAGAGAGAGGGGGCGCAGCCCCTAGGGGCGGCCAACCCTAGGTCATCCACTATGGGCCGCAGTTGGGCTGGTCGTCTATTCTCCTGGGCCCTCATTCTTCAGTAGCATGACGAAGTTAAGATCTTTGGCACGGGCCCGAGTGATTGGCCCAGCTAATGAAGGAAGTGGCGCTTGACGTGGAGGTGCTGCTGGTGTAGTCGTACTCATAGTGATGTTCTCATCAGTGTAGATCATCAAAATCAGCACGTGTAGCAAGTAAAATAGGAGCCTTCAACTTGATTTCAGAAGAAACAGAGGGTGATGGATCAAGTTGTTTAGTAGTTATAGTAGCTCGGGCAAGATCATCTTTAACAATTTGTTCAGGTGTCATTGGATGTATAATTATTTTCTGACCCTTAAAAATGAAAGAATAATGATTCGAACGACCATGATGCAAGCTATCAGTATCATATTACCAAGGTCGACCAAGTAACAAAGAGCATGCTTCCATGGGAATAACATCACAATCAACAAAATCAGAATAAGCACCCATGGAGAAAGGAACACGCACGAAACGCGTGATTTTTATTTTACCACCATCATTAAGCCATTGAATGTGATATGGGTTTGGATGCTTACGAGTGGGTAACGACAACTTTTCGACCAACATGGTACTCGCCAAATTGTTGCAACTGCCGCTGTCGATAATGATGCGAATTGACCGCTCCTCCACAACACCCTTTGTATGGAACAGAGTGTGTCGCTGATTCTTCTCGGGCAAAGCGACCTGTGTACTAAGAACACGCTGCACAACAAGACTTTCATACCTATCAGCGTCGCCCGGGTTGACATGTACCTCCGCCTGAGCTGCATGGTTAGTGGCAGGTAGTGCATGTTCAATTTCTTTAGAATCACTAGCGGAAGAGTACTCACCATCGTCACGAATGAGCAAAGTGCGCTTGTTTGGGCAGTCTCGAATCACATGGCCAAATCCTCTACAGCGATGACACTGAATATCCCGTGTACGACCTGTGGGTGGGGCAATGCTGGCTGGTTTGGTCATCTTATCGCGTGGAGTAGTGGTGGACGTGGATGGCGCAGAGGGAACTGGTGCTGAGGTGGATGTCGAGCTTCGTCCTGCAAAAGGGTTAGAATATGGCTTCGAGCGGCGTCCCTGCACTTCACGTTCAGTTTTACAAGCATATTCAAATAAAGTAGTCATATCATAATATTCCTTATAATCAAGTATATCCTGGATTTCGCGGTTTAAACCACCACGAAAACGTGCCATAGCAGCGTCGTTGTCCTCCAATATCCCACAACGAATCATACCTTTTTGTAACTCCTGGAAATAGTCCTCAATAGATTGAGAACCTTGCTGAAAACACTGCATTTTATTAAGCAAATCACGAGCATAATACGAAGGCACAAATCGATGTCTCATCACAGCTTTTAACTGATCCCAAGTGGTTGGAATGGCAGTGGGATGTTTCATTTTATACTCACGCCACCAAATTAAAGCAAAATCATTAAATTCACTAATAGCAGCTTTAACCTGAGAATGTGCAGCAATATCATGGCATGAAAATTTTTGTTCAACCTCTAACTCCCAATCAAGATATGCAGTAGGATCATATTTGCCATTAAAAGGTGGAATTTTAAATTTAATCTTAGAAAATAAGTCATTAGGGGGATGACGAACCACACGGCGTGCACGACCACGGCGATCTCCATCGTCCTGCTCAGTATCACCGCCGTAGTCCTGCTCCATCTTTGTGGTCAACGCATCAAGGCGTGCCAGGATGGTGTCGAGTGTGGTGCGAGTCGCCGTTTGAGCAAGGTCAAGCTGGTTGAAACGCTCGGTCGTCGAATTGACCGTTGAATCAAGCCGTTCATGCATCGTCCTAATGTCAGCAGCAAGTCCATCAACTTGTCCCCTTACTTCCAGCAACTGGGCATCCACCGTGTCGTGTGCTCCTGCCATAGTTAGCACAAACACCAAAACACCAAAAGGAGAAAAACCGACGACAACAGGAAAATGGTGGTGACAACTCGCTCAATGGAATGCTGTTATCAAGTTCTTATCCGTTCTTACCAAGCCACAGTGGTGAACTGCAACCAACAGGTGGAACCGGTGAAAGATTGGATGAGCGATTGCCTGGAGAAACAGAAACCTTCTCGTCGTAGAAATATGTGGAGTTTTGGGTAGGCTGCACTCAAGTCAAGGATTAGCACGATCAAACAATAATGCAAAGTTGAATTATAGTGCAAAACACGAAACTATATTGCTGGCCACAAGTGCAAAGGATGGATGGAACTAGCAGAATGGCAGTACCGTAAATATTGTACTAGCGAGGCCAAAAAGGCACTAGTAGGAATCACAAGTGATTTTGTTTTTCTTTTTTTTTGTATGATTTTTTGATATTTTTCTCAGCATAAGGAGCAACAAAATAGGAGCTACACGAAGTTTCACCTAAAACAGAGTTCAGATGTGGTCTACAGAAAATCAGGAAGTTCTCTGAAAAGCGTGCGAGAACTTTGATGAATTTTTTTCTTTATTTTCCTGAATTTTTTGACAATTTTATCGAAACCAAACAGGCCATAGGCCAGTTTGGCCGGCCTCAGAATGGTGTCAACAAGCTCCTGTAAAAAATTCAGATTTTTTGAACAATCGAGCGAAAAGTTATGCCCGGTTTAAGGAAGGTATGCTTAAAACGATCGAGATGAGACAACCGCTTTGTATTCTTTCTCCTTCGTTTTCTTTTTTTTGTTTCTGTTTTTTTACGTAACCGAAGTAGAAAAACAAGGAAACGGTGTTGACTCGGTTTGTTTTTTTTCTGTTTTTTACGTAACCGAAGGAGAAAAATAAGGAAGCGGCGTTGACTCGGTTTGTGGCGTGATCAAACGGAATATGGTGGCGGCGCGCTAGGGTTTGAATGGTGTAATAACACAATGCAACCAGTAACAAATGACATGAAAGCACACAAATTCAACAATGCAGATTATTGAAAGAAAGTGCGAGGCTCAAAAGGGTGCTAGGATAAGGTCTAACCTAAATTTTTATGTGGTTTTGTGGACTGTAGGAGAAAAAAAACACTCGATAAACTCACCGATCAACCTGGAAATCTGATACCACTTAATAGAGCTGGAGTGCCCGATCTTTCGGTGAGTGGAGATAATTCCGATTTGGTGCAAGTAGACCCTCACGATCCGACTACGACGAGCGAACCCGAAGCGCCAATGCAATCGCTGAACCAACTCCCAATGGTTACCGACCTTGCTAATGCGAGATCGGCCTGATCACGAAGATCGTTTCCTGTGCGCAATCGAAGAACGAACAAGAAAAAGATGCGAGCAATCTTAATATCACTCGAGGTGGAGTTCTGAATCACAGAGGACAACACGTATTTGTGCGTGTTCTGGGGTAGCTAAAGCTAGATGTAAAACAAAACTCGAAGAACAAAGGAGGCGCAGCTCCTGGATAAATAGAGAGAGGGGGCGCAGCCCCTAGGGGCGGCCAACCCTAGGTTGTCCACTATGGGCCGCAGTTGGGCTGGTCGTCTATTCTTCTGGGCCCTCATTCTTCAGTAGCATGACGAAGTTAAGATCTCTGGCACGGGCCCGAGTGATTGGCCCAACTAATGAAGGAAGTGGCGCTTGATGTGGAGGTGCTGCTGGTGTAGTCGTACTCATAGTGATGTCCTCATCAACCTGGCCTTCTGATTCTAGCCCAAGACCAGTGTAAAAGTGTGGAAGTCCTTGTGCTCCAGTTGATGCTAGTCTCTTCCTAGCCACTAGGTTTGCTCTGCACAAGTGTTGGCACACCATCGGCCTGCCAGTAGTGACCACGCCGGTCAGTTTGGCCATCTCGCCGTGGCCAAGACAACTCAGCAAGGTACACGATCGTACTATGTTTGTTCTGTGATCAATCCATGTGCTTTTAGGCTCTAGTTTCTGTAGCAAACTTGGAGATAAATGTTGGGGAAGTAACCCTTGGTAAGGATCATGCCCTTGAATATGCTTAGAACAGGGAGAAAATGGCGTTCCAAAACATGCTGTCAGATTTTAATTTCAGACTTGATTCAGTTATCTAAAACTGAATTTCAGTGAGTTTTGCTCAACTTCGGAGCTTTCTTGTGGCTAATCTATGGGGTTATGGACTATGGTTTCTATAGTAAAATGGAAGACCATACAATAGTGAACAAGTTTTCTTAAATAAGGTTGACTTTGTACTGCATGAAAAGTGGAGTAATAGTTGCTTAAAACTGGGACTGTCAGTTACAGAAACTGAATTTCAATCAGTGCCTGAAAACTGAAGTTGCACAGTTTGGTGTCAGTTTGGGAACACTTTCGTGACCATTCCACCAGGTGTTAGGCTAAGAACTATGTAACAAGGATGGAGACCAAGTAAAGAAGTACAAGTTTTGTTATGTGGGTCTGACTTGGTGCTTAACAAACTTTAGAGTAAAATGCACCTAAACTTCCTCTGTCAGACTGTCTGGGGGATTATTTCACTTCAGCCGAAACTGAACCTCTTAGTGTTTTTGCTCTACTTTTGTGTCCCATAATTTTTGTTCTATGTGGTTTCAGCCTAGGGGTATTGTACCAAAGTGGAAGAGCAATGATTGGAGAGTATTTTTTATTAGGGAAGAAGGGGCCGTTGTTGAGGAAGTTTGTGAGATAAAGTAGACCAAACTGGGAGCTGTGCAATGGGACACTGATGTCAGGGAAGTTGATTCAGTGTTTGGGATAGGAAATTGAGGAAGATTTTTCTCCCTTTCCTGTGCTCCACTGGTGTGCTCGAGTTGGGATATGGGTGGGGTGCAAAACCAAGGATCTAGTGACTTCAGCTCTGCTGCAAAATATCTAGTTCTGGACTGTTTGGGAGATGTGGACAGAAGAGATCATATCTGTTTTGTCTACTATCTGCAGATATCTACTACCTGCAGATTTGGACCAAGTGATATTTGTGTGTTGGGGGCATTAAAGTTTCTTTGCTGGTTATTTGAGGTAATAAAAAGGGGAGCTGAACTTGAGGTTTCAGTCGAGTAGAACAACAGGAGCAGCTTTAGAATAATCTGATGAAAGTATCTCCATCCACCAAATTGATATAGGGAATTCTAGGATATGCTAGCCCAAAAGAGACTTATGAGAGAGGAAAGTTTATTGTCAAAAATTCACCACCCCAAGGATAGATGCAGGAAGGGTGTAAAGCCTATCTCTTGGATGATTCAGCTGCTTCACTGTTCATGAGGTGTCATACATGCAGTAAAGGTGTGCTGGACTTTTTTCTTGTGCTTCCACCTTGCGTGGTAGACATGCAGGTGTGTGTTGGGGATTGTTAATTCTCATTTCCCCTCTGAAATAGCCCCAGCTCGACCTCCATCAAGCCACCTCTTGTTATGCTAGTTTGGAGCCCAAACTGAATTGCTTGTGCTCTCGACGATTTCCTGGTTTCCCCTATGTGCCTTGCTACTCATCTACACCCACGTCACCCCCCTAACACCTCTCTGCCATCTAGTACCCTTGGTTTTGTTGGAAACATACTTGCCACTGGCTGTGGTGACCATGCCCGGGGTTGTTCCTGCCCTCCCATAGTTGGGATAACATGGTACGATTCCACGGTTTCTGTGTAGTGTTCTAGTATCTATACTTACGGGTGAAACTCATTAAACTGGTTGTTTGATCTCTACTGGCATGGTTGCGTGTGTGTTTGGATTAATCGGTAGCATAGTTTTATGTCCCAGGAAAGATTGTTCGCGACTGTTTATAGGCTTGTGGTTCACACCATCAACTTGGGCTTTGTGATGTGCGTGTGAATCGTAGTGGTGCGGTTAGTGGATGAAAGGAATTAGTTGGTGAAGAAACAAGTTTACATAAAAGACCATAGATTTTGGTATAGTCTAGAGAGTTGTTTTGCTATCTTCGTTGCAAATTACAAAAGCATAAGCATTCATATTCATATCATTTCATGTAGAGCTCCCATAAAAGTAAGTTGAAATTCAAGAAGTGGTTCCTGAAGAGGAGTCTGCTCCAGTGCTGTAGATCCAGTGGTTGGTTCCATCTAACTGGTTATTGTGATAGAAGGACTTTGGATCTTCTCCTGCAATAAGACAAGCCCCGGTGCATGCAACCCCTTCCTTGTGTTTTTAAAAGATTTTTATACACTTTAAGTCTAGTGAAATGTACATTAAGTTTATAGGAGTTGCTTGGAAACTATTGGATGCATTGCCTACCTTGATATCCATACCTTTATAGATACTTCTGATGAAGTATCAAAATATGATTTACAAAAAATGCTTAGCCCTGCTTAGATCTTGTGGATAGAGGTTGTCTTTTGCATTAATGCCTAGCTCAGGGGTTATCCTGAGGAAGGACGACTTCTACTTGCAAGAATATTTTCATTGGGAGCATGGTGGGATCTTACTGCAAAGTTCCCTATAATGCTCTTTTCATCCTAAGGAACACAAACAATCCTAAGGTTGAAGTACTTAAATCGGGACTTGGGCTAGGAACAGGTGATGTTCTACCAATGTTAATTAAGGATCGGATGCGTATGTAGGCCTGTATGATCAAGGACTATCTTAACTGGCCACATGCCCTGGATATGGGACAGGGTAAGCTTGAACCCGGCTATTCCATACATGAAAAGACAATCGCGCACTAGGAGTGGAGAGATGGCGAGAGTGGCACGTACCCTCCTAGCAAAGGACCGCCTAAAAAGGGTGGTGTGCTCCCGGGTAGCGCGGACCTGTTCATGCAGTGGAGGATCCGTGGGAATGATAGACATAAGCAAGAGTTACGAGAAACATATGTCGTGTGGTTAGAGATCCTCAGCTGAGTAAATCAATTCGGATCGCCGTTATATCCCCGGAGAGTGGAGACTTGATCTCCGACCTACAACCTAAGGATGTAAACATTATGAGTAAAAATGATGTTGTATTGATGAGATGGTGAAATTAGACTAGATACAACCAGAGTTTATTAATATTTAATCTGGTGTTAAAATATTGAAAGTAAGGACTCACTTTAGTAAGCTATTTCTGCAAAAGTATCTAAGTTGATTCTTGCTAAAGCCTTTTCCTTGATTCCTATTTAACCAACATATCCTTGGGAGTCATTTTTCCTTAGTCGGGTAAGACTTGCAAAAGTACACTCCGTACTCAGGGTTTTCGAACCCATGTTGTTGTAGGTGATGAGAAGTACTCTAGTTGTTCCTGTGGCTGGAGGGCGTTTCCAGTTCTAGAGGAGGACTAGCTAGGTTTATGTATGAGCTTTGGAGGGTTTCTACCTTCCTGCTTTTGTAATAACTTATGCACTTTGAGTATATCAGGACTTGTAATAAATATTACTCTTTCGAAACATGTGAAACTTGAGTTTTGAAAAGGTAAAGAATGTTTGTAAAGTCTTCCGCTCGTATCTTCGAAGTGTGTGTATCGAATGTGATTACTGTAATATGCATGTATGGTGGAGGATCCTTGGGATGATGAGTTCAAGTGGTTGAACTCGTGATAGCCTTGTTAAGTTACCTGGTACACGTGCATAGCCATCTGAGGCCATCAAGGCAAGGATTGGTGCATATGGGCCTGATAACTTGGGAGGGCTGCCACAGATTGGTATCGGAGCGATCCCCCATTAGCATGGATATTAAAGTAATCTTTTGATATGCTTCAAAAGGATTTTGAGTCCAAACTATTTTGGAAAAACTTAAGAATCTATGATCAAATCCTGATACTCGAAGTGCAACTAGTATATGGTTAAGTTAAGGACTATAAGGTGGCTTAGTTTAGGATGCTAACCACTAACCCACAACTATAATGCAACTTTCTGCAGGTACACTAACTAAAACCCTAGAAAAGTGCGACTTGTATTCAATGACGGAGTGTAGGTATGCCACTGCCATAGAGCATGAAAGCCACTATATGTTGGCAAGAATTGTGAGGACGAATAGGTCGAGCACGCATCATGACATACAATTTTAAGTTAAGCCCCCTATATAGTATCTTAGTACATGTTTCATCCATCCTATTCATGCTATCTATCTTTGCTTTTCTATACTACCTTTTCCTATTCGTGAAGCCTTGGAACTCAGTTCATTTGGTGGACTAGTAGTTTATAAGGTACAGTTGCCAAAGAATTTGTCAACAGTGCACAACATGTTCTACGTGTCCCAGTTAAAGAAATGTCTTCGAGTCCCCAAGCATGTTATTGAGATTTCAGATGTTAACCTTGGACCAGATTTAACCTACTTGGAATATCCCATACGAGTGAGCAGAAAAGGGAGGAGGAAAGAGGCCCTGGTGAACCATCATAATAAGTGAACAAGTGTAAGCTTTGCTGCCCGACAGTATGGAGTACTGACCACACCGAGGGACAGGCCTTGAAGCGAAGGACAGGAACGAGCGGAATCAATGTGTTCCAATTTCTGGCCTTGCACTGACCATCCAACGGACCATGGACTAAACGGCCACTGCCTGAAAGGATTGGATTTAAAGGATCAGTCACTTGAAGAAAAGTTATCAAGTTTCATAAACTACAGTGGAACCAACCCATGGAAGATGAAACCACATAGGAATCGGAGGAGTATCTAGAAGAGCGTGTTCCTGAGTTTCTAGTGCCCTGTAAACCTAAGGTTTGTGTAGTTTATTTCTGGTATAAACCAATAGAAACACACCCTTGCCTTATAGGAGTAATGGGAAATAAGCCAGTGACACATTTTCTTTTCCATTACCTAGCCTAGAGTTTTAAATCTCGGGACAAGATTTCTTTTTAGGGGGGAAGACTGTAACACCCCTGGTGTTACGTTAACTAAAACTCTGACATGCCATCATAAGCATCTGCATTATCTTGTTTGATATACCTAGAATGCATCCACTTGGTCAAAAAATTTCAGTGAATATGGTGTTGTGTATTAGAGTATAGGGCTCAGATTAAGAACTTTGCTTAAGACATGGGAAGAGAAGTCGTCTCTTGAGCAAGTAATAAGTTGGCTTGGAATTTAAAGTATTAAAGGTAAGACTTAGGACCTAGAGCAACTTTGCTTTCAAAGGTGGGTTGAGTGGAAGAATTAATTGAGGAACTGGATTAACATTAAAAACCTTAAGTGAGATTTCAAAACCTTGCTTGGAATTGTGGATAAACAAAACAACTCCTAAACCAAGGACACTTTGGACATGAGCTTCATATACTAGAGTTGAATTTGAGATTAAGGGGAGTCACTTAGCTTTTAGGAGTATGGATTGAGTTGATAAATCACTAGATGAGAAGGAGTCACATTTGAAACCCTCAACTAGCCCAAAAGTGGAGTTTTAAATCTAGAGAGAATTTGCTAGTTGTCCATATATCAAAGTTGTAGATTTTGGTAAGTTGAACAACTTTTATGTATGGAGAATTCCAAGTTTTAGAGGAAAAGTTGGAGTAAAAAGTTTAATTCAGTTTTGAATCAGATTTGAAGTTTGCTGAAAATAATATCAACTAGCTGTTTTTGGGTCCTCATAACTTTGGATCTATAAACTGTTTGAAGATGATCATTATAACAAAGTTATAGAGATACATGAGGAGTATAAGTTTTGTTAATACACTTAGCCCTAAAGCTATTTGGAACCTAGAGAAAAGCTGGCCTAAAGTAGAGTTGTCTGAAAGTGGGGATTTCAGACAGTGAAATTCAGTCTGAATTTCAGCAATTGGAGCAAACTTTGGGCTATTGTAGTTTGGGATCCAAGAGGCTTTGGTTAATGGTCACTATATAAAACTTGTAGAGGAACTATAGGAGTATAAACTTTACTGAGAAACTTGCCCCTAGAAACAATTGGAACCCAAGAAAAAGAGTGGTTCAAAGTGGTGCTGCTGTGTTTCTGAATATTCATATTGGAAACAGTAACTGAATTTCAGTGTTTTGATAGCAGTTTTGAAGCCTATTTGTGGCTATTCTATAAGGTTTTGTGCTGTGGTGTTTGTAGAATAAGTGAAGACCATATAATGTGGAACAACTTTCTTATAGGGTGGTGGACCTGATCCCATACAAAAAGTGCAGAAATAGTTCCTCAAAGATTGGATTGTCAGGTTGGTTAATAACTGAATTTTAATTCAGTTCTGAACCCTGAATGGCAGCAAGTTGTCCAGTTTGGAGCTCTATGATAATTAATCTATGGAGATTTTGGTTACGAGTTCTGTAAAAAAGTCAAAGTCCATATGAAGGGGAACAACTTTTATGCAAAGGGTTGACTTGTTACTGTGTGTAATCTAGAGAAAAAGGGGTGACAAAACTCTCTGCCAGACCCAGTATTGTGCTGTTTAATAAATCCAAAACTGAATTTTGAGTGTTTTGCTTAACTTTGGATTGCAATAACTCTTGCTCTAAATATTTTCAACCTGTGATTTCTATACCAAGTTGGTAGAACTATGTATAGAGAACAACTTTTGTGAAGGGAGCATGGTCTGTTGCTATGAAAAATTGAAAGATCAGAGGGTTTGAACTGGGAGGAATTAAATGGGGCAGCAGGTTGATGAAGTGATTCAGTGTGTGGAGGTGTAACTGAAGAAGAATCTTTTTCTCTGCTGTGCTCCACTGACATATTAAGCTGTCTTATGGGGGAAGTGCATGACTGATACTTTGAGGCTACTCTCCACCAAAAATATCTAATTTGGACTATTTTGGAGCAGTAAATAGTGGAGAATTGATCGGTTGGTCTGCTGTCTGCAGTAGGGGACAAAAGAGATACATGTATGTGTATAGTTGAGATAAGTGTGGAGGGTATAACTGAGGTCTAGAACCCACCCTCAGCTGGAAAGAATATCCTGTTCTTGGACATATTGAAGCATATCCCCAACTGATATTTGTGTTGAGAAAATGGACCAGGTTCAGTGTCCTAACCAAGGTTGTGTACTGGTGGGGTATGAGAGCATGTTAGCCACGTGTTGAAGTCCATATGTTGCTGGCGCTCTGAGACACACTGCTTCACTGCATGTTGGCCATGTCTAGGGACGTTTTCTATATATATGGTGGCTCTAAAATCTGGTTCAGTGAAGGATTCACCTGGCCTTCGGATTCTAGCCCAAGACCAGTGTAAAAGTGTGGAAGTCCTTGTGCTCCAGTTGATGCTAGTCTCTTTCCAGCCATTAGGTTTGATCTGCACAAGTGTTGGCACACCATCGGCCTGCCAGTAGTGACCACGCCGGTCAGTTTGGCCATCTCGTCGTGGCCAAGACAACCCAGCAAGGTACACGATCGTACTATGTTTGTTCTGTGATCAATCCATGTGCTTTTAGGCTCTAGTTTCTGTAGCAAACTTGGAGATAAATATTGGGGAAGTAACCCTTGGTAAGGATCATGCCCTTGAATATGCTTAGAACAGGGAGAAAATGGTGTTCCAAAACATGCTGTTAGACTTTAATTTCAGACTTGATTCAGTTATCTAAAACTGATTTTCAGTGAGTTTTGCTCAACTTCGGAGCTTTCTTGTGGCTAATCTATGGGGTTATGGACTATGGTTTCTATAGTAAAATGGAAGACCATACAATAGTGAACAAGTTTTCTTAAATAAGGTTGACTTTGTACTGCATGAAAAGTGGAGTAATAGTTGCTTAAAACTGGGACTGTCAGTTACAGAAACTGAATTTCAATCAGTGCCTGAAAACTGAAGTTGCACTGTTTGGTGTCAGTTTGGGAACACTTTTGTGACCATTCCACCAGGTGTTAGGCTAAGAACTATGTAACAAGGTTGGAGACCAAGTAAAGAAGTACAAGTTTTGTTATGTGGGTCTGACTTGGTGCTTAACAAACTTTAGAGTAAAATGCACCTAAACTTCCTCTGTCAGACTGTCTGGGGGACTGTTTCACTTCAGCTGAAACTGAACCTCTTAGTGTTTTTGCTCTACTTTTGTGTCCCATAATTTTTGTTCTATGTGGTTTCAGCCTAGGGGTATTGTACCAAAGTGGAAGAGCAATGATTTTAGAGTACTTTTTATTAGGGAAGAAGGGGCCGTTGTTGAGGAAGTTTGTGAGATAAAGTAGACCAAACTGGGAGCTGTGCAATGGGACACTGATGTCAGGGAAGTTGATTCAGTGTTTGGGATAGGAAATTGAGGAAGATTTTTCTCCCTTTCCTGTGCTCCACTGGTGTGCTCGAGTTGGGATACGGGTGGGGTGCAAAACCAAGGATCTAGTGACTTCAGCTCTGCTTCAAAATATCTAGTTTTGGATTGTTTGGGAGATGTGGACAAAAGAGATCATATCTGTTTTGTCTACTATCTGCAGATATCTACTACCTGCAGATTTGGACCAAGTGATATTTGTGTGTTGGGGGCATTAAAGTTTCTTTGCTGGTTATTTGAGGTAATAAAAAGGGGAGCTGAACTTGAGGTTTCAGTCGAGTAGAACAGCAGGAGCAGTTTTAGAATAATCTGATGAAAGTATCTCCATCCACCAAATTGATATAGGGAATTCTAGGATATGCCAGCCCAAAAGAGACTTATGAGAATGGAAAGTTTATTGTCAAAAATCATGATAGGAACGGGGGTGCCCGATTTTCCGTCAGGTGAAGGTAACTATCGATTTGGTGGAGATGTCACACAAACGATCCGGCTTCCAATCAACACGACTAGAACCCCGCAATCGCAACACCACTTCTCCTCTAGTTATCAACCATGCACTGCGCGATTGACCTCACCACGAGGGCTAATTCCTGCCTGAGAATCGAAGACCCAAGCAAGAACAAGAAAAAACACAATCTAGAATATTGCGGATGAAAAATTAAGCTCTCAAGTTGGGGTCTCACAAACCGATCTACGACGACTGTTCTTGACAGATCTAAACTTAAGCAAAACTCAACCCTAATGTGGCGGCAGCTGCTGAATAAATAGAGTATTAGAGCGTGCATGACCCATGGACTCGCCCCTAATGGGCTCCGATGCGATACACAGCCCAACAGACGGTGTCGCAGCACCAAAACAGAATCTGAACGCTGACTTGTTTCGACGATTCCCGTTGACTCTGGACGAATTTTAGGGTGGAACCAGTTGGGTTGGTTAGATGATCTCCTTATCTTTCCAACCATATCAAGTCCGTTGCAATCGGAGTCTGGATGCATCTTGGGCGTCCATTTTAGTGCAGACTAGTCCTGGAACCCGAGATGGAGTCGCAGCCGAGTCGGACTTGATCTCCTTCCTGTTGTGGCGCCCTTGCTGCTCCTCCTCAACACCTAGGCCTTTCCCAAGTCCTTGCTGGTCCTCTCCAAGGTTCCTAAACATCAAAACATCCATGGCCCCAAGCGTAAGCTCTGAAACACAATTGACTAGGGTAGAACATACCTGGAGATTTAGCTGTCGTGCATTCATTGTATGTATAGAAGTGATGTCCTCATCCTCCTCCTCCTCTTGAATTGGAGTCGTCCTCGACTCGATCTCATCTTCGTCACCCATATATGGCTTCAAATCTGAAATGTTAAAGGTGGGACTAACCCGAAAATCTAGAGGCAACTCAGGTGGTAATCCAGGGGGTATCTCAGAGGGAAACACATCCATGTCCTCATCATCCTCCCCCTCTTGAAGTGGAGTCGCCCTCGACTCAAGCTCATCTTCTTTTCCCAAATATGGATTTAAATCTGATATTAAAGGTGGGACTAATCCCAAACTCTGGGGGCAACTCAAGTTTATATGCATTGTCATTAATCTTCTCGAAAATTTTAAATGGTCCAGCAGCACGGTTGGGCAAGCTCGCTCCAGGAATCAAATCAATCTGGTGCTCAATCCCACGAATGGGAGGAAGTTCTGGAGGTAACTCAGAGGGAAAAACATCTCGGAACTGCTACAAAAGATTAGTCACAAATGTAGACAAAATGCTAGCAATATCATCAATAGAAAAGAAAAGCATCTTTGCAAACCAAGGCATAGCAACAAGCATCAGTAGCATGAGTTTCAAGAAGATAAGATTTAGTAGCAAGCATGATAGGAGATTTCAATTTAATTTGTTGCTGAATTTCTGTCTCATTAGTTGGTTCCTTATGGGTACTTGCAGCTCTATCTTTATCAGCTTGTACAATTTCAGTAAGAGTCAAAGGTAGCAAAGTAATGTTTTTATCTTTATGCCTAAAAGTGTATGTATTACTCCTACCATGGTGACATGCATCAGTATCATATTCCCAAGGTCTACCCAACAAAAGAGAACAAGCTTCCATAGGTACTACATCACAATCCGCATAATCAGAATACATACCAATGGAGAAATGCACTCGTACCATGTGTGTTACCTTAACCTTGCCTGAATCATTGATCCACTGAATGTGGTATGGATGTGGCCGTGGACGTGTGGTCAAGCCAAGCTTCTTGACCAAATCTGAACTCACCAAATTATTGCAGCTTCCACCATCAATAATAACACGTGCACGCCGATTCTCGATGGAGAAGAAAGTCTAGAACAAATTATTGCGTTGCTGCTTCTCTTATGATTCAGGCTGAGAACTAAGAACACGCTGCACCATGATGCTTCGAAGGTTCACCGTAGCATCAGCACCAAGCATGACATCATCATTAGCAGCAACATCACTGGAGTCATCATCATCACCCTCACCGTCGGAAGCACTAATGTAGCCATCATCCGTAGCAATGTATGTTCGCTGACTCGGGCAATCCTTCTTCACGTGACCAATTCCATGACAGCGGTGGCAAACAATACCCGAAGAACGACCACTGGAAGGTGTTGCAGGTGCTGGTGAATTCTGTTTCTTGGTGGGTACCTACAAAGGAAGGTTACCAACGTGTGCAGCAGGTGTCGAGGGAGTATGACTTGAGGCAGGTGTGTGCATCCGTGGTGCAGAGGAGGCGCCAAAAGTAGCCCTAGGTCGATGTTGGCGTCCCTGCAATTCCTTCTCTGCAAGCATAGCAAACTGGAACAACTTGTTGACAATGTTAAATTCTTTGTAATCCACAATGTCCTGAATGTCACGCCGCAAACCTGAATAAAAACGACAAAGAGCGTCCTCATGTCCCTCTACTATCCCACAACGCTGCAATCCCTTCTGAAGCTCAGCATAATAATCTTGAACAGATTTATCCCCTTGCTCTAAACGCATCAATTTCTTACGCAATTCTCTATGATAAGATGGGGGAACAAATCTACCGCGCATAGCTACCTTAAGATCTTCCCAAGTCGTAGGTGCTCTACCATCCCCAACTAGACCAGTCCACCAGACAATAGCAAAATCTTTAAATTCACTAGTGGCTTGTCTAACTTGATGTTGTTCGGGTACAAGGTGGGCAGCAAATTTCTGTTCTATCGTCATCTCCCAATCAAGATATCCCTCAGCATCATAATGACCCGAAAAAGATGGTAATTGTTATTACCTTGCTGGCGGTGTTGGTGTGGCATACCTTCTATGTTTTGATGAAGGCGGCGACGTAGGCGCAAATCTCTGGTGGCCGCTTAATCATAATTACCTTCTTCATCAAACACCGCATCATCGGGAAGTCGTGGACGAGGAGGTGGTGGTGGTGGTGCTTGTTGTTGCGTCTCCAACACAGCAAGTCTGTCGACGATCTGGGACAATCGTCGATCCAACCTCTCGTAAGTCTTGCCAAGGTTCATGTCAATGAAGGCATCATGCACTGACTTGTGGACCGTCTCCTCCATTTGCTCCTTCAGGAGATTGTTTTTTGCCTCAAGATCTTGGCGGCTAACACATTCATCGAAGTCTGTAGGGATCCTTGCTTCTTCTTCGTCGCCTACCATCAAAACACAAAAACAGGAAACAAACGGTGACGGTTATCCCTAATAATTTCACTACACGCTCCTCTCAGGTATAACACAGGAACACACTTTAATGTATCTTACCAAGCTCTTACAAGTGTTTGACGAAATACAAGCAAAGGATGGTACAATCGGAGGTTGGTTCGTGATACTTACCAAGAGATAGTGAAACCGCGATTGCAAGGTCAAATCTGTATTGATCAGAAGATATAGTATGTGGAGCTATAGGACAAGCACAATATGTATGTGAATGTGAAACAAAATCGAGTGCAGATGAGCGAAGTTCAATAAATATCCAAAGCACAAGTCACAATTGCTGGCTAAGAGATGTATCCGAGGCATATCACAACAAGTTGGAACAAAGAACAATGGAAATAGCAGAATGGCAGTACCGTAAATGTTGTACTCGCGATGCCAAAAAGGCACTAGTAGGATTCAATGGTAATTTTGCTTTTCTTTTTTGTATGATTTTTTGATATTTTTGTCAGCACAAGAAGCAACAAAATAGGAGCTACACCAAGTTTCACCTAAATCAGAGATCAGATGTGGTCTACAGAAAATGAGCAAGTTCTCTGAAAAGCGTGCAAGAGCTTTGACAAAGTTTTTTCTTTATTTTCCTGAATTTTTTTGACAATTTTATCAAAACCAAACAGGCCGTAGGCGAGTTTGGCTGGCCTCAGAATGGTGTCAACAAGCTCCTGTAAAAATTTCAGATTTTTTGGACACCCGAGCGAAAAGTTATGCCCGGTTTAAGGAAGGTACCTCAAGTTATGTTTTTGGAGGCACGACTAGAAAGCGGTGGTTAGGGCAAAAAATTCCCTATCTGCAATCACAACGGTTAGAGCAAGTCGATTAATGGGGTGGATCGACTTGTGATCTGGGTAATGGTGGATGGGATAGCGGCGTATCTGCAATCTATCTAGGGCTGGCACGGCGGCGGCTAGCGAGGGCAAGTCGATTAATGGGTGGATCGACGTGTGATCTGGGTAGTGGTGGATGGGATAGTGGCTAGCGAGGGCAGTTGATCTACGACGAAGATACACCCTAAACCAGCAACTCGACTCGACCACGGACACGAACTGAACAAAGCCAAACTGAAAACGAAATTGCAAAGGCTAAACAAGGGTTATAGGACAGCGAATTTTTTTTTGTATGGCAATTATCTAGAGTTATAGGATTAAAAAAACATAAACTAAACTAGGGTAAGCCTGACGGTAATACCTGAGTCTTTGAATACCACTTGATAGGAACAGGGGTGCCCGATCTTCCGTCAGGTGAAGGTAACTATCGATTTGGTGGAGATGTCACACAAACGATCCGGCTTCCAATCAACACGACTAGAACCCCGTAATCGCAGCACCACTTCTCCTCTGGTTATCAACCGTGCACTGCGCGATTGACCTCGCCACGAGGGCTAATTCCTGCTTGGGAATCAAAGACACAAGCAAGAACAAGAAAGAACACAATCTAGAATATTGCGGATGAAAAATTAAGCTCACAAGTTGGGGTCTCACAAACCGATCTACGACGACTGTTCTTGACAGATCTAAACTTAAGCAAAACCCAACCCTACTAATATGGCGGCAGCTGCTGAATAAATAGAGTATTAGGGCGTGCATGACCCCTGGACTCACCCCTAATGGGCTCCGACGCGATACACGGCCCAACGGCCCAACAGACGGTGTCGCAGCACCAAAACAGAATCTGAACGCTGACTTGTTTCGACGATTCCTGTTGATTCCGGATGAATTTTAGGGTGGAACCAGTTGGGTTGGTTAGATAATCTCCTTATCTTTCCAACCATATCAAGTCTGTTGCAATCGGAGTCCAGATGCATCTTGGGCGTCCATTTTAGTGCAGACTGGTCCTGGAACCCGAGATGGAGTCGCAGCCGAGTCGGACTTGATCTTCTTCCTATTGTGGCGCCCTTGCTCCTCCTCCTCTAGGCCTTTCCCAAGTCCTTTCTGGTCCTCTCCAAGGTTCCTAATCATCAAAACATCCATGGCCCCAAGCGTAAGCTCTGAAACACAATTGACTAGGGTAGAACGTACCTGGAGATTTAGCTGTCGTGCATTCATTGTATGTATAGAAGTGATGTCCTCATCAATTCACCACCCCAAGGATAGATGCAGGAAGGGTGTAAAGCCTATCTCTTGGATGATTCAACTGCTTCACTGTTGATGAGGTGTCATACATGCAGTAAAGGTGTGCTAGACTTTTCCCCTGTGCTTCCATCTTGCGTGGTAGACATGCAGGTGTGTGTTGGGGATTGTTAATTCTCATTTCCCCTCTGAAATAGCCCCAGCCCGACCTCCATCAAGCCACCTCTTGTTATGCTAGTTTGGAGCCCAAACTGAATTGCTTGTGCTCTCGACGATTTCCTGGTTTCCCCTATGTGCCTTGCTACTCATCTACACCCACGTCACCCCTAACACCTCTCAGCCATCTGGTACCCTTGGTTTTGTTGGAAACATACTTGCCACTGGCTGTGGTGACCATGCCCGGGGTTGTTCCTGCCCTCCCGTAGTTGGGATAACACGGTACGATTCCATGGTTTCTGTGTAGTGTTCTAGTATCTATACTTACGGGTGAAACTCATTGAACTGGTTGTTTGATCTCTACTGGCATGGTTGCGTGTGTGTTTGGATTAATCGGTAGCATAGTTTTATGTCCCAGGAAAGATTGTTCGCGACTGTTTATAGCTGGCTTGTGGTTCACACCATCAGCTTGGGCTTTGTGATGTGCGTGTGAATCATAGTGGTGCGGTTAGTGGATGAAAGGAATTAGTTGGTGAAGAAACAAGTTTACATAAAAGACCATGGATTTTGGTATAGTCTAGAGAGTTGTTTTGCTATCTTCGTTGCAAATTACAAAAGCATAAGCATTCATATTCATATCATTTCGTGTAGAGCTCCCAAAAAAGGAAGTTGAAATTCAAGAAGTGGTTCCTGAAGAGGAGTTTGCTCCAGTGCTGTAGATCCAGTGGTTGGTTCCATCTAACTGGTTATTGTGATAGAAGGACTTTGGATCTTCTCCTGCAATAAGGCAAGTGTTGGGGACTTGTTCTCAAATGCTATGAATTAAGAACAAGGCAACACAAAAAATGTTAAACGCTAATGACCTTCGTCCTTCGGGGCATTATTTTTCCCTTAGGATATAATGATGTTCGGACGAAGGTTGTGAAGGACATACCTTCATCAGTGCAGCATATGATAATGAAAAGAGAATCATATGAGATGTAAAAGACACATGAATAATTGTATATTATTATCAACTTATTTCTATTTTATTATCATAGAAAAATAGAAATGATATCAAGTTACAAATGTACCTTCGGCTTGAAAGAAGGTAAGGATACAAGCGTGACGCAAAAGCAAATGCCAAGTCAGCGTGAACAGTACATGAACATTGTTCATCTATTTATAGGCACGGGACACAGCCCATGTAAAATTACACCCATGCCCTTTACATTTGTTAATGACTCTATAGTGATCCACCGAGGTCCAAATAGCCTTTTCCCTTTTAAGTCGGTTCCCTTTTCTGCTATCATGCCGAAGGTCCCTTGCGCATAGCTTCGGCTCTTTGTCAACCATTGTATTCTTTGTGCTTCTCACACTGTGGTTCTGCTCCAAGTCCGAAGATACCTGGTCATGTAATACACTCCAGAAACATTGTTAAATCATGTTTTTGAGGACCTTCGGAAGACGAAGGCCCCCAATAGCAAGCCCCGGTGCATGCAACCCCTTCCTTATGTTTTTAAAAGATTTTTATACACTTTAAATCTAGTGAAATGTGCATTAAGTTTATAGGAGTTGCTTGAAAACTATTGGATGCATTGCCTACCTTGATATCCATACCTTTATAGATACTTCTGATGAAGTATCAAAATATGATTTACAAAAAAATGCTTAGCCCTGCTTAGATCTTGTGGATAGAGGTTGTCTTTTGCATTAATGCCTAGCTCACGGGTTATCCTGAGGAAGGACAGCTTCTACCTGCAAGAATATTTTTATTGGGAGCATGGTGGGATCTTACTGCAAAGTTCCCTATAATGTTGTTTTCATCCTAAGGAACACAAACAATCCTAAGGATAGAAGTACTTAAATCAGGACTTGGGCTAGGAACAAGTGATGTTCTACCCAGGTTAATTAAGGATTGGATGCGTATGTAGGCCTGTATGATCAAGGACTATCTTAACTGGCCACATGCCCTGGATATGGGACAGGGTAAGCTTGAACCCGGCTATTCCATACATGAAAAGACAATCGCGCACTGGGAGTGGAGAGATGGCGAGAGTGGCACGTACCCTCCTGGCAAAGGACCGCCTAAAAAGGATGGTGTGCTCTTGGGTGGCGCGGACCTGTTCATGCAGTGGAGGATCCGTGGGAATGGTAGACATATGCAAGAGTTACAAGAAACATATGTCGTGTGGTTAGAGATCCTCAGTTGAGTAAATCGATTCGGATCGCCGTTATATCCCCGGAGAGTGGAGACTTGATCTCCGACCTACAACCTAAGTCAGGATGTAAACATTATGAGTAAAAATGATGTTGTATTGATGAGATGGTGAAATTAGACTAGATGCAACCAGAGTCTATTAATATTTAATCTGGCATTAAAATATTGAAAGTAAGGACTCACTTTAGTAAGCTATTTCTGCAAAAGTATCTAAGTTGATTCTTGCTAAAGCCTTTTCTTTGATTCCTATTTAACCAGCATATCCTTGAGAGTCATTTTCCTTAGTCGGGTAAGACTTGCGAAAGTACACTCCGTACTCAGGGTTTTCGAACCCATGTTGTTGTAGGTGATGAGAAGTACTCTAGTTGTTCCTGTGGCTGGAGGGCGTTTCCAGTTCTAGAGGAGGACTAGCTAGGTTTATGTATGAGCTTTGGAGGGTTTCTACCTTCCTGCTTTTGTAATAAATTATGCACTTTGAGTATATCAGGACTTGTAATAAATATTACTCTTTCGAAACATGTAAAACTTGAGTTTTGAAAAGGTAAATGATGTAGCTGAGGTGCCCGATCTTTCGGCGAGTAGAGATAATTCCGATTTGGCGGAAGATGACCCTTGCGATCCGACTACGACGAGCAAGCCCGAGGCGCCAATGCAATCGCTGAACCAACTCCCTATGGTTACCGACCTTGCTGATGCGAGATCGGCCTGATCACGAAGATCGTTTCCTGTGCGCAATCGAAGAACGAACAAGAACAAGATGCGAGCAATCTAATCTATTACTCGAGGGTGGAGTTCTGAATACACGAATACAGCGCAGATTTACGCGTGTTCGAGAGTAGCTAAGGCTAACGTAAAACAAAACTCGAGAATAAAGGAGGCGCAGCTCCTGGATAAATAGAGGGGGCGCAGCCCCTAGGGGCGGCCAACCCTAGGTCGTCCACTATGGGCCGCAGTTGGGCTGGTCGTCTATTCTTCTGGGCCCTCATTCTTTAGTAGCATGACGAAGTTAAGATCTCTGGCACGGGCCCGAGTGATTGGCCCAGCTAATGAAGTGGCGCTTGATGTGAAGGTGCTGCTGGTGTAGTCGTACTCATAGTGATGTCCTCATCATCCTCCCCTTCTTGAAGTGAAGTCGTCCTCGACGACAACTCCTCATCCTCGGCCATATATGGTTTCAAATCTGCAACATTAAAACTAGTGGAAACACCAAATTCTGCAGGCAGGTCAAGGATATAAGCATTATCATTAATCTTTGTTAGCACCTTAAAAGGACCAGCAGCACGAGGCATTAATTTAGAACGACGCAAAGTAGGAAACCGATCCTTTCTCAAGTGCAACCAAACCATATCACCTGGCTCAAAAGTAACATGTTTTCTTCCTTTACTACCAGCAACCTGATTTTTAGCATTAGTAGCAGCAATGTTCTGTTTCGTTTGTTCATGTATGGTAACCATTTGTTCAACATGTGCAGCAGCATCTACATGTGGGGCGTTCGCAGCATTAAGTGAAATCAAATCAATAGGTGCCCTAGGGATGTAACCATAAACAATCTGGAAAGGGCACATCTTTGTAGAAGAATGCGTGGCATGATTGTAAGCAAATTCAACATGAGGCAAGCAATCCTCCCAACGTCTCAAATTCTTGTCTAAAACAGCCCTAAGCATGGTAGATAAAGTTCTATTTACTACCTCAGTTTGTCCATCAGTCTGAGGGTGACAAGTAGTGCTAAACAACAATTTAGTTACCAATTTATTCCAAAGAGATCTCCAAAAATGGCTTAGAAACTTAGCATCGCGATCAGAGACTATTGTTTTTGGAATACCATGTAAACGAATAATTTCTCTAAAGAACAATTCAGCAACAATGCTAGCATCATCAGTTTTATGACAAGGTATAAAGTGAGCCATTTTAGAGAATCTATCAACAACCACAAAAATACTATCCCTCCCCTTCTTAGTTCTAGGCAAGCCCAAAACAAAGTCCATAGAGATATCAAGCCAAGGAGAAGAAGGGACAGGCAAAGGCATATACAAACCATGGTTGTTCAACCGTGACTTAGCTTTCTGACAAGTAGTGCAGCGTGCAACAAGGCGCTCCACATCAGCGCGCATCCGAGGCCAAAAGAAATGGGCAGCCAACACCTCATGCGTTTTGTAGACGCCAAAATGCCCCATGAGACCGCCTCCATGCGCTTCCTGTAATAACAAAAGACGAACCGAGCTAGCTGGAACACACAGCTTGTTAGCGCGAAACAGGAACCCATCATGTATGTGAAATTTGCCCCATGGTATCCCATTAATACAATGGCCGAAAGCATCTTTAAAATCAGCATCGTCAACATATTGATCCTTCACAGTGTCCAAACCAAAGATTTTAAAATCTAATTGTGACAGCATGGTATAGCGACGAGACAAAGCATCAGCAATAACATTGTCCTTCCCGTTCTTGTGTTTAATAATGTAAGGAAAGGACTCAATGAATTCGACCCATTTAGCATGACGACGGTTCAGATTTGTTTGGGTACGAATATGTTTTAAAGCCTCATGATCAGAATGAATTATGAACTCACGATGCCAAAGATAGTGCTGCCAAGTATGCAAAGTGCGCACTAAAGCGTAAAGCTCCTTATCATAAGTAGAATATTTCAGACTAGCACCGCTTAATTTTTCACTAAAATAAGCAACTGGTTTTCCTTATTGTAACAAAACAGCACCTAGCCCAATACCGCTAGCATCGCATTCAAGCTCAAAAACTTTATTAAAATCAGGCAATTGCAAGAGGGGAGCTTGGGTTAACTTATCTTTCAAAGTGCTGAACGCTAACTCCTGCGAATCACTCCAAGCAAACGACACATCTTTCTTTGTAAGCTCATGTAGAGGCGCTGCAATGGAGCTAAAATCACGAACAAATCTGCGGTAGAAACCGGCAAGTCCAAGAAAGCTCCGAATTTGTGTGACCGTCGTCGGTGTAGGCCACTCCCGAATGGCAGCAATCTTGCTGCTATCCACCTCAATGCCCTGCGGAGTAACCACATAACCAAGAAACGAGACACGTTGCGTGCAAAATGTGCACTTTTCCATGTTACCAAACAAGCGAGCAGCACGCAAAGCGTCAAAAACAGCACGCAAATGTTCTAAATGCTCCTCTATAGACTTGCTGTAAATAAGGATATCATCGAAATAAACAACAACAAACAAACCTATGAAGGCCCGTAGAACTTCGTTCATTAAACGCATAAAGGTGCTGGGAGCATTAGTCAATACAAATGGCATAACCAACCATTCATATAAACCAAATTTCGTTTTAAAAGCCGTTTTCCATTCATCACCGAGTTTCATTCTAATCTGATGGTAACCGCTACGCAAATCAACCTTAGAGAAAATAACGGCACCACTAAGCTCATCTAGCATATCATCAAGGCGTGGAATAGGATATCGATAACGAACTGTGATGTTATTAATAGCACGACAATCTACGCACATACGCCATGACCCATCTTTCTTTGGAACGAGTAAAACAGGAACCGAGCAAGGGCTAAGAGACTCACGAATGTAACCCTTATCAAGCAGCGTCTGCACCTGGCGCTGGATCTCCTTCGTCTCATCTGGATTTGTACGGTACGGGGCGCGGTTCGGAAGAGAAGCGCTGGGGATGAGATCGATCTGATGCTCAATGCCACGGAGGGGAGGAAGACCCGGTGGTAAGTCCGTAGGATAAACATCAGCATACTCCTGCAAAAGGTTAACAACAGCAGGGGGTATATCCAAAGACGGTGCATCATCAAGCGGAACAAGCATTCGCGAGCATACAAGTGCATAACAGGGCATATGAGCTTCATGGAGATCATCAAAATCAGCACGTGTAGCAAGTAAAACAGGAGAGTGCAACTTGATTTCAGATTTAATAGGTGCGGCTGATGTCGATTTGACTTGTTGTGCAGTTTTAGCAGCCCTAGTAAGATCATCTTTCAAAATTTGGTCAGGGGTCATTGGATGTATAATTATTTTCTGGCCTTTAAACATGAAAGAATAATGATTTGAACGACCATGATGTAAACTATCAGTATCATATTGCCAAGGTCGACCTAATAACAAAGAGCATGCTTCCATAGGAATAATATCGCAATCAGCATAATCAGAATAAGAACCCAGCGAAAAGGGGACACGTACCGAACGTGTTACCTTTATTTTACCACCATCATTAAGCCATTGAATGTGATACGGATGTGGATGTGTGCGAGTGGGCAAGGATAATTTCTCTACCAACGCTGTACTTGCCAAATTGTTGCAGCTGCCACTATCGATGATGATGCGAATCGACCGTTCGTGCACGACGCCCTTGGTATGGAATAGAGTGTGTCGCTGATTTTTTTCGGCCTGGGCAACCTGTGTGCTGAGAACACGCTGCACAACAAGACTCTCATACCTATCGGCGTCGATGGGATCAACGTGGACTTCCTCATTTTCTGCATGGTTAGTGGCAATCATAGCATGACTAGTTTCCTCAGAATCACTAGCTGAAGAGTACTCACCATTGTCACGTATAAGCAAGGTATGCTTGTTTGGGCCGTCCCGAATCATGTGCCCAAACCCTCTGCAACGATGGCACTGAATATCCCGTGTACGTCCTGTGGAAGAAGCGGCGCCTTTGGCAGGGGGCGCCACTGGCTTGGTCGTCCCTGTGCGCGATGTAGTGCTAGGCGTAGAAGGTGCAGGGCTGGAAGGAGTTGAGCTGTGTGTTGGACCCCGGCCTGCAAAAGAGTTAGTATATGTCTTTGATCGTCGTCCCTGCACTTCACGTTCAGCTTTGCAAGCATATTCAAACAATGTGGTTATATCAAAATAATCCTTATAATCAAGTATATCCTGAATTTCCCTGTTAAACCACCACGAAAACGCGCCATAGCAGCGTCATCTGACTCAACCAAACCACAACGAAGCATACCCTTTTGCAACTCCTGGTAATATTCCTCAACAGATTGTGAACCTTGTTGAAAACACTGCATTTTGTTAAGCAAATCACGAGCATAATAGGAAGGAACAAATCTGTGGCGCATGGCAGTTTTTAATTGGGTCCAAGTAATGACACTGTTAATGGGAAGTTTTTGTTTATACTCACGCCACCAAATTAAAGCAAAATCAGTAAATTCACTAATGGCAGCCTTCACTTGGCTATTAGCAGGAATATCATGGCATGAAAATTTCTGTTCTACCTCCAATTCCCAATCAAGATATGCAGCAGGATCATATTTACCATTAAAAGATGGAATTTTAAATTTAATCTTAGAAAATAAGTCATTAGGGGGATGACGAACCACACGACGTGCACGACCACGGCGATCTCCATCGTCCTGCTCAGTGTCACCGCCGTATTCTTGCTCCATCTTTGTGGTCAATGCATCAAGGCGTGCCAGGATGGTGTCGAGTGTGGTGCGAGTCGCCGTTTGAGCAAGGTCAAGTTGGTTGAAACGCTCGGTCGTCGAAGTGACCGTTGAATCAAGCCGTTCATGCATCGTTCTAATGTCAGCAGCAAGTCCATCAACTTGTCCCCTGACTTCCTGCAACTGGGCATCCACCATGTCGTGTGCTCCTGCCATAGTTAGCGCAAACACCAAAACACCAAAAGGAGAAAAACCAACGACAAAAACAGGGGTGTACTGCTCACAAGGCGCTCACAATAGTGCTGTTATCAAGTTCTTATCCGTTCTTACCAAACCACAGTGGTGAACTGCAACCAACAGGTGGAACCGGTGAAAGATTGGATTAGCGATTGCCTGGAGAAACAGAAACCTTCTCGTCGTAGAAATATGTGGAGTTTTGGGTAGGCTGCACTCAAGTCAAGGATTAGCACGATCAAACAATAATGCAAAGTTGAATTATAGTGCAAAACACGAAACTATATTGCTGGCCACAAGTGCAAAGGACGGATGGAACTAGCAGAATGGCAGTACCGTAAATATTGTACTAGCGAGGCCACTAGTAGGAATCACAAGTGATTTTGTTTTTCTTTTTTTGTATGATTTTTTTGATATTTTTCTCAGCACAAGAAGCAACAAAATAGGAGCTACACGAAGTTTCACCTAAAGCAGAAATCAGATGTGGTCTACAGAAAATCAGGAAGTTCTCTGAAAAGCGTGCGAGAACTTTGACGAATTTTTTTCTTTATTTTCCTGAATTTTTTGACAATTTTGTCGAAACCAAACAGACCGAAGGTGAGTTTGGCCGGGCTCAGAATGGTGTCAACAAGCTCCTGTAAAAATTTCAGATTTTTTGGACACCCGAGCGAAAAGTTATGCCCGTTTTACGGAAGGTACCTCAAGTTATGTTTTAAAAACGACCGGAATGAAACAACCGTATCCTTTCTCCTTCGTTTTCTTTTTTTTGTTTCTGTTTTTTTTGAGTAACCGAAGGAGAAAAACAAGGAAGCGGTTGTTGACTCGGTTTGTTTTTTTTTCTGTTTTTTTTCGTAACCGAAGGAGAAAAACAAGGAAACGGCCGTTGACTCGGTTTGTTTTTTCTGTTTTCTTTTTGACGTAACCGAAGGAGAAAAACAAGGAGACGATGTTGACTCGGTTTGTGGCGTGATCAAACGGGAGATGGTGGCGGCGCTAGGATTTGAATGGTGGAAGAACACAATGCAACCAGCAACAAGGAAACGCGAAAGCACACAAATTCAACAATGCAGATTATTGAAAGAAAGTGCGAGGCTCAAAAGGGTGCTGGGATAAGATCTAATCTGAATTTTTATGTGGTTTTGTGGACTGTAGGAAAAAAACGCTCGATAAACTCACCGATCAACCTGGAAATCTGATACCAATTGATGTAGCTGAGGTGCCCGATCTTTCGGCGAGTAGAGATAATTACGATTTGGCGGAAGATGACCCTTGCGATCCGACTACGACGAGCAAGCCCGAGGCGCCAATGCAATCGCTGAACCAACTCCCTATGGTTACCGACCTTGCTGATGCGAGATCGGCCTGATCACGAAGATCGTTTCCTGTGCGCAATCGAAGAACGAACAAGAACAAGATACGAGCAATCTAATCTATTACTCGAGGGTGGAGTTCTGAATACACGAATACAGCGCAGATTTGCGCGTGTTCGAGAGTAGCTAAGGCTAACGTAAAACAAAACTCGAGAATAAAGGAGGCGTAGCTCCTGGATAAATAGAGGGGGCGCAGCCCCTAGGGGCGGCCAACCCTAGGTCGTCCACTATGGGCCGCAGTTGGGCTGGTCGTCTATTCTTCTGGGCCCTCATTCTTTAGTAGCATGACGAAGTTAAGATCTCTGGCACGGGCCCGAGTGATTGGCCCAGCTAATGAAGGAAGTGGCGCTTGATGTGGAGGTGCTGCTGGTGTAGTCGTACTCATAGTGATGTCCTCAACAGTAAAGATTGTTTGTAAAGTCTTCCGCTCTTATCTCCAAAGTGTGTGTATCGAACGTGATTACTCTAATATGCATGTATGGTGGGAGATCCTTGGGATGATGAGTTCAAGTGGTTGAACTCGTGATAGCCTTTTTATGTTACCTGGTACACGTGCATAGCCATCTGAGGCCATCAAGGCAAGGATTGGTGCATGAGGGTCTGATAACTTGGGAGGGCTGCCACAATCTTCCATAGATCATAACCTCCTAACTATGACTCTGATCTTAGTAGATCTCGATCCCACGATCTTGTAGCTTCGCGTAGATCATCATTATTATCCATTTTATTCTTATGTACGGTGTGATGTTAATTTTGTCTATACCATGTTTGTTTGTATTGCTACGACTAGCGTGAGGTCACGAGGATTTGAAGAATCATCCCTGGTACCTGGAATCTCAAGTGCCAGGCAAATTGTGCCCTTGATCACTTCTGTTACCTAATAATATTCTTTATTATCATTATTCAATGCATGGGTTTAATTTTGATGGGTCCCAATAGGTCGCCCTAGTCTGTTTATCCTGTTTACCTGGTTTATCCCTGATTCACTTGGGTAGTTATGCTATTGCATTATATGGTTTTGGGTTAATATTTCATTATATCCATGTTCCAATTATGTTGTTATTTTATTTATGTTCATGTCAAGATCATTAATGTTAATTGGAACATTGAGCTTAACTTGAGAAACACGTGCCACCACAAGGGTGGAATGGGACGCCCTTGGCTGACTAATTAGGAAAGCTAGTGGAAGACTACCTTACCTGAAAGGGGTAAGGGCAGTAGGGGAGTTGCATGCAAGGAGGTTCTCGGGTTGATTTTGCTGTGATGGCGGTCAGATGGGGGATTCTTGCAAGTGCTCTTCCCATAAGCTGTAGCGGGTTTTCGGAAGCTATTGGAACTTTGTAAAGGCCTTGTAGTGGATCCCTAGCCATTCACCTCGGTAGTGTCTAAGGGCCTTGCAAACCCTGGCGACATGGGATACACGACTTGTGGGTACAGGGTACAACCTCTGCAGAGTGTAAAACTGGTATACTAGCCGAGCTCACGGTCATGAGCAGCTCAGGGCTCTCGCATGATTAAATTATGAAACTTAAACTCAATTTGTCATATGCATTACATGAGATTTATTATTAATTTTGTTCTATTATTATTTATTATGGTTTGGTATTTACTTACATTTAGTAACTACTAATAAAATTTGACCAACTTATTAAAAGCAGTGCTCAGCTTGAACCTCTATTATTGATCAGCCTTACACATCACATGAACTTCCACCTTTGGTGAGTTCATGCCACATTATTCCCCACAACTTGTTGAGCGATGAACATGTGTGAGCTCACCCTTGCTGTCTCACACCCCCCACAGAAGAAGAACAGGTGGTTCAGGTGGAGCCACACATCGAGGAGTTCAATTCGATCTAGGTGGCATCTCCCAGTTGACTTTCTGGCGCCAAGGATGGATTTTAGATCCTTTTATATTTATCTTTTATTTTGTAAGACTTCCGCTATGTAATAAATACTCTGATTATTGTGACATTTATCTCTATACACTATGTTATTATATATGTTGTCTTCTTTGGCGCATGTATGAGATGCACCCGGTTTTGTTCTTTAAAACCGGGTGTGACAGAAGTGGTATAAGAGGAATGTTGACTGTAGGACGAAACCTAGATAGAACTGGACAACCATTACATACTTACCTTCGCTACTCTGATTTTTTCTAAACTCATCTTAATCTTTTCTCATCTATTTTCGCTTTACTCTGATTATTCTTTCCTTTTCTTTCTAAAGACAAATGTAGATTTCACAATTTGAAATCCCGTGCCTAAAGTGACTTTAGGAATAGGAGACCCACTCTTAGGAAAAAATATAAAACTATTTTTATAGGTATCTATACGCGTAAGTGTTTGTTCTTATGATACCTGTCTGATTTGGATCTTTGATTGAGTGTGATTAGTTGTGGAGTAATATTCGCAATTATATCTGCATATACATATAGACATAAATAAAATTCATGAGATAACTAAACAACTTAGATTATCCTCCATTAAAATATATCTATTTCATATAGATCCCTCTTATCTTAAAAGACTCTCTCTTATCTTAATAGATCCATCTTATCTTAAAAGATACTCTCTTACCTTAATAGATTCATTTCATCTCGAAAAGATTCTTATCTTAACCTAATAGATCTGACTAATCTAAAAAAAATCTATCTTAGAGACTCATCTTGTCCTAATAAGCATACTTATCCCCACCACTTTGCTTATCTCATAATAGTGTAACAAACATGATTTATTCCAAAAAAATTAAGTAGACCTTATCTAGTCCAATCTGATTACACCAATTTAATTCTGATCTCATCTAATCTGATCAGCTCTAACCTAATGGACAAACATGTTAGATAATACCGGTAAGATAAGATTGGATCCTACTTTTATAAATACATTTTAATCCAAATTGGAGCCTTAGTCCAACCTAGCCATATGCAACTACCTTAACCACCCGATAGTTGCATAACCCCTCTATTTTAACCGACAGAGATTCTGACTTACCTACACCATATAATCCATCTTGTTTCAAAAGATTCTAACAGATATTAATAATATATGTTCTACCCTGGTAGATCTATCTAACTTAAACTAGTCTAATCTAGTTATATCCAATCTAATCTAGGCCCTACCTAATCTAATATGATCCGAACTAATGTGGTCTACTCAGGCAGATTAATGGTACTTGAACCCCGCTAGCCAGGTGTTAACTTAACTTGGCACATTAAATCAACTCAACCATGAGCTAACCCAATCCATAGAGTCATGATGAATGGCATGATCTATCTGTCCCCACCAAATGTCAAATAAGTTTCTGACCTACACCATATTGTTTATCTCATCTTGGCAGATTCTATCGTACCTTTGGACATTCACCTTATACGACTAGTTATCCCAAGCTTGGTATAAAACAAAGATTAAGACCTGCTAAAGAATCTTCAGATCATAACCAACTACTGGCATATTCATTCTGCTTACCAAATACTTCCCTTGCAAACTATTTTACCATGTACTTCTAACTCTCATGGTCAATACCAGGAAGAGAAGAGTATCAGACAACCGCAAACAGAAATGAATCCTCCAGATCCTCCACTGGTTGGAATCGATCAAGTGGTTACCGCCCAAATGATGATAATACAACAAATGGCAAACATGATTACCGAATTGCAAAATCAGATAAGACAAGAACGCGAGGAAATACGTCGAGAAATAAGGCAAGCACAGTTGGAAAGGCAACAACCCCCCACCAGCTCCACCAATATATATATATATATATATATATATATATATATATATATATATACACTACTATTTGTAAGATCCAAATGTCACTTTAGTTAGTAAATGGTATGATACTGTTTTAGGAGGAATAATAAGGTCTAATTGACCCCATGTGCTGCTAATAAATTGTGCATCATGCTGAGATTTTTGTTTGTGCATATGTTCTAAGACAACATAGTTATACACCCTTTTCTTACAAATCTCGAGGACGAGATTTCTGTTAAGGGGGTAGGATTTGTAAGGCCCAAAAATGTGTATAAGAAAATAATAATAATAATAAAATAAATATATGAAGAAATGGAATGGTAAATTCAGATATCTCAAATTATACTTGAAAATTGAAAATTGAGCACTGGATTTGTGAAAACCAAGAAGTAATTTTAGAAAATAAGTAATAGAAAAGTTTTCTATTCGACTAAATGATTATGCATATCATTGAATGATGCACATTAAGCATTTATTTACATGAATATTTAATGTTAAAGTAACTTTTACTTCTTATCCCACATTCAAAATACTATTTTTCTAAAAAGAAAGAAAACAATATGAGTGTGTTTCATATTTCAAACATCTACCAAACAATATGTATTAAAATTTTGAATTCCTAAACTTCATCTTGGATTTGAATTTTAAATATGTAAATCAAAAGGGAATAGAAAATAGAGAATGAGAAGGGATGTTTAATGAAACCATTTATGCCTCCATAAATAAATGACAAAGAAAATGAAAAATAATATAGTAAACAGGGGAGATTACAAACACATGAGTATTACTTTTGGTGCTTGAAGAATTTAAGTTCAAAAGAGGAATTTGAATTTGATTTGGAAATCTGAAATTTAAAATAGAATAGAAAAGAATAAATGGAAAGCTGTCCCTGTGTCTTGGGCTGAAATATCTGTTTCTGGCCCAACTCCCTTCTCCACGCCGGCCCACCTTCCCTAGCCGGTTGACAAGCGGGCCCGCGACCAACACCGCCTGTGCGCCATCGAATAAAAAAATGGATTTCCGCGAGGCCTGACCTCGCGCGAGTGCTAGAAAAATCACCCGACTTCTACCGAGATTCTAATTAACAAAGCAACTACTCGACCTAGCATACTAGTATCCATCTCAAAAGGGAATCCTGAGTTCATGCAACTAGGGTTTCAGACAACTCCTACACTTAAGTGCACATTACAAACCTACAAACATTAAGTGTAGTAAAGTAGCATATATAAATGGTTATGCATAAAACTGGGACTTGCCTTCAAAAGCTGAGGCTGCGGGGAGATCCTCGATGGCAGGCTCCTGGGCTGGCTCCTGAACTTCCTCTTGGACAGCTCCTTGCTCGGTAATGAGCACGTACTCTCTGTCGGCGAGGTTGCAATCTAATGAATGCAATGGGTAAGATACATGTATGCCATGATATACAATTTAGTAATGATAATGTATGGTGTAATGATATACATCATTCATTGCATTCATTTGGACATTCATTTAGACATTCGTAAGATCATCATCATCATAACATGAAGCACGAACAGAAACACTCCATCTTCGACGACAGTGCTTCGATGAACACGAAGAAGCTTTGTTTTAAACATACACATTTTTTGCAAGGACATGCTTCGTTGTGTACGAAAAGAAGGGAAGGTGTTTTTCGCCTTCGGCTCAAAAGATAAAAGTTTCGTCCACAGCAAAGCAACTTATACATGGATGGAAAGGTAAAAATATATTACAAGGTATGGACAAGTGTACAAAGTACTGTTCAATTCTCGATCACAATTTTCTTTTACAAAGATTATACAAATGCTTCTAAGCTCTATACAGGCAGGCTTAAAGAGTAGCTTCAGCAGCATTCGGAATGTGCTTCGGATTATCAATATTCGGCACCACCATCCTGCAGACAAACAAGCGGTATAAGGTAAAAAGTAATTACATGAGCTAAGGCAAGCAACAGGTTTAAGTTTCATACTGGCTTAAGCAAGCTTCGGGCTTCGTCACCAGCCAGCTCTCGCCCACCCTTAGCCCAAATTTGGGTTATAAATCTGTTTCCAATGCTCCGGGCTTCGCTGGGGATATCAACCAAGTCTGTCGGAGACAGGCTGAAGGTTGTTTACCGTTTTTCCGTGCGTGCAACTAGCCTTCATAAATGCTACAGCTGTACCGCGAGAAGCTAGCAAGGCACAGAAGTCACCGTGCCCGGCTATCACTTCATCAAGCGCCTCAACTTAGTTTTCAATATGTTCGAAGGTGTTTGGTATGTCTTCAGCCAAAGGGGTAAACTCTTCGTAGCTGGCTCCAACCGAGCTGAAGACTCTTTTCACTCGTTGTACGCAGCGGCTGCCAAAGTTCAAACATATGTTCCGAAGCTCTTTCAAAGATTGCTGTAGCTTTGTACTTTTGTCAGCTTCGGCTTCGTATTTTGTTTGCAAATCTTTTTTCTCTTGCTCGAAGCTCTCTGATTTTTGGATAAGTTCCTCGCTTAATTTAGCATTTTCGGCTTGAATTTCTGCAAGTGAACCCTCCATTGCCTGAAGCAGGAAGTCTTTTTTCTCTAGAGAAGCTTCATAGTCTTTAATCTTGTTTTCCAAGCCGAGGGATTATGATTTCGTTTTTCTTGTCTTTGAGGTCTTGTTGCATCCTCAGTGCTTTACTCAGCAGCATACTCTGTAGAAATAAGCCTTCATCAGAAAACTTCGCTTCATCACAAAATTAAAAAAAAACTTAGCAAAAGGAATTTTACCTTGAAATTGGAATAGAACAGACTGCCGACGATATGTTGTCGCCGGTAGCCGCTAATGTCAGCTTCAAGCTTTGGAAATCCGACACTCTTTGAAAGAGTGCCGATTATCTTTGCCCCGACGTGGTCTTGAATACATCCTAGGGCCCCTTCATCGATTCCACCAAAGAGCATGGCTCCTGGCTGGTAGCCACAAGATATACCATATTCCTGTAGCTCCTTCTTTTCAGCCTCAGATAATTCTTGACCGACCAGGTTCCAAAGGTCGAAGTCCATTTCCTCCAAAGCAGCATCGACAATCTTTTTCTCTTTGCCAGGCACTGTGGCCATGGCCTTCTCTGCAGCCGCAGCTGTTTCTTCCGCAGCCATACCCAATAGTATTTTATCAATTCCAGACAGTGTGCTCTCCAAGTTGGCAGCTTCGGTGGTAGCTGCAACTTCGGCAGAGGTTTTAGCTTCGGCAGCGGCCTCGGCGCTTGCAACGGGTGTTATTTTGGATGCCGAGGCCGACAGTGGCATTCGTTAAATGGCTTGCATAACAGTAATGATTCTTCGTTTTTTCTGCCCATAACAGTAACGATTCTTTGTTTTTTCTGCCCATCCGCTTTATTCTTTGTAGCCTAAGGCTCGTCCTTCTTCTGTAAAAGTTTCATCAGTTCTGGCCCCAGAGGACTTAGCAACTTGACGGGTAAAGATTCAGTCATTACCTTCAAAATTTCTGCTATTTCGGCAGCAGGAGGTGTTGAAGGAGTCTCCTCTGCTACCTCGGATATCTTCGGCTCTGGACTTCCAGCCTTCCTCTTCTTCGTAGCAACAGCCTTCGGCTCAGGAGTGGTTTTTCTTTTTTTGAAGCCTTTTCATCCTCCTTCACCATTCTAGCAGCTTGCCTGCTCAGAATACTGACAACTCTCTTTCTTTTTGCAGCTTCGACACCCTTATCAAATCTTTCATAATCAGGGTATTCAAATTTCAGCGCATCCATCACCCGGTTTAACCTTCATTTTGGCCGGGTGCCGAAGGCTGCCGTCATCAATTGGTCTTCTTTCTTGGTGTAATTCCCCAGTATTTCATTACACATTATTTCGATCATGTCCAGCCTTTCTTGGCAAGGTTCTTTAAACTGTTTTTTCAAACTTGAAACGATAAGCTAGTCAAACAAGTTCGTGCTTCTTCTTCGTTTCTTTCATCTTTGGCATTCCCCAGCCGCTTGATGTTGGATATGTCCGGTTAGCCAGATATTCTTGCACCAGGTCCCTAGTGTTGATTTGCTCAGCTACCACTCTGAACTCTACTTCAGCCAGCTGACATGGCGACCCCAACTGCATGTTGCATAGAGGACTGGTCATTCCGAAGTTCAAATATAGCGGACTCATGACCATCGTCATCAGTTTCCCTCTCTTTTTCTCATCAGCTTTCATGTAAAACCATTCATTTTTCCAGCCAGTCAGCCACTGAAAGGGAAATGAGCCCTTGGGCCATTTCTAAGTATTTTGGTGATTGATTGCAAACACAAGTGCTTAAATGTGAATCTATGCCCATGGATGAACAAAGTGCAAATCTTGAGTAAAGGTATGTTTCTAAGCCTTAGTACATTGGTTTTGTGTACTAATATACTTGTCTAAGTGTTAGAAACAGAAAGAAGAAGAGTTGGCTGTGTACAGCCAAAAGGCTGTTTTGGTCTGGGGCACCGGACTGTCCGGTGGTGCACCGGACAGTGTCCGGTGCGCCAGGCTGCCTCGGGCGAAGAGGCCGCTCTCGGGAAATTGCCGACGGCGTACGGCTAAAATTCACCGGACTGTCCGGTGTGCACCGGACTGTCCGGTGAGCCAACGGTCGGCTGGGCCAACGGTCGGTCGCGGAATCCGCGCGCGACACGTGGCCGAGCCAACGGTCGGAAGGGGGCACCAGACTCCCAGATCTCCAACGGTCGGCAACGGTCGGCTGCGCTGTTTTTGGAAATAAATCGGGCACCGGACAGTGTCCGGTGTGCACCGGACTGTCCGGTGCGCCCGACGACAGAAGGCAAGGATGGCCTTCTAGATTTGCTCTCAACGGCTCCTAGCTGCCTTGGGGCTATAAAAGGGACCCCTAGGCGCATGGAGGAGTATACCAAGCATTCCTACAACATTCCTAAGCACCAAGACATCGATCTCACGCATTCGTTTCATTGTGATAGCATATAGAGCTCTTGTGGAGTTGTGAACTCTTTGAGTTGTGTTGCGAGCTCTTGCTGCTGCTTGTGTGCGTGTTGTTGCTCTGATCTTTTGAAGTCTTGTGTGTGTTGCTCATTCCCACCCTTGCTCTGTGTTTCTTTGTGAACTTCAATTGTAAGGGCGAGAGGCTCCAAGTTGTGGAGATTCCTCGCAAACGGGATTGAGAAAAAGCAAGCAAAACACCGTGGTATTCAAGTGGGTCTTTGGACCACTTGAGAGGGGTTGATTGCAACCCTCGTCCATAGGGACGCCACAACGTGGAGTAGGCAAGCGTTGGTCTTGGCCGAACCACGGGATAAACCATTGTGTCATCTCTGTGTTTGATCTCTTGTGGTATTGTGTTTTGTTGAGACTCCTCTCTAGCCACTTGGCAATAATTGTGCTAACACTTAACAAGTTTTTGTGGCTATAAGTTTAAGTTTTACAGGATCACCTATTCACCCCCCCTCTAGGTGCTCTCAATTGGTATCGGAGCCGTTCTCTTCAAGAAAGGGACTAACCGCCCGAAGAGATGGATCCTAAGGGGAAGGGAATCGTGATCAACGATAAGGAGAAGGAGTCCTTCGTCAACGAGCCCAAAGATGACAAGCCTACCGACTCCGGCTCGGGCCATAGACGGAAGGAAGGGAAGAAGAAGAAGACAAGGCGCATCAAGGAGATCGTCTACTACGACGACAGCGACGAATCTTCCTCTTCCCAAAGGGACAACGACGACAACGACTATGACAAACAAAAGACGGTTAACTCAAACTTTTCTTTTGATTATTCGCGCATTCCACATAGCTCAAATGCTCATTTGCTCCCCATTCCACTTGGCAAGCCTCCTCACTTTGATGGAGAGGACTACGGATTTTGGAGTCACAAAATGCGTACTCACCTATTTTCTCTCCATCCAAGCATTTGGGAGATTGTGGAAAGTGGAATGAAATTTGATAGCTCGGATAGCCCTTCGTTTATTAATGAACAGATCCATAAAAATGCACAAGCTACTACTGTGTTGTTAGCCTCTTTGTGCAGGGACGAGTATCACAAGGTGAGCGGCTTGGACAATGCCAAGCAAATTTGGGACACCCTCAAGATCTCTCATGAGGGGAATGATGTCACCTTACTCACCAAGATGGAGTTGGTGGAGGGCGAGCTCGGACGATTCGCGATGATAAGGGGCGAGGAGCCGACACAAACATACAACCGGCTCAAGATCCTTATCAACAAAATAAGGAGCTACGGAAGCACGCGATGGACGGATCACGACATCGTCCGCCTAATGCTAAGGTCATTTACCGTTCTTGATCCTCACTTGGTAAACAATATTCGTGAAAATCCTAGGTACATCAAGATGTCGCCCGAAGAAATTCTTGGAAAATTTGTAAGCGGGCGAATGATGATCAAGGAGGCGAGGTACGTGGACGACGCGTTGAATGGCCCAATCCATGAGCCTCAACCCATTGCTCTCAAGGCAACAAGGAGCAAGGAGGCGCTACCCAGCAAGGTGGCGTAAATTGAGGCGGCCGGTCTTAATGATGAAGAGATGGCCCTCATCATCAAAAGATTCAAGACGGCACTAAAGGGTCGCAAGGGACAGCCAAGCAAGACTAAGACCAAGGGAAAGCGATCATGCTTCAAATGCGGTAAGCTTGGTCATTTTATTGCTAACTGTCCCGACAATGATAGTGACCAGGAACACGGGAGCAAGAGGGAAAAGAAGAAGCATTACAAGAAGGCCAAGGGCAAGGCACATATCGGAAAGGAGTGGGATTCGGATTGCTCCTCCTCCGACTCCGAAAATGAAGGACTCGCCGCCACTGCCTTCAACAAGTCATCCCTCTTCCCAAACGAGCGTCACACATGCCTTATGGCAAGGGAGAAGAAGGTATGTAATCAAAACAATGTCACTTATGATTCTTCCAGTGATGATGAGTCTAGTGATGATGAAATAGATTACTCTAGTTTGTTCAAGGGATTGGATAGAACTAAAGTAGATAAGATTAATGAATTGATTGATGCCTTGAATGAAAAAGATAGACTCTTAGAAAAACAAGAGGACCTTTTGTATGAAGAGCATGACAAATTTGTAGAGGCACAAAAGTCTTATGCTTTAGAAGTTAAAAGAAATGAAGTGCTTTCTAGTGAACTATCTTCTTGTCATGAAACCATTGCTACTTTAAAGAGTATTAATGATGACTTAAATGCTAAAGTAGCTAGTAAATCTAATTCTTGTGTAGAACATGTTGAGATTTGCACTAGGTGTAAAGATTTCGATGTTGATGCTTGTAGTGATCATTTAGTTTCAATTTCTAAATTAACTGAGGAATTGGCTAGTCTTAATGCCCAACTTAAGACTAGCAAGAATGAATTTGATAAACTAAAATTTGCAAGGGATGCCTACACGATCGGTAGACACCCCTCAATTAAGGATGGACTTGGCTTCAAGAGGGAAGCCAAGAACTTAACAAGCCATAAGGCTCCCATCCCCGCTAAGGAGAAAGGGAAGGCCCCTATGGCTACTAGTGCTAAAAAGAACCATGCCTTTTTGTATCATGATAGGAGACAAACTAGAAATGCTTATAGGAGTTATAATGCTTATGATGATTTTGACTCTCATGCCATGTTCGCTTCTAGTTCTTCCTATATGCATGGTAGTCATATGCCTAGAAAGAATATTATTCATGCTCCTAGGAAAGTAGTAAATGAACCTTCTACAATATATCATGCTTTGAATGCTTCCTTTGCTATTTGTAGAAAGGATAGGAAAATAGTTGCTAGGAAGTTAGGGGCAAGATGCAAGGGAGATAAAACTTGCATTTGGGTCCCTAAGGATATTTGTGCTAACCTTGTAGGACCCAACATGAGTTGGGTACCTAAAACCCAAGCCTAAATTTGCCTTGCAGGTTTATGCATCCGGGGGTTCAAGCTGGATTATCGACAGCGGATGCACAAACCATATGACGGGGGAGAAGAAGATGTTCACCTCCTACGTCAAGAATAAGGATTCCCAAGATTCAATCATATTCGGTGATGGGAATCAAGGCAAGGTAAAAGGGTTAGGTAAAATTGCAATTTCAAATGAGCACTCTATCTCTAATGTGTTTTTAGTAGAGTCTCTCGGATATAATTTGCTATCGGTTAGTCAATTATGCAATATGGGATATAACTGTCTATTTACAAATGTAGATGTGTCTGTCTTTAGAAGAAGTGATGGTTCACTAGCTTTTAAGGGTGTATTAGACGGCAAACTTTACTTAGTTGATTTTGCAAAAGAAGAAGTCGGTATAGATGCATGCTTAATAGCTAAGACTAGCATGGGCTGGCTGTGGCATCGCCGCTTAGCACATGTGGGGATGAAGAACCTTCACAAGCTTCTAAAGGGAGAACACGTGATAGGTTTGACTAACGTTCAATTCGAAAAAGATAGACCTTGTGCAGCTTGTCAAGCAGGTAAACAGGTGGGAGGAGCTCATCACAGCAAGAATGTGATGACCACTTCAAGACCGCTGGAGCTGCTGCATATGGACCTCTTCGGACCCGTCGCCTATCTGAGCATAGGAGGGAGTAAGTATGGTCTAGTTATTGTTGATGACTTTTCCCGCTTCACTTGGGTGCTCTTTTTGCAGGATAAGTCTGAAACCCAAGGGACCCTCAAGCGCTTCCTCAGGAGAGCTCAAAATGAGTTTGAGCTCAAGGTGAAGAAGATAAGGAGCGACAATGGGTCCGAGTTCAAGAACCTTCAAGTGGAGGAGTTCCTTGAGGAGGAAGGGATCAAGCACGAGTTCTCAGCTCCCTACACACCACAGCAAAATGGTGTGGTAGAGAGGAAGAACAAGACGCTAATCGATATGGCAAGGACGATGCTTGGAGAATTCAAGACCCCCGAGCGTTTTTGGTCGGAAGCCGTGAACACGGCTTGCCATGCCATCAACAGGGTCTACCTTCACCGCCTCCTCAAGAAGACTTCGTATGAGCTGCTAACCGGTAACAAACCCAATGTATCTTACTTTCGTGTATTTGGGAGCAAGTGCTACGTTCTAGTAAAGAAGGGTAGAAATTCTAAGTTTGCTCCCAAAGCTGTAGAAGGGTTTTTGTTAGGTTATGACTCAAATACAAAGGCATATAGAGTCTTCAACAAATCATCGGGTTTGGTTGAAGTCTCTAGCGACGTTGTATTTGATGAGACTAATAGCTCTCCAAGAGAGCAAGATGTTGATTGTGATGATGTAGATGAAGAAGATGTTCCGACGGCCGCTATACGAACCATGGCGATTGGAGAAGTGCGGCCACAGGAACAAGATGAACGAGATCAACCTTCTTCCTCAACAACGGTGCATCCCCAAACTCAAGACGATGAACAGGTTCATCAAAAGGAGGCGTGTGATCAAGGGGGAGCACAAGATGATCACGTGATGGAGGAAGAAGCGCAACCGGCACCTCCAACCCAAGTTCGAGCGGTGATTCAAAGGGATCATCCCGTCGACCAAATTTTGGGTGACATTAGCAAGGGAGTAACTACTCGATCTCGATTAGTTAATTTTTGTGAGCATTACTCCTTTGTCTCTTCTATTGAGCCTTTCAGGGTAGAGGAGGCCTTGCTAGATCCGGACTGGGTGTTGGCCATGCAAGAGGAGCTCAACAACTTCAAGCGCAATGAAGTCTGGACACTGGTGCCTCGTCCCAAGCAAAACGTTGTGGGAACCAAGTGGGTGTTCCGCAACAAACAGGACGAGCACGGGGTGGTGACAAGGAACAAGGCTCGACTTGTGGCAAAAGGTTATGCCCAAGTCGCAGGTTTGGACTTTGAGGAGACGTTTGCTCCTGTGGCTAGGCTAGAATCAATCCGTATTTTGCTAGCATATGCCGCTCACCATTCTTTCAGGTTGTTCCAAATGGATGTGAAGAGCGCTTTCCTCAACGGGCCAATAAAGGAGGAGGTGTACGTGGAGCAACCCCCTGGCTTCGAGGATGAACGGTACCCCGACCACGTGTGTAAGCTCTCTAAGGCGCTCTATGGACTTAAGCAAGCCCCAAGAGCATGGTATGAATGCCTTAGAGATTTCTTAATTGCTAATGCTTTCAAGGTTGGGAAAGCCGATCCAACTCTTTTCACTAAGACATGTGATGGTGATTTGTTTGTATGCCAAATTTATGTCGATGACATAATATTTGGTTCTACTAACCAAAAGTCTTGTGAAGAGTTTAGCAGGGTGATGACGCAGAAATTCGAGATGTCGATGATGGGCGAGTTGAACTACTTCCTTGGGTTCCAAGTGAAGCAACTCAAGGACGGCACCTTCATCTCCCAAACGAAGTACACGCAAGATCTGCTAAAGCGGTTTGGGATGAAGGACGCCAAGCCCGCAAAGACTCCGATGGGAACCGACGGACACACCGACCTCAACAAAGGAGGTAAGTCCGTTGATCAAAAAGCATACCGGTCCATGATAGGTTCTTTGCTTTATTTATGTGCTAGTAGACCGGATATTATGCTTAGCGTATGCATGTGTGCTAGATTTCAATCCGATCCTAAGGAGTGTCACTTAGTGGCAGTGAAGCGAATTCTGAGATATTTAGTTGCTACGCCTTGCTTTGGGCTCTGGTATCCAAAGGGGTCTACCTTTGACCTGGTTGGATACTCAGATTCCGACTATGCTGGATGTAAGGTCGATAGGAAGAGTACATCGGGGACGTGCCAATTCTTAGGAAGGTCCCTGGTGTCGTGGAACTCTAAGAAACAAACTTCCGTTGCCCTATCCACCGCTGAGGCCGAGTACGTTGCCGCAGGACAGTGTTGCGCGCAACTACTTTGGATGAGGCAAACCCTCCGGGACTTTGGCTACAATCTGAGCAAAGTCCCACTCCTATGTGACAATGAGAGTGCTATCCGCATGGCGGAAAATCCTGTTGAACACAGCCGCACAAAGCACATTGACATCCGGCATCACTTTTTGAGAGACCACCAGCAAAAGGGAGATATCGAAGTGTTTCATGTTAGCACCGAGAACCAGCTAGCCGATATCTTTACCAAGCCTCTAGATGAGAAGACCTTTTGCAGGCTGTGTAGTGAGCTAAATGTCTTAGATTCGCGGAACCTGGATTGAATTGTAGCATACATGTGTTTATGCCTTTGATCATGTTCATTCTACATTTTGTTGCTTATTTTGGTGCTCAAGTTGTACAAACACTCCCTGGACCTCCCAAGTCCATTGCAAAGTGATGCACATATTAAGGGGGAGATGTGTTACAACTTGACCCTTTGAGACTAACCATATGCTTGAGTTTGCTTGATTTAGTCTCGAAGGAGAATTGAAAGGGAAAAGGTGGACTTGGACCATGAAAGACTTCCACTGCACTCCGATGAGAGGGTAACTTATTCCAAGTTCATCTCATGAACTCTTATTGCCATTTAAGATTTTGGTGAGGCAATGGGGTATGGGGCCAAGATTGATCCCGTTTTGGTGCTTGATGCCAAAGGGGGAGAAAATAAAGGCCAAAGCAATAAATGGATCAGCTACCACTTGAGAAATTTTGAAAATAGTAGAATAGAGCTTTTGGTTTGTCAAAACTCTTGTATTGTCTCTCTTATCAAAAGTTGGTTTGTGGGGAGAAATGTTGATTATGGGAAAAAGGGGGAGTTTTTTTTGAAATCTTTGATCAATCTCTTTTGGAATGACTCTCTTTATGCTTCAACATGTGTGTTTGACTTAGAGATAGAGATTTGAGTTTGATTTGCAAAAACAAACCAAGTGGTGGCAAAACATGATCCATATATGCCAAAATTGAATAAAACTCAAATTTATTTTATTTGAAGTGATTTTGCACTTGTTCTAGTTACTTTATGTTGTGTTGGCATAAATCACCAAAAAGGGGGAGATTGAAAGGGAAATGAGCCCTTGGGCCATTTCTAAGTATTTTGGTGATTGATTGCAAACACAAGTGCTTAAATGTGAATCTATGCCCATGGATGAACAAAGTGCAAATCTTGAGTAAAGGTATGTTTCTAAGCCTTAGTACATTGGTTTTGTGTACTAATATACTTGTCTAAGTGTTAGAAACAGAAAGAAGAAGAGTTGGCTGTGTACAGCCAAAAGGCTGTTTTGGTCTGGGGCACCGGACTGTCCGGTGGTGCACCGGACAGTGTCCGGTGCGCCAGGCTGCCTCGGGCGAAGAGGCCGCTCTCGGGAAATTGCCGACGGCGTACGGCTAAAATTCACCGGACTGTCCGGTGTGTACCGGACTGTCCGGTGAGCCAACGGTCGGCTGGGCCAACGGTCGGTCGCGGAATCCGCGCGCGACACGTGGCCGAGCCAACGGTCGGAAGGGGGCACCGGACTGTCCGGTGTGCACCGGACATGTCCGGTGCGCCATCGGCTCCCAGATCTCCAACGGTCGGCAACGGTCGGCTGCGCTGTTTTTGGAAATAAATCGGGCACCGGACTGTCCGGTGCGCCCGACGACAGAAGGCAAGGATGGCCTTCCAGATTTGCTCTCAACGGCTCCTAGCTGCCTTGGGGCTATAAAAGGGACCCCTAGGCGCATGGAGGAGTATACCAAGCATTCCTACAACATTCCTAAGCACCAAGACATCGATCTCACGCATTCGTTTCATTGTGATAGCATATAGAGCTCTTGTGGAGTTGTGAACTCTTTGAGTTGTGTTGCGAGCTCTTGCTGCTGCTTGTGTGCGTGTTGTTGCTCTGATCTTTTGAAGTCTTGTGTGCGTTGCTCATTCCCACCCTTGCTCTGTGTTTCTTTGTGAACTTCAATTGTAAGGGCGAGAGGCTCCAAGTTGTGGAGATTCCTCGCAAACGGGATTGAGAAAAAGCAAGCAAAACACCGTGGTATTCAAGTGGGTCTTTGGACCACTTGAGAGGGGTTGATTGCAACCCTCGTCCGTAGGGACGCCACAACGTGGAGTAGGCAAGCGTTGGTCTTGGCCGAACCACGGGATAAACCACTGTGTCATCTCTGTGTTTGATCTCTTGTGGTATTGTGTTTTGTTGAGACTCCTCTCTAGCCACTTGGCAATAATTGTGCTAACACTTAACAAGTTTTTGTGGCTATAAGTTTAAGTTTTACAGGATCACCTATTCACCCCCCCTCTAGGTGCTCTCAGCCACTTTGTACGGTAGCTGAGGACTGGTGCCTTCGTATCCTTGCGATACGCAAAATTATAACATCCAAAAATTTCGTGAAGGCCATCTACCCTGGCCTTCGTCCGATAGTGCAGCTCGTGCACGCGGCAAAAGGCTTCGGCATCTGGGTCCATCCCTTGGCTTCGGAGGGCCCAGATGAAGACACTAAGCCTAACAATAGCGTTAGGAGTCAGCTGATGAAGATATATTTCAAAATTCTTTAGCACCTCCCCTATCATCTCGTTTAGAGGAAATCGCAGTCCTGCTCTGAAGAAGCTCTTAAAAACCACTACTTCATTATTCTTCGGTGCAGGGGTAGTCTCTTCTCCGGCAAATCGGACAAGTTTTCTTTCAGTTTCCCCAAAGTAGCCAAGCTTCATCATCATGGGCATGTCATCTTTGGACACAGTAGATTTCTCAAAATCTAGATGGCTGGGTTTTGTGGGAACCAAAATACTGTAATCTTCCTCAACATCATCAACATTTTCTTCAGCAATAGCCTGTTCAACTTCGGCATCAGGAGTACCTTCATCAATAGCTCCCTCTCTCACAACTAGTCCTGATCGTTCCATGACTTCTGAAATCGGCGCTGTCTCAGTGACCTCGGTCTCTTCTCTCTCACGAGACACCCTTGCAGTTGATCGCACTCTGGCCATTTGGATGTTTTTAACAATTTGACGAAGCTAACTCGTCTAATGAAGTTTACTTTAAATGATGAAGTGCTCGCTAGAGAGCGCAGCGCAGAAAGCTTCGGCTATGGTTAAATTTTTTAACAGCACAACAGTGCAATGGTAATGAATGTTGTGGTAACTCCTCACCAACCCGTCTGTTTATATAGTGCTGCAGGTGGGAAGACGAACCGCCAGGTCACCCGCACTCTCTGAACGGTGGACCACTCAACGCTCGGAATATTATATTTGTTTCTCGGCAACGAGCTTAGGGAAGGTGTTTTTCGGACCTTCGGCATTCCGAAGACTTCGAGTTTTTCTCGGATCGAGCTCATCACGATAAACAATCTAGCACCGCGAAGGGGCTACTGTTGGGGTCCTTCTTCTCCGCCGAAGGTCCTCTAAGCAAAAACACCTTTGACAAGGCCATATGCAAGCAGGCACAACACGAAGATGTATGCCGAAGCTGTAATCAAGGGAGCTTCGGCATGATGACATGACTGAGACGAAGGGCAGCACCGACTTAAAGAGGAAAAGACCACTTAGTCCCTGATAATTTGTGTCATGATTATAATTAGTTATCAAGAATATAAATGTAATTTTGACTGGGTTGCGTCCCGTGCCTATAAATAGGTGAATAGTGCCCCGTACTGTTCACGCTGACTGGTATTCACTCGCACGTCATTCTTGAATTCTTACCTTCTGTTAAGCCGAAGGTATAAATGTAACTCAATATTGTTAATGTTTGTTCATGATCATATAATGAGAATATGGATGATCTAATGATTTGATATGAGTATTTGTATTATCTGTATGTAACATATGTTCCTGCTTTTCGTTACATATTGAGATGATGAAGGTATGTCCTTCATTACCTTCGTCTGAAGATCATTATATCCTAAGGGAGATAATGATTCGAAGGACGAAGGTCTTTAACCACTAACATTTGTGTTGCCTTGTTCTTAACTCGTAGCATTTGAGAACAAGTGAACAACAAACCCTATTTTCTACATTCACACTTAGATGTATTTTTCCTTAGCTTCCAATTTCTTCATATTTTATAATGCATGCATGCTGGAAGGAACGCTTCCGCGGAGGGGTGCTTCTAGGGCATCTCGGCTATTCTAAGAATGGCCTATATGGCCTACTTATATAGCCACCTATTTTTCCCACTATTCCTAAGGCCTTTCGTCCTAGGTCTAGCGTTCTAGTCCTGACGATTCCAACACTGATTTCTAATCATTTTTTTGAAAAGTTGGTATTCACGACTTATTGATTCCTCTGTGGGGGTATTCGCTCCGATACCAGCTGTGGTAGAACCGTCTAAATTATTTCAGCTTAAGTGCCCAAGTCATGCCTTAGAGGCAGCAACACACTTAAATCGGAATAACCCGTCAGTCCCTCAGATCTAGTCTGATAAAGCCACTTGCCAAGGATCGAATACCACTAGCTCACGCGAAGGTGAGGCACAGAGAGAATACAATAAAACATGAAACCACAAATTAAGGTACTAGAGTTATTACATAAATCGAAGTTTTAAATAAAAGGGAACTAGTTCATAATTAAAGTGCAGTTGATAATCGATGACGTCGAATACTGAGGAATAGGGCAAGGCCTATCCCCTACTCCTCCTGCTCCTCTCCTGTCGAGGCAGCATCCCACTCAACCGTCCAACTCGGTGGTAGGGTAGAAGGCCAAGTCACACCGTCAACCATATCCTGTAGCATACCTGAAAAAATATGCCACAATCAAGGGTGAGTACACTAATACTCAGCTAGACTTACCCGGTATGAGGAGTCTACTCCTCTACCTCTAGACCATGCGGCTGTTTGGCTGAGGGGTTTGGTTTGCCAAAAGCACTAGCTGAGTCTAAAAACAATTTTAGCTTTTCCAGTACTAGCATATTTAATTTAGCTAGGTTTGCTCCTTTCTAAGCATACATGGTAACAATCATTTAGTGCAAGCAATATGTTATCTCAAGTAAACCTCATTTCACTTATTACTTGATGCAGTACAAGGGGTCAAGCAGTCTCATTAGCTGCGAGAAACGGACGATTCGAATTGAGTTTTTAACCTTGCAAGGTAAACCTAAACACAAGACATGTCAGGGCACTCTGTCCCCACACATATCAACCGTCCCCATCGATCCCCCGTTCGCGCCCAGGGCTCACCGCCTTGGCATACAATGCTCCACTGACCTCGGCTGCCGCCGCGCAGTGACCACACTTGTACCCACCAAAGCTAGCATGGGAGACTCAGTCTCAGGACAAGTGAGGAGTAAAGTCCGCGCCCGGCTTCACTCAGGTACTAGGCTTACCGGTTACCATATTTCCCGACATGTGTTTAGTACTTTCAAACGATTGACTCAGGTATCCGCACATTAATCCTTAATTCCATTTCCGTCTCATAGACAAGGCATCCACCCTAGATCCAAGTCCAGAGACCATCATAGATCCCATTATCAAGATGAATACAATCAATGCCTGACCTCGCGCGAGTGCTAAAAAAATCACCCGACTTCTACTGAGATCTTAATTAGTAAAGCAGCTACTCGACCTAGCATACTAGTATCCATCTCAAAAGGGAATCCTGAGTTCATGCAATTAGGGTTTCAGACAACTCCTACACTTAATTGCACATTACAAACCTACAAACATTAAGTGTAGTAAAGTAGCATATATAAACAATTATGCATAAAACCGGGGCTTGCCTTCAAAAGCTGAGGTTGCGAGGAGATCCTCGGTGGCAGGCTCCTGGGCTGGCTCCTGAACTTCCTCTTGGACAGCTCCTTGCTCGGGAATGAGCACGTACTCTCCGTCAGCGAGGTTGCAATCTAATGAATGCAATGGGTAAGATACATGTATGCCATGATATGCAATTTAGTAATGATAATGTATGGTGAAATGATTAAGTTAATAAGGTAAAGCTTAATCTTACTACTAGAAGTTCTAGTGGTATACTTAGCCATTTAGAGTCAAGTATGGTCAAGTTTAAGTGGTCAAATTATTCTGGTGTCCCACTAATTTTCTTTAGTGTCTTAGTGAAAGGCTTTATCAAGATTCTTGCTAAAATCATTATGGGTGATGTATATTACCTTTGTTAATTCCCTCTTTCCCCTTTTTCCATTTATGCTTTTTAAAGTAGGCTTGAACTACAATATAGCTTTAAAATTTTCCAAAACTTCTATAAACATTAAAGTGGCTTCTCACTGGTGTATAAATTTCAGTTTCAAAAATTGAGGCTCAAAATGATAAGGGTTCTCTCTGTACAAAAATATTAAAATTTAGGGCACAGGAGGTGCTTTGAACTGCAACTCCTTTTTAACAGTGGATTTTTCTCTAAGGTTTATTTTTGCTGGCATTTAGGTGCAATAACAAGACCTTCTACCAAGTTTTAGCCAATGATACCTACTGGTCATTTTATTGTGGTTTTCTAAAGTTTTAGGGCATAATGGTGCTTTCTACTACTACTATAATTGAAAATGTCAAACAACAGATTTCCTAATTTTTCTATCTTCTTCTTTGCGCAAGAGAAATCATTCTAGAAGTTGGCTAATTTTGCTCAAAGGGAATGGGTTGTAGTTAGAGGTCTACTGAAGTTTTCTTGCCAGCACTGTATTTGTCCTTATATTTTTAATCATGGCTCTAGACTAGGGTTTCATATATTTTTCCTATGTTCTATATCACTCAGGTATACTAGGAAAAATATGGTCATCCTCTGGTCTTTATTTTCTATTACCTTTCTTATTTTTCTAAGGTTTGAGCATAAACAACTTTTAATGGACATTCCTGGTTTATTCTTGTATACTGGGGTGCTCATTATTTTTAAACAGTGTATATGTTAGGTAAGTATCTCTACAAATTTGTTTGACTAAATTTGGATAAGTATTTCTTAAGTTATGCAATTAACTAAATTACTACAGATTTAAAGAATTGAATTTTAAAATGGAAAAGGAATTTCCAATTTGTGCTAGGGTCCCTGGTAAAATTTTCATGCGTTCCTTACAAACTTGTCCTCGCTCTACTATTCCACTGAGTCAGTGACATTACGCATGACCCCCTGGGGTAACCCTAAATCTAACTCACGGTCCTTCCCCTATTGGAACAGTACCCACGATGGAGGAAAGGGCGGAGGGGCTTACCAGAGGTGAGATAGCTCCGGTGAGGCATCCAGGGAGGTCGGGGAGGTCACGACGGTCACGTCGAGGTACGGGTCGGCGTCGGAGGTGGTCGGAGTGGGCCGGTCCACGTGCGCAGGCGGGGGAGTTCGTCGGCGGTGGGTGCTCCAGCCTGCTCACGACGAGATAGTTAAATTGGTTGGCTCGAGAATGCTTGACCAAGTGACGTAGAGGTGGTACACGTGAGGAATTGGAAAATGGCGCAGAGATTTACCCAGTCCACGTTCGCCGGTGAGCGGAAGAAGTCCGACGAGGGTGATTCGGGGGTCTTCAGCGAGGTTCTGCTGGGTTTGTGGGCTTGGGGAGCTTCACGGGTCTCTCGCGAAGCTAACCGAGCTGCTATCGTGGACTAGGAATGGTTGGGGTGGGCTGGCCACGGTGGCTGAAGCTCGGGTGGCTTGGCGGACGGTGGTGCTTGCTCTCTACGGCGATCGCCGATGTTCTCCGGCTTGGACGAGAGTGAGGGCGTGCGAGGGGATACGGCTAAGGCCGTGGGGGCACTTATAGGTGAGGGCGAGGCACAGGCGTGCGGGGGCGCACGCTACCGCGGCCAGTCCGCGCTCGGCTGGCCTGACACGGTGTTGAGCACTTGGCTCTTTGCTTCTACCCGAGTTTAAACGTCCATAGGTTGCAAATCTTCGTGTATTTGGGCATGATCATTATACAAGATATGCTCCCCCAACGTAGCTTTGTTGTTTATGTGTGGAAGTCGAGAGGTTTGAGTCGTGTACAGTGAGTTGTCGCGTCACCAAGGTGTCAGTGTCTCACGACCACGTCCCAAGGTAAATCTATGCCAAGATCATGTCAAACGGCTGAGAAAAGTTCCCAAACTTTGCAAGGGTGTGTTCAAGGAAATTTGGCGCCACTTTGATATTTGGACCAAGTGGATTTTAGTTTTTGAATTATGAGAACACAACTGATCTTTGTGAAGAGGTTAGATTTCACAATTTTGGATTTTCTAAATTTCCCATAGAGGTTTTACTTAAGGGGTTGTTTTGGGAATTTTGCAAAATCCCAATGATCAAACTCCCTTACTACATTTTGTAGTTTATTTAATGTACTATAACTTTGTTACTTGGTCCATATTAAGATTTTATATTTTTCATAGTCTTTTCACTAATTCCCTTTTTGTGCTCAAATGACCTAATTTGGGTAGTGTTAGGGTTTTGAATAATTTTTCTCACTTGAGGTGCATGATGTGTTTAGAGTATGGTTCTTGAGATGAAAAAGAATTAGCTTAGGTTTTAATTCCTTAAGTTTTGGTGCCTCTTGCTTAATTAAAATCACATGTGATAATGGCCACAAGTTGGGTATGGGGAAAAACCCTGAGTAACACTAGGGTGTTACATCAACCATCAAACAAAGTCAAATTGATGCAATGAAGGGAAGGTGCTTCCGCGATATTTCTATTGTGAGGGCTGGAGGAGATAGCAGTGCCCCTTTGCCCAAAGCTCACGAAGTGGTCGTTTACAGAAGCTTCATGAAAGCGGGACTTCGGTTCCCTTTAGATAAATTGTTAGTTGAAGTTTTGAAGACTTTTAAAATATTCCTTCATCAACTCACCCCCGAGGCCATCATCAGAATGGGGATTTTTATTTGGGCCATGAGGAGCCAGGGGTTAGAACCGAATGCAAGATGTTTTTGCAATATTCACGAATTGACGTACGAAACGAAGTGTGGCAGCCCTCCCATGTTTCGGGCCCACATGCACCAATCATTGCCATTAACGGTCTCAGATGGCTATGCACGTGTATCATGTAACTTAATAAGGCTATCGGGTTCAACAACTTGAACTCATTATCCCAGAGATCTCCCACATTCATGTATATTATAGTAATCACATTCGATACAAACACACTCCGAAGATAGAGCGGAAGACTTTACAAAACATTCTTTATTTCAAAACTCAAGTTTTACATGCTAGAAAGAGTAACATTTATTACAAGTTCTGATATACTCAAAGTGCATAACTTTTTACAATAGCAGGAAGGTAGGAACCCTCCAAAGCTTATACATAAGCCTAACTAATCCTCCTCCAGAATTGGAAACGCCCTCCAGCCACAGGAACACTTAGAGTACTCCTCATCACCTACAACAACATGGGTTCAAAAACCCTGAGTACGGAGTGTACTTTCGCAAGTCTTACCCGACTAAGGAAAAATGACTCTCAAGGATATGCTGGTTAAATAGGAATTAAGGAAAAGACTTTAGCAAGAATCAAATTAGATACTTTTGCAGAAATAGCTTACTAAAGTGAGTCCTTACTTTCAATATTTTAATGCCAGATTAAATATTAATAGACTCTAGTTGCATCTAGTCTAATTTCACCATCTCATCAATACACCATCAATTTTATTCATAATGTTTACATCCTGACTTAGGTTGCAGGTCAGAGATCAAGTCTCCACTGTCCGAGGATATAACAGAGATCCAAATTGATTTACTCAGCTGAGGATCTCTAACCACACGACATATGTAGCACTTAACCCTTGCATATGTCAACCATTCCCACAGATCCTCCACAACGTGAACCGGTCCGCGCTACCCGGGAGCACAGTACTCCTCCGTCCAGCCTCTAGCCAGGAGGGTACATGCTACTCCCACCATCTCCCACGCCCAGTGCGCGGTTGTCTTTTCACGTATGGAATAGCCGGGTTCAAGCTTACCCTGTCCCATATCCAGGGCATGTGGCCAGTTAAGATAGTCCTTGATCATACAGGCCTACATACGCATCCAATCCTTAATTAACCTGGGTGGAGCATCACCTGTTCCTAGCCCAAGTCTTGAGTTAAGTACTTCCACCCTTAGGATTGTTTTGTGTTCCTAAGGATGAAAAGAGTATTATAGGGAACTTTGCAGTAAGATCCCACCATGCTCCCAATGAAAATATTCTTGCAGGTAGAAGCCATCCTTCCTCAGGATAACCCATGAGCTAGGCATTAATGCAAAAGACAACCTCTATCCACAAGATCTAAGCAGGGCTAAGCATTTTTGTAAATCATATTTTGATATTTCATCAGAAGTATCTATAAAGGTATGGATATCAAGGTAGGCAATGCATCCAATAGTTTCCAAGCAACTCCTATAAACTTAATGCACATTTCACTAGACTTAAAGCGTATAAAAATCTTTTAAAGACACAAGGAAGGAGTAAATGCACTGGGGCTTGCCTTTGTTGCAGAGAAGAGGCTTCAGATCCCTCTATCAACTATTTAGTTAGATGGCTCCTCCACTTGATCAACAGATACAAGAGTAGACTCCTCCTTCAAACACCACTTCTTCTAGGTGTTCTACAAGTCAATTACAAATATATGAATGATTATGTAATGGCATGAAATGCAAACTCTCACAAGGAGAGGTGGGGAACATAAACACTCCTGAATAAGCACATGACAAGTATACCATACTTCTACACAACCTAGCACTTGATAAAAGTGACCAATTTGAATTGACTTAGGTAAACCAGGGAACCAATCCAACTTATATCTCATCCAAAAGCTTATAATTTCTTAAGCAACTTCATCTCTTCACTTAACTACTAGGTGTCCTCATTTCATAGGTGAAATCCTTTTCCTAATCCTTTTCCTTTTTGGGCAACAATTATTTTGCTAAGCAAATCATATCCAAACTTTTCCAAACTTTGCCCGAGAGTTCATATTCTGATAACAAGTCTCTCCAAAAATTTCTAAAATTCTTGGTGTTACCCTTTTATTTATAAAATTAATATAGGCCTTCCAAGAGCACCTTAAATTCACTTATAATTTGCTAACTAATCTAAAAAAATCCTAAAACCAACTTTACCAGAGAGCTCTTGATTTTAGACATCCAACAAAATTTGTTTGGTCATGTTTTCATCTCTCTATCAATTTTTGTATGTTGTACAAGTTGTTAGTAAAAATAATAAAGGAAAAACCCTAAACAGTAATGGGCTGATTTCAGCCCAACGACGACCCACACCGACCGAGCACGCGTGCCGACATCCACCAGCGGACGTGCGTTCACCTTGCACTTGACCCCTTGGGGTTCACCATAATTGGAACCAGCGAAAGCACTGTTCCAGAAAGTCAGAAAACTTCACAAAATGTCCCTTGTCTTCTATTAAATTCACAAACTCACGTCCTCTCACCCTACCGTTCACCGAAACGCGCCTGAAGCTTTGGGTATCGCAGATTACGACTGCGACACTAACAACCTCGATTCTAAAGCATGTTTCCCAAGACGACAACGGAGCCTACCCGGAGGCATACAGCTGCCCAGGCCCAGTGGCATACCCACAACTGTATCCAGGACCATACGACGGCACCACGGTGTTTCAGTATTTTTTTGAAATATATAGATGAGGTGCCCGATCTTTCGGTGAGTGGAGATAATTCCGATTTGGCGGAAGATGACCCTTGCGATCCGACTACGACGAGCAAGCCCGAGGCACCAATGCAATCACTGAACCAACTCCCTGTGGTTACCGACCTTGCTGATGCGAGATCGGCCTGATCATGAAGATCGTTTCCTGTGCGCAATCGAAGAACGAACAAGAAAAAAATACGAGCAATCTAATTTACTACTCGAGGGTGGAGTTCTGAATACACGAAGACATCGCTGATTTGCGCGTGTTCGAGAGTAGCTAAAGCTAACGTAAAACAAAACTCGCAAAACAAAGGAGGCGCAGCTCCTGGATAAATAGAGAGGGGCGCAGCCCCTAGGGGCGGCCAACCCTAGGTCGTCCACTATGGGCCGCAGTTGGGCTGGTCGTCTATTCTTCTGGGCCCTCATTCTTCAGTAGCATGACGAAGTTAAGATCTCTGGCACGGGCCCGAGTGATTGGCCCAGCTAATGAAGGAAGTGGCGCTTGATGTGGAGGTGCTATTGGTATAGTCGTACTCATAGTGATGTCCTCATCATCCTCCCCTTCTTGAAGTGAAGTTGTCCTCGACGACAACTTCTCATCCTCGGCCATATATGGTTTCAAATCTGCAACATTAAAACTAGTGGAAACACCAAATTCCGCAGGCAGGTCAAGGATATAAGCATTATCATTAATCTTTGTTAGCATCTTAAAAGGACCAGCAGCACGAGGCATTAATTTAGAACGGCGCAAAGTAGGAAACCAATCCTTTCTCAAGTGCAATCAAACCATATAACCTGGCTCAAAAGTAACAAGTTTTCTTCCTTTACTACCAGCAACCTGATTTTTTTGCATTAGTAGCAGCAATGTTCTGTTTCGTTTGTTCATGTATGGTAATCATTTGTTCAACATGTGCAGCAGCATCTACATGTGGGGCGTTCGCAGCATTAAGTGAAATCAAATCAATAGGTGCCCTAGGGATGTAACCATAAACAATCTAGAAAGGGCACATCTTTATAGAAGAATGCGTGGCATGATTGTAAGCAAATTCAACATGAGGCAAGCAATCCTCCCAACGTCTCAAATTCTTGTCTAAAACAGCCCTAAGCATGGTAGATAAAGTTCTATTTACTACCTCAGTTTGTCCATCAGTCTGAGGGTGACAAGTAGTGCTAAACAGCAATTTAGTTCCCAATTTATTCCAAAGAGATCTCCAAAAATGGCTTAGAAACTTAGCATCGCGATCAGAGACTATTGTTTTTGGAATACCATGTACACGAATAATTTCTCTAAAGAACAATTCAGCAACAATGCTAGCATCATCAGTTTTATGACAAGGTATAAAGTGAGCCATTTTAGAGAATCTATCAACAACCACAAAAATACTATCCCTCCCCTTCTTAGTTCTAGGCAAGCCCAAAACAAAGTCCATAGAAATATCAAGCCAAGGAGAAGAAGGGACAGGCAAAGGCATATACAAACCATGGTTGCCTAGACGCGACTTAGCTTTCTGGCATGTAGTGCAACGTGCAACAAGACGCTCAACATCACGGCGCATCCATGAGCTTGTAAACGCCAAAGTGCCCCATGAGACCGCCTCCATGAGCTTCCTGTAGCAACAAAAGACGAACCGAGCTTGCTGGAATACACAGCTTGTTAGCGCGGAACAAAAATCCATCCTGTATGTGAAATTTTCCGCAGGGTTTGCCATCCTTACAATGTACATAGAAATCTTTAAAATCAGCATCATCCATGTATTAATCTTTCACAGTTTGCAAGCCAAAGATTCTAAATTCTAACTGTGAAAGCATGGCATATCTACGGACAACGCATCAGCAATGACGTTTTCCTTCCCGTTCTTGTGTTTACTGATGTAAGGAAAGGACTCGATGAATTCTACCCAACTAGCATGACGATGGTTCAGATTTGTTTGGGTACGAATATGTTTTAAAGCCTCATGATCAGAATGAATTATAAACTCACGAGGCCAAAGGTAGTGCTGCCATGTTTGCAAAGTGCAAACTAAAGCATAAAGTTCCTTATCATAAGTAGAATATGTCAAGCTAGCACCGCTTAATTTTTCACTGAAATAAGCAACCGATTTTCCTTCTTGTAACAAAACAGCACCTAACCCAATACCACTAGCATCACATTCAAGTTCAAACACTTTCTAAAAGTCGGGCAATTGTAAGAGTGGAGCATGGGTTAACTTATCTTTCAAAGTGTTGAACGCCTCTTCTTGTGGGGGGTCCCAAGCAAAAGACACCTTTTTTGTGAGTTCGTGCAAAGGGGCAGCGATGGAGCTAAAACCACGCACAAAACGGCAATAAAATCTTGCAAGTCCAAGAAAACTCAGAATTTGCGTGACCGTCGTTGGTGTAGGCCAGTCCTGAATGGCTTCAACCTTGCTGCTATCAACTCAATACCCTGCAGAGTAACCACATGACCAAGAAACGAGACACGTTGCGTGCAAAATGTGCACTTTTCCATGTTACCAAACAAGCGAGCAGCACACGAAGCATCAAAAACAACATGCAAATGTTCTAAATGCTCCTCTATAGACTTGTTGTAAATAAGGATATCATCAAAATAAACAACAACAAACAAACCTATGAAGGCCCGTAGAACTTCGTTCATTAAACGCATAAAGGTGCTGGGAGCATTAGTCAATCCAAATGGCATAACCAACCATTCATATTGAAAGCATCTAGGCCCCTGGTTGGTTTTAGTGATTAATGACAACATAATATTATATGTGACTAACGTGTGTTTTGCAGAGACAAATGGTAAGTTAGGTCGCATGACAGGTAGAAGTACTACAACGGTGAAAACAATCCCGGAGATAAGAACTCGAAGCGACGGATAAAACGACGGAACAAAAGGTGAAGGTCTACGGAGTCCGAGTGTCAAGGAGATGTGGACACTCGTGATTTAGCTAGGTCATTTATTCTCTTTTAGCCGTACTATAAAGAGGGGTTGTCGATGAGTAGTTTGACCAAGAGAGTTCTAGTGTAGTGTTGGTGCACAATCACACTCATTTACAGTGTTAGGTGTCACTCTAGAACTCACACACAAGTTAGAACGAAAACCGATTTGAAAATCAGCTGAAAAACAAGACTTAGTGTTTCTGGCTTTGGGGCACCGGACTGTCCGGTGTGCACCGGACTGTCCGGTGCACCCTCTGCCAGGTGGGGCCAGGCTGGTCCACAGCAGAGTCTTCCCAGTCGCAGAAACCCGAGAGCGCAGCCTTCGGAGATGAATTTTAGTGGCACACCGGACACCGCACCGGACTGTCCGGTGTGCACCGGACAGTGGACTGTTCACTGTCCGGTGCGCCATGAGTCCAACGGCTAGCTGTCAGAACTAGCCGTTGGAAGTGACCGTTGGCGCACCGTTGGCGCACCGGTGGCGCACCGGACTGTCCGGTGCACCATCGCGCAGTAAATGCCTGTAACGGCTAGTTGGTGGGTGAGGGCTATTTATACCCCCTCCACCCACCATATTCAATGTCTTGCACTCCACATTTATTCCAGCACCTTGGTAGAGTATTGCAAGCACCAAAAGCCTAGTGAGGAGATTAGAGAATCATAATCCGCGCTTGTTCCTCATTAGCGCTAGTGAGAGCCACCTAGAGCACACACCACTTGCATTAGGCTTCTCTTGGTCAAGCGAAAGTCTATGGCTTGTTACTCTTGGTGATCGGCATCACCTAGATGGCTTGGTGGCGTTGGGAGCTCGGTGATCACCGTGAAGATCTTGTTGGTGACCCGACTCAAGTTTGTAAGCGGTCTCGAGGGATCCACCGCGCCGGAGTGGCAAAGGATCATCTCGTAGTGAGCACTTGGTTCTTGCGAGGACCAAGGGGGAGCGATACCCTTGCGCGGGTGCTCCAACGAGGACTAGTGGAGAGTGCCGACTCTTTGATACCTCGGGAAAAATTGGAGGAGTCTTCTAAACTTTGCTTTACATTTCGCACTTAATTCAAGCACTTTACATTGTGTATTTGTTTAGCAAGTATTTGAAGTATTATCTTAGCTTTGCTACATTTCTAGTATTATATTCTTAGTGCTAGTTGTTGGGGTGAAGTTGGGCTCTTGTTTAGCTCTTGCTTAGGTTTTAATTAGTGTTGATTTTTAGAAAAGCCCAATTCACCCCCCTCTTGGGCATCGTGATCCTTTCAATTGGTATCAGAGGCTTGTTGCTCATAGATTAGCTTAACCGCTAGAGTTTCGATGTCCGGTGGGGATGGACCTCCTCCCGTTTTTGATGGTGACGATTTTCCTTATTGGAAAATTCGTATGGAAGCATACTTAGAGGCTATAGACATCGGTGTCTATAAAGCCGCCACACAAGGGTTCCCCGAACCTAGAGACGCCACAAATCTTGTAGGTGATGAGTTCAATTATGAGAAATGGAATGCTAAGGCCAAAAACACCCTTTTTAGAGGCCTTTGCAAAGATGTGTTCAATAGAGTAAGGAATCATAAAAATGCTCATGATTTGTGGATGGACATTTGTGCTCTACACGAAGGAACTAGAAGTGAACGTGAGGAAAGATATCACATAGCCATGCGAAAGTTAAATACTTTTGAAATGCTTACTAATGAAAATGCAAATGCTATGTACTCACGACTTAATATTCTTGTAGAGGAAGTCAATGGATTGGGGCTTACTCAAATCTCACAACCGGATGTTGTGAGGAAGATTCTCAGTGTCCTCCCAATAGACAAATATGGACACATTGTCACTGTGCTACATCAAATGGATCTTTCGGTTACCACACCTACACAAATTTTGGGAAAGATCAATGCCCATGAAATGTACATGCACATCAACGACAAAGAAGAATCATCTTCCAAGAGAAAGGATTTGGCTCTCAAAGCAAATCATGAAAGAAAAGGAAAAGCAAAAATCCAAGTTGAGGAAGAATCCTCAAGTGATGATGACCTTGATGCAAACATTGCCTTGATGGTAAGGAAGACCACCAAGATGTTGGAGAAGCTAAATAGAGAAGGCATCAAATTTGATTCAAGAAAGAAGAAGTTCTTTTCCAACAAAAGAAAGCCCATTTCTGAGATGGACTGCTACAACTGTGGTGAGCTTGGTCATCTTGCTCATCAATGCAACAAGCCCAAGAAGAACAAGTTCAAGGGCAAGAAAGAAGATGACAGCGATGATGAAAAGAAGGAAAAGAAATTCTTCAAGAGGAAGGATGGAAAGCAAAAGAGGTTTCACAAGAAGAAGAATGGAAAGGCATATATTGTTGGCGACTGGCTCACCGACATCGAATCATCAAGTGGGTCTTCTTCAAGTGAAGAAGAGAATGATGAAAAGGTTGCTGCCATCGCCGGGGACTTCTCTTCACCACCACCATCGCCATCATCCACTTCTCACCTATGCCTCATGGCTAGAGGTGAACAGAAGGTACAAAATGATATTAATATTGATGATGATAGTGATAGTGATAGTGATGAAGAATTTGTTTCACCTTCATATGATGAGTTAGCTGACTTACTTAAAGAATATACTCAAATCATTAGAAAGTCAAAAGCTAAATGTGATAGGTTGAAAAATGAAAATGAATCTTTAAATGCCAAGTATGACATAGTTATAAAGGCTAGTGATGAAATAAAAGAAGAAAATAAAACTATGTCATCAACTGTAAATGAGGTCACAAACTCCCTAAAAGATGCTAAGGAAAAATATGACAAATTAAATGAAGCTAATAGGGAGTTACAAAATAGACTAGTTAAGATCAAGGAAGACTATACTCAAATTAAATTTGATCATGACAATCTTCTTGTTGAAAATGAACTTTTATCTTGCAAAACACATGAGGCTATTAACCCTGTTGTTAAGCTTGATGTAGCAACCTCATGTGATGATTTGATTCAAGAAGAGCAAACTAGTCTACATGCTGAATTGACTGAAAAAGTTGAAGTCCTGACTTTAGACAACCAAAAATTGAAGAATTACTTGACTGATGCAACTACTAGAGGAAAAGTTGCTATTGAGAACAATGATTTCAACAATGAGTTGGCAGTGGATAATCAAAGGCTTAAGAATGAGGTCAAGAAACTAAAAAGTGAAAATGAACATCTTGCAACAAGTGTGCAAAAGTTCAACAAGGGTCAATACCTCCAAAATGAGCTGCTTATGAACACTGTTATGAAAAATAACAAGAGTGGTATTGGATACAATGCTTTTGTGCAAAAGAAAGCTATCACTCAATACAAGCCAAAGCAGACTCACAAGCCTATCAAATGCTTTGAGTGTGGAAATGAAGGTCATTTTGCCCACAACTGCAAAGCTAAACCACCAACTCCCTTGCCTAAGCACTCAAGACCATTTGCTTTCAATGCTCACTATGTTCTAAGAAAGGTTGCAAATGGAAAGATTAAGGTTACATTCCTAGGTCCACCAAATAAGAGTAGACCTAGACAAATCTGGGTGGCAAAGTCCTTAATTGAGAGAGTCACTGGTCCTATGCAATATAGGGCCCTCAAAACTCAAGCTTGAATTGTCTGTGCATGTAGGTGAACTACAAGACCGGTGGGAGCCATTGGGTTATTGACAGTGGATGCACACAACATATGACAGGCAACCCACGGATGTTCACCTCATTAGATGAGAATGTTGATGGTCAAGATAAAATCACATTTGAAGACAATTCAAAAGGAAAAGTACAAGGACTTGGCAAGGTGGCAATCTCAAATGACTTATCAATATCAAATGTTCTCTTAGTTGCACCTTTGAGCTTCAATTTATTATCAGTGGGACAACTCTGTGATCTTGGACTTCAATGCTTATTCACTCCATCAGAGGTTATTGTAACAAAAATGGATGATGAATCAATGGTATTCAAGGGATTTAGATACAACAACCTCTACTTAGTGGATTTCACTTCAGAAGATGCAGACTTAAGAACTTGCCTCTTCACCAAAGCTTCTCTTGGATGGCTTTGGCATAGGAGGCTTGCACATGCTGGAATGAGCACACTCAAGAAGGTATTAAAGAAAGATATGGTTAGAGGATTAAAGGATGTGGTGTTTGAAAAAGACAAGCCATGCAGTGCATGTCAAGCTGGAAAGCAAGTTGTTAATACACATCCTACTAAAGCTTTCATGTCAACATCAAGGCCACTGGAACTACTTCACATGGATTTATTTGGACCTACAAATTATGTCATTGCCGGTGGCAACCTCTACTGTCTAGTGATTGTTGATGACTTCTCAAGATACACTTGGGTGTTCTTTCTCCATGAGAAATCTGAAGTTGCATCTATATTCAAGAAGTTTGCCAAGAAAGCACAAAATGAATTTGATTGCAAGATTAAGAAGATTAGAAGTGACAATGGCAAAGAATTTGACAACACCAACATTCATGAGTACTGTGATGAAATTGGGATCAAGCATGAAGTATCTGCCACATATACACCTCAACAAAATGGAGTTGTTGAAAGGAAAAATAGGACCTTGATCACCCTTGCAAGAACAATGATTGATGAGTATAACACACCGGAGAGGTTTTGGGCCGAAGCTGTCAACACTGCGTGCTATGCATCAAACAGGCTATTTCCTCACCGGCTACTTGCGAAGACTCCTTATGAATTGCTAAATGGGAAAAAGCCAGACGTCTCTTTCTTCCGGGTATTTGGGTGCAAATGCTACATCTACAAGAAACGCCATCACCTAGGGAAGTTTCAAAGACGTTGTGATATTGGTTTTCTTTTGGGTTATTCATTAAAGTCCAAAGCATATCGAGTATTCAACCATGCCACTGGCGTGGTAGAAGAAACATATGATGTGGAATTTGATGAGACTAATGGCTCCCAAGGAGCACTTGAAAATCTTGATGATGTAGGTGATGAGCCACTCAGGGAAGCAATGAAGAACATGCCTATTGGAGCTATCAAACCAAAAGAAGATGAAGAAGAGGTGCAAATCATTGACAGGCCTTCTTCATCAAATGTACCACAAGATGAGGAAAAAGATGAGAGGCATGCAAATGAAGATACATTTGTCTCTCATGAACAAGCAAGGGTACAAGCCGAAGATGTTGATGCTCCAGGATCTTCTTCCCAAGTGGTTGACAGGAGAAACTCATCACTACTTCAAGCTCATCCTCAAAACCAAATCATCGGGAGTCCTTCACAAGGGGTTATTACTCGATCACATAAACATGCTAATTTTATTGAACATCACTCTTTTGTTTCTTGTGTTGAGCCTACTTGTATAGATGAGGCGCTACAGGATCCGGACTGGGTGAATGCCATGCATGAAGAACTTAACAACTTCACCCGTAACGAAGTTTGGACCCTGGAAAAGCCCCCACAAGATGCAAGAATCATTGGAACAAAGTGGGTGTTCAGAAACAAACAAGATGATCAAGGTGTGATTGTAAGAAACAAGGCAAGACTTGTCGCAAAGGGATTCTCTCAAGTTGAAGGCTTAGATTTTGGAGAAACCTTTGCACCGGTTGCTCGACTGGAAGCCATCCGTATCCTACTTGCATATGCATCATGCTATGATATAAAACTTTATCAAATGGATGTAAAAAGTGCATTTTTAAATGGCTTCATAAATGAACTTGTATATGTTGAGCAACCGCCTGGATTTGAAGACCCTAGATATCCTAACCATGCTTACAGGATGTCCAAGGCGCTATATGGGCTAAAGCAAGCTCCAAGGGCTTGGTATGAGCGTCTTCGCGACTTCCTCATCGAAAAGGGCTTCAAAATCGGGACCATCGACACAACTCTCTTCACAAAGAAACATAACGGTGATATTTTCATTTGTCAAGTATATGTTGATGATATAATCTTTGGCTCGACAAATGACTATCATTGCAAGGAATTTGGTGAGTTGATGTCAAAGGAGTTCGAGATGTCAATGATTGGTGAGCTAACATACTTCCTCGGCTTTCAAGTCAAGCAAATGAAAGATGGTAACTTTCTCTCACAAGAGAAGTATACCAAAGACTTGTTGAAAAGATTCAACATGGAGAGGTGCAAACCAATCAAGACCCCCATGCCTACAAATGGACATCTCGACTTAGATGAGGGAGGTAACCCGGTTAATCAAACTCTCTACCATTCTATGATTGGTAGTTTATTATACCTTACCGCATCTAGGCCCGATATTATGTTTAGTGTCTGCATGTGTGCTAGATTTCAATCTAATCCTAAGAAAGCTCATCTTCGCGCCGTTAAGAGAATTCTTAGGTATCTCAAGCACACCACAAGCGTTGGTCTGTGGTATCCCAAAGGAGCTACTTTTGATTTAATTGGCTATTCCGATTCGGATTATGCCGGTTGCAAGATTGATAGGAAAAGTACTTCTGGGGGATGCCATCTGCTTGGTAGATCACTAGTTTCATGGACATCCAAAAAGCAAAATAGTGTTGCCTTGTCAACTGCCGAAGCGGAATACATTGCCGCAGGTGCTTGTTGCACACAGATTTTATATATGAAGCAAACTCTTCTAGACTATGGCGTAGTTCTAGAAAAAGTACCTTTGTTGTGTGATAATGAGAGTGCTGTTAAAATTACTAATAATCCTGTACAACACTCTCGCACCAAGCACATTGATATCCGTCATCACTTCCTTAGAGATCATGTTGCTAAAGGAGATATCATTTTAGAAGGAGTGAGGTCGGAAGATCAATTAGCGGATATTTTCACTAAGCCACTTGATAAGACCCGCTTTTGCATGTTGAGGAATGAACTAAATATTCTTGATCTCAGAAATTTTATGTGAAATGTCAAATGGTGTTGTCACTTGCATTGCATATTTGAATTCCTTGTATTGCATCTAGGACTTGTCTAACCTAGTTAAGATAACCGCCAACAAAGCGAGTGAAAAAGCTTAACTCGGGTCAAACCTGACAAGTCTTAGTCTTTAAGCTTTTAGCACTTAAATTCTTTCCTTTCATGCAATTATTGGTTCTTGAAATATGCATGAGGTACTGCACTTAGGGGGAGTATTCAAAACTCAAATCACTCTTGAAAACCCCTAGTGCAAGCCCAAATGCAAATTTCACCATTTGCCTATTTTCTCTAAAAATTATCTAGCCTATGGCAAAATATTTTGAAAAGTATATGAGGGTGCCAATACCTGTCCCAACAAGTGTTATTTTGTGTGATTATAAGTTGGGATTTGGTTTGGTTAGGAGTTAGATAGAAAAATTCAAAATTTTCCAAACTCCCCTCTGTCTGGGCTCACCGGACAGTCCGGTGTGCACCGGACACTGCACTGTGCAATGTCCGGTGCACCGGCAGCCGCGCGCTAAAAACCAATTTCTCTGTGCGCTGTCCGGTGGTTCACCGGACAGCTACTGTGCGCTGTCCGGTGTGCACCGGACAGGCACTGTAGACTGTCCGGTGTGCACCGGACAGGCACTGTAGACTGTCCGGTGCGCCCATCTCGCGTTTTAAAAAAGGGCCTCCAGCCCGCAGAGCCGAGCCAGAGGCTCTGTTTCCTCTCCCTGCCGCCCTCGCTCTCTGTTCTTGGCGATTACTCCCCTCACCGGCGATCTCCTCTCAACGGCGGCAACCCTCTGGCGACCTGGTCTTCGACCTCTCCCTCTCGGTGAGCAGGCTCACCACTTCCCCCTAAGTTCCCCTCTCCCTTCCTCTCAGTTCTCTGGTTGTGTCATTTGGCACCTTTCTCCACCCCTTTCACCTCTATTCAAAATCTCTGTGAAATCCAGTGAAACCTTGTGGTCATTTGTGTTCCTATGTGTGCCTTGAACATCATTGCAGGTTTCTAGCTCCTTCGGGAGGGTTTTCCCACCCCAAATAAGCTTTTCACCGAAACCCTAACTCCCCGCACACCATGTGCTCGGTGAAATGCCCTAACCAGCCAAACTTGCTCCTTTTGAACCCAAATTTTTCAGGCACCTTCACAACACTTCTAGTAACCTACTTGCCAAATTTCACGCCAATCCGAGATCCCAGGCTTAAATTTCACCAAAATTCCCGTTTTGAGCGATCGTTTCCGAGCCGAGTGCCCAAATTCCCTTTTCTTCGCCTACATTCAAACCAAGCACTCACTTCACTAATATTCACCTATATAAACCTATTCGTGAAGTCTCGGCTCAATCCCAAATCGTTTCGTGCCTCAATTCTAATTCCAATCATCCTATGTCACTATTTGTCTGTCAAACGTTGTTTTCACGTCGTTTGATTTCTTGAACGTCCCGTCTCGTGCCATATCTCTCTGTGTATGTATTTATTCACATTTCATATGCTTATGACTATGTGACTAATACGTGCTCACCTCTTCTGTCATTTCAGTGACCTTGTGTGACCGTGTGCCGTCTCCCGTCCTGCCTGGATCGTCACCTCTCGTGTGAGCTTTCCAGGTAGACATCTCACTCTTTGCTAAATCTATCGGTCACTTTTGCTCTGTGCTTAGTCTCTCTATCTCATTTGCAGACATTAGTTCAGGATGCCGCGCACGAAGAATGCGTCGGCGTCAGGGGTGGCGATGACGAGGACCCTCGTCGCCCCTTCAGGCAGGTGAAGGGCAAGACTGTGTATTTGGAGCAGCAAGAAGGCCGCAAGAAGCGGCGTACGGACAGAGAGGCCCGTGCAGCGGCAGCAGCTGCAGCAGCCGCTGCGCAGGCAGCACTTGGAGATCAGCCGCACGTTCCATCCGATCAGATTGCCTTCCGTGCTCGTCGTCTCGCCTCCCGGTCTCGCTCCTCCACTCACACCTCCGCTTCCACTCCGCCACCCACCCTGCCTGCTCCCGTCACTCCTATTGCTCCATCCACCTCCACAGCCATACCCACTACCAGCACTACGCCAGCTTCCACTGCTACCCCTGCTCCCGCTCCCGCTTCAGCTCCTCCTGTCCCTCCACCTCGCTTCCGGGAGCGTGATGAGACTGAGGTTCATCCTCTGGTTTCGGATCCTCGTCTGTTTGATCTTCAGCGTGCTACTGCAGCACGGGTACGTCGGTTCAGGTACGTACCCGTGGAGTCTTGGCTGCCAGCTCAGAGAGACCCAGCAGCAGGTGTTCTTTTCAGCACACGGATTCAGGAGTCATTCTTCAGGGCTCAGATGTCTGCTCAGATAGCGCTGCGAGTGCACCGCCTCTTGGATCTTCCAGCTTTTCTACTTGCTGCCGGTGCTGAGTCTGAGGCACATCTCACCTATCTGCCTGGCCTCCTGACCCTTCTGACTATCAGCGGCAGATATGTTGAGGAGTGGGTCCGCGTCTTCTATGCCTCTGTTTGGATTGACCCGGATCATCACTGGATGAGGTTCCGCTTTGAGCGCGAGGATGTCATGATCACTGCCAGTCAGATCCGACAACTATTTGGATTCCCTGAGTCGACGACTCGCCTTCACAGCCTCTGCTACGGCACTTCAGATCCTCCTCGTCGCCCTCACGGCGGTGTTGCTCCAGGGACAGCTCACGTCGCGGCTCTGTTCCGCCCGCCTTTCACAGATGGGTCGCGACGTTCTCCAGCAGACTTTACTACAGCAGCCAAGTACTTATATGAGCTTGTCAGACGGACACTCCTGCCGAGGATGGGATACAGGGAGGCTACCACTCATATTCAGCTTTGGCTCCTTGGTGCCCTGGTATCCCACTCACAGTTTGATGTTGTGGACTTCCTGATCTGTGAGATCGAGGACACTGTTTTGGATGGGATTCGTGCTCGTCGGCAGCTACCTTATGCTCACTACTTATGCCACATCTTTGCGCAGCTGATTCAGCCACCGCGTTTTCAGAGCACCCTTGAGGCCTCACGCCTTGTATTTGGATCTTACCGCCCTGCTCCTGAGATTCCAGTACCAGCTTCTGCTTCTGTGTTTGACACTCAGGCCGAGGATGCAGCACTTCGACAGTTTGACACCCAGGGTACAGCAGCTGATGATGATGATGATTTTGGGATTCCTCCTCCGCCTCCGCCTCCTATGCCTCCACGCTCACATGATCATGAGGCTGGGAGCTCTAGTGCTGCCCCTGCTACTCCTCAGGCTATGGACCCTGCTCTTGCTTCGATTCTCCAGACTCTCACTCAGCAGCAGGCTCACCTGGCAGCCGAGCAGGCCCGTTTATCCGATAGGATGCTCTCAATGTTTCAGAACATGCAGGACAGGCAGGATGCACTTCAGCAACAGCTTATTCAGGATAGGGCAGAGAATAGGGCATTCATGGCTCTCATGCTTCAGCATTCTGGTATCTCAGCACCTCCGGTTCAGTCTGCTCCGCCTCCTCCGCTTCACGCTCCAGTGGTGCCTTCGATCTTGTCTGCACCCGCTGCTGGTACCTCTCCGCTCCGGCCGGTCACTTTGGCGTTCACCTCTCCGGCTCTCAGCTCTATCTGTCCGCAGCCGCCAGTGCCATCAGCATCTGCTGTTACCACTACCGCTGTGGCAGTATCTGTGACCGCTTCTGTTCCGGTAGCTCCTGCAGCGCGGCCTCCGTCCGAGTCAGTACCAGCTCCAGCTTCTACCGCAGATCCTGGATCCGAGACTGACTCTGACCCTCCGCCGGCGTTCGCTCTGCTACCTCGACCTCGACCAGATGCGCCCCCGCCGCCTCCTCCTGCTTCAGATGTTTAGGTTCATGTCCCTTTTTGTGTTTGACGCCAAAGGGGGAGAGATATGAGTTGTGAGAGCTAGGGGGAGTTAGAGAGTTAGTAGAGAGTCAGAGTCATTTTGATGTAATATGTGTGCCTGCTACTCTCTGTACTAGCTTGATGTGTTTTTGGCTCACAAACTCGACATATACTCTCGTTGCTTATGATTGACTGTGTGTATTATGTTTTCACCTTATATGTTATCACCAGTCTTCTAGCTCTTGTTTCATTAATTTAACTTCACTCTTATATGAACAAGAATCTGATGATGTGTATGCGCTCACTCTTATTATTATGGTACACATTCTTTCTGTCAAAGATTACTGAGTATAACTAACCATTCTTTCTATTGACAGAATCTTCAAAACAAACTACTCTCACAAAACTTGTAGGGTTGTCATCAATCACCAAAAAGGGGGAGATTGAAAGCATCTAGGCCCCTGGTTGGTTTTAGTGATTAATGACAACATAATATTATATGTGACTAACGTGTGTTTTGCAGAGACAAATGGTAAGTTAGGTCGCATGATAGGTAGAAGTACTACAACGGTGAAAACAATCCCGGAGATAAGAACTCGAAGCGACGGCTAAAACGACGGAACAAAAGGTGAAGGTCTACGGAGTCCGAGTGTCAAGGAGATGTGGACACTCGTGATTTAGCTAGGTCATTTATTCTCTTTTAGGCGTACTATAAAGAGGGGTTGTCGATGAGTAGTTTGACCAAGAGAGTTCTAGTGTAGTGTTGGTGCACAATCACACTCATTTACAGTGTTAGGTGTCACTCTAGAACTCACACACAAGTTAGAACGAAAACCGATTTGAAAATCAGCTGAAAAACAAGACTTAGTGTTTCTGGCTTTGGGGCACCGGACTGTCCGGTGTGCACCGGACTGTCCGGTGCACCCTCTGCCAGGTGGGGCCAGGCTGGTCCACAGCAGAGTCTTCCCAGTCGCAGAAACCCGAGAGCGCAGCCTTCGGAGATGAATTTTAGTGGCACACCGGACACCGCACCGGACTGTCCGGTGTGCACCGGACAATGGACTGTTCACTGTCCGGTGCGCCATGAGTCCAACGGCTAGCTGTCAGAACTAGCCGTTGGAAGTGACCGTTGGCGCACCGTTGGCGCACCGGTGGCGCACCGGACTGTCCGGTGCGCCATCGCGCAGTAAATGCCTGTAACGGCTAGTTGGTGGGTGAGGGCTATTTATACCCCCTCCACCCACCATATTCAATGTCTTGCACTCCACATTTATTCCAGCACCTTGGTAGAGTATTGCAAGCACCAAAAGCCTAGTGAGGAGATTAGAGAATCATAATCCGCGCTTGTTCCTCATTAGCGCTAGTGAGAGCCACCTAGAGCACACACCACTTGCATTAGGCTTCTCTTGGTCAAGCGAAAGTCTATGGCTTGTTACTCTTGGTGATCGGCATCACCTAGACGGCTTGGTGGCGTTGGGAGCTCGGTGATCACCGTGAAGATCTTGTTGGTGACCCGACTCAAGTTTGTAAGCGGTCTCGAGGGATCCACCGCGCCGGAGTGGCAAAGGATCATCTCGTAGTGAGCACTTGGTTCTTGCGAGGACCAAGGGGGAGCGATACCCTTGCGCGGGTGCTCCAACGAGGACTAGTGGAGAGTGCCGACTCTTCGATACCTCGGGAAAAATTGGAGGAGTCTTCTAAACTTTGCTTTACATTTCGCACTTAATTCAAGCACTTTACATTGTGTATTTGTTTAGCAAGTATTTGAAGTATTATCTTAGCTTTGCTACATTTCTAGTATTATATTCTTAGTGCTAGTTGTTGGGGTGAAGTTGGGCTCTTGTTTAGCTCTTGCTTAAGTTTTAATTAGTGTTGATTTTTAGAAAAGCCCAATTCACCCCCCTCTTGGGCATCGTGATCCTTTCAATTGGTATCAGAGGCTTGTTGCTCATAGATTAGCTTAACCGCTAGTAAGATCATCTTTCAAAATTTGGTCAGGGGTCATTGGATGTATAATTATTTTCTGGCCTTTAAACATGAAAGAATAATTGATGAACCTAACGGGTAGAAGGGTGCCCGATCTTTCGATGAGAGATGATGAAGGTGGAAAACTTGTTGGAGAAACGACGTTGGCTGCCCGACTACCACAACCAAGATGGTATGGCGCCTTGAGCGACAGGTACACCGTCTCCTGATAACTACGATTTGGGGTGGAGGTCGACGTTGTGCTATCCGACTACAACAACCACAAGGGTGCTGCGCCTTAGCGATAGTTACACCGGCTCATGTTGTTGCTGCTCTTGCCGTGCCAAGAACAGCCTTGAACCTGCAAGCGATCGAGAACAAGCAAGAACAAGATAACAAGCAAACACGCACGGATCTGATAAAGTTGGGGTCCCGTTTCAAGTATTCGGGTGGTCTAGCCGACACACGCGTTTACAAGGAAGTAGCAAAAGCTAAACTTACATCAAACAAAACCCGAGTTCTTTGGTGGCTGCTAGTTGCTTAAATAGAGAAATAGAAAGAAGGAATTCTGGTGGAGTCATGAAGTTCTCTCGGCAGTTCCTGGACGCCTCGGGTGTAATCTCCCATTAATTCTTGATCCACCAGCAATTAGACGAAGGGAGCTTTCCAACAAGTACTTATTTGCATTAAACGGCCTTGGGAGTCGGAAGATATGCCCTCTTTAACATGCACTTACTGCAGTTACGAAATTATCTCGGGTGCAACAGCTTTTATTGCTTTGTTGTTTTCTCCACTCCAAGATGGTTCACCTCCCAAACACCTGAGCATAATAAAGTCATAGCAATGCTTTAGTAACTCATTTAAAGAAGAATTAGCTTCAGCAGCAAGAAACGAGTTCACCTTATAATTAAGTTTACGTGCACAAGCTCGTGTCATTGGTCCCTGATTAGCTACGAATGGTGAAGTGATGTGTGGTTGTATCAATGGCAGCAATGTCCTCATCATCCTCCCCTTCTTACAATAGAGTCGTCCTCGACTCTAGCGTGTACGGTATGTGGTCAATTCTGATGATATGATTGTCTGATTAAGGGATGTTGAAAATATCATTACTTGGTCCCCAATCAACTTCTTTGTTCCTCAAAGCCTTCCTTGCGCCCTTAACACATCGCTTAATCCATGTAAGAAGTTCTACAAATAAAAGTATACACACTTTACGGCGCAATATCAATTCTTCAAATATATCGATGGTAGTTTTAGTGTGGAAGAGTTTCACCTTCGCAGCAGGAGCCATTGACATGGTCATATCTGGGCAGGTTATGTTCTCATCATTCTCCCCTTCTTGACAGCAAACTGTCCTCAGTTTTGCATCATGGTTGATGTTCATGACTAAGGTTTTATCATGATCTTCTAAAAAGAAACCTGAAACTTTTACTAAAGTACATGGAAACAATAATTTCTCCACTTCTTGAGAACATGCCAATATCTTATTTGTGCAAAGTGAAGAAACACTATATATTGATGAAATATAAACTCTATGCACTAAAAATTGTCCTGTATTGTTGTACTTGCCATCAAAGTAAAATATAGCATGAGAAGGACAAGGCATAGTTGACCTATCAAATAAAATATTGTCCAAATTACCGAGCTCACAAAGATCATCAAACTCAATATAGCCCCAAGTATTTAAAGAAGAGAGCAAATTTATTTCTTCAGTTTCATTTGCAATACAAATGACATGTTCCTTTTTAGCCAAAATGTTTGGTTCAATATCAGATCTAACATGTTCATTCACTAGTTGTTTCCTGAATAAAAGTGAATTATCCACCAACTCTTCGCTATCACAAGGATCAGCAAACAATACTTCTTGTGATGATGGAAAAACAACATCAATTTTCTCTATTTTGTGCTTTTGTTCAGCATGCAGAGGAGACAAAAAAGAGGAACTATGTGTCGCATGTTCGGTGCATGTATAATTGTATAACACGATCTCTTTTTCAGCTTTACATGCAAGCAAAAACAAGTGAGAAAGGTGTCCATAAGTTTCATGCATGACCATAGTATGAATTTCAGAATTGAGTCCGTTTGTAAACCTTGTCATTACATCTTCCATGCATTCATCTAAACCAGCAAACGTGGTACAATTTTTAAAATCATGATAATATTCTTTTACAGTCCTAGCACCCTGCTTCAAAGTGTCTAATTCAGAAAGTAAGTGATCAACATAGTATGCAGGAATGAATGCATCTCTAAAATGAAATTTGAATTCTTCCCAAGACTGTGGAACTTTGTTGTGCCTACAAATGTATTTCCATTCCATCAATGTGTGCTCAGTTAACACATTAGAGGCAATATAAATTTTTTGTTTTTGTGATAGATCATGCTCATCGAATTCCTCATCTACCATGAGCTCCCAATCAATGTATGCACGAGGATCGAATTTACCGGCATATGAAGGCAAGTATTGAATGATGCCTCTCCAATATAACGTTCGGTTGGGTCAAAAATGTCCATATCACCTGCCATGTTTAGTAAATACAAGAAACAATAAAAAATATCTTTGATTCTATAAACTACTAGGAATCATTGTTGTAATCTCTCACTCTCAAACTGGTTAAACAAGTTCTTACAAGTTCTCACCACGCAAAGCAGGAGGCGCTGGCAAACAGCACAAACAACAACAACAGTGGCTGCTAGCACAACCTGGTGGTGTTGTAGAAAAATTTGTGGATTTATAGGTGGCTGCTAAAACAATAGTTCCAAGGAATAGCTAGTACCACGTTAGCCACAACAAGTTGAATAAACGTTCCACAATGGTGTTGTGCTCGTCCTAGTCCAAACCGTAATAGAGACGCGAGCCGTTACACAAATGATATCACCAAATACTCAAAACAGCAAGCTGACTTATAAAATTGTGAAACGATGGCACACAAACTGTCTTTGTTTTGTTGCACATGGAATTTTATCTACCAATATTCTTACTGCGATTTTTTCTCTTTTTTGTACGTGCTTTTTTTTATGATCAGCGCGACTTTTTTTGTGCACTTGCCTTTTCCTTTCCCTTGTTTTTTAAACTACAGCCAGAGAACAGCTAGCGAACTAAAAATGGTGATCTAAACAAGGTGGCACGAACTCGAAACTCTAGCAGCAAGAAACTTTGGACCAGCAACTCGACACAAATGCAGCAACTGTAAATTCAACAAGTCGAAAACTAAGTAGTAAAGCAAAGGCTCAAAATGTTTTTAGGTGATGGTCTGCTCTAAATATATATCTTTGGCAAAAGTGGACTGTAGATAAATAAAACAAGGAAGATGGAGATCTCTCACCGAGCAACCTAAAAATTGATACCACTTGATAAACCCAACGGGTAGAAGGGTGCCCGATCTTTCGATGAGAGATGATGGAGGTTGAAAACTTGTTGGAGAACGATGTTGGCTGCCCGACTACCACAACCAAGATGGTGTGGCGCCTTGAGCGACAGGTACACCGTCTCCTGATAACTACGATTTGGGGTGGAGGTCGCGTTTACAAGGAAGTAGCAAAGGCTAAACTTACATCAAACAAAACCCCATGTTCTTTGGTGGCTGCTAGTTGCTTAAATAGAGAAATAGGAAGAAGGAATTCTGGTGGAGTCATGAAGTTCCCTCGGCAGTTCCTGGATGCCTCGGGTGTAGTCTCCCATTAATTCTTGATCCACCAGCAAGTAGACGAAGGGAGCTTTCCAACAAGTTTTTATTTGTATTAAACGGCCTTGGAAGTTGGAAGATATGCCCCATTTAAACTTGTACTTGATGCTGTTACGAAATCCTCTCGGGTGCAGCAGCCTTTATTGCCTTGTTGCCTTCTCTAGTCCAAGATGGTTCACCTCCCAAACACCTGAGCATAATAAAGTCGTAGCAAGGCTTTAGTAACTCATTTAAAGAAGAATTAGCTTCAGCAGCAAGAAATGAGTTCACCTTATAATTAAGTTTACGTGCACAAGCTCGTGTCATTGGTCCCTGATTAGCTACGAATGGTGAAGTGATGTGTGGTTGTATCAATGGCAGCAATGTCCTCATCAATAATGATTTGAACGACCATGATGTAAACTATCAGTATCATATTGCCAAGGTCGACCCAATAATAAAGAGCATGCTTGCATAGGAATAACATCGCAATCAGCATAATCAGAATAAGAACCCAGCGAAAAGGGGACACGTACCGAACGTGTTACTTTTATTTTACCACCATCATTAAGCCATTGAATGTGATACAGATGTGGGTGTGCACGAGTGGACAAGGATAATTTCTCTACCAAAGTTGTACTTGCCAAACTGTTGCTGCTGCCACTATCGATAATGATGCGAATCGACTGTACGTGCACAACGCCCTTGGTATGGAATAGATGTGTCGCTGATTTTTTTCGGCCTGGGCAACTTGTGTGCTGAGAACATGCTGCACAACAAGACTCTCATACCTATCGACATTTTGTGCCTGGGCAACCTGTGTGCTGAGAACATGCAGCCACTATCAACGTGGACTTCCTCATTTTCTGCATGGTTAGTGGCTGATGAAGACATCCACACTACTGATACATCTATGCCAATACAAGTACCAATTTCTGGTCCCATTACTTCTGGTCCCATTACTCGCGCTCATGCTCGTCAACTCAACCATCAGGTGATTACACTCTTGAGTGCATGTCCATCATATTTAGACCATGGAGACCCGTGCATTCTTGTTTTGCTTAGGAACCAGGGAGAAGACCGAAAGGGAAAAGGATTTGAACATGCTGGATTCGGACTGCAGAAAAACACCAACTTGTGACGGTCACCACGGTCACATGCGGGCTCGGATTGGAATGTTCAAGCACAACATGGAAAGCTTATCAAGTCTACTTTCATATGGATCCGGAATTATAGTCATATCTGTTCTGAGGCCGACGTAATCATTGTTTCCTTACCGAGACATTTCCTGCCTTTTCTGCCCATGGTGCTGCGTGACCCTATTTTGGCCCAATGGGTCGTGTATCAAGTTGGGTCCATTAGGGACGCATCCTAGTGTTGCAGCACGACCCCAATACCCTTGTGGTCGTCCTCCCATGTTTATAAACCCCCTAGCCGCCACCAAGAACGATGGGTTTTGTTTAGATCAAGTTTAGCTCTCACTACTTGCTTGTAAGCGCGCGTGCTGGTTTAGCCGCCCGTCTTCTTGTCTTCGAAACCCCACCATATTGGAGTTTGATTTTGAAACCTACATTTAGATCTGGTAATTCAGTACTTGTTCTACTTGTTCTTGCTAGTTCTTCGATTGCTTGCAGGACGAGTGCCCTAGTGGCCAGGGTGTCACGCTTCACAAGATCGTGACAGCCATAGGATGTGGTGTATCGATTGCTAAGGCGCAGCGTCTTTGGAAGGCTGTAGTCGGGCCGTGAACGTCGTCTCCTCCCCCAATCGAGTTATTCCACACCCTCTCATCGAAAGATCGGGCAATCACCCAACGGGTGCACATCAGTTGGTATCAGAGCAAGGTTTATCGGTGAGATATTTACTTTTCTTCGCTATTTTCTTATCTCCTATAGTCCAAAAAAATAGTAGATTAGTTTTACCGCAATCCTATAAACCATTGAGCATTTACTAGTACTACTTAGCTAGGACTTGTTGAGTTTCTAGTTGCATCGGTTGTGTCGAGTTGCTGGTCTTAGTTTATTCCTTTAGAGTTTTGAGTTCTACCACGTTTTGGTCACCACGAGATCCACCATCACCATAAACATCTCTGGTTCATTTTTGCCACCACGGATACATCTCATGTCCGATTTGGAAGTTTAAATACAATCTGGAAAGCTTATCTTATCTTCTTTCTAACGGATCTGACCTTGTCTCAAAATTCATTCTGAGCGCTCCGCAATCATCGTAGAGATTTCTGGACTTTCTATATTAACAAGATTTGTTAAATCTGATTTAAAGGGGTTGTTAGCAATATCCTTATTGTTTGGGTCGTCATAGTGAAAAAAGGGTTTAGGCCCCTGCAAAAAAAAGAAGAAGAAAAAAAGAAAAGAAAAGAAAAAAAAGGAAAAGAAGAAGAAAGAAGGGGGCTGAATCTCTAAATCTGTTGTTTCTCTTTGTGCTGTGCTAGTTGTTCTTTTTCAGTGACTACCTTTGTGCCTAGGCTCACGTCTCTAGCATGGTTGATGAGGACATCAACACCAACACGAGCACATCTACACCAGCAGCACCTTCTCCAGCCCAGGCACCATCTTCCCAGTCCAGGCGCCACCCCTTCCACCTGGGCCAGTGACTCGGGCCCGTGCAAGAGAATTGAACTACATCATGCTGTTAAAGAACGAAGGCCTAGAAGAATAGACGACCAGCCCAACTGCGGCCCATAATGGACGACCAGCCCAACTGCGGCCCATAATGGACGACCTAGGGTTGGCCGCCCCTAGGGGCTGCGCCCCCTCTCTATTTATCCAGGAGCTGCGCCTCCTTTATTTTTCGAGTTTTGTTTTACATCTAGCTTTAGCTACCCCAGAACACGCACAAATACGTGCTGTCCTCTGTGATTCAGAACTCCACCTCGAGTGATATTAAGATTGCTCGCATCTTTTTCTTGTTCGTTCTTCGATTGCGCACAGGAAACAATCTTCGTGATCAGGCCGATCTCGCATCAGCAAGGTCGGTAACCATTGGAAGTTGGTTCAACGATTGCATTGGCGCTTCGGGATCGCTCGTCGTAGTCGGATCGTGAGGGTCTACTTCCACCAAATCGGAATTATCTCCACTCACCGAAAGATCGGGCACTCCAGCTCTATCAAGTGGTATCAGATTTCCAGGTTGATCGGTGAGTTTATCGAGTGTTTTTTTCCTACAGTCCACAAAACCACATAAAAATTCAGGTTAGACCTTATCCCAGCACCCTTTTGAGCCTTGCACTTTCTTTCAATAATCTGCATTGTTGAATTTGTGTGCTTTCGCGTCATTTGTTGCTGGTTGCATTGTGTTCTTCCACCATTCAAACCCTAGCGCCGCCACCATCTCCCGTTTGATCACGCCACAAACCGAGTCAACATCGTTTCCTTGTTTTTCTCCTTCGGTTACGTAAAAAAAACAGAAAAAACAAACCGAGTCAACGATCGTTTCCTTGTTTTTCTCCTTCGGTTACGAAAAAAACAGAAAAAAAACAAACCGAGTCAACGGCCGCTTCCTTGTTTTTCTCCTTCGGTTATGTCAAAAAAAACAGAAACAAAAAAAAGAAAACAAAGGAGAAAGGATACGGTTGTCTCATCCCGGTCGTTTTAAAACATAACTTGAGATACCTTCCTTAAACCGGGCATAACTTTTCGCTCGGGTGTCCAAAAAATCTGAAATTTTTACAGGAGCTTGTTGACACCATTCTGAGGCCGGCCGGTGTGTTTGGGTTTCGACAAAATTGTCAAAAAAATTCAGGAAAATAAAGAAAAAATTCGTCAAAGTTCTCGCACGCTTTTCAGAGAACTTCCTGATTTTCTATAGACCACATCTGATCTCTGTTTTAGGTGAAACTTCGTGTAACTCCTATTTTGTTGCTTCTTGTGCTGAGAAAAATATCAAAAAAAATCATACAAAAAAGAAAAACAAAATAATTTGTGATTCCTACTAGTGGCCTCGCTAGTACAATATTTACGGTACTGCCATTCTGCTAGTTCCATCCGTCCTTTGCACTTGTGGCCAGCAATATAGTTTCGTGTGTCGCACTATAATTCAACTTTGCATTATTGTTTGATTGTGCTAATCATTGACTTGAGTGCAGCCTACCCACAACTCCACATATTTCTACGACGAGAAGGTTTCTGTTTCTCCAGGCAATCGCTCATCCAATCTTTCACCGGTTCCACCTGTTGGTTGCAGTTCACCACTTTGGCTTGGTAAGAACGGATAAGAACTTGATAACAGCACTAGTGTGAGCGCCTTGTGAGCAGTACACCCCTGCTTTTGTCGTTGGTTTTTTTCTTCTTTTGGTGTTTTGGTGTTTGTGCTAACTATGGCAGGAGCACACGACACGGTGGATGCCCAGTTGCTGGAAGTAAGAGGACAAGTTGATGGACTTGCTGCTGACATTAGGACGATGCATGAATGGCTTGATTCAACGGTCATTTCGAAGACCGAGCGTTTCAACCAGCTTGACCTTGCTCAAACGGCGACTCGCACCACACTCGACACCATCCTGGCACGCCTTGATGCGTTGACCACAAAGATGGAGCAGGACTACGACGGTGACACTGAGTGGGACGATGGAGATCGCCGTGGTCGTGCACGCCGTGTGGTTCGTCATCCCCCTAATGACTTATTTTCTAAGATTAAATTTAAAATTCCACCTTTTAATGGCAAATATGATCCTGCTGCATATCTTGATTGGGAGTTAGAGGTTGAACAAAAATTTTCATGCCATGATATTGCTGCACATTCTCAGGTTAAAGCTGCTATTAGTGAATTTACTGATTTTGCTTTAATTTGGTGGCGTGAGTTTAAAATAAAACATCCCACTACCATTCCAACCACTTGGGATCAGTTGAAAGCTGCGATGCGACATCGATTTGTGCCTTCGTACTATGCTCGTGATTTGCTTAGTAAAATGCAGCGTTTTCAGCAAGGTTCTCAATCTGTTGAGGACTATTTCCAGGAGTTACAAAAAGGTATGATTCGTTGTGGGATATTGGAGGACAACGACGCTGCTATGGCACGTTTTCGTGGTGGTTTAAACCACGAAATCCAAGATATACTTTATTATAAGGAATATTATGATATGACTACTTTATTTGAATATGCTTGCAAAGCTGAACGTGAAGTGCAGGTACGCCGCTCGAAGCCATATTCTAACCCTTTTGCAGGACGAAGCTCGACATCCACCTCAGCACCAGTTCCCCCTGCGCCATCCACTTCCACCACTACTCCACGCGAGAAGACGACCAAACCAGCCAGCACTGCCCCACCCACAGGTCGTACACGGGATATTCAGTGTCATCGCTGTAGAAAATTTGGCCATGTGATTCGGGACTGCCCAAACAAGCGCACTTTGCTCATTCGTGACGATGGTGAGTACTCTTCCGCTAGTGATTCTGAAGAAATTGAACATGCACTACTTGCCACTGACCATGCAACTCAGGCGGAGGTACATGTCAACCCGGGCGACGCTGATAGGTATGAAAGTCTTGTTGTGCAGCGTGTTCTTAGTACACAGGTCGCTTTGCCCGAGAAGAATCAGCGACACACTCTGTTCCTTACAAAGGGTGTTGTGCAGGAGCGGTCAATTCGCATCATTATCGACAGCGGCAGTTGCAACAATTTGGCGAGTACCATGCGGGTCGAAAAGTTATCGTTACCCACTCGTAAGCATCCAAACCCATATCACATTCAATGGCTTAATGATGGTGGTAAAATAAAAATCACACGTTCCGTGCGCGTTCCTTTCTCCATGGGTGCTTATTCTGATTTTGTTGATTGTGATGTTATTCCCATGGAAGCATGCTCTTTGTTACTTGGTCGACCTTGGTAATATGATACTGATAGCTTGCATCATGGTCGTTCGAATCATTATTCTTTCATTTTTAAGGGTCAGAAAATAATTATACATCCAATGACACCTGAACAAATTGTTAAAGATGATCTTGCCCGAGCTGCTATAACTGCTAAACAACTTGATCCATCGCCCTCTGTTCCTTCTGAAATCAAGTTGAAGGCTCCTGTTTTACTTGCTACACTTGCTGATTTTGATGATCTACACGGTGCTCATTTGCCATGCTATGCACTTATATGCTCTAGTGTCCTCATTTCACTTGATGATGCACCATCTTTGGCTATTCCCCCTATGGTTGCTAACCTTTTGCAGGAGTACGCTGATGTCTTTCTCAAAGACTTACCACCGGGTCTCCCACCGCTTCGTGGCATTGAGCACCAGATCGACCTCATTCCCGGCGCACAGCTTCCGAACCGCGCACCGTACCGTACTAATCCGGATGAGACGAAGGAGATTCAGCGCCAGGTACAGGCGTTGCTTGACAAGGGATACATTCGTGAGTCTCTTAGCCCTTGCTCTGTTTCTGTGTTACTTGTTCCCAAGAAAGATGGGTCATGGCGTATGTGTGTAGACTGTCGTAATATTAATAACATCACTATTCGTTATCAATATCCTATACCACGCCTTGATGATATGCTAGATGAGCTTAGTGGTGCCATTATTTTCACTAAGATTGATTTGCGTAGTGGTTACCACCAGATTAGAATGAAACTGGGTGATGAATGGAAAACGACTTTTAAAACGAAATTTGGTTTATATGAATGGTTGGTTATGCCGTTTGGATTGACTAATGCTCCCAGCACTTTTATGAGAGTGATGAATGAAGTTCTGAGGCCCTTCATAGGATTGTTTGTGGTTGTTTATTTTGATGATATCCTTATTTACAGCAAATCTAAGAAAGAGCATTTGGAACATTTAAGTGCTGTTTTTGATGCATTGCGTGCTGCCCAGTTATTTGCTAACATGAAAAAATGCATCTTCTGCACACGACGTGTCTCGTTTCTTGGTTATGTTGTTACTCCACAGGGCATTGAGGTGGATAGCAGCAAGATTGCTGCCATTCGGGAGTGGCCTACACCGACGACGGTCACACAAATTCGGAGCTTTCTTGGACTTGCCGGTTTCTACCGTAGATTTGTTCGTGATTTTAGCTCCATTGCAGCGCCTCTACATGAGCTTACAAAGAAAGATGTGCCGTTTGCTTGGAGTGATTCGCAGGAAGTAGCGTTCAGCACTTTGAAAGATAAGTTAACCCAAGCTCCCCTATTGCAATTGCCTGATTTTAATAAAGTGTTTGAGCTTGAATGCGATGCTAGCGGTATTGGGCTAGGTGCTGTTTGGTTACAAGAAGGAAAACCAGTTGCTTATTTTAGTGAAAAATTAAGCGGTGCTAGTCTAAAATATTCTACTTATGATAAGGAGCTTTACGCTTTAGTGCGCACTTTGCATACATGGCAGCACTATCTTTGGCATCGTGAGTTCATAATCCATTCCGATCATGAGGCTTTAAAACATATTCGTACCCAAACAAATCTGAACCGTCGTCATGCTAAATGGGTAGAATTCATTGAGTCCTTTCCTTACATTATTAAACACAAGAACGGGAAGGACAATGTTATTGCTGATGCTTTGTCTCGTCGCTATACCATGCTGTCACAGTTAGATTTTAAAATCTTTGGTTTGCACACTGTGAAAGATCAATATGTTGATGATGCTGATTTTAAAGATGCTTTCGGCCATTGTATTAATGGGAAACCATGGGGCAAATTTCACATACAGGATGGGTTCCTGTTTCGCGCTAACAAGATGTGTGTTCCAGCTAGCTCGGTTCGTCTTTTGTTGTTACAGGAAGCTCATGGAGGCGGTCTCATGGGGCACTTTGGCGTCTACAAGACACATGAGGTGTTGGCTGCCCACTTCTTTTGGCCTCGGATGCGCGCTGATGTTGAGCGCCTTGTTGCACGCTGCACTACTTGTCAGAAAGCTAAGTCACGGTTGAACAACCATGGTTTGTATATGCCTTTGCATGTTCCTACTTCCCCTTGGATTGATATTTCGATGGATTTTGTTTTGGGATTGCCTAGAACTAAGAAGGGGAGGGATAGCATTTTTGTGGTTGTTGATCGATTCTCCAAAATGGCTCATTTCATACCTTGTCATAAGACTGATGATGCTAGCAATGTTGCTGAATTATTTTTTAGAGAGATTATTCGTTTGCACGGTATTCCCAATACAATAGTCTCGGATCGTGATGCTAATTTTCTGAGTCATTTTTGGAGATCTCTGTGGAATAAATTGGGAACTAAATTGCTGTTTAGCACCACTTGTCACCCTCAGACTGATGGTCAAACTGAGGTAGTTAATCGAACTTTGTCTACCATGCTTAGGGCTGTTTTAGACAAAAATTTGAAACGTTGGGAGGATTGCTTGCCTCATGTTGAGTTTGCTTATAATCATGCAACACATTCTTCTACAAAGATGTGCCCTTTTCAAATTGTTTATGGTTACATTCCTAGGGCACCTATTGCTTTGTTTTCGCTTGATGCTGCGGACGCCCCACACATAGATGCTCTTGCACATGTTGAACAAATGATTAATCTCCATGAACAAACTCAACAAAACATTGCTGCTGCTAATGCTAAATATCAGATTACTGGTAGTAAAGGCCGGAAACTAGTTACTTTTGAACCCGGTGATATGGTTTGGTTGCATTTGAGAAAGGATCGTTTTCCTACTTTGCGCCGTTCTAAATTGATGCCTCGTGCTGCTGGTCCTTTTAAGATACTAACCAAGATTAATGCTAATGCTTATATCTTTGACCTGCCTGCGGAGTTTGGTGTTTCCACTAGTTTTAATGTTGCAGATTTGAAACCGTATGCGGGAGAAGATGAGGAGTTGCCGTCGAGGACGACTTCAGTTCAAGAAGGGGAGGATGATGAGGACATCTACACCAGCAGCACCTTCTCCAGCCCAGGCACCATCTTCCCCAGTCCAGGCGCCACCCCTTCCACCTGGGCCAGTGACTCGGGCCCGTGCAAGAGAATTGAACTACATCATGCTGTTAAAAAACGAAGGCCCAGAAGAATAGACGACCAGCCCAACTGAGGCCCATATTGGACGACCAGCCCAACTGCGGCCCATAATGGACGACCTAGGGTTGGCCGCCCCTAGGGGCTGTGCCCCCTCTCTATTTATCCAGGAGCTGCGCCTCCTTTATTTTTCGAGTTTTGTTTTACATCTAGCTTTAGCTACCCCAGAACACGCACAAATACGTGCTGTCCTCTATGATTCAGAACTCCACCTCGAGTGATATTAAGATTGCTCGCATCTTTTTCTTGTTCGTTCTTCAATTGCGCACAGGAAACGATCTTCGTGATCAGGCCGATCTCGCATCAGCAAGGTCGGTAACAATTGGAAGTTGGTTCAGCGATTGCATTGGCGCTTCAGGATAGCTCGTCGTAGTCGGATCGTGAGGGTCTACTTCCACCAAATCGGAATTATCTCCACTCACCGAAAGATCGGGCACTCCAGCTCTATCAATGGTTTAGCCTAGGACCAGCACAGTACCACCGTTGAACGATTATTCAGCTTGCTTTTGTAACTAATGTGGTACTAGTGTATTCCTTGCTTCAGCCCGCCTACAACTCTACGTATTTCGACTACAATTTGACAGGTCGTGTTGCTGCGGCACCGATACACTTATTCCACGGTTGCAGACTTGTTGGTTGCTGACCCCTCCTATTGTGCAAGGTAAGAATTGGTAAGAGCTTGTGTGGCAGGTTGAGAGTGAGCGCCTTGCAGTAGCTACATCCTTAGTTGTAGAGTTTTTATTCCTTCACGTTTTTTTCTTGTTGCCTCTGTTCGTCTAACCATGGCAGGATTGGAGGTTGATGATGCTTCTCGTAATATGCCACACTATCCTCGCACCAAGGGTATCATACAACACTTTGTAAGGTTGGTGAAGACGCACACGGAAGGTCTTGATAATGACATGCAGGTGACGAATGAAAAGATGGGGCAATTGGAGGCCACACAGATCGACACAAACACCAAACTTGCAAATATGGAAATGACAATTGCTCATATTGACAAGAGCCTTGTCGCACTCTTAGGTGATTTGATGAGATGCATGCTAATACCAATGGTGGGCGTGATGAGGGCGCCGAAGGTAACTGGGATGACTATGTTGCTGATACTGAACAAGATGACCAAGAAGCACCTAATCGCTGGCGACTACGTACTAACCGTAGAGGTATAGGTGGTTTTCACCGACGTGAGGTACATGGTAATGATGATGCTTTTAGTAAGGTTAAATTTAAAATACCTCCTTTTGATGGTAAATATGACCCTGATGCTTACATTACTTGGGAGATTGCGGTTGATCAAAAGTTTGAATGCCATTAATTTCCTAAGAATGCGCGGGTTAGAGCTGCTACTAGTGAGTTTACTGAATTTGCTTCTGTTTGGTGGATAGAACATGGTAAGAAGAATCCTAATAACATGCCACAAACTTGGGATGCGTTGAAACGGGTCATGCGGGCTAGATTTGTTCCTTCTTATTATGCACGTGATATGCTAAACAAGTTGCAACATTTGAGACAGGGTACTAAAAGTGTAGAAGAATATTATCAGGAATTACAAATGGGTATGCTGCGTTGTAACATAGAGGAGGGTGAGGAATCTGCTATGGCTAGATTTTTGGGTGGGTTAAATAGGGAAATTCAGGACATCCTTGCTTATAAAGATTATGCTAATGTAACCCGATTGTTTCATCTTGCTTGCAAAGCTGAAAGGGAAGTGCGGGGACGACGTGCTAGTGCAAGGTCTAATGTTTCTGCAGGAAATATACACCATGGCAACAGCGCATGACTACGTCCATGACCGGCCGTACACCAGCACCAACTCCCTCGCCGAGTCGACCAGCACCACCGCCTTCCTCCGGCGACAAACCACGTGCATCTTCCACAAATTCAGCAACCAAATCTGCCCAGAAACCAGCAGGTAGTGCCTCTTCAGTAGCCTCCACGGGTAGAACAAGAGATGTTCTGTGTTATCGATGCAAGGGCTATGAACACGTGCAGCGTGATTGACCTAATCAGCGTGTTTTGGTGGTAAAAGACGATGGTGGGTATTCCTCTGCTAGTGATTTGGATGAAGCTACACTTGCTTTGCTTGCGGCTGATGATGCAGGCATTAAGGAACCACCTGAAGAACAGATTGGTGCAGATGATGCAGAGCATTATGAGAGCCTCATTGTACAGCATGTGCTTAGTGCACAAATGGAGAAGGCAGAGCAGAATCAGTGACATACGTTGTTTCAAACAAAGTGTGTCATTAAGGAGCGTTCATGTCGTTTGATCATTGATGGAGGTAGCTGCAACAACTTGGCTAGCAACGACATGGTGGAGAAGCTTGCACTTACAACCAAACCGCACCCGCATCCATATCACATTCAATGGCTTAACAATAGTGGTAAGGTCAAGGTAACCAAGCTGGTACGAATTAATTTTGCTATTAGTTCATATCGTGATGTTGTTGACTGTGATGTTGTGCCTATGGATGCTTGTAATATTCTGCTAGGTAGACCATGGCAATTTGACTCAGATTGTATGCATCATGGTAGATCAAACCAATATTCTCTCATACACCATGATAAGAAAATTATTTTGCTTCCCATGTCCCTTGAGGCTATTGTGCGTGATGATGTTGCTAAAGCTACCAAAGCTAAAACTGAGAACAACAAGAATATTAAAGCTGTTGGTAATAACAAAGATGGGATAAAATTGAAAGGACATTGCTTGCTTGCGACAACAACTGATGTTAATGAATTATTTGCTTCCACTTCTGTTGCCTACGCTAGTATGCAAGGATGCTTTGATTTCAATTCAAGATATGCAGCATTCTTTGCCTCCAGTTGTTACTAACATTTTGCAGGAGTATTCTGATGTATTTCCAAGTGAGATACCAGAGGGGCTGCCACCTATACGAGGGATTGAGCACCAAATTGATCTTATTCCTGGTGCATCTTTGCCAAATCGTGCTCCATATAGGACAAATCCGGAGGAAACAAAAGAAATTCAACGACAAGTTCAAGAACTACTCGACAAAGGTTACGTGTGTGAGTCTCTTAGTCTGTGTGTTGTTTCGGTTATTTTAGTGCCTAAAAAAGATGGAACATGGCGTATGTGTGTTGATTGTAGGGCTATTAATAATATCACGATACGGTATCGACACTCTATTCCACGTTTAGATGATATGCTTGATGAATTGAGTGGTGCCATCGTCTTTTCTAAAGTTGATTTGCGTAGTGGGTACCACCAGATTCGTATGAAATTGGGAGATGAATGGAAAACTGCTTTCAAAACTAAGTTCGGATTGTATGAGTGGTTAGTCATGCCTTTTGGGTTAACTAATGCACCTAGCACTTTCATGAGATTAATGAACGAGGTTTTGCGTGCCTTCATTGGAAAATTTGTGGTAGTATACTTTGATGACATATTGATCTACAACAAATCTATGGATGAACATGTTGATCACATGCGTGCTGTTTTTAATGCTTTACGAGATGCACGTTTATTTGGTAACCTTGAGAAGTGCACATTTTGCACCGATCGAGTTTCGTTTCTTGGTTATGTTGTGACTCCACAGGGAATTGAGGTTGATCAAGCCAAGGTAGAAGCGATACATGGATGGCCTATGCCAAAGACTATCACACAGGTGCGGAGTTTCCTAGGACTTGCCGGCTTCTATCACCGTTTTGTGAAGGACTTTAGCACCATTTCTGCACCTTTGAATGAGCTTACGAAGAAGGGAGTGCATTTTAGTTGGGGCAAAGTACAAGAGCACTCTTTCAATGTGCTGAAAGATAAGTTGACACATGCACCTCTCCTCCAACTTCCTGATTTTAATAAGACTTTTGAGCTTGAATGTGATGCTAGTGGAATTGGATTGGGTGGTGTTTTGTTACAAGAAGGCAAACCTGTTGCATATTTTAGTGAAAAATTGAGTGGGTCTGTTCTAAATTATTCTACTTATGATAAGGAATTATATGCTCTTGTGCGAACATTAGAAACATGGCAGCATTATTTGTGGCCCAAAGAGTTTGTTATTCATTCTGATCATGAATCTTTGAAACATATTCGTAGTCAAGGAAAACTGAACCGTAGACATGCTAAGTGGGTTGAATTTATCGAATCGTTTCCTTATGTTATTAAGCACAAGAAAGGAAAAGAGAATATCATTGCTGACGCTTTGTCTAGGAGATATACTTTGCTGAATCAACTTGACTACAAAATCTTTGGATTAGAGACGATTAAAGACCAATATGTTCATGATGCTGATTTTAAAGATGTGTTGCTACATTGTAAAGATGGAAAAGGATGGAACAAATATATCGTTAGTGATGGGTTTGTGTTTAGAGCTAACAAGCTATGCATTCCAGCTAGCTCCGTTCGTTTGTTGTTGTTACAGGAAGCACATGGAGGTGGCTTAATGGAACATTTTGGAGCAAAGAAAACGGAGGACATACTTGCTGGTCATTTCTTTTGGCCCAAGATGAGAAGAGATGTGGTGAGATTGGTTGCTCGTTGCACGACATGTCAAAAGGCGAAGTCACGGTTAAATCCACACGGTTTGTATTTGCCTCTACCCGTTCCTAGTGCTCCTTGGGAAGATATTTCTATGGATTTTGTGCTGGGATTGCCTAGGACTAGGAAGGGACGTGATAGTGTGTTTGTGGTTGTTGATAGATTTTCTAAGATGGCACATTTCATACCATGTCATAAAACTGACGATGCTACTCATATTGCTGATTTGTTCTTTCGTGAAATTGTTCGCTTGCATGGTGTGCCCAACACAATCGTTTCTGATCGTGATGCTAAATTTCTTAGTCCTTTTTGGAGGACTTTGTGGGCAAAATTGGGGACTAAGCTTTTATTTTCTACTGCATGTCATCCTCAAACTAATGGTCAAACTGAAGTTGTGAATAGAACTTTGACTACTATGTTAAGGGCGGTTCTAAAGAAGAATATTAAGATGTGGGAGGACTGTTTGCCTCATGTTGAATTTGCTTATAATCGATCATTGCATTCTACTACAAAGATGTGCCCATTTCAGATTGTATATGGTTTGTTGCCTCGTGCTCCTATTGATTTAATGCCTTTGCCATCTTCTGAAAAACTAAATTTTGATGCTACTAGGCGTGCTGAATTGATGTTAAAACTGCATGAAACTACTAAAGAAAACATAGAGCGTATGAATGCTAGATATAAGTTTGCTAGTGATAAAGGTAGAAAGGAAATAAATTTTGAACCTGGAGATTTAGTTTGGTTGCATTTGAGAAAGGAAAGGTTTCCTGAATTGCGAAAATCTAAATTGTTGCCTCGAGCCGATGGACTGTTTAAAGTGCTAGAGAAAATTAACGACAATGCATATAGGCTAGATCTGCCTGCAGACTTTGGGGTTAGCCCCACATTTAACATTGCAGATTTAAAGCCCTACTTGGGAGAGGAAGTTGAGCTTGAGTCGAGGACGACTCAAATGCAAGAAGGGGAGAATGATGAAGACATCCACACTACTGATACATTTATGCCAATACAAGTACCAATTTCTGGTCCCATTAGTTCTGGTCCCATTACTCGCGCCCGTGCTCGTCAACTCAACCATCAGGTGATTACACTCTTGAGTGCATGTCTATCATATTTAGACCATGGAGACCCATGCACTCTTGTTTTGCTTAGGAACCAGGGAGAAGACCGAAAGGGAAAAGGATTTGAACATGCTGGATTCGGACTGCAGAAGAACACCAACTTGTGACGGTCACCACGGTCACATGCGGGCTCGGATTGGAATGTTCAAGCACAACATGGAAAGCTTATCAAGTCTACTTTCATATGAATCCGGAATTATAGTCATATCTGTTCTGAGGCCGCCGTAATCATTATTTCCTTACGGAGACATTTCCTGCCTTTTCTGCCCATGGTGCTATGTGACCCTATTTTGGCCCAATGGGTCGTGTATCAAGTTGGGTCCATTAGGGACGCATCCTAGGGTTGCAGCACGACCCCAATACCCTTGTGGTCGTCCTCCCATGTTTATAAACCCCCTAGCCGCCACCAAGCACTACCGGAATCGTGTTCTTTGCCGAGTGTCTAAGACACTCGGCAAAGGCTATTTTACACTCGGCAAAGCCTTTGCTGAGTGTAACACTCGGCAAAGAACACTCGGCAAAGATTTCATCGGCAAAGGGTTCTTTGCCGAGTGTTTTTTTTCGGACACTCGGCAAAGACTTTGCCGAGTGTTAAAAAGCACTCGGCAAAGAAAAACACTCGGCAAATTAAGAATCGAAAAAATTAAAAAAAACAGCAAAACATTTTTTTAAATTCTAGGAAGAACTCTCCAATCCTACCTATTACCTTATCCGTTGCCCTATCATTTTTCACTATTATTTTGAATCAAATTTAGATACTTTGTAAATGGTGAGATTCGAACTCGTAACCTCTCTCTCGCGTATACCCTCCTATACCACTACACTACTACATCAATTATGTCCATATTACGTTTTCATTCCACATGTACTATAACAAATCGAGAGTAATTTGATTATTTAAGGCACTAAATGAGTTCATTTGAAAATGTGACCAACTATAAAGTTGCATAACTTTTTGAGATCTACAAGTTTTATTTTAATAGTTTCTACATCCGAGACCGTTTACAAAATTTGGATTTTAAATTTGAAAACTTCACACGAATTTTTCAATGATAAGATGATTTCAAATCAAAAAATTGTCAACTACAAAGTTTCATTACATTTCAAGACCTACAACTTTTATTTTGGTGGTTTTTCCATCCGAGACAGTTTGAAAAATTCAAATTTCAAAATTCAAACATAGTTTTGCATAACAAGATGATTTCAAACCAAAACATTGTCAACTACAAAGTTTCATAACTCTTCAATACCTACAACTTTCATGTTGGTGGTTTTTTCTTTCTAAGTCGTTTTCAAAATTCAAAATTTAAAATTTTTAAATTCAGATGTAGTTTTCGTTGACAATATGACTTCAAATGAAAAAGTTGTCAACTATAAACTTCTATAACTTCTTAAGATCTACAAAGTTTATTTTGGTTGTTTGATCATTTGTTGATCTCACATGATGGTTCTAACAATATGCACAATTTCTATACGTCTCTCTTCTTGTTTCATAAACTCTCGAGAGAGATATAGGTTTTATGAACAAATTTATTTTTATTTTGTCATATGAAGAAATGTTCAATATATAAATTGTACATCATGATGAGTTATACAAATTTGTAGTTGAAAACTTTTTCATTTGAATTAATTTACTACTTTAAAATGTGATTTTTAAATTGTCTTTGCCTAGTGTTGGAGGAAAAACACTCGGCAAAGAGCTCTTTGCCGAGTGTTGTATTTGTGGCACTCGGCAAAGAGCCCTTTGCCGAGTGTCAAAAAAAGACACTCGGCAAAGAAACTCTTTGCCGAGTGTCAAAAATAAAACACTCGGCAAAGAGCTTCTTTGCCGAGTGTTTTATTTTACCGAGTGTTTTTTGCGTGACACTCGGCAAAGAGTTTCTTTGCCGAGTGCCCGAAAAAAAACACTCGGCAAAGAATATGACACTCGGCAAAGAGCCAAATTCCGGTAGTGAAGAATGGTGGATTTTGTTTAGATCAAGTTTAGCTCTCGCTACTTGCTTGTAAGCGCGCGTGCTGGTTCAGCTGCCCGTCTTCTTGTCTTCGGAACCCCACCATATTGGAGTTTGATTTTGAAACCTACATTTAGATCTGGTAATTCAGTACTTGTTCTACTTGTTCTTGCTAGTTCTTCGATTGCTTGCAGGACGAGTGCCCTAGTGGCCAGGGTGTCACGCTCCACAAGATCGTGACAGCCATAGGAGGTGGTGTATCGGTTGCTAAGGCGCAACGTCTTTGGAAGGCTATAGTCGGGCCGTGAACGTCGTCTCCTCCCCCAATCGAGTTATTCCACACCCTCTCATCGAAAGATCGGGCAATCACCCAACGGGTGCACATCAGTGGCAATCATAGCATGACTAGTTTCCTCGGAATCACTGGCTGAAGAGTATTCACCATTGTCGCATATAAGCAAGGTACGCTTGTTTGGGCAGTCCCGAATCATGTGACCAAACCCTCTGCAACGATGGCACTGAATATCCCGTGTACGTCCTGTGGAAGAAACGGCGCCTTTGGCAGGGGGCGCCACTGGCTTGGCCGTCCCTATGCGCGGTGTAGTGCTAGGCGTAGAAGGTGCAGGGCTGGAAGGAGTTGAGTTGTGTGTCGAACCTCGACCTGCAAAAGAGTTAGTATATGTCTTTGATCGTCGTCCCTGCACTTCACGTTCAACTTTGCAAGCCTATTCAAACAATGTGGTTATATCAAAATAATCCTTATAATCAAGTATATCCTGAATTTCCCTGTTCAAACCACCACGAAAACGTGCCATAGCAGCGTCATCCGACTCAACCAAACCACAACGAAGCATACCCTTTTTGTAACTCCTGGTAATATTCCTCAACAGATTGTGAACCTTGTTGAAAACGCTGCATTTTGTTAAGCAAATCACGGGCATAATAGGAAGGAACAAATCTGTGGCACATGGCAGTTTTTAATTGGGTCCAAGTAGTGACACTGTTAATGGGAAGTTTTTGTTTATACTCACGCCACCAAATTAAAGCAAAATCAGTAAATTCACTAATGGCAGCCTTCACTTGGCTATTAGCAGGAATATCATGGCATGACAATTTCTGTTCTACCTCCAATTCCCAATCAAGATATGCAGCAAGATCATATTTACCATTAAAAGATGGAATTTTAAATTTAATCTTTGCAAATAAGTCATTAGAGGGATAACGAACCACACGGCGTGCACGACCACGGCGATCTCCATCGTCCTGCTCAGTGTCACCGCCGTAGTCCTGCTCCATCTTTGTGGTCAACGCATCAAGGCGTGCTAGGATGGTGTCGAGTGTGGTGCGAGTTGCCGTTTGAGCAAGGTCTAGCTGGTTGAAACGTGCGGTTGTCGAAGTGACCGTTGAATCAAGCCGTTCATGCATCGTCCTAATGTCAGCAGCAAGTCCATCAACTTGTCCCCTTACTTCCTGCAACTGGACATCCACCGTGTCGTGTGCTCCTGCCATAGTTAGCGCAAACACCAAAACACCAAAAGGAGAAAAACCGACGATAACAGGGGAATGGTGGTGACAACTCGCTCAATGGAATGTTGTTATCAAGTTCTTATCCGTTCTTACCAAGCCACAGTGGTGAACTGCAACCAACAGGTGGAACCGGTGAAAGATTGGATGAGCGATTGCCTGGAGAAACAGAAACCTGCTCGTCGTAGAAATATGTGGAGTTCTGGGTAGGCTGCACTCAAGTCAATGATTAGCACGATCAAACGATAATGCAAAATTGAATTATAGTGCAAAACACGAAAATATATTGCTGGCCACAAGTGCAAAGGACGGATGGAACTAGCAGAATGGCAGTACCGTAAATATTGTACTAGCGAGGCCAAAAAGGCACTAGTAGGAATCACAGGTGATTTTGTTTTCTTTTTTGTATGATTTTTTATATTTTCTCAGCACAAGAAGCAACAAAATAGGAGCTACACCAAGTTTCACCTAAAACAGAGATCAGATGTGGTCTATAGAAAAAGAGCAAGTTCTCTGAAAAGCGTGCAAGAACTTTGACAAATTTTTTTATTTATTTTCCTAATTTTTTTGACAATTTTATCGAAACCAAACAGGCCGTAGGCGAGTTTGGCTGGCCTCAGAATGGTGTCAAGAAGCTCCTATAAAAATTTCAATTTTTTTGGACAACCGAGCGAAAAGTTATGTCCGGTTTAAGGAAGATACCTCAAGTTATGTTTAAAATGATCGAGATGAGTCAACAAGTTCCTTTCTTTTTTTTGTTTGTTCTCTGGTTCTATCCTTTCTCTTTCGTTTTCTTTTTTTCTTTTCTTTTTTTTGTTTCTGTTTTTTTACGTAACCGAAGGAGAAAAACAACGAAGCGGTGTTGACTCGGTTTGTGGCGTGATCAAACAAGTTCTCCTTCTTTTGTATCCTTTCTCCTTTTTTTGTTTGTTCTCTGGTTCTATCCTTTCTCTTTCTTTTTCTTTTTTTTCTTTTCTTTCGTTTCTGTTTTTTTTTTGACGTAACCAGAGAAGAAAAACAAGGAAGCGGCGTTGACTCGGTTTGTGGCGTGGTGGCGGCGCGCTAGGTTTTGAATGGTGGAAGAAAGAAGGATGGTGAGAAAAAACACAATGCGACCAGCAACAAATGACGCGAAAGCACACAAATTCAATAATGCAGATTATTGAAAGAAGGTGCGAGGCTCAAAAGGGTGCTGGGATAAGGTCTAACCTGAATTTTTATGTGGTTTTGTGGACTGTAGGAGAAAAAAACATTCGATAAACTCACCGATCAACCTGGAAATCTGATACCACTTGATATAGTTGAGGTGCCCGATCTTTCGGTGAGTGGAGATAATTCTGATTTGGCGGAAGATGACCCTTGCGATCCGACTACGACGAGCAAGCCCGAGGCGCCAATGCAATCGCTGAACCAACTCCCTGTGGTTACCGACCTTGCTGATGCGAGATCGGCCTGATCACGAAGATCATTTCCTGTGCGCAATCGAAGAACGAACAAGAAAAAGATGCAAGCAATCTAATTTACTACTTGAGGGTGGAGTTCTGAATACACGAAGACAGCGCTGATTTGCGCGTGTTCGAGAGTAGCTGATGTAGCTGAGGTGCCCGATCTTTCGGCGAGTAGAGATAATTCCGATTTGGCGGAAGATGACCCTTGCGATCCAACTACGACGAGCAAGCCCGAGGCGCCAATGCAATCGCTGAACCAACTCCCTGTGGTTACCGACCTTGCTGATGCGAGATCGGCCTGATCACGAAGATCGTTTCTTGTGCGCAATCGAAGAACGAACAAGAAAAAGATGCGAGCAATCTAATCTATTACTCGAGGGTGGAGTTCTGAATACACGAAAACAGCGCAGATTTGCGCGTGTTCGAGAGTAGCTAAGGCTAACGTAAAACAAAACTCCAAAATAAAGGAGACGCGGCTCCTGGATAAATAGAGGGGGCGCGCCCCCTAGGGGCGGCGAACCCTAGGTCGTCCACTATGGGCCACAGTTGGGCTGGTCGTCTATTCTTCTGGACCCTCATTCTTCAGTAGCATGACGAAGTTAAGATCTCTGGCACGGGCCCTAGTGATTGGCCCAGCTAATGAAGGAAGTTGCGCTTGATGTGGAGGTGCTGCTGGTGTAGTCGTACTCATAGTGATGTCCTCATCATTCTCCCCTTCTTGAAGTGAAGTCGTCCTCGACGACAACTCCTCATCCTCGGCCATATATGGTTTCAAATCTGCAACATTAAAACTAGTGGAAACACCAAATTCCGCAGGCAGGTCAAGGATATAAGCATTATCATTAATCTTTGTTAGCACCTTAAAAGGACCAGCAGCACAAGGCATTAATTTAGAACGGCGCAAAGTAGGAAACCGATCCTTTCTCAAGTGCAACCAAACCATATCACCTGGCTCAAAAGTAAAATGTTTTCTTCCTTTACTACCAGCAACCTGATTTTTTGCATTAGTAGCAGCAATGTTCTGTTTCGTTTGTTCATGTATGGTAATCATTTGTTCAACATGTGCAGAAGCATCTACATGTGGGGCGTTCGCAGCATTAAGTGAAATCAAATCAATAGGTGCCCTAGGAATGTAACCATAAACAATCTGGAAAGGGCACATCTTTGTAGAAGAATGTGTGGCATGATTGTAAGCAAATTCAACATGAGGCAAGCAATCCTCCCAACGTCTCAAATTCTTGTCTAAAACAGCCCTAAGCATGGTAGATAAAGTTCTATTTACTACCTTAGTTTGTTCATCAGTCTGAGGGTGACAAGTAGTGCTAAACAACAATTTAGTTCCCAATTTATTCCAAAGAGATCTCCAAAAATGGCTTAGAAACTTAGCATCGCGATCAGAGACTATTGTTTCTGGAATACCATGTAAACGAATAATTTCTCTAAAGAACAATTCAGCAACAATGCTAGCATCATCAGTTTTATGACAAGGTATAAAGTGAGCCATTTTAGAGAATCTATCAACAACCACAAAAATACTATCCCTCCCCTTCTTAGTTCTAGGCAAGCCCAAAACAAAGTCCATAGAGATATCAAGCCAAGGAGAAGAAGGGACAGGCAAAGGCATATACAAACCATGGTTGTTCAACCGTGACTTAGCTTTCTGACAAGTAGTGCAGCGTGCAACAAGGCGCTCAACATCAGCGCGCATCCGAGGCCAAAAGAAGTGGGCAGCCAACACCTCATGCGTTTTGTAGACGCCAAAATGCCCCATGAGACCGCCTCCATGCGCCTCCTGTAACAACAAAAGACGAACCGAACTAGCTGGAACACACAACTTGTTAGCGCGAAACAGGAACCCATCTTGTATGTGAAATTTGCCCCATGGTATCCCATTAATACAATGGCCGAAAGCATCTTTAAAATCAGCATCGTCAACATATTGATCCTTCACAGTGTCCAAACCAAAGATTTTAAAATCTAATTGTGACAGCATGGTATAGCCACGAGACAAAGCATCAGCAATAACATTGTCCTTCCTGTTCTTGTGTTTAATAATGTAAGGAAAGGACTCAATGAATTCGACCCATTTAGCATGACGACGGTTCAGATTTGTTTGGGTACGAATATGTTTTAAAGCCTCATGATCAGAATGAATTATGAACTCACGATGCCAAAGATAGTGCTGTCATGTATGCAAAGTGCGCACTAAAGAGTAAAGCTCCTTATCATAAGTAGAATATTTCAGACTAGCACCGCTTAATTTTTCACTAAAATATGCAACTGGTTTTCCTTCTTGTAACAAAACAGCACCTAGCCCAATACCGCTAGCATCGCATTCAAGCTCAAAAACTTTATTAAAATCAGGCAATTGCAAGAGGGGAGCTTGGGTTAACTTATCTTTCATAGTGTTGAACGCTACCTCCTGCGAATCACTCCAAGCAAACGGCACATCTTTCTTTGTAAGCTCATGTAGAGGCGCTGCAATGGAGCTAAAATCACGAACAAATCTGCGGTAGAAACCGGCAAGTACAAGAAAGCTCCGAATTTGTGTGACCGTCGTCGGTGTAGGCCACTCCCGAATGGCAGCAATCTTGCTGCTATCCACCTTAATGCCCTGCGGAGTAACCACATAACCAAGAAACGAGACACGTTGCGTGCAAAATGTGCACTTTTCCATGTTACCAAACAAGCGAGCAGCACACAAAGCATCAAAAACAGCACGCAAATGTTCTAAATGCTCCTCTATAGACTTGCTGTAAATAAGGATATCATCGAAATAAACAACAACAAACAAACCTATGAAGGCCCGTAGAACTTCGTTCATCAAACGCAAAAAGGTGCTGGGAGCATTAGTCAATCCAAATGGCATAACCAACCATTCATATAAACCAAATTTCGTTTTAAAAGTCGTTTTCCATTCATCACCGAGTTTCATTCTAATCTGATGGTAACCGCTACGCAAATCAACCTTAGAGAAAATAACGGCACCACTAAGCTCATCTAACATATCATCAAGGCGTGGAATAGGATATCGATAACGAACTGTGATGTTATTAATAGCACGACAATCTACGCACATACGCCATGACCCATCTTTCTTTGGAACGAGTAAAACAGGAACCGAGCAAGGGCTAAGAGACTCACGAATGTAACCCTTATCAAGCAGCGTCTGCACCTGGCGCTGGATCTCCTTCGTCTCCTCTGGATTTGTACGGTATGGGGCGCGGTTCGGAAGAGAAGCGCCGGGGATGAGATCGATCTGATGCTCAATGCCACGGAGGGGAGGAAGACCCGGTGGTAAGTCCGTATGATAAACATCAGCATACTCCTGCAAAAGGTTAACAACAGCAGGGGGTATATCCAAAGACGGTGCATCATCAAGCGGAACAAGCATGCGCGAGCATACAAGTGCATAACAGGGCATATGAGCTTCATGGAGATCATCAAAATCAGCACGTGTAGCAAGTAAAACAGGAGAGTGCAACTTGATTTCAGATTTAATAGGTGCGGCTGATGTCGATTTGACTTGTTGTGCAGTTTTAGCAGCCCTAGTAAGATCATCTTTCAAAATTTGGTCAGGGGTCATTGGATGTATAATTATTTTCTGGCCTTTAAACATGAAAGAATAATGATTTGAACGACCATGATGTAAACTATCAGTATCATATTGCCAAGGTCGACCCAATAACAAAGAGCATGCTTCCATAGGAATAACATCGCAATCAGCATAATCAGAATAAGAACCCAGCGAAAAGGGGACACGTACCGAACGTGTTACCTTTATTTTACCACCATCATTAAGCCATTGAATGTGATACGGATGTGGATGTGTGCGAGTGGGCAAGGATAATTTCTCTACCAACGCTGTACTTGCCAAATTGTTGCAGCTGCCACTATCGATGATGATGCGAATCGACCGTTCGTGCACGACGCCCTTGGTATGGAATAGAGTGTGTCGCTGATTTTTTTCGGCCTGGGCAACCTGTGTGCTGAGAACACGCTGCACAACAAGACTCTCATACCTATCGGCGTCGATGGGATCAACGTGGACTTCCTCATTTTCTGCATGGTTAGTGGCAATCATAGCATGACTAGTTTCCTCAGAATCACTGGCTGAAGAGTACTCACCATTGTCACGTATAAGCAAGGTACACTTGTTTGGGCAATCCCGAATCATGTGCCCAAACCCTCTGCAACGATGGCACTGAATATCCCGTGTACGTCCTGTAGAAGAAGCGGCGCCTTTGGCAGGGGGCGCCACTGGCTTGGTCGTCCCTGTGCGCGATGTAGTGCTAGGCGTAGAAGGTGCAGGGCTGGAAGCAAATCACGAGCATAATAGGAAGGAACAAATCTGTGGCGCATGGCAGTTTTTAATTGGGTCCAAGTAATGACACCGTTAATGGGAAGTTTTTGTTTATACTCACGCCACCAAATTAAAGCAAAATCAGTAAATTCACTAATGGCAGCCTTCACTTGGCTATTAGTAGGAATATCATGGCATGAAAATTTCTGTTCTACCTCTAATTGCCAATCAAGATATGCAGCAGGATCATATTTACCATTAAAAGATGGAATTTTAAATTTAATCTTAGAAAATAAGTCATTAGGGGGATGACGAACCACACGACGTGCACGACCACGGCGATCTCCATCGTCCTGCTCAGTGTCACCGCCGTATTCCTGCTCCATCTTTGTGGTCAATGCATCAAGGCGTACCAGGATGGTGTCGAGTGTGGTGCGAGTCGCCGTTTGAGCAAGGTCAAGTTGGTTGAAACGCTCGGTCGTCGAAGTGATCGTTGAATCAAGTCGTTCATGCATCGTCCTAATGTCAGCAGCAAGTCCATCAACTTGTTCCCTCACTTCCTGCAACTGGGCATCCACCATGTCGTGTGCTCCTGCCATAGTTAGCGCAAACACCAAAAGGAGAAAAAAAACCAGCGACAAAAACAGGGGTGTACTGCTCACAAGGCGCTCACACTAGTGCTCTTATCAAGTTCTTATCCGTTCTTACCAAGCCACAGTGGTGAACTGCAACCAACAGGTGGAACCGGTGAAAGATTGGATGAGCGATTGCCTGGAGAAACAGAAACCTTCTCGTCGTAGAAATATGTGGAGTTTTGGGTAGGCTGCACTCAAGTCAATGATTAGCACAATCAAACAATAATGCAAAGTTGAATTATAGTGCAGAACACGAAACTATATTGCTGGCCACAAGTGCAAAGGACGGATGGAACTAGCAGAATGGCAGTACCGTAAATATTGTAGTAGCGAGGCCACTAGTAGGAATCACAAGTGATTTTGTTTTTATTTTTTTGTATGATTTTTTTGATATTTTTCTCAGCACAAGAAGCAACAAAATAGGAGCTACACGAAGTTTCACCTAAAACAGAGTTCAGATGTGGTCTACAGAAAATCAGAAAGTTCTCTGAAAAGCGTGCGAGAACTTTGATGAATTTTTTTCTTTATTTTCCTGAATTTTTTTGACAATTTTGTCGAAACCCAAACAGACCGTAGGTGAGTTTGGCCGGCCTCAGAATGGTGTCAACAAGCTCCTGTAAAAATTTCAGATTTTTTGGACACCCGAGCGAAAAGTTATGCCCGTTTTACGGAAGGTACCTCAAGTTATGTTTTAAAACGACCGGGATGAAACAACCGTATCCTTTCTCCTTCGTTTTCTTTTTTTTTGTTTCTGTTTTTTTACGTAACCGAAGGAGAAAAACAAGGAAGCGACCGTTGACTCGGTTTGTTTTTTTTCTGTTTTTTTCGTAACCGAAGGAGAAAAACAAGGAAACGACCGTTGACTCGGTTTGTTTTTTCTGTTTTTTTTTACGTAACCGAAGGAGAAAAACAAGGAAACGATGTTGACTCGGTTTGTGGCGTGATCAAACGGGAGATGGTGGCGGCGCTAGGGATTGAATGGTGGAAGAACACAATGCAACCAGCAACAAATGACGCGAAAGCACACAAATTCAACAATGCAGATTATTGAAAGAAAGTGCGAGGCTCAAAAGGGTGCTGGGATAAGTCCTAACCTGAATTTTTATGTGGTTTTGTGGACTGTAGGAAAAAAACACTCGATAAACTCACCGATCAACCTGGAAATCTGATACCAATTGATGTAGCTGAGGTGCCCGATCTTTCGGCGAGAGGAGATAATTCCGATTTGGCGGAAGATGACCCTTGCGATCCGACTACGACGAGCAAGCCCGAGGCGCCAATGCAATCGCTGAACAAACTCCCTGTGGTTACCGACCTTGCTGATGCGAGATCGGCCTGATCACGAAGATCGTTTCCTGTGCGCAATCGAAGAACGAACAAGAAAAAGATGCGAGCAATCTAATCTATTACTCGAGGGTGGAGTTCTGAATACACGAAGACAGCGCAGATTTGCGCGTGTTCGAGAGTAGCTAAGGCTAACGTAAAACAAAACTCTCAAACAAAGGAGGCGCAGCTCCTGGATAAATAGAGAGGGGCACAGCCCCTAGGGTGGCCAACCCTAGGTCGTCCACTATGGGCCACAGTTGGGCTGGTCGTCTATTCTTCTGGGCCCTCATTCTTCAGTAGCATGACGAAGTTAAGATCTCTGGCACGGGCCCGAGTGATTGGCCCAGCTAATGAAGGAAGTGGCGCTTGATGTGGAGGTGCTGCTGGTGTAGTCATACTCATAGTGATGTCCTCATCAGAACATGCCCAATCCACTACTTTAGGTCCAAAACTCATGTTTGGGGTGGTTTCGTGGAATTTCGTTGCCGCACGTCACCCATTCGAAAACGGGTGTCGGGGTGCATACAAAGCACGAGTTTTTGCCACCGGAACCATTTCTTCGTTTTTCATAACGAATATGTCCAATCCACTAATTTAGATCCAAAACTCATGTTTGGGGTGGTTCGCGCAATTTCGTTGCCGCACGTCACCCATTCCGAAAACGGGTGTCGGGGTGCATACGAAGCATCAGTTTTTGCCATCGGAACCATTTCTTCGTTTTTTCGCAACGAACATGCCCAATCCACTACTTTAGGTCCTGATGTGCACCCGTTGGGTGATTGCCCGATCTTTCGATGAGAGGGTGTGGAATAACTCGATTGGGGGAGGAGACGACGTTCACGACCCGACTATAGCCTTCCAAAGACGCTGCGCCTTAGCAACCGATACACCACCTCCTATGGCTGTCACGATCTTGTGGAGCGTGACACCCTGGCCACTAGGGCACTCGTCCTGCAAGCAATCGAAGAACTAGCAAGAACAAGTAGAACAAGTACTGAATTACCAGATCTAAATGTAGGTTTCAAAATCAAACTCCAATATGGTGGGGTTCTGAAGACAAGAAGACGGGCGACTGAACCAGCACGCGCGCTTACAAGCAAGTAGCGAGAGCTAAACTTGATCTAAACAAAACCCGCTGTTCTTGGTGGCGGCTAGGGGGTTTATAAACATGGTAGGATGACCACAAGGGTATTGGGGTCATGCTGCAACCCTAGGATGCGTCCCTAATGGACCCAACTTGATACACGACCCATTGGGCCAAAGTAGGGTCACGCAGCACCATGGGCAGAAAAGGCAGGAAATGTCTCGGTAAGGAAACAATGATTACGGCGGCCTCAGAACAGATATGACTATAATTCCGGATCCATATGAAAGTAGACTTGATAAGCTTTGCATGTTGTGCTTGAATATTCCAATCCGAGCCCGCAAGTGACCGTGGTGACCGTCACAAGTTGGTGTTCTTCTGCAGTCCGAATCCAGCATGTTCAAATCCTTTTCCCTTTCGGTCTTCTCCCTGGTTCCTAAGCAAAACAAGAGTGCACGGCTCTCCATGGTCTAAATATGATGGACATGCACTCAAGAGTGTAATCACCTGATGGTTGAGTTGACGAGCACGAGCGCGAGTAATGGGACCAGAAGTAATGGAACCAGAAATTGGTACTTGTATTGGCATAGATGTATCAGTAGTGTGGATGTCTTCATCATTCTCCCCTTCTTGCATTTGAGTCGTCCTCGACTCAAGCTCAACGTCCTCTCCCAAGTAGGGCTTTAAATCTGCAATGTTAAATGTGGGGCTAACCCCAAAGTCTGCAGGCAGATCTAGCCTATATGCATTGTCGTTAATTTTCTCTAGCACTTTAAACGGTCCATCGGCTCGAGGCAACAATTTAGATTTTCACAATTCAGGAAACCTTTCCTTTCTCAAATGCAACCAAACTAAATCTCCAGGTTCAAAATTTATTTCCTTTCTACCTTTATCACTAGCAAACTTATATCTAGCATTCATACGCTCTATGTTTTCTTTAGTAGTTTCATGCAGTTTTAACATTAATTCAGCACGCCTAGTAGCATCAAAATTTAGTTTTTCAGAAGATGGCAAAGGCATTAAATCAATAGGAGCACGAGGCAACAAACCATATACAATCTGAAATGGGCACATCTTTGTAGTAGAATGCAATGATCGATTATAAGCAAATTCAACATGAGGCAAACAGTCCTCCCACATCTTAATATTCTTCTTTAGAACCGCCCTTAACATAGTAGACAAAGTTCTATTCACAACTTCAGTTTGACCATCAGTTTGAGGATGACATGTAGTAGAAAATAAAAGCTTAGTCCCCAATTTTGCCCACAAAGTCCTCCAAAAATGACTAAGAAATTTAGCATCACGATCAGAAACGATTGTGTTGGGCACACCATGCAAGCGAACAATTTCACGAAAGAACAAATCAGCAATATGAGTAGCATTGTCAGTTTTATGACATGGTATGAAATGTGCCATCTTAGAAAATCTATCAACAACCACAAACACACTATCACGTCCCTTCCTAGTCCTAGGCAATCCCAGCACAAAATCCATAGAAATATCTTCCCAAGGAGCACTAGGAACGGGAAGAGGCAAATACAAACCGTGTGGATTTAACCGTGACTTCGCCTTTTGACATGTCGTGCAACGAGCAACCAATCTCACCACATCTCTTCTCATCTTGGGCCAAAAGAAATGACCAGCAAGTATGTCCTCCGTTTTCTTTGCTCCAAAATGTCCCATTAAGCCACCTCCATGTGCTTCCTGTAACAACAACAAACGAACGGAGCTAGCTGGAATGCATAACTTGTTAGCTCTAAACACAAACCCATCACTAACGATATATTTGTTGATGTAGCTGAGGTGCCCGATCTTTCGGCGAGTAGAGATAATTCCGATTTGGCGGAAGATGACCCTTGCGATCCGACTACGACGAGCAAGCCCGAGGCGCCAATGCAATCGCTGAACCAACTCCCTGTGGTTACCGACCTTGCTGATGCGAGATCGGCCTGATCACGAAGATCGTTTCCTGTGCGCAATCGAAGAACGAACAAGAAAAAGAGGCGAGCAATCTAATCTATTACTCGAGGGTGGAGTTCTGAATACACGAAGACAGCGCAGATTTGCGCGTGTTCGAGAGTAGCTAAGGCTAACGTAAAACAAAACTCAGAAAATAAAGGAGGCGCAGCTCCTGAATAAATAGAGAGGGGGCGCAGCCCCTAGGGGCGGCCAACCCTAGGTCGTCCATTATGGGCCGCAATTGGGCTGGTCGTCTATTCTTCCGGGCCTTCGTTCTTTAACAACGTGATGTAGTTCAAGTCTCTTGCACGGGCCCGAGTCACTGGCCCAGGTGGAAGGGGTGGCGCTTGGGCTAGAGAAGGTGCTGCTGGTGTAGATGTGCTCGTGTTGGTGTTGATGTCCGCATCATCCTCCCCTTCTTGAACTGAAGTCGTCCTCGACGGCAACTCCTCATCTTCTCCCGCATACGGTTTCAAATCTGCAACATTAAAACTAGTGGAAACACCAAACTCCGCAGGCAGGTCAAGGATATAAGCATTATCATTAATCTTGGTTAGTACCTTAAAAGGACCAGCAGCACGAGGCATCAATTTAGAACGGCGCAAAGTAGGAAAACGATCCTTTCTCAAATGCAACCAAACCATATCACCAGGTTCAAAAGTAACATGTTTTCTTCCTTTACTACCAGCAACCTGATTTTTTGCATTAGTAGCAGCAATGTTCTGTTTCGTTTGTTCATGTATGGTAATCATTTGTTCAACATGTGCCGAAGCATCTACATGTGGGGCGTTCGCAGCATTAAGTGAAATCAAATCAATAGGTGCCCTAGGAATGTAACCATAAACAATCTGGAAAGGGCACATCTTTGTAGACGAATGCGTGGCATGATTGTAAGCAAATTCAACATGAGGCAAGCAATCCTCCCAACGTCTCAAATTCTTGTCTAAAACAGCCCTAAGCATGGTAGATAATGTTCTATTTACTACCTCAGTTTGTCCATCAGTCTGAGGGTGACAAGTAGTGCTAAACAACAATTTAGTTCCCAATTTATTCCAAAGAGATCTCCAAAAATGGCTTAGAAACTTAGCATCGCGATCAGAGACTATTGTTTTTGGAATACCATGTAAACGAATAATTTCTCTAAAGAACAATTCAGCAACAATGCTAGCATCATCAGTTTTATGACAAGGTATAAAGTGAGCCATTTTAGAGAATCTATCAACAACCACAAAAATACTATCCCTCCCCTTCTTAGTTCTAGGCAAGCCCAAAACAAAGTCCATAGAGATATCAAGCCAAGGAGAGGAAGGGACAGGCAAAGGCATATACAAACCATGGTTGTTCAACCGTGACTTAGCTTTCTGACAAGTAGTGCAGCGTGCAACAAGGCGCTCAACATCAGCGCGCATCCGAGGCCAAAAGAAGTGGGCAGCCAACACCTCATGTGTCTTGTAGACGCCAAAGTGCCCCATGAGACCGCCTCCATGTGCTTCCTGTAACAACAAGAGACGAACCGAGCTAGCTGGAACACACAGCTTGTTAGCGCGAAACAGGAACCCATCCTGTATGTGAAATTTGCCCCATGGTTTCCCATTAATACAATGGCCGAAAGCATCTTTAAAATCAGCATCGTCAACATATTGATCCTTCAGAGTGTCCAAACCAAAGATTTTAAAATCTAATTGTGACAGCATGGTATAGCGACGAGACAAAGCATCAGCAATAACATTGTCCTTCCCGTTCTTGTGTTTAATAATGTAAGGAAAGGACTCAATGAATTCGACCCATTTAGCATGACGACGGTTCAGATTTGTTTGGGTACGAATATGTTTTAAAGCCTCATGATCAGAATGAATTATGAACTCACGATGCCAAAGATAGTGCTGCCATGTATGCAAAGTGCGCACTAAAGCGTAAAGCTCCTTATCATAAGTAGAATATTTCAGACTAGCACCGCTTAATTTTTCACTAAAATAAGCAACTGGTTTTCCTTCTTGTAACAAAACAGCACCTAGCCCAATACCGCTAGCATCGCATTCAAGCTCAAAAACTTTATTAAAATCAGGCAATTGCAAGAGGGGAGCTTGGGTTAACTTATCTTTCAAAGTGCTGAACGCTACCTCCTGCGAATCACTCCAAGCAAACGGCACATCTTTCTTTGTAAGCTCATGTAGAGGCGCTGCAATGGAGCTAAAATCACGAACAAATCTGCGGTAGAAACCGGCAAGTCCAAGAAAGCTCCGAATTTGTGTGACCGTCGTCGGTGTAGGCCACTCCCGAATGGCAGCAATCTTGCTGCTATCCACCTCAATGCCCTGCGGAGTAACCACATAACCAAGAAACGAGACACGTTGCGTGCAAAATGTGCACTTTTCCATGTTACCAAACAAGCGAGCAGCACGCAAAGCATCAAAAACAGCACGCAAATGTTCTAAATGCTCCTCTATAGACTTGCTGTAAATAAGGATATCATCGAAATAAACAACAACAAACAAACCTATGAAGGCCCGTAGAACTTCGTTCATTAAACGCATAAAGGTGCTGGGAGCATTAGTCAATCCAAATGGCATAACCAACCATTCATATAAACCAAATTTCGTTTTAAAAGCCGTTTTCCATTCATCACCGAGTTTCATTCTAATCTGATGGTAACCGCTACGCAAATCAACCTTAGAGAAAATAACGGCACCACTAAGCTCATCTAGCATATCATCAAGGCGTGGAATAGGATATCGATAACGAACTGTGATGTTATTAATAGCACGACAATCTACGCACATACGCCATGACCCATCTTTCTTTGGAACGAGTAAAACAGGAACCGAGCAAGGGCTAAGAGACTCACGAATGTAACCCTTATCAAGCAGCGTCTGCACCTGGCGCTGGATCTCCTTCGTCTCATCTGGATTTGTACGGTACGGGGCGCGGTTCGGAAGAGAAGCGCCGGGGATGAGATCGATCTGATGCTCAATGCCACGGAGGGGAGGAAGACCCGGTGGTAAGTCCGTAGGATAAACATCAGCATACTCCTGCAAAAGGTTAACAACAGCAGGGGGTATATCCGAAGACGGTGCATCATCAAGCGGAACAAGCATTCGCGAGCATACAAGTGCATAACAGGGCATATGAGCTTCATGGAGATCATCAAAATCAGCACGTGTAGCAAGTAAAACAGGAGAGTGCAACTTGATTTCAGATTTAATAGGTGCGGCTGATGTCGATTTGACTTGTTGTGCAGTTTTAGCAGCCCTAGTAAGATCATCTTTCAAAATTTGGTCAGGGGTCATTGGATGTATAATTATTTTCTGGCCTTTAAACATGAAAGAATAATGATTTGAACGACCATGATGTAAACTATCAGTATCATATTGCCAAGGTCGACCTAATAACAAAGAGCATGCTTCCATAGGAATAACATCGCAATCAGCATAATCAGAATAAGAACCTAACGAAAAGGGGACACGTACCGAACGTGTTACCTTTATTTTACCACCATCATTAAGCCATTGAATGTGATATGGATGTGGATGTGTGCGAGTGGGCAAGGATAATTTCTCTACCAACGCTGTACTTGCCAAATTGTTGCAGCTGCCACTATCGATGATGATGCGAATCGACCGTTCGTGCACGACGCCCTTGGTATGGAATAGAGTGTGTCGCTGATTTTTTTCGGCCTGGGCAACCTGTGTGCTGAGAACACGCTGCACAACAAGACTCTCATACCTATCGGCGTCGATGGGATCAACGTGGACTTCCTCATTTTCTGCATGGTTAGTGGCAATCATAGCATGACTAGTTTCCTCAGAATCACTAGCTGAAGAGTACTCACCATTGTCACGTATAAGCAAGGTACGCTTGTTTGGGCAGTCCCGAATCATGTGCCCAAACCCTCTGCAACGATGGCACTGAATATCCCGTGTACGTCCTGTGGAAGAAGAGGCGCCTTTGGCAGGGGGCGCCACTGGCTTGGTCGTCCCTGTGCGCGATGTAGTGCTAGGCGTAGAAGGTGCAGGGCTGGAAGGAGTTGAGCTGTGTGTTGGACCCCGGCCTGCAAGAGAGTTAGTATATGTCTTTGATCGTCGTCCCTGCACTTCACGTTCAGCTTTGCAAGCATATTCAAACAATGTGGTTATATCAAAATAATCCTTATAATCAAGTATATCCTGAATTTCCCTGTTCAAACCACCACGAAAACGTGCCATAGCAGCGTCATCCGACTCAACTAAACCACAACGAAGCATACCCTTTTGTAACTCCTGGTAATAATCCTCAACAGACTGTGAACCTTGTTGAAAACGCTGCATTTTGTTAAGCAAATCACGAGCATAATAGGAAGGAACAAATCTGTGGCGCATGGCAGTTTTTAATTGGGTCCAAGTAATGACACTGTTAATGGGAAGTTTTTGTTTATACTCACGCCACCAAATTAAAGCAAAATCAGTAAATTCACTAATGGCAGCCTTCACTTGGCTATTAGCAGGAATATCATGGCATGAAAATTTCTGTTCTACCTCTAATTCCCAATCAAGATATGCAGCAGGATCATATTTACCATTAAAAGATGGAATTTTAAATTTAATCTTAGAAAATAAATCATTAGGGGGATGACGAACCACACGACGTGCACGACCACGGCGATCTCCATCGTCCTGCTCAGTGTCACCGCCGTATTCCTGCTCCATCTTTGTGGTCAAGGCATCAAGGCGTGCCAGGATGGTGTCGAGTGTGGTGCGAGTCGCCGTTTGAGCAAGGTCAAGTTGGTTGAAACGCTCGGTCGTCGAAGTGATCGTTGAATCAAGCCGTTCATGCATCGTCCTAATGTCAGCAGCAAGTCCATCAACTTGTCCCCTTACTTCCTGCAACTGGGCATCCACCATGTCGTGTGCTCCTGCCATAGTTAGTGCAAACACCAAAACACCAAAAGGAGAAAAAAAAACCAACGACAAAAACAGGGGTGTACTGCTCACAAGTCGCTCACACTAGTGCTGTTATCAAGTTCTTATCCGTTCTTACCAAGCCACAGTGGTGAACTGCAATCAACAGGTGGAACCGGTGAAAGATTGGATGAGCGATTGCGTGGAGAAACAGAAACCTGCTCGTCGTAGAAATATGTGGAGTTGTGGGTAGGCTGCACTCAAGTCAAGGATTAGCACGATCAAACAATAATGCAAAGTTGAATTATAGTGCAAAACACGAAACTATATTGCTGGCCACAGGTGCAAAGGATGGATGGATGGAAATAGCAGAATGGCAGTAACGTAAATATTGTACTAGTGATGCCAAAAAGGCACTAGTAGAAATCACAGGTGATTTTGTTTTTCTTTTTTGTATGATTTTTTTGATATTTTTCTCAGCACAAGAAGCAACAAGATAGGAGCTACACGAAGTTTCACCTAAAACAGATATCAGATGTGGTCTATAGAAAATCAGGAAGTTCTCTGAAAAGCGTGCGAGAACTTTGATGAATTTTTTTCTTTATTTTCCTGAATTTTTTTGACAATTTTGTCGAAACCAAACAGACCGAAGGTTAGTTTGGCCGGGCTCAGAATGGTGTCAACAAGCTCCTGTAAAAATTTCAGATTTTTTTGGACACTCGAGCGAAAAGTTATGCCCGGTTTACGGAAGGTACCTCAAATGATGTTTTAAAATCGACCGGGATGAATCCCTTTCTCCTTCGTTTTCTTTTTTTTTTGTTTCTGTTTTTTTTTTTGATGTAACCGAAGGAGAAAAACAAGGAAGCGGTCGTTTTACTCGGTTTGTTTTTTTTTTCTGTTTTTTTTTGTAACCGAAGGAGAAAATCAAGGAAACGACCGTTGACTCGGTTTGTTTTTTCTGTTTTCTTTTTGACGTAACCGAAGGAGAAAAACAAGGAGACGATGTTGACTCGGTTTGTGGCGTGATCAAACGGGAGATGGTGGCGGCGCTAGGATTTGAATGGTGGAAGAACACAATGCAACCAGCAACAAGGAAACGCGAAAGCACACAAATTCAACAATGCAGATTATTGAAAGAAAGTGCGAGGCTCAAAAGGGTGCTGGGATAAGATCTAACCTGAATTTTTATGTGGTTTTGTGGACTGTAGGAAAAAGAAACGCTCGATAAACTCACCGATCAACCTGGAAATCTGATACCAATTGATGTAGCTGAGGTGCCCGATCTTTCGGCGAGTAGAGATAATTCCGATTTGGCGGAAGATGACCCTTGCGATCCGACTACGACGAGCAAGCCCGAGGCGCCAATGCAATCGCTGAACCAACTCCCTGTGGTTACCGACCTTGCTGATGCGAGATCGGCCTGATCACGAAGATCGTTTCCTGTGCGCAATCGAAGAACGAACAAGAAAAAGAGGCGAGCAATCTAATCTATTACTCGAGGGTGGAGTTCTGAATACACGAAGACAGCGCAGATTTGCGCGTGTTCGAGAGTAGCTAAGGCTAACGTAAAACAAAACTCAGAAAATAAAGGAGGCGCAGCTCCTGAATAAATAGAGAGGGGGCGCAGCCCCTAGGGGCGGCCAACCCTAGGTCGTCCATTATGGGCCGCAATTGGGCTGGTCGTCTATTCTTCCGGGCCTTCGTTCTTTAACAACGTGATGTAGTTCAAGTCTCTTGCACGGGCCCGAGTCACTGGCCCAGGTGGAAGGGGTGGCGCTTGGGCTAGAGAAGGTGCTGCTGGTGTAGATGTGCTCGTGTTGGTGTTGATGTCCGCATCATTTGTTCCATCCTTTCCCATCTTTACAATGTAGCAACACATCTTTAAAATCAGCATCATGAACATATTGGTCTTTAATCGTCTCTAATCCAAAGATTTTGTAGTCAAGTTGATTCAGCAAAGTATATCTCCTAGACAAAGCGTCAGCAATGATATTCTCTTTTCCTTTCTTGTGCTTGATAACATAAGGAAACGATTCGATAAATTCAACCCACTTAGCATGTCTACGGTTCAGTATTCCTTGACTACGAATATGTTTCAAAGATTCATGATCAGAATGAATAACAAACTCTTTGGGCCACAAATAATGCTGCCATGTTTCTAATGTTCGCACAAGAGCATATAATTCCTTATCATAAGTAGAATAATTTAGAACAGACCCACTCAATTTTTCACTAAAATATGCAACAGGTTTGCCTTCTTGTAACAAAACACCACCCAATCCAATTCCACTAGCATCACATTCAAGCTCAAAAGTCTTATTAAAATCAGGAAGTTGGAGGAGAGGTGCATGTGTCAACTTATCTTTCAACACGTTGAAAGAGTGCTCTTGTACTTTGCCCCAACTAAAATGCACTCCCTTCTTCGTAAGCTCATTCAAAGGTGCAGCAATGGTGCTAAAGTCCTTCACAAAACGGCGATAGAAGCCGGCAAGTCCTAGGAAACTCCGCACCTGTGTGATAGTCTTTGGCATAGGCCATCCATGTATCGCTTCTACCTTGGCTTGATCAACCTCAATTCCCTGTGGAGTCACAACATAACCAAGAAACGAAACTCGATCGGTGCAAAATGTGCACTTCTCAAGGTTACCAAATAAACGTGCATCTCGTAAAGCATTAAAAACAGCACGCATGTGATCAACATGTTCATCCATAGATTTGCTGTAGATCAATATGTCATCAAAGTATGCTACCACAAATTTTCCAATGAAGGCACGCAAAACCTCGTTCATTAATCTCATGAAAGTGCTAGGTGCATTAGTTAACCCAAAAGGCATGACGAACCACTCATACAATCCGAACTTAGTTTTGAAAGCAGTTTTCCATTCATCTCCCAATTTCATACGAATCTGGTGATACCCACTACGCAAATCAACTTTAGAAAAGACGATGGCACCACTCAATTCATCAAGCATATCATCTAAACGTGGAATAGGGTGTTGATACCGTATCGTGATATTATTAATAGCCCTACAATCAACACACATATGCCATGTTCCATCTTTTTTAGGCACTAAAATAACCGGAACAGCACATGGACTAAGAGACTCACGCACGTAACCTTTGTCGAGTAGTTCTTGAACTTGTCGCTGAATTTCTTTTGTTTCCTCCGGATTTGTCCTATATGGAGCACGATTTGGCAAAGATGCACCAGGAATAAGATCAATTTGGTGCTCAATCCCTCATATAGGTGGCAGCCCCTCTGGTATCTCACTTGGAAATACATCAGAATACTCCTGCAAAATGTTAGTAACAACATGAGGCAAAGAATGCTGCATATCTTGAATTGAAATCAAAGCATCCTTGCATACCAAGGCGTAGCCAACAGAAGTGGAAGCAAATAATTCATTAACATCAGTTTTTGTCGCAAGCAAGCAATGTCCTTTCAATTTTATCCCATCTTTGTTATTACCAACAGCTTTAATATTCTTGTTGTTCTCAGTTTTAGTTTTGGTAGCTTTAGCAACATCATCACACACAATAGCCTCAGGGGACATGGGAAGCAAAATAATTTTCTTATCATGGTGTATGAGAGAATATTGATTTGATCTACCATGATGCATACAATCTGAATCAAATTGCCATGGTCTACCTAGCAGAATAATACAAGCATCCATAGGCACAACATCACAGTCAACAACATCACGATATGAACCAATAGCAAAATTAATTCGTACCAGCTTGGTTACCTTGACCTTACCACTATTATTAAGCCATTGAATGTGATATGGATGCGGGTGCGGTTTGGTCGTAAGTGCAAGCTTCTCCACCATGTCGCTGCTAGCCAAGTTGTTGCAGCTACCTCCATCAATGATCAAACGACATGAACGCTCCTTAATGACACACTTTGTTTGAAACAACGTATATCGCTGATTCTGCTCTGCCTTCTCCATTTGTGCACTAAGCACACACTGTACAATGAGGCTCTCATAATGCTCTGCATCATCTGCACCAATCTGTTCTTCGGGTGGTTCCTTAGTGCCTGCATCATCAGCCGTAAGCAAAGAAAGTGTAGCGTCATCCAAATCACTAGCAGAGGAATACCCACCATCGTCTTTTACCACCAAAACACGCTGATTAGGACAATCACGCTGCACGTGTCCATAGCCCTTGCATCGATAACACAGAACATCTCTTGTTCTACCCGTGGAGGCTACTGAAGAGGCACTACCTGCTGGTTTCTGGGCAGATTTGGTTGCTGAATTTGTGGAAGATGCACGTGGTTTGTCGCTGGAGGAAGGCGGTGGTGCTGGTCGACTCGGCGAGGGAGTTGGTGCTGGTGTATGGCCGGTCATGGACGTAGTCGTGCGCTGTTGCCATGGTGTAGATTTTCCTGCAGAAACATTAGACCTTGCACTAGCACGTCGTCCCTGCACTTCCCTTTCAGCTTTGCAAGCAAGATGAAACAATCGGGTTACATTAGCATAATCTTTATAAGCAAGGATGTCCTGAATTTCCCTATTTAACCCGCCCAAAAATCTAGCCATAGCAGATTCCTCACCGTCCTCTATGTTACAACGCAGCATACCCATTTGTAATTCCTGATAATATTCTTCTACACTTTTAGTACCCTGTCTCAATTGTTGCAACTTGTTTAGCATATCACGTGCATAATAAGAAGGAACAAATCTAGCCCGCATGACCCGTTTCAACGCATCACAAGTTTGTGGCATGTTATTAGGATTCTTCTTACCATGTTCTATCTACCAAACAGAAGCAAATTCAGTAAACTCACTAGTAGCAGCTCTAACCCGCGCATTCTCAGGAAATTCATGGCATGCAAACTTTTGATCAACCGCAATCTCCCAAGTAATGTAAGCATCAGGGTCATATTTACCATCAAAAGGAGGTATTTTAAATTTAACCTTACTAAAAGCATCATCATTACCATGTACCTCACGTCGGCGAAAACCACCCATACCTCTACAGTTAGTATGTAGTCGCCGGCGATTAGGTGCTTCTTGGTCATCTTGTTCAGTATCAGCAACATAGTCATCCCAGTTACCTTCGGCGCCCTCATCACGCCCACCATTGGTATTAGCATGCATCTCATCAAATCGCCTCAAGAGTGCGACAAGGCTCTTGTCAATATGAGCAACTGTCATTTCCACATTTGCAAGTTTGGTGTTTGTGTCGATCTGTGTGGCCTCCAATTGCCCCATCTTTTCATTCGTCACCTGCATGTCATTATCAAGACCTTCCGTGTGCGTCTTCACCAGCCTTACAAAGTGTTGTATGATACCCTTGGTGCGAGGAGAGTGTGGCATATTACGAGAAGCATCATCAACCTCCAATCCTGCCATGGTTAGACGAACAGAGGCAACAAGAAAAAAAAACGTGAAGGAATAAAAACTCTACAACTATTAGGATGTAGCTACTGCAAGGCGCTCACTCTCAACCTGCCACACAAGCTCTTACCAATTCTTACCTTGCACAACAGGAGGGGTCAGCAACCAACAAGTCTGCAACCGTGGAATAAGTGTATCGGTGCCGCAGCAACACGACCTGTCAAACTGTAGTCGAAATATGTAGAGTTGTAGGTGGGCTGAATCAAGGAATACACTAGTACCACGTTAGTTACAAAAGCAAGCTGAATAATCATTCAACAGTGGTACTGTGCTGGTCCTAGGCTAAACCATGCTAGAGACGTGAGCCTAGGCACAAAGGTAGTCACTGAAAAAGAACAACTAGCACAGCACAAAGGGAAACAACAGATTTAGAGATTCAGCCCCCTTCTTTCTTCTTCTTTTCCTTTTTTTTCTTTTCTTTTCTTTTTTTTCTTCTTTTTTTGCAGAGGCCTAAACCCTTTTTTCACTATGACAATCCAAACAATAAGGATATTGCTAACAGCCCCTTAAATCAGATTTAACAAATCTTGATAATATAGAAACTCCAGAAATCTCTACGATGATTGCGGAGCGCTCAGAATGAATTTTGAGACAAGGTCAGATCCGTTGGAAAGAAGATAAGATAAGCTTTCCAGATTGTATTTAAAGTTCCAAATCGGACATGAGACGTATCCGTGGTGGCAAAAACGAACCAGAGATGTTTATGGTGATGGTGGATCTCGTGGTGACCAAAACGTGGTAGAACTCAAAACTCTAAAGGAATAAACTAAGACCAGCAACTCGACACAACCGATGCAACCAAAAACTCAACAAGCCCTAGCTAAGTAGTACTAGTAAATGCTCAATGGTTTATAGGATTGCGGTAAAACTAATCTACTATTTTTTGGCTTTTTCTAGACTATAGGAGATAAGAAAACAGCGAAGAAAAGTAAATCTCTCACCGATAAACCTTGCTCTGATTACCAACTGATGTGCACCCGTTGGGTGATTGCCCGATCTTTCGATGAGAGGGTGTGGAATAACTCGATTGGGGGAGGAGACGACGTTCACGGCCCGACTACAGCCTTCCAAAGACGCTGCGCCTTAGCAACCGATACACCACCTTCTATGGCTGTCACGATCTTGTGGAGCGTGACACCCTGGCCACTAGGGCACTCGTCCTGCAAGCAATCGAAGAACTAGCAAGAACAAGTAGAACAAGTACTGAATTACCAGATCTAAATGTAGGTTTCAAAATCAAACTCCAATATGGTGGGGTTCCGAAGACAAGAAGACGGGCGGCTGAACCAGCACGCGCGCTTACAAGCAAGTAGCGAGAGCTAAACTTGATCTAAACAAAACCCGCTGTTCTTGGTGGCGGCTAGGGGGTTTATAAACATGGGAGGATGACCACAAGGGTATTGGGGTCGTGCTGCAACCCTAGGATGTGTCCCTAATGGACCCAACTTGATACACGACCCATTGGGCCAAAATAGGGTCACGCAGCACCATGGGCAGAAAAGGCAGGAAATGTCTCGGTAAGGAAACAATGATTACGGCGGCCTCAGAACAGATATGACTATAATTCCGGATCCATATGAAAGTAGACTTGATAAGCTTTGCATGTTGTGCTTGAACATTCCAATCCGAGCCCGCATGTGACCGTGGTGACCGTCACAAGTTGGTGTTCTTCTGCAGTCCGAATCCAGCATGTTCAAATCTATTTCCCTTTTGGTCTTCTCCCTGGTTCCTAAGCAAAACAAGAGTGCACGGGTCTCCATGGTCTAAATATGATGGACATGCACTCAAAAGTGTAATCACCTAATGGTTGAGTTGACGAGCACGAGCGCGAGTAATGGGACCAGAAGTAATGGGACCAGAAATTGGTACTTGTATTGGCATAGATGTATCAGTAGTGTGGATGTCTTCATCAGGTCCAAAATTCATGTTTGGAGTGGTTTCGTGCAATTTCGTTGCCGCACATCAACCATTCGAAAACGGGTGTCGGGGTGCATACAAGCACGAGTTTTTGCCACCGGAACCGTTACTTCGTTATTCGCAATGAACATGCCCAATCCACTAATTTAGGTCCAAAACTCATGTTTGGGGTGGTTTCGCGCAATTTCGTTGCCGCACGTCACCCCTTCCGAAAACAGGTGTCGGGTTGCATACAAATCACGAGTTTTTGCCACCGGATCAATTTCTTCGTTTTTCGCAACGAACATGCCCAATCCACTACTTTAGGTCCAAAACACATGTTTGGGGTGGTTTCGCGCAATTTCGATGCCGCACGTCACCCATTCCGAAAACGGGTGTCGGGGTGCATACAAAGCACGAGTTTTTGCCACCGGATCAATTTCTTAGTTTTTCGCAACGAACATGCCCAATCCACTACTTTAGGTCCAAAACTCATGTTTGGGGTGGTTTCGCGCAATTTCGTTGCCGCACGTCACCCATTCCGAAAACGGGTGTCGGGGTGCATACGAAGCATGAGTTTTTGCCACCAGAACCATTTTTTCGTTTTTCGCAACGAACATGCCCAATCCAGTACTTTAGGTCCAAAACTCATGTTTGGGGTGGTTTCGTGCAATTTCGTTGCCGCACGTCACCCATTCGAAAACGGGTGTCGGGGTGCATACAAAGCACGAGTTTTTGCCACCGGAACCATTTCTTCGGTTTTCGCAACGAACATGCCCAATCCACTAATTTAGGTCTAAAACTCATATTTGGGGTGGTTTCGCGCAATTTCGTTGCCGCACGTCACCCATTCCGAAAACGGGTGTCGTGGTGCATACGAAGCATGAGTTTTTTCCACCGGAACCATTTCTTCGTTTTTCGCAACGAACATGCCCAATCCACTACTTTAGGTCCTAAACTCATGTTTAGAGTGGTTTCGCGCAATTTCGTTGCCGCACGTCACCCATTCCGAAAACGGGTGTCGGGGTGCATACAAAGCACAAGTTTTTTCCACCGGATCAATTTCTTCGTTTTTCGCAACAAACATGCCCAATCCTCTACTTTAGGTCCAAAACACATGTTTGGGGTGGTTTCGTGCAATTTCGTTGTCGTACGTCACCCATTCCGAAAACGGGTGTCGGGGTGCATACAAGCACGAGTTTTTTCCACCGGAACCATTTCTTCGTTTTTCGCAACGAACATTCTCAATCCACTACTTTAGGTCCAAAACTCATGTTTGGGGTGGTTTCGCGCAATTTTGTTGCCGCACGTCAGCCATTACGAAAACGGGTGTCGGGGTGCATACAAAGCACAAGTTTTTGCCACAGAATCAATTTCTTCGTTTTTCGCAACGAGCATGCCCAATACACTACTTAAGGTCCAAAACACATGTTTGGGGTGGTTTCGCGCAATTTTATTGCCGCACGTCACCCATTCCGAAAACGGGTGTCGGGGTGGATACAAGCACGAGTTTTTGCCACCGGAACCGTTTCTTTGTTTTTCGCAATGAACATGCCCAATCCACTACTTTAGGTTCCAAACACTTGTTTGGGGTGGTTTCGCGCAATTTCGTTGCAGCACGTCACCCATTCTGAAAATGAGTTTTGGGTTGCATACAAAGCACAAGTTTTTGCCACCGGAACAATTTCTTCGTTTTTCGCAACGAACATGCCCAGTCTACTACTTTAGGTCCAAAACCCATGTTTGGGGTGGTTTCGCGCAATTTCGTTGCCGCACGTCACCCATTCCGAAAACGGGTGTCGGGGTGCATACAAGCACGAGTTTTTGCCACCAGAACCATTTCTTCATTTTTCGCAACAAACATGCCTAATCCACTACTTTAGGTCCAATACTCATGTTTGGGGTGGTTTCGCGCAATTTCGTTGCCGCACATCACCCCTTCCGAAAACAGGTGTCGGGTTGATACAAAGCACGAGTTTTTGCCACCAGATCAATTTCTTCGTTTTTCGCAACGAACATGCCCAATCCACTACTTTTGGTCCAAAACACATGTTTGGTGTGGTTTCGCGCAATTTCGTTGCCGCACGTCACCCATTCCGAAAACGGGTGTCGGGGTGCATACAAAGCACGAGTTTTTGCCACCGGATCAATTTCTTCGTTTTTCGCAATGAACATGCCCAATTTACTACTTTAGGTCCAAAACTTATGTTTGGGGTGGTTTCGCGCAATTTCGTTGCCGCACATCACCCATTCCGAAAACGGGTGTCGGGGTGCATACGAAGCATGAGTTTTTGCCACCGGAACCACATGCCCAACCCACTACTTTAGGGCCAAAACTCATGTTTGGGGTGGTTTCGTGCAATTTCGTTGCTGCACGTCACCCATTCGAAAACGGGTGTCGGGATGCATACAAATCACGAGTTTTTGCCACCAGAACCATTTCTTCGTTTTTCGCAACCAACATTCCCAATCTACTAATTTAGGTCCAAAACTCATGTTTGGGGTGGTTTCGCGCAATTTCGTTGCCGCACGTCACCCATTCCGAAAACGGGTGTCGGGGTGCATACGAAGCATGAGTTTTTGCCACCGGAACCATTTCTTCGTTTTTTCGCAACGAACATGCCCAATCCATTACTTTAGGTCCAAAACACATGTTTGTAGTGGTTTCGTGCAATTTCGTTGCCGCACGTCACCCATTCCGAAAACGGGTGTCGGGGTGCATACAAGCACGAGTTTTTACCACCGGAACCGTTTCTTCGTTTTTCGCAATGAACATGCCCAATCCACTAATTTAGGTCCAAAACACATGTTTGGGGTGATTTCGCGCAATTTTGTTGTCGCACGTCACCCATTCCGAAAACGGGTGTCGGGGTGCATACAAGCACTAGTTTTTGCCACCGGAACCATTTCTTCGGTTTTCGCAACGAACATTCCCAATCCACTACTTTAGGTCCAAAACTCATGTTTGGGGTGGTTTCGCGCAATTTCGTTGCCGCACGTCACCCATTCCGAAAACGGGTGTCGGGTGCATACAAAGCACAAGTTTTTGCCACCGGATCAATTTCTTCGTTTTTCACAACGAACATGCCCAATCCACTACTTTAGGTCCAAAACTCATGTTTAGGGTGGTTTCGCGCATGTTGGGACTATGCTTGTCGCCGAAGGTCTGGTAGGAAGAAACAGCTTCGGCTGAAGCTGTCCGCATGTGATGACCGAAGGTTCCTCTTCATGAAGCTTCGGAATTACAAACCGACATAAAAGTAGAATGACCTTTTAGTCCATAAATGTTTGAATCGCTGTTGTAATCCCTTATGAGGGGCATGATTGTAATTCCTCACAGGCTGTGTCCTGTGCCTATAAATAGTGAACAGTATTCCTTTACTGTTCACGCATTCCTGTAATAGTGATCGCACCATTCGAGAATCAACCTTTCGCCAAGGCAGAGGTATTACTGTATTCAATGCTTAAATATATTAAATAGATATAATAAAAAAGTAATGTTGTTCGTTTATAATTTATTCACCTTTGACGCTTCATATTTTATATTACTTTATTCAATTTGTTAGAATTCAATTACGAAGATTTAACCTTCGTAATCATATTGTCTTTAACCTTCATCCAAAGTTCATTAATCCTTAAGGGAATAATGCTTCATTGGACGAAGGGCATTAACATTTAACATTTTATGTTGCCTTGTTCTTGATTCATAGCATTTGAGAACAAGTCCCCAACATTGGCGCCCACCTCCGGTCAACTCACTTCCACTTTTTGAGCTGATGGCTTCGATTAACGATCAAGTTGGAGCTGCTTCGGCCCCGAAGCTGGTGCTCCCGATAATAGGTGGTTCGTGCTCAGAACCAGCCAACAAAAAGCAGAAGAAAGAGGCGCAGAGAAGGGTACAACATGTTGGAGTGCAGGGACCCTTCATCAAGTCAAGATGGTCTCATATTCCAATCACCTTCTCCCAAGAGGACCTTCAGCTCAAGGATTTTCCTCATAACGATGCTATGGTTATTTCTTGTGTTATCAAAGGGTTTCTGGTCCACAATGTTTTGGTTGATGATGCGGACATCAACACCAACACGAGCACATCTACACCAGCAGCACCTTCTCCAGCCCAGGCGCCACCCCTTCCACCTGGGCCAGTGACTCAGGCCCGTGCAAGAGAATTGAACTACATCATATTGTTAAAGAACGAAGGCCCGGAAGAATAGACGACGAGCCCAATTGCGGCCCATAATGGACGACCTAGGGTTGGCCGCCCCTAGGGGCTGCGCCCCCTCTCTATTTATTCAGGAGCTGCGCCTCCTTTATTTCCTGAGTTTTGTTTTACGTTAGCCTTAGCTACTCTCGAACACGCGCTAATCTGCGCTGTCTTCGTGTATTCAGAACTCCACCCTCGAGTAATAGATTAGATTGCTCGCATCTTGTTCTTGTTCGTTCTTCGATTGCGCACAGGAAACGATCTTCGTGATCAGGCCGATCTCGCATCAGCAAGGTCGGTAACCACAGGGAGTTGGTTCAGCGATTGCATTGGCGCCTCGGGCTTGCTCGTCGTAGTCGGATCGCAAGGGTCATCTTCCGCCAAATCGGAATTATCTCTACTCGCCGAAAGATCGGGCACCTCAGCTACATCAATTGGTATCAGATTTCCAGGTTGATCGGTGAGTTTATCGAGCGTTTTTTTTTCCTACAGTCCACAAAACCACATAAAAATTCAGGTTAGATCTTATCCCAGCACCCTTTTGAGTCTCGCACTTTCTTTCAATAATCTGCATTGTTGAATTTGTGTGCTTTCGCGTTTCCTTGTTGCTGGTTGCATTGTGTTCTTCCACCATTCAAATCCTAGCGCCGCCACCATCTCCCGTTTGATCACGCCACAAACCGAGTCAACATCGTCTCCTTGTTTTTCTCCTTCGGTTACGTCAAAAAGAAAACAGAAAAAACAAACCGAGTCAACGGTCGTTTCCTTGATTTTCTCCTTCGGTTACGAAAAAAAAAACAGAAAAAAAAGAAACAAACCGAGTCAACGACCGCTTCCTTGTTTTTCTCCTTCGGTTACATCAAAAAAAAAACAGAAACAAAAAAAAGGGAAAACGAAGGAGCAAGGATACGGTTGTTTCATCCCAGTCGTTTTTAGAACATAACTTGAGGTACCTTCCGTAAATCGGGCATAACTTTTCGCTCGGGTGTCCAAAAAATCTGAAATTTTTACAGGAGCTAGTTGACACCATTCTGAGCCCGGCCAAACTCACCTTCGGTCTGTTTGGTTTCGACAAAATTGTCAAAAAAATTCAGGAAAATAAAGAAAAAAATCCGTCAAAGTTCTCGCACGCTTTTCAGAGAACTTCCTGATTTTCTGTAGACCACATCTGATATCTGTTTTAGGTGAAACTTCGTGTAGCTCCTATCTTGTTGCTTCCTGTGCTGAGAAAAATATCGAAAAAATCATACAAAAAAGAAAAACAAAATCACCTGTGATTTCTACTAGTGCCTTTTTGGCATCACTAGTACAATATTTACGGTACTGCCATTCTGCTAGTTCCATCCATCTTTTGCACCTGTGGCCAGCAATATAGTTTCGTGTTTTGCACTATAATTCAACTTTGCATTATTGTTTGATCGTGCTAATCCTTGACTTGAGTGCAGCCTACCCACAACTCCACATATTTCTACGACGAGCAGGTTTCTGTTTCTCCACGCAATCGCTCATCCAATCTTTCACCGGTTCCACCTGTTGATTGCAGTTCACCACTGTGGCTTGGTAAGAACGGATAAGAACTTGATAACAGCACTAGTGTGAGCGCCTTGTGAGCAGTACACCCCTGTTTTGTCGTAGGTTTTTCTCCTTTTGGTGTTTGCGCTAACTATGTCAGGAGCACACGACATGGTGGATGCCCAGTTGCAGGAAGTAAGGGGACAAGTTGATGGACTTGCTGCTGATATTAGGACGATGCATGAACGGCTTGATTCAACGATCACTTCGACGACCGAGCGTTTCAACCAACTTGACCTTGCTCAAACGGCGACTCGCACCACACTCGACACCATCCTGGCACGCCTTGATGCATTGACCACAAAGATGGAGCAGGAATACGGCGGTGACACTGAGCAGGACGATGGAGATCGCCGTGGTCGTGCACGTCGTGTGGTTCGTCATCCCCCTAATGACTTATTTTCTAAGATTAAATTTAAAATTCCATCTTTTAATGGTAAATATGATCCTGCTGCATATCTTGATTGGGAATTAGAGGTAGAACAGAAATTTTCATGCCATGATATTCCTGCTAATAGCCAAGTGAAGGCTGCCATTAGTGAATTTACTGATTTTGCTTTAATTTGGTGGCGTGAGTATAAACAAAAACTTCCCATTAACAGTGTCATTACTTGGACCCAATTAAAAACTGCCATGCGCCACAGATTTGTTCCTTCCTATTATGCTCGTGATTTGCTTAACAAAATGCAGCGTTTTCAACAAGGTTCACAATCTGTTGAGGAATATTACCAGGAGTTGCAAAAGGGTATGCTTCGTTGTGGTTTGGTTGAGTCAGATGACGCTGCTATGGCGCGTTTTCGTGGTGGTTTGAACAGGGAAATTCAGGATATACTTGATTATAAGGATTATTTTGATATAACCACATTGTTTGAATATGCTTGCAAAGCTGAACGTGAAGTGCAGGGACGACGATCAAAGACATATACTAACTCTTTTGCAGGCCGGGGTCCAACACACAGCTCAACTCCTTCCAGCCCTGCACCTCCTACGCCTAGCACTACATCGCGCACAGGGCCGGCCAAGCCAGTGGCGCCCCCTGCCAAAGGCGCCGCTTCTTCCACAGGACGTACACGGGATATTCAGTGCCATCGTTGCAGAGGGTTTGGGCACATGATTCGGGACTGCCCAAACAAGCGTACCTTGCTTATACGTGACAATGGTGAGTACTCTTCAGCCAGTGATTCTGAGGAAACTAGTCATGCTATGATTGCCACTAACCATGCAGAAAATGAGGAAGTCCACGTTGATCCCATCGACGCCGATAGGTATGAGAGTCTTGTTGTGCAGCGTGTTCTCAGCACACAGGTTGCCCAGGCCGAAAAAAATCAGCGACACACTCTATTCCATACCAAGGGCGTCGTGCACGAACGATCGATTCGCATCATCATCGATAGTGGCAGCTGCAACAATTTGGCAAGTACAGCGTTGGTCGAGAAATTATCCTTGCCCACTCGCACACATCCACATCCGTATCACATTCAATGGCTTAATGATGGTGGTAAAATAAAGGTAACACGTTCGGTACGTGTCCCCTTTTCACTGGGTTCTTATTCTGATTATGCTGATTGCGATGTTATTCCTATGGAAGCATGCTCTTTGTTATTAGGTCGACCTTGGCAATATGATACTGATAGTTTACATCATGGTCGTTCAAATCATTATTCTTTCATGTTTAAAGGCCAGAAAATAATTATACATCCAATGACCCCTGACCAAATTTTGAAAGATGATCTTACTAGGGCTGCTAAAACTGCACAACAAGTCAAATCGACATCAGCCGCACCTATTAAATCTGAAATCAAGTTGCACTCTCCTGTTTTACTTGCTACACGTGCTGATTTTGATGATCTCCATGAAGCTCATATGCCCTGTTATGCACTTGTATGCTCACGAATGCTTGTTCCGCTTGATGATGCACCGTCTTTGGATATACCCCCTGCTGTTGTTAGCCTTTTGCAGGAGTATGCTGATGTTTATCCTACGGACTTACCACCGGGTCTTCCTCCCCTCCGTGGCATTGAGCATCAGATCGATCTCATCCCCGGCGCTTCTCTTCCGAACCGCGCCCCGTACCGTACAAATCCAGAGGAGACGAAGGAGATCCAGCGCCAGGTGCAGACGCTGCTTGATAAGGGTTACATTCGTGAGTCTCTTAGCCCTTGCTCGGTTCCTGTTTTACTCGTCCCAAAGAAAGATGGGTCATGGCGTATGTGCGTAGATTGTCGTGCTATTAATAACATCACAGTTCGTTATCGATATCCTATTCCACGCCTTGATGATATGCTAGATGAGCTTAGTGGTGCCGTTATTTTCTCTAAGGTTGATTTGCGTAGCGGTTACCATCAGATTAGAATGAAACTCGGTGATGAATGGAAAACGGCTTTTAAAACGAAATTTGGTTTATATGAATGGTTGGTTATGCCATTTGGATTGACTAATGCTCCCAGCACCTTTATGCGTTTAATGAACGAAGTTCTACGGGCCTTCATAGGTTTGTTTGTTGTTGTTTATTTCGATGATATCCTTATTTACAGCAAGTCTATAGAGGAGCATTTAGAACATTTGCGTGCTGTTTTTGACGCTTTGCGTGCTGCTCGCTTGTTTGGTAACATGGAAAAGTGCACATTTTGCACGCAACGTGTCTCGTTTCTTGGTTATGTGGTTACTCCGCAGGGCATTGAGGTGGATAGCAGCAAGATTGCTGCCATTCGGGAGTGGCCTACACCGACGACGGTCACACAAATTCGGAGCTTTCTTGGACTTGCCGGTTTCTACCGCAGATTTGTTCGTGATTTTAGCTCCATTGCAGCGCCTCTACATGAGCTTACAAAGAAAGATGTGCCGTTTGCTTGGAGTGATTCGCAGGAGGTAGCGTTCAGCACTTTGAAAGATAAGTTAACCCAAGCTCCCCTTTTGCAATTGCCTGATTTTAATAAAGTTTTTGAGCTTGAATGCGATGCTAGCGGTATTGGGCTAGGTGCTGTTTTGTTACAAGAAGGAAAACCAGTTGCTTATTTTAGTGAAAAGTTAAGCGGTGCTAGTCTGAAATATTCTACTTATGATAAGGAGCTTTACGCTTTAGTGCGCACTTTGCATACATGGCAGCACTATCTTTGGCATCGTGAGTTTATAATCCATTCTGATCATGAGGCTTTAAAACATATTCGTACCCAAACAAATCTGAACCGTCGTCATGCTAAATGGGTAGAATTCATTGAGTCCTTTCCTTACATTATTAAACACAAGAACGGGAAGGACAATGTTATTGCTGATGCTTTGTCTCGTCGCTATACCATGCTGTCACAGTTAGATTTTAAAATCTTTGGTTTGGACACTGTGAAGGATCAATATGTTGACGATGCTGATTTTAAAGATGCTTTCGGCCATTGTATTAATGGGAAACCATGGGGCAAATTTCACATACAGGATGGGTTCCTGTTTCGCGCTAACAAGCTGTGTGTTCCAGCTAGCTCGGTTCGTCTTTTGTTGTTACAGGAAGCGCATGGAGGCGGTCTCATGGGGCATTTTGGCGTCTACAAGACACATGAGGTGTTGGCTGCCCACTTCTTTTGGCCTCGGATGCGCGCTGATGTGGAGCGCCTTGTTGCACGCTGCACTACTTGTCAGAAAGCTAAGTCACGGTTGAACAACCATGGTTTGTATATGCCTTTGCCTGTCCCTTCTTCTCCTTGGCTTGATATCTCTATGGACTTTGTTTTGGGCTTGCCTAGAACTAAGAAGGGGAGGGATAGTATTTTTGTGGTTGTTGATAGATTCTCTAAAATGGCTCACTTTATACCTTGTCATAAAACTGATGATGCTAGCATTGTTGCTGAATTGTTCTTTAGAGAAATTATTCGTTTACATGGTATTCCAAAAACAATAGTCTCTGATCGCGATGCTAAGTTTCTAAGCCATTTTTGGAGATCTCTTTGGAATAAATTGGGAACTAAATTGTTGTTTAGCACTACTTGTCACCCTCAGACTGATGGACAAACTGAGGTAGTAAATAGAACTTTATCTACCATGCTTAGGGCTGTTTTAGACAAGAATTTGAGACGTTGAGAGGATTGCTTGCCTCATGTTGAATTTGCTTACAATCATGCCACGCATTCTTCTACAAAGATGTGCCCTTTCCAGATTGTTTATGGTTACATTCCTAGGGCACCTATTGATTTGATTTCACTTAATGCTGCGAACGCCCCACATGTAGATGCTTCTGCACATGTTGAACAAATGATTACCATACATGAACAAACGAAACAGAACATTGCTGCTACTAATACAAAAAATCAGGTTGCTGGTAGTAAAGGAAGAAAACATGTTACTTTTGAACCTGGTGATATGGTTTGGTTGCATTTGAGAAAGGATCGTTTTCCTACTTTGCGCCGTTCTAAATTGATGCCTCGTGCTGCTGGTCCTTTTAAGATACTAACCAAGATTAATGATAATGCTTATACCCTCGACCTACCTGCGGAGTTTGGTGTTTCCACTAGTTTTAATGTTGCAGATTTGAAACCGTATGCGGGAGAAGATGAGGAGTTGCCGTCGAGGACGACTTCAGTTCAAGAAGGGGAGGATGATGCGGACATCAACACCAACACGAGCACATCTACACCAGCAGCACCTTCTCCAGCCCAGGCGCCACCCCTTCCACCTGGGCCAGTGACTCGGGCCCGTGCAAGAGAATTGAACTACATCATATTGTTAAAGAACGAAGGCCCGGAAGAATAGACGACGAGCCCAATTGCGGCCCATAATGGACGACCTAGGGTTGGCCGCCCCTAGGGGCTGCGCCCCCTCTCTATTTATTCAGGAGCTGCGCCTCCTTTATTTCCTGAGTTTTGTTTTACGTTAGCCTTAGCTACTCTCGAACACGCGCTAATCTGCGCTGTCTTCGTGTATTCAGAACTCCACCCTCGAGTAATAGATTAGATTGCTCGCATCTTGTTCTTGTTCGTTCTTCGATTGCGCACAGGAAACGATCTTCGTGATCAGGCCGATCTCGCATCAGCAAGGTCGGTAACCACAGGGAGTTGGTTCAGCGATTGCATTGGCGCCTCGGGCTTGCTCGTCGTAGTCGGATCGCAAGGGTCATCTTCCGCCAAATCGGAATTATCTCTACTCGCCGAAAGATCGGGCACCTCAGCTACATCAGTTGATACAGGCAGTGCAGCTGATATTATATTTGCTAAGGCCTTCAGACAAATGCAAGAGCCAGAAGATAAGATTCATGATGCTACGCACCCTCTCTGTGGCTTCGGAGGAAGACAGATTGTAGCACTGGGCAAAATCACCATGCCAGTGACCTTCGGATTCATCAACAACACCAGAACTGAGCAAGTTGTGTTTGACATTGTTGACATGGAATACCCTTACAATGCAATTATTGGTCGTGGCACCATCAATGCTTTCGAAGCAATTCTTCATCCTGCTTACCTTTGCATGAAGATACCTTCGGATCAAGGACCCATTGCTATTCATGGAAGTCAGGAAGCTGCCAGAAGGGCCGAGGGAAACTGGACTGATTCAAAAGCAATCCATAATATAGATGGAGCTGAAGCTTGTGAACAGTACAAATTCAGAAGGGAGAAAGCAGCTTCGGCAGATCAGCCGAAGCCCATGCTCTTATGTGAGGACATAGCAGAACAGAAGGTGTTGTTGGGCTCTCAATTATCCGAAGAACAGGAGAAAACCTTGATACGGTTTTTGTTCAACAACAAAGATGTTTTTGCATGGTCAGCCAATGATCTTTGCAGAGTTAACAGGGATGTTATTGAACACTCGCTCAATGTTGACCCATCCTTTAGACCCAGAAAGCAGAGGCTTCGGAAAATGTCTGAAGACAAGGCCGAAGGGGCTCGGAACGAAGTCAAAAGACTCCTCAGTGCAGGAGTTATCAGAGAAGTAAAGTACCCAGAATGGCTAGCTAACACTGTTATGGTAAAAAAGGCCAATGGCAAATGGCGAATGTGTATCGACTTTACGGATCTTAACAAGGCCTCTCCGAAGGACGAATTCCCATTGCGAAGGATAGACTCCTTAGTTGATGCAGCAACTTTGTCAGAGCTTATGAGTCTTCTAGATTGTTATTCAGGCTATCATCAAATTTGGATGAAGAAGGAGGATGAGCCGAAGACCAGTTTCATAACCCCCAGTGGAACATATTGTTACCTTCGGATGCCCGAGGGGCTCAAGAACGCTGGAGGAAGTTTCAGCCGAATGACTGCGAAGGTTCTTCAGTCTCAAATAGGCAGAAATGTGCTAACTTATGTTGATGATATCATTGTAAAAAGCACGAAACAAGAAAATCACATTGCTGATTTGCAGGAGACCTTCGCCAGTTTTAGACAAGCTGGTCTGAAGCTGAATCCAGAAAAATGTGTCTTTGGAGTAAAGAAGGGGAAATTTCTTGGATGTTTGGTTTCAACAAAGGGAATTGAAGCTAATCCAAGTAAAATTGAAGCTATACTTCGAATGGAGCCACCAAATACAAAAAAGGGGGCCCAAAGATTGACGGGGAGGCTGGCATCTCTCAATAGATTCATATCCAGATCAACAGAGAGAAATTTACCATTCTTCGAAGTGCTGAAATCAGCCGAAGTCTTTCAATGGGGACCAAGCCAACAAAAAGCCTTCGAGGAACTGAAGCAATATTTGATAGATTTAACAACATTAACTCCACCAACACCAGGGGCTCCTTTGTTATTATATGTGGCAGCTTCGCACTCAGCGGTAAGTGCAGCACTGGTCCAGGAGAAGCTTGATGGCCAAGTCAAGAAGCAGGTCCCAGTATATTTTGTATCTGAGGTTCTTAGTTTATCGAAGAAAAACTATACAGAATTGGAGAAGGTGTTATATGCTGTTTTGATGGCATCCAGGAAGCTTCGGCATTACTTTCAAGCATACAATATTGTTGTTCCTTCTTCGCAACCGCTGAAGGATATTATGAGAAATAGAGAAGCTACTGGACGGATTGGAAAATGGGCTGCAGAGCTCAATGAATTTTGCATTGATTATGTGCATAGATCTTCGATCCAGTCTCAAGTGTTGGCAGATTTCATTGCTGACTGGACGCTAGGGGCTCAGGATGAAGAAACAAATAAAGATGCCGAAGTATGGACAGTGTTTTGCGATGGGTCTTGGGGAACCTTCGGAGCAGGAGCAGCCGCTGTGTTGGTCTCACCATCCAAAGTTAAAACTTGTTATGCGGCAAGACTCGATTTTAGTTGTACAAACAATATTACTGAGTACGAAGCCCTGCTTTTGGGCCTTCGAAAGTTAAAAGCAATGGGAATCAGAAGGGCCATTCTTAAAACTGATTCCCAGGTTGTTTCGGGTCATATCGACAAGAGTTGTAAGGCTAAAGATCCGAAGCTTGAAAAATATCTAGACACGGTCCGAAGGATTGAAGCTTCCTTCGAAGGATTTTCTGTCAAAAATATCCCTCGAGGACAAAATGAGCATGCTGATTTGCTAGCTAAGTCAGCAGCACAGGGGCTGCCCTTACCTTCGGATGTGTTCTTCGAAACAATAAAGGCACCTTCAGTGGAACTTCTTGAAAGAGCAGTCCTCAATATATCTCCTGTTTTTAGTGAAGACTGGAGAACTGAGATCATCTCTTACCTTCAGGGTAAATTCCTTTCAGATGACGAAACTTATAACAGGAGGATAGAGGCAAGAGCTCGTCCATATGTCATGATAGAAGGGGAGTTGTACAAACATGGAGTTTGTGCTCCATTACTCAAGTGTTTATCTAGAGCCGAAGGCATAGAATTGATGAAAGAAATACATGCAGGCCTATGTGGATCTCACATTGGGTCTAGGCCGTTACTTGGAAAAGTTTTCCGTCAAGGGTTTTATTGGCCGAAGGCAGCTTCGGATGCAGCGGAATTAGTTCAAAAGTGCGAAGGTTGTCAGAAATGTGCAAGAGATCAAAAACAACCTTCGTCTCTAACTCAGCTGATACAACCCATCTGGCCATTGCAAAGGTGGGGCCTTGACTTGTTAGGTCCGTTACCACCGGCCCAAGGAAACTTAAGATATATTGTAGTGGCTGTGGAATATTTTTCTAAATGGATTGAGGCAAAGCCTTTAGCCACGATAACTTCGGCCACCATTCAAAAGTTTTTCTGGCAGAATATTGTTTGTCGTTTCGGGGTACCAAAGGCCATCACTGTAGATAATGGAACACAATTCGACTCCGAAGCTTTCAGAGAATTCTGTGATCAGATTGGCACGAAGATCCATTTTGCATCAGTCAGGCATTCGGAGTCAAATGGACTTGTTGAAAGAGCCAATGGCATCATAATGACAGGAATAATGAAGTTAGTCTTCAATCAACCCAGGGGAAAGTGGCCAGATCAATTAATCAAAGTGGTATGGAGCCACAACACAACAACATCAAGGTCAACAGGCTTTACTCCATTCAAATTATTGTTTGGTGACGAAGCAATAACTCCGGAGGAAGCTAAAACTGGATCAATAAGAGTAGTAGCTTCGGCATTATCAGATTCTGAAGCTGATCATTCTGTGGAAAAAGATGCTATAGAAGGGATCAGGCTTCAAGCTGTGGAGAACATCAATAAATATCAAGCCGAAACAATCAAATGGCGTGATAGAAAGGTTCGGCTAAAGAATATTGAGCCAGGACATTTGGTGCTTCGGAGAGTGGCTAACCCAGATACAGTGGGCAAGTTGCAGTTGAAATGGGAGGGACCTTTTTTGGTAGTATCTTCGTCAAGACCCGGTTCATACAGATTGAAGGATATGAACGGCAACGACATTCCTAGATCTTGGAATGCGGATGAGCTTCGGCGATATTATGTATAACTCGATGTAATTTTTTATTTTTATTTTATGGCACCCTTTTCCTTTCTGAAGGGGGAGAAAGGTTTTTAATGGGGCCATCACATGTAATTTCCTTTTTTAGCTCTATAAGAGCAAAATCCCCCAAAGATGTAAATGTAAAGTCTGAGAACGCACCATCGAGTGCCGAAAAGAAACAGGGAAGAAGCTTGAAAGCCGTCCCTAAGGGGATGCGGAGCACGACGAAGCTACTAAAGAAGTCGCTCCAAAGGGAGCGCAGTGTAAGTTTTCTGCTCAGAAGTCGTTCCAAAGGGAATGCAGAGCTTACAGCGAAAAGTCAACGCTGATACCGCCGAAAGTAAAAGGCGAAGAAGCTCCTAAGGGAGGCTTACAGCGAAAAGTCAACGCTGATTCCGCTGAAGTAAAAGGCGAAGAAGCTCCTAAGGGAGGCTTACAGCGAAAAGTCAGCGCTGATATGTGATTGTTTCTAAGGAAATAACGGTTGTGATTATGGCTTCGGACATGTGTTTGGACATTCATTTGCACACCACATTACATCATAACATTTGCATTCATAAACATTCATCCAGGCATATGTAGGATAACCATCGTCATAGCATAAGTGGTTGCTTCGGCAAAAAAGGAAAAAACTGTCTTTTGCACTTCGTTGTGTACGAAAAGAAGAGCTTCGGCAAAAAGAAAAAGCTGTTTTTTATGCTTCGCTGTGTACGAAAAGAAGGGAAGGTGTTTTTTCGCCTTCGTCTCAAAAAAAATAATTTCGTCCACATCAAAGCACCTCATACATTAATGGAAGGGTAAGAGCATATTACAAGGTATGAACAAAGTTCATTAAGAGCTGTTTAGCCATATTTACAAAAGTTATTTCAAAAGTTTCTTGAGTTTTTCTACAGTCTACTCCTACTGATCTTCATGGGGCCTCAGCTTTGGCGTCGTACTCTAAGCATCGGTCTCGGCTTCGTCATCCTACATGAATTAAGTTGTTGAGAGTCAAAACCAAGTTTGAAGGAAAAGGTAAGCACAAGGTATGATTTCTTACTGGTTCAAGATGACTCCGAGCTTCGTCTCCAGCCTTTTCTCGCCCGCCTTTTGTCCATATCATCTTTACAAATCTATTAGAAATGCTTCGGGCGAGGTCCGGAATATCATCTAAAATTGATGGTGATAGAGTGAAATTGGGCCTATTAACAATTTTTCCATGGTCGCAGCTAGCTTTCAGAAAAGCTGCAGCAGTGCCCCGAGAAGCTACCCAGGCGCAGAAGTCACCGTGCCCGGCTATAACTTCGTCAAGCTCATCAATTTCACCCTCAATATGTTCGAAGGTTTTTGGTAAATCTTCAGTTGACGGGGTGAACTTCCCACTGCTAGCCCCGACTGAGTGGAAGATTTTTCTCAGTCGTTGAATACATTTATTGCTAAACTCCAAACATTTGTCTTGAAGGCTTGACAATAATTTTTTCAAATCTGAATTTTGTTGGACTTCGGCTTCAAGTTTCGCATTAAGTTCTTGCTTTTCTTGTTCAAACTGTTCAGATTGGCAGAGAAGCTTCGTATTCAATTCTGCTATTTTAGCTTCGGCTTCTGCCAATAAGCCTTCAGTTGTCTGAAGCTCGAAGTTTTTCTTTTCAATAGTATCTGATTGCTCTTTTAATTTGCTCTCTAAATTTTCAATTATAACCTCGTGTTTTTTGTCTTCCAGATCCTGCTGCATTTTCAAGGCTTTACTCAACAGCATACTCTGCACATAAACAACCTTCGTTAGAAATGTCTTCGTTATTAAAAACAATAAAAGTCAAGGGAAAAATAGTTCACCTTGAAATTGGAATAGAATAAACTACCAACGATATGTTGTCGGTGGTAGCGGCTAATATTCGTTTCTAGCTTCGGAAAACCGATACTCTTTGATAGAGTACCGATAATCTTAGCCCCAGTTTGATCCCGGATACAGTCTAATTTTTCATCGTCAATACCCCCGAAGAGGAGTGCTCCTGGTTTATATCCACAAGATTTGGCATATTCTTTAAGCTCTTCTATTTCGGTTCTTGACAGTTCTTGTCCAACTAAATTTTGAAACATGAAGGCTTCGTCCTCTGAAGTTTCGTCAGAGACTTCCTTTTCTTTCCCAGACACTGCGGCCATGGTCTCCTCGGCGGCAGTCGTAGCTTCTTCCGTGGCCATGTTTAGCAGTAATTTGTCGATATGTTCGATTGTGGTTTCCAAGTTGAAATCTTCGGTTGAGGTAGCTTCGGTAGCCGCGATCTCCGAAGGTGCGACTTCAATATTTGTTATTTCCTCAGCCGCTGGTACCTTCCGAGCTGAGGCTCTCGGTGGTGTCTTGTCAATGACTTCTGTCACTGTGATGATTCTTTGTCTCTTTGTTTTAGTTGTTTCCTTCGTTTTTTCGGGCTCCTTTTCCTTCTGAAAAAACTTCGTCAGTTGAGGCCCTAATGGACTTAGCTTCACAGGCAGGGATTCAGTCATTACCTTCAAAATCTCTTCCACGTCAGTGGCAGAGCGTGATGCGAGAGTCTCTTCTTCGTCGGATACTTTTCGCTTCGGAGATGATACTTTTCCCTTCTTCGGAATTTTCTTCTTTTTTGGTGGTTCTTTCTCATCTTCATTTAAAGCTTCGGCTACCCTTTTCCTTTTCTGGCCTTCGACACCTTTATTCAGTTGTTCGTAATCAGGGTATTCAAAACCCAAGGCGTCCAGCACTCGATTCAGTCTTCGCTTCGGACGGGTACCGAAGGCCGCAGTCATCAACTGATCTTCTTTTTTGGAGTATTTACCGAGTATTTCATTACACATTATTTCAATTGTGTCCAGCCACTCTTGGCAAGGTGTTTTAAAGTATTTCTTAAACTTGTAATAGTAAGGTAACCGCATAAGTTCCCCTTCTTTCTTCTCCCCCTCTAGCTTCGGCATTTCCCATTCTTTTAAAGTAGGAAAAACCCTGAAGGCCAAGAACTCTTGAACCAGGTCTCTTGTGCTGATATGCTCTGAAATAATTTTAAACTCAGCCAGTGCATCCCAAGTGGGACCTTCTAATGACATTTGGCATCGCGGTCTTGTTTCTCCGAAGATCAATTCAAGAGGGCTTTGTACCAGCTTCTCTTTGTCTTCGTCAACTTTCACATAAAACCATTCCGACTTCCAGCCTGCCGGCCATTTGCTTCGGTAGCTGATTACAGGAAATTTTGTGGTTTTCCGATAAGCAAAGTTATAGCAACCAAAGTTATCATGCAATCCATCTTTTCTAGCCTTCGTCTGGTAGTGCAGCTCATGAACTCGACAAAAGTTGTCGGCAAACGGCTCCACCGCTTGGCTTCGGAGGGCCCATATATAAACACTAAGCCTAACGATAGCGTTAGGAGTCAGCTGATGGAAGTAGATCCCAAACTTCTTCAATACATCTGCAATAATCCCATGAAGGGGGAATCTCAACCCAGCCTTTAGAAAGCTCTTGAAAATGACTATTTCATCCTTCTCCGGCTTCGAAGTAGTTTCTTCCCCCCGAAGCGAAGTAGCTTCTTCTGACTCTCACTGAAATAACCCGACTTCACCATCTTGGAGAGATCAGCCTTAGAGACAGTCGACTTTCCGAAGTCCAAGTGGCTGGGCTTACTGGGCATGGCAATATGATAATCATCTTCAGAATCAGTTTCCTCAATGTCTCCTTCTTCCGCTTCGGCAGTTGCCTGTTCTGTTTCAGCAGTGGGAATTTCTTCCGGGATTACCAGTCCGGATCGTTGCATCGCTTCAGACATGGGAACAGTCTCCGATTCTTCAGCTTCGCCTCCCTCACGCTCAACCCTAGCAGTAGAGCGCACTCTAGCCATTTAATTCTGGATTTTTTGGGAATTAAATACTTTTCTTCCGAAGTTTTTCTTCTTCTAACGAAGTAGGCTTCAAGCTGGAGCTTCGTTTGGTTTCGAGAGTAAAGCTTCGGCTATGGTTAAAAATTTTGGCAGCAAAACAGTGCAAATAGCAATGAATGCTGTGGTAACTTCACACCTACCCGTCTGTTTATATAGTGACGCAGGTAAGAAGGTGAATCGCCAGGATTATTACACCAGGCGAACAGCTGCTCGCACCCGCTGCGCGGTGGACCGCAGAGACCAAATAGTAACTCTGCAAGGTGGGACCGTTACGTGCTCGGAAACTGAATCGTTTCTCGACAACGAGCTCAGGGAAGGTGTTTTTTGGACCTTCGGCTTCCTGAAGCCTAAGATACTTTTTTCACGGATCAGGCTCGTTACGAAAAACGATCTAGCACCGCAAAGGGGCTACTGTTGGGACTATGCTTCATCGCCGAAGGTCTGGTAGGAAGAAACAGCTTCGGCTGAAGCTGTCCGCATGTGATGACCGAAGGTTCCTCTTCATGAAGCTTCGGAATTACAAACCGACATAAAAGTAGAATGACCTTTTAGTCCATAAATGATTGAATCGCTGTTGTAATCCCTTATGAGGGGCATGATTGTAATTCCTCACAGGCAGTGTCCTGTGCCTATAAATAGTGAACAGTATTCCTTTACTGTTCACGCATTCCTGTAATAGTGATCGCACCATTCGAGAATCAACCTTTCGCCAAGGCAGAGGTATTACTGTATTCAATGCTTAAATATATTAAATAGATATAATAAAAAAGTAATGTTGTTCGTTTATAATTTATTCACCTTTGACGCTTCATATTTTATATTACTTTATTCAATCTGTTAGAATTCAATTACGAAGATTTAACCTTCGTAATCATATTGTCTTTAACCTTCGTCCAAAGTTCATTAATCCTTAAGGGAATAATGCTTCATTGGACGAAGGGAATTAACATTTTATGTTGCCTTGTTCTTGATTCATAGCATTTGAGAACAAGTCCCCAACAGCGCAATTTCATTGCCGCACGTCACCCATTCCGAAAACGGGTGTCGGGGTGCATACAAGCACGAGTTTTTGCCACCGGAACCATTTCTTCGTTTTTCGCAACGAACATGCCCAATCCACTAATTTAGGTCCAGAAATCATGTTTGGGGTGGTTTCGCGCAATTTCGTTGCCGCACGTCACCCATTCCGAAAATGGGTGTAGGGGTGCATACAAAGCACGAGTTTTTGCCACCAGATCAATTTCTTCGTTTTTTCGCAACGAGCATGACTTAAGGTCCAAAACACATGTTTGGGGTGGTTTCGCGTAATTTCATTGCCGCACGTCACCCATTCCGAAAACGGGTGTCGGGGTGCATACAAGCACGAATTTTTGCCACGGGAACCGTTTCTTCGTTTTTCGCAATGAACATGCCCAATCCACTACTTTAGGTCCAAAACACATGTTTGGGGTGGTTTCGCGCAATTTCGTTGTCGCACGTCACCCATTCTGAAAATGGGTTTTGGGTTGCATACAAAGCACGAGTTTTTGCCACCGGAACCATTTCTTCGTTTTTCGCAACGAACATGCCCAGTCCACTACTTTAGGTCCAAAACCCATGTTTGGGGTGGTTTCGCGCAATTTCGTTGCCGCACGTCACCCATTCCGAAAACGGGTGTCGGGTGCTCACAAGAACGAGTTTTTGCCACCGGAACCATTTCTTCGTTTTTCGCAACAAACATGCCTAAGACACTACTTTAGGTCCAAAACTCATGTTTTGGGTGGTTTCGCGCAATTTCTTTGCCGCACGTCACCCCTTCCGAAAACAGGTGTCGGGTTGCATACAAAGCACGAGATTTTGCCACCGGATCAATTTCTTCGTTTTTCGCAACGAACATGCCCAATCCACTACTTTGGGTCCAAAACATATGATTGGGGTGGTTTCGCGCAATTTTGTTGCCGCACGTCACCCATTCTGAAAACGGGTGTCGGGGTGCATACAAAGCACGAGTTTTTGCCACCGGATCAATTTCTTCGTGTTTCGCAACGAACATGCCCAATCCACTACTTTAGGTCCAAAACTCATGTTTGGGGTGGTTTCGCGCAATTTCGTTGCCGCACGTCACCCATCCGAAAACGGGTGTCGGGGTGCATACGAAGCATGAGTTTTTGCCACCGGAACCATTTCTTCGTTTTTCGCAACGAACATGCCCAATCCACTACTTTAGGTCCAAAACTCATGTTTGGGATGGTTTCGTGCAATTTCGTTGCCGCACGTCACCCATTCGAAAACGGGTGTCGGGGTGCATACAAAGCACGAGTTTTTGCCACCGGAACCATTTCTTCGTTTTTCACAACAAACATGTCCAATCCACTAATTTAGGTCCAAAACTCATGTTTGGGTGGTTTCACGCAATTTCGTTGACGCACGTCACCCATTCCGAAATCGGGTGTCGGGATGCATACGAAGCATGAGTTTTTGCCACCGGAACCATTTCTTCGTTTTTTCGCAACGAACATGCCCAATCCACTACTTTAGGTCCAAAACTCATGTTTGGAGTGGTTTCATGCAATTTCGTTGCCGCACATCAACCATTCGAAAACGGGTGTCGGGGTGCATACAAGCACGAGTTTTTGCCACCGGAACCGTTTCTTCGTTATTCGCAATGAACATGCCCAATCCACTAATTTAGGTCCAAAACTCATATTTGGGGTGGTTTCGCGCAATTTCGTTGCCGCACGTCACCCCTTCCGAAAACAGGTGTCGGGTTGCATACAAAGCACGAGTTTTTGCCACCGGATCAATTTCTTCGTTTTTCGCAACGAACATGCCCAATCCACTACTTTAGGTCCAAAACAAATGTTTGGGGTAGTTTCGCGCAATTTCGATGCCGCACGTCACCCATTCCGAAAACGGGTGTCGGGGTGCATAGAAAACACGAGTTTTTGCCACTGGATCAATTTCTTAGTTTTTCGAAACGAACATGCCCAATCCACTACTTTAGGTCCAAAACTCATGTTTGGGGTGGTTTCGCGCAATTTCGTTGCCGCACGTCACCCATTCCGAAAACGGGTGTCGGGGTGCATACGAAGCATGAGTTTTTGCCACTGGAACCATTTCTTCGTTTTTCGCAACGAACATGCCCAATCCAGTACTTTAGGTCCAAAACTCATGTTTGGGGTGGTTTCGTGCAATTTCATTGCCGCACGTCACCCATTCGAAAACGGGTGTCGGGGTGCATACAAAGCACGAGTTTTTGCCACCGGAACCATTTCTTCGTTTTTCACAACGAACATGTCCAATCCACTAATTTAGGTCCAAAACTCATGTTTGGGGTGGTTTCGCGCAATTTCGTTGCCGCACGTCACCCATTCCGAAAACGGGTGTCGGGGTGCATACGAAGCATGAGTTTTTGCCACCGGAACCATTTCTTCGTTTTTTCGCAACGAACATGCCCAATCCACTACTTTAGGTCCAAAACTCATGTTTGGAGTGGTTTCGTGCAATTTCGTTGCCGCACATCAACCATTCGAAAACGGGTGTCGGGGTGTATACAAGCACGAGTTTTTGCCACCGGAACCGTTTCTTCGTTATTCGCAATGAACCTGCCCAATCCACTAATTTAGGTCCAAAACTCATGTTTGGGATGGTTTCGCGCAATTTCGTTGCCGCACGTCAACCCTTCCGAAAACAGGTGTCGGGTTGCTTACAAAGCACGAGTTTTTGCCACCGGATCAATTTCTTCGTTTTTCGCAACGAACATGCCCAATCCACTACTTTAGGTCCAAAACACATGTTTGGGGTGGTTTCGCGCAATTTTGATGCCGCACGTCACCCATTCCGAAAACGAGTGTCGGGGTGCATACAAAACACGAGTTTTTGCCACCGGATCAATTTCTTAGTTTTTCGCAACGAACATGCCCAATCCACTACTTTAGGTCCAAAACTCATGTTTGGGGTGGTTTCGCGCAATTTCGTTGCCGCACGTCACCCATTCCGAAAACGGGTGTCGGGGTGCATACGAAGCATGAGTTTTTGCCACCGGAACCATTTCTTCGTTTTTCGCAACGAACATGCCCAATCCAGTACTTTAGGTCCAAAACTCATGTTTGGGGTGGTTTCGTGCAATTTCGTTGCCGCACGTCACCCATTCGAAAACGGGTGTCGAGGTGCATACAAAGCACGAGTTTTGCCACCGGAACCATTTCTTCGTTTTTCGCAACGAACATGCCCAATCCACTAATTTAGGTGCAAAACTCATGTTTGGGGTGGTTTCGTGCAATTTCGTTGCCGCACGTCACCCATTCCGAAAACGGGTGTCGGGGTGCATACGAAGCATGAGTTTTTGCCACCGGAACCATTTCTTCGTTTTTTTCGCAACGAACATGCCCAATCCACTACTTTAGGTCCAAAACTCATGTTTGGGGTGGTTTCGCGCAATTTCGTTGCCGCACGTCACCCATTCCGAAAACGGGTGTCGGAGTGCATACGAAGCATGAGTTTTTGCCACTGGAACCATTTCTTCGTTTTTCGCAACGAACATGCCCAATCCAGTACTTTAGGTCCAAAACTCATGTTTGGGGTGGTTTCGTGCAATTTCGTTGCCGCACGTCACCCATTCGAAAACGAGTGTCGGGGTGCATACAAAGCACGAGTTTTTGCCACCGGAACCATTTCTTCGTTTTTCACAACGAACATGTCCAATCCACTAATTTAGGTCCAAAACTCATGTTTGGGGTGGTTTCGCGCAATTTCGTTGCCGCACGTCACCCATTCCGAAAACGGGTGTCGGGGTGCATACGAAGCATGAGTTTTTGCCACCGGAACCATTTCTTCGTTTTTTCGCAACGAACATGCCCAATCCACTACTTTAGGTCCAAAACTCATGTTTGGAGTGGTTTCGTGCAATTTCGTTGCCGCACATCAACCATTCGAAAATGGGTGTCGGGGTGTATACAAGCACGAGTTTTTGCCACCGGAACCGTTTCTTCGTTATTCGCAATGAACCTGCCCAATCCACTAATTTAGGTCCAAAACTCATGTTTGGGATGGTTTCGCGCAATTTCGTTGCCGCACGTCAACCCTTCCGAAAACAGGTGTCGAGTTGCTTACAAAGCACGAGTTTTTGCCACCGGATCAATTTCTTCGTTTTTTGCAACGAACATGCCCAATCCACTACTTTAGGTCCAAAACACATGTTTGGGGTGGTTTCGCGCAATTTTGATGCCGCACGTCACTCATTCCGAAAACGGGTGTCGGGGTGCATACAAAACACGAGTTTTTGCCACCGGATCAATTTCTTAGTTTTTCGCAACGAACATGCCCAATCCACTACTTTAGGTCCAAAACTCATGTTTGGGGTGGTTTCTCGCAATTTCGTTGCCGCACGTCACCCATTCCGAAAACGGGTGTCGGGGTGCATACAAGCACGAGTTTTTGCCACCGGAACCATTTCTTCGTTTTTCGCAACGAACATGCCCAATCCACTAATTTAGGTCCAGAAATCATGTTTGGGGTGGTTTCGCGCAATTTCGTTGCCGCACGTCACCCATTCCGAAAATGGGTGTAGGGGTGCATACAAAGCACGAGTTTTTGCCACCAGATCAATTTCTTCGTTTTTTCGCAACGAGCATGACTTAAGGTCCAAAACACATGTTTGGGGTGGTTTCGCGTAATTTCATTGCCGCACGTCACCCATTCCGAAAACGGGTGTCGGGGTGCATACAAGCACGAATTTTTGCCACGGGAACCGTTTCTTCGTTTTTCGCAATGAACATGCCCAATCCACTACTTTAGGTCCAAAACACATGTTTGGGGTGGTTTCGCGCAATTTCGTTGTCGCACGTCACCCATTCTGAAAATGGGTTTTGGGTTGCATACAAAGCACGAGTTTTTGCCACCGGAACCATTTCTTCGTTTTTCGCAACGAACATGCCCAGTCCACTACTTTAGGTCCAAAACCCATGTTTGGGGTGGTTTCGCGCAATTTCGTTGCCGCACGTCACCCATTCCGAAAACGGGTGTCGGGTGCTCACAAGAACGAGTTTTTGCCACCGGAACCATTTCTTCGTTTTTCGCAACAAACATGCCTAAGACACTACTTTAGGTCCAAAACTCATGTTTTGGGTGGTTTCGCGCAATTTCTTTGCCGCACGTCACCCCTTCCGAAAACAGGTGTCGGGTTGCATACAAAGCACGAGATTTTGCCACCGGATCAATTTCTTCGTTTTTCGCAACGAACATGCCCAATCCACTACTTTGGGTCCAAAACATATGATTGGGGTGGTTTCGCGCAATTTTGTTGCCGCACGTCACCCATTCTGAAAACGGGTGTCGGGGTGCATACAAAGCACGAGTTTTTGCCACCGGATCAATTTCTTCGTGTTTCGCAACGAACATGCCCAATCCACTACTTTAGGTCCAAAACTCATGTTTGGGGTGGTTTCGCGCAATTTCGTTGCCGCACGTCACCCATCCGAAAACGGGTGTCGGGGTGCATACGAAGCATGAGTTTTTGCCACCGGAACCATTTCTTCGTTTTTCGCAACGAACATGCCCAATCCACTACTTTAGGTCCAAAACTCATGTTTGGGATGGTTTCGTGCAATTTCGTTGCCGCACGTCACCCATTCGAAAACGGGTGTCGGGGTGCATACAAAGCACGAGTTTTTGCCACCGGAACCATTTCTTCGTTTTTCACAACAAACATGTCCAATCCACTAATTTAGGTCCAAAACTCATGTTTGGGTGGTTTCACGCAATTTCGTTGACGCACGTCACCCATTCCGAAATCGGGTGTCGGGATGCATACGAAGCATGAGTTTTTGCCACCGGAACCATTTCTTCGTTTTTTCGCAACGAACATGCCCAATCCACTACTTTAGGTCCAAAACTCATGTTTGGAGTGGTTTCATGCAATTTCGTTGCCGCACATCAACCATTCGAAAACGGGTGTCGGGGTGCATACAAGCACGAGTTTTTGCCACCGGAACCGTTTCTTCGTTATTCGCAATGAACATGCCCAATCCACTAATTTAGGTCCAAAACTCATATTTGGGGTGGTTTCGCGCAATTTCGTTGCCGCACGTCACCCCTTCCGAAAACAGGTGTCGGGTTGCATACAAAGCACGAGTTTTTGCCACCGGATCAATTTCTTCGTTTTTCGCAACGAACATGCCCAATCCACTACTTTAGGTCCAAAACAAATGTTTGGGGTAGTTTCGCGCAATTTCGATGCCGCACGTCACCCATTCCGAAAACGGGTGTCGGGGTGCATAGAAAACACGAGTTTTTGCCACTGGATCAATTTCTTAGTTTTTCGAAACGAACATGCCCAATCCACTACTTTAGGTCCAAAACTCATGTTTGGGGTGGTTTCGCGCAATTTCGTTGCCGCACGTCACCCATTCCGAAAACGGGTGTCGGGGTGCATACGAAGCATGAGTTTTTGCCACTGGAACCATTTCTTCGTTTTTCGCAACGAACATGCCCAATCCAGTACTTTAGGTCCAAAACTCATGTTTGGGGTGGTTTCGTGCAATTTCATTGCCGCACGTCACCCATTCGAAAACGGGTGTCGGGGTGCATACAAAGCACGAGTTTTTGCCACCGGAACCATTTCTTCGTTTTTCACAACGAACATGTCCAATCCACTAATTTAGGTCCAAAACTCATGTTTGGGGTGGTTTCGCGCAATTTCGTTGCCGCACGTCACCCATTCCGAAAACGGGTGTCGGGGTGCATACGAAGCATGAGTTTTTGCCACCGGAACCATTTCTTCGTTTTTTCGCAACGAACATGCCCAATCCACTACTTTAGGTCCAAAACTCATGTTTGGAGTGGTTTCGTGCAATTTCGTTGCCGCACATCAACCATTCGAAAACGGGTGTCGGGGTGTATACAAGCACGAGTTTTTGCCACCGGAACCGTTTCTTCGTTATTCGCAATGAACCTGCCCAATCCACTAATTTAGGTCCAAAACTCATGTTTGGGATGGTTTCGCGCAATTTCGTTGCCGCACGTCAACCCTTCCGAAAACAGGTGTCGGGTTGCTTACAAAGCACGAGTTTTTGCCACCGGATCAATTTCTTCGTTTTTCGCAACGAACATGCCCAATCCACTACTTTAGGTCCAAAACACATGTTTGGGGTGGTTTCGCGCAATTTTGATGCCGCACGTCACCCATTCCGAAAACGAGTGTCGGGGTGCATACAAAACACGAGTTTTTGCCACCGGATCAATTTCTTAGTTTTTCGCAACGAACATGCCCAATCCACTACTTTAGGTCCAAAACTCATGTTTGGGGTGGTTTCGCGCAATTTCGTTGCCGCACGTCACCCATTCCGAAAACGGGTGTCGGGGTGCATACGAAGCATGAGTTTTTGCCACCGGAACCATTTCTTCGTTTTTCGCAACGAACATGCCCAATCCAGTACTTTAGGTCCAAAACTCATGTTTGGGGTGGTTTCGTGCAATTTCGTTGCCGCACGTCACCCATTCGAAAACGGGTGTCGAGGTGCATACAAAGCACGAGTTTTGCCACCGGAACCATTTCTTCGTTTTTCGCAACGAACATGCCCAATCCACTAATTTAGGTGCAAAACTCATGTTTGGGGTGGTTTCGTGCAATTTCGTTGCCGCACGTCACCCATTCCGAAAACGGGTGTCGGGGTGCATACGAAGCATGAGTTTTTGCCACCGGAACCATTTCTTCGTTTTTTCGCAACGAACATGCCCAATCCACTACTTTAGGTCCAAAACTCATGTTTGGGGTGGTTTCGCGCAATTTCGTTGCCGCACGTCACCCATTCCGAAAACGGGTGTCGGAGTGCATACGAAGCATGAGTTTTTGCCACTGGAACCATTTCTTCGTTTTTCGCAACGAACATGCCCAATCCAGTACTTTAGGTCCAAAACTCATGTTTGGAGTGGTTTCGGGCAATTTCGTTGCCGCACATCAACCATTCGAAAATGGGTGTCGGGGTGTATACAAGCACGAGTTTTTGCCACCGGAACCGTTTCTTCGTTATTCGCAATGAACCTGCCCAATCCACTAATTTAGGTCCAAAACTCATGTTTGGGATGGTTTCGCGCAATTTCGTTGCCGCACGTCAACCCTTCCGAAAACAGGTGTCGAGTTGCTTACAAAGCACGAGTTTTTGCCACCGGATCAATTTCTTCGTTTTTTGCAACGAACATGCCCAATCCACTACTTTAGGTCCAAAACACATGTTTGGGGTGGTTTCGCGCAATTTTGATGCCGCACGTCACTCATTCCGAAAACGGGTGTCGGGGTGCATACAAAACACGAGTTTTTGCCACCGGATCAATTTCTTAGTTTTTCGCAACGAACATGCCCAATCCACTACTTTAGGTCCAAAACTCATGTTTGGGGTGGTTTCTCGCAATTTCGTTGCCGCACGTCACCCATTCCGAAAACGGGTGTCGGGGTGCATACGAAGCATGAGTTTTTGCCACCGGAACCATTTCTTCGTTTTTCGCAACGAACATGCCCAATCCAGTACTTTAGGTCCAAAACTCATGTTTGGGGTGGTTTCGTGCAATTTCGTTGTCGCACGTCACCCATTCGAAAACGGGTGTCGAGGTGCATACAAAGCACGAGTTTTTGCCACCGGAACCATTTCTTCGTTTTTCGCAACGAACATGCCCAATCCACTAATTTAGGTGCAAAACTCATGTTTGGGGTGGTTTCGCGCAATTTCGTTGCCGCACGTCACCCATTCCGAAAACGGGTGTCGGGGTGCATACGAAGCATGAGTTTTTGCCACCGGAACCATTTCTTCGTTTTTCGCAACGAACATGCCCAATCCAGTACTTTAGGTCCAAAACTCATGTTTGGGGTGGTTTCGTGCAATTTCGTTGTCGCACGTCACCCATTCGAAAACGGGTGTCGAGGTGCATACAAAGCACGAGTTTTTGCCACCGGAACCATTTCTTCGTTTTTCGCAACGAACATGCCCAATCCACTAATTTAGGTGCAAAACTCATGTTTGGGGTGGTTTCGCGCAATTTCGTTGCCGCACGTCACCCATTCCGAAAACGGGTGTCGGGGTGCATACGAAGCATGAGTTTTTGCCACCGGAACCATTTCTTCGTTTTTTCGCAACGAACATGCCCAATCCACTACTTTAGGTCCAAAACTCATGTTTCGAGTTGTTTCGTGCAATTTCGTTGCCGCACGTCACCCATTCAAAAACAGGTGTCGGGGTGCATACAAGCACGAGTTTTTGCCACCGGAACCGTTTCTTCGTTTTTCGCAATGAACATGCCCAATCCACTAATTTAGGTCCAAAACACATGTTTGGGGGGGTTTCGCGCAATTTCGTTGCCGCACGTCACCCATTCCGAAAACGGGTATCGGGGTGCATACAAGCACGAGTTTTTGCCACCGGAACCATTTCTTCGGTTTTCGCAACGAATATTCCCAATCCACTACTTGAGGTCCAAAACTCATGTTTGGGGTGGTTTCGCGCAATTTCGTTGCCGCACGTCACCCATTCCGAAAACGGGTGTCGGGGTGCATACAAAGCACAAGTTTTTGCCACCAGATCAATTTCTTCGTTTTTCTTAACGAACATGCCCAATCCACTACTTTAGCTCCAAAACACATGTTTGGGGTGGTTTCACGCAATTTCGTTGCCGCACGTCACCCATTCCGAAAACGGGTGTCGGGGTGCATACAAGCACGAGTTTTTGCCACTGGAACCATTTCTTTGTTTTTCGCAACGAACATGCCCAATCCACTAATTTAGGTCCAGAACTCATGTTTGGGGTGGTTTCGCGCAATTTCGTTGCCGCACGTCACCCATTCCGAAAATGGGTGTCGAGTGCATACAAAGCACGAGTTTTTGCCACCGGATCAATTTCTTCGTTTTTTCGCAACGAGCATGCCCAATACACTACTTAAGGTCCAAAACACGTGTTTGGGGTGGTTTCGCGCAATTCCATTGCTGCACGTCACCCATTCCGAAAACGGGTGTCGGGGTGCGTACAAGCACGAATTTTTGCCACGGGAACCGTTTCTTCGTTTTTCGCAATGAACATGCCCAATCCACTACTTTAGGTCCAAAACACATGTTTGGGGTGGTTTCGCGCAATTTCGTTGCCGCACGTCACCCATTCTGAAAATGGGTTTTGGGTTGCATACAAAGCACGAGTTTTTGCCACCGGAACCATTTCTTCGTTTTTCGCAACGAACATGCCCAGTCCACTACTTTAGGTCCAAAACCCATGTTTGGGGTGGTTTCGCGCAATTTCGTTGCCGCACGTCACCCATTCCGAAAACGGGTGTCGGGTGCTTACAAGAACGAGTTTTTGCCACCGGAACCACTTTTTCGTTTTTCGCAACAAACATGCCTAATCCACTAATTTAGGTCCAGAACTCATGTTTGGGGTGGTTTCGCGCAATTTCGTTGCCGCACGTCACCCATCCGAAAACGGGTGTCGGGGTGCATACGAAGCATGAGTTTTTGCCACCGGAACCATTTCTTCGTTTTTCGCAACGAACATGCCCAATCCACTACTTTAGATCCAAAACTCATGTTTGGGGTGGTTTCGTGCAATTTTGTTGCCGCACGTCACCCATTCGAAAACGGGTGTCGGGGTGCATACAAAGCACGAGTTTTTGCCACCGGAACCATTTCTTCGTTTTTCACAACGAACATGTCCAATCCACTAATTTAGGTCCAAAACTCATGTTTGGGGTGGTTTCGCGCAATTTCGTTGCCGCACGTCACCCATTCCGAAAACGGGTGTCGGGGTGCATACGAAGCATGAGTTTTTGCCACCGGAACCATTTCTTCGTTTTTTCGCAACGAACATGCCCAATCCACTACTTTAGGTCCAAAACTCATGTTTGGAGTGGTTTCGTGCAATTTCGTTGCCGCACATCAACCATTCGAAAACGTGGGTCGGGGTGCATACAAGCACGAGTTTTTGCCACCGGAACCGTTTCTTCGTTATTCGCAATGAACATGCCCAATCCACTAATTTAGGTCCAAAACTCATGTTTGGGGTGGTTTCGTGCAATTTCGTTGCCGCACGTCACCCCTTCCGAAAATAGGTGTCGGGTTGCATACAAAGCACGAGTTTTTGCCATCGGATCAATTTCTTCGTTTTTCGCAACGAACATGCCCAATTCACTACTTTAGGTCCAAAACACATGTTTGGGGTGGTTTCGCGCAATTTCGATGCCGCACGTCACCCATTCCGAAAACGGGTGTCGGGGTGCATACAAAGCACGAGTTTCTGCCACCGGATCAATTTCTTAGTTTTTCACAACGAACATGCCCAATCCACTACTTTAGGTCCAAAACTCATGTTTGGGGTGGTTTCGCGCAATTTCGTTGCCGCACGTCACCCATTCCGAAAACGGGTGTCGGGGTGCATACGAAGCATGAGTTTTTGCCACCGGAACCATTTCTTCGTTTTTCGCAACGAACATGCCCAATCCACTACTTTAGGTCCAAAACTCATGTTTGGGGTGGTTTCGTGCAATTTCGTTGCCGCACGTCACCCATTCGAAAACGGGTGTCGGGGTGCATACAAAGCACGAGTTTTTGCCACCGGAACCATTTCTTCGTTTTTCGCAACGAACATGCCCAATCCACTAATTTAGGTCCAAAACTCATGTTTGGGGTGGTTTTGCGCAATTTCGTTGCCGCACGTCACCCATTTCGAAAATGGGTGTCGGGGTGCATACGAAGCATGAGTTTTTGCCACCGGAACCATTTCTTAGTTTTTTCTCAACGAACATGCCCAATCCATTACTTTAGGTCCTAAACTCATGTTTGGAGTGGTTTCGCGCAATTTCGTTGCCGCACGTCACCCATTCCGAAAACGGGTGTCGGGGTGCATACAAAGCACAAGTTTTTGCCACCGGATCAATTTCTTCGTTTTTCGCAACAAACATGCCCAATCCACTACTTTAGGTCCAAAACACATGTTTGGGGTGGTTTCGCGCAATTTCGTTGTCGTACGTCACCCATTCCGAAAACGGGTGTCGGGGTGCATACAAGCACGAGTTTTTTCCACCGGAACCATTTCTTCGTTTTTCGCAACGAACATTCCCAATCCACTACTTTAGGTCCAAAACTCATGTTTGGGGTGGTTTCGCGAAAGTTCGTTGCCGCACGTCACCCATTCCGAAAACGGGTGTCGGGGTGCATACAAAGCACAAGTTTTTGCCACCGGATCAATTTCTTCGTTTTTCGCAACGAGCATGCCCAATACACTACTTAAGGTCCAAAACACATGTTTGGGGTGGTTTTGCGATATTTCATTGCCGCACGTCACCCATTCCGAAAACGGGTGTCGGGGTGCATACAAGCACGAGTTTTTGCCACCGGAACCGTTACTTCGTTTTTCGCAATGAACATGCCCAATCCACTACTTTAGGTCCAAAACACATGTTTGGGGTGGTTTCGCGCAATTTCGTTGCCGCACGTCACCCATTCTAAAAATGAGTTTTGGGTTGCATACAATGCACAAGTTTTTGCCACCGGAACCATTTCTTCGTTTTTCGCAACGAACATGCCCAGTCCACTACTTTAGGTCCAAAACCCATGTTTGGGTGGTTTCGCGCAATTTCGTTGCCGCACGTCACCCATTCCGAAAACGGGTGTCGGGGTGCATACAAGCACCAGTTTTTGCCACTGGAACCATTTCTTCGTTTTTCGCAACAAACATGCCTAATCCACTACTTTAGGTCCAATACTCATGTTTGGGGTGGTTTCGCGCAATTTCGTTGCCGCACGTCACCACTTCCGAAAACAGGTGTCGGGTTGCATACAAAGCACGAGTTTTTGCCACCAGATTAATTTCTTCGTTTTTCGCAACGAACATGCCCAATCCACTACTTTTGGTCCAAAACACATGTTTGGGGTGGTTTCGCGCAATTTCGTTGTCGCACGTCACCCATTCCGAAAACGGGTGTCGGGGTGCATACAAAGCACGAGTTTTTGCCATCGGATCAATTTCTTCGTTTTTCGCACCGAACATGCCCAATTTACTACTTTAGGTCCAAAACTCATGTTTGGGGTGGTTTCGCGCAATTTCGTTGCCGCACGTCACCCATTCCGAAAACGGATGTCGGGGTGCATACGAAGCATGAGTTTTTGCCACCGGAACCATTTCTTCGTTTTTCGCAACGAACATGCCCAATCCACTACTTTAGGTCCAAAACTCATGTTTGGGGTGGTTTCGTGCAATTTCGTTGCCGCACGTCACCCATTCGAAAACGGGTGTCGGGGTGCATACAAAGCACGAGTTTTTGCCTCCGGATCAATTTCTTCGTTTTTCGCAACGAACATGCCCAATCCACTAATTTAGGTCCAAAACTCATGTTTGGGGTGGTTTCGCGCAATTTCGTTGCCACACGTCACACATTCCGAAAACGGGTGTCGGGGTGCATACGAAGCATGAGTTTTTGCCACCGGAACCATTTCTTCGTTTTTCGCAACGAACATGCCCAATCCACTACTTTAGGTCCAAAACTCATGTTTGGAGTGTTTCGTGCAATTTCGTTGCCGCACGTCACCCATTCGAAAATAGGTGTCGGGGTGCATACAAGCACGAGTTTTTGCCACCGGAACCGTTTCTTCGTTTTTCGCAATGAACATGCCCAATCCACTAATTTAGGTCCAAAACACATGTTTCGGGTGGTTTCGCGCAATTTCGTTGCCGCACGTCACCCATTCCGAAAACGGGTGTCAGGGTGCATACAAGCACGAGTTTTTGCCACCGGTACCATTTCTTCGTTTTTCGCATCGAACATGCCCGATCCACTAATTTAGGTCCAAAACTCATGTTTGGGGTGGTTTCGCGCAATTTCGTTGCCGCACGTCACCCATTCCGAAAATGGATGTTGGGTTGCATTCAAAGCACGAATTTTTGCCACCAGATCAATTTCTTCGTTTTTCTTAACGAACATGCCCAATCCACTACTTTAGGTCCAAAACTCATGTTTGGTGAGGTTTCACGCAATTTCGTTGCCGCACGTCACCCATTCCGAAAACGGGTGTCGCGGTGCATACAAAGCACGAGTTTTTGCCCCCGGAACTGTTTCTTCGTTTTTCACAACGAACATGCCCAATCCACTACTTTAGGTCCACAACTCATGTTTGGGGTGGTTTCGCGCAATTTTGTTGCCGCACGTCACCCATTCCGAAAACGGGTGTCGGGGTGCATAGAAAGCACGAGTTTTTGCCACCGGATCAATTTCTTCGTTTTATGCAGCGAACATGCCCAATCCACTAATTTAGGTCCAAAACTCATGTTTGGTGTGGTTTCGCGCAATTTCGTTGCCGCATGTCACCCGTTCCGAATACGGGTGTCGCGGTGCATACAAAGCACGAGTTTTTGCCACCGGATCAATTTCATCGTTTTTCACAACGAACATTCCCAATCCACTACTTTAGGTCCAAAACTCATGTTTGGGGTGGTTTCGCGCAATTTCGTTGCCGCACGTCACCCGTTCCGAAAACGGGTGTCGGGGGTGCATACAAGCACGAGTTTTTGCCACCGGATCAATTTCTTCGTTTTTCGCAACGAACATGCCCAATCCACTACTTTAGGTCCAAAACACATGTTTGGGGTGGTTTCGCGCAATTTTGTTGCCGCACGTCACCCATTCCGAAAACGGGTGTCGGGGTGCATAGAAGCACGAGTTTTTGCCACCGGAACCATTTCTTCGTTTTTCGCAACGAACATTTCCAATCCACTACTTTAGGTCCAAAACTCATGATTGACGTGGTTTCGCGCAATTTCGTTGCCACATGTCACCCATTCCGAAAACGGGTGTCGGGGTGCATACAAAGCACGAGTTTTGGCCACAGGATCAATTTCTTCGTTTTTTGCAACGGACATGCCCAATCCACTACTTTAGGTCCAAAACACATGTTTGGGGTGATTTTGCGCAACTTCGTTGCCGCACGTCACCCATTCCGAAAACGGGTGTCGGGGTGCATACGAAGCATGAGTTTTTGCCACCGGAACCATTTCTTCGTTTTTTTGCAACGAACATGCCCAATCCACTACTTTAGGTCCAAAACTCATGTTTGGTGTGGTTTCGTGCAATTTCGTTGCCGCATGTCACCCATTCGAAAATGGGTGTCTAGGTGCATACAAAGCACAAGTTTTTGCCACCGGAACCATTTCTTCGTTTTTTGCAACGAACATGTCCAATCCACTAATTTAGGTCCAAAACTCATGTTTGGGGTGGTTTCGCGCAATTTCGTTGCCACACGACACCCATTCCGAAAAATGGATGTTGGGTTCCATTCAAAGCACGAGTTTTTGCCACCGGAACCATTTCTTTGTTTTTCGCAACGAAAATGCCCAATCCACTACTTTTGGTCAGAAACTCATGTTTGGTGTGGTTTCACGCAATTTCTGATAGAGCTGGAGTGCCCGATCTTTCGGTGAGTGGAGATAATTCCGATTTGGTGGAAGTAGACCCTCACGATCCGACTACGACGAGCAAACCCGAAGCACCAATGCAATCGTTGAACCAACTCCCAATGGTTACCAACCTTGCTGATGCGAGATCGGCCTGATCACGAAGATCGTTTCCTGTGCGCAATCGAAGAACGAACAAGAAAAAGATGCGAGCAATCTTAATATCACTCGAGGTGGAGTTCTGAATCACAGAGGACAGCACATATTTGTGCGTGTTCTAGGGTAGCTAAAGCTAGATGTAAAACAAAACTCGAAGAACAAAGGAGGCGCAGCTCCTAGATAAATAGAGAGAGGGGGCACAGCCCCTAGGGTGGCCAACCCTAGGTCGTCCACTATGGGCCGCAGTTGGGCTGGTCGTCTATTCTTTTGGGCCCTCATTCTTCAGTAGCATGACGAAGTTAAGATCTCTGGCACGAGCCTGAGTGATTGGCCCAGCTAATGAAGGAAGTGGCGCTTGATGTGGAGGTGCTGCTGGTGTAGTCGTACTCATAGTGATGTCCTCATCATCCTCCCCTTCTTGAAGTGAAGTCGTCCTCGACGGCAACTCCTCATCCTCGGCCATATATGGTTTCAAATCTGCAACATTAAAACTAGTGGAAACACCAAATTCCGCAGGCAGGTCAAGGATATAAGCATTATCATTAATCTTTGTTAGCACCTTAAAAGGACCAGCAGCACGAGGCATTAATTTAGAACGGCGCAAAGTAGGAAACCGATCCTTTCTCAAGTGCAACCAAACCATATCACCTGGCTCAAAAGTAACAAGTTTTCTTCCTTTACTACCAGCAACCTGATTTTTTGCATTAGTAGCAGCAATGTTTTGTTGAGTTTGTTCTGGAGGTTAATCATTTGTTCAACATGTGCAACAACATCTATGTGTGGGGCGTCCGCAGCATCAAGCGAAAACAAAGCAATAGGCGCCCTAGGAATGTAACCATAAACAATTTGAAAAGGGCACATCTTTGTAGAAGAATGTGTTGCATGATTATAAGCAAACTCAACATGAGGCAAGCAATCCTCCCAACGTTTCAAATTTTTGTCTAAAACAGCCCTAAGCATGGTAGACAAAGTTCGATTAACTACCTCAGTTTGACCATATGTCTGAGGGTGACAAGTGGTGCTAAACAGCAATTTAGTTCCCAATTTATTCCACAGAGATCTCCAAAAATGACTGAGAAACTTAGCATCACGATCCGAGACTATTGTATTGGGAATACCGTGCAAACGAATAATCTCTCTAAAAAACAATTCAGCAACATTGCTAGCATCATCAGTCTTATGACAAGGTATGAAATGAGCCATTTTGGAGAATCGATCAACAACCACAAAAATGATATCCCTCCCCTTCTTAGTTCTAGGCAATCCCAAAACAAAATCCATCGAAATATCAATCCAAGGGGAAGTGGGAACAGGCAAAGGCATATACAAACCATGGTTGTTCAAGAAGGCGCTCAACATCAGATCAAGGGGAAGTGGGAACAGGCAAAGGCATATACAAACCAAGGGGAAGTGGGAACAGGCAAAGGCATATACAAACCATGCTTTCTGACAAGTAGTGCAGCGTGCAACAAGGCGCTCAACATCAGCGTGCATCCGAGGCCAAAAGAAGTGGGCAGCCAACACCTCATGTGTCTTGTAGACGGCAAAGTGCCCCATGAGACCGCCTCCATGCTCTTCCTGTAACAACAAAAGACGAACCGAGCTAGCTGGAACACACAGCTTGTTAGCGCGAAACAGGAACCCATCCTGTATGTGAAATTTGCCCCATGGTTTCCCATTAATACAATGGCCGAAAGCATCTTTAAAATCAGCATCGTCAACATATTGATCTTTCACAGTGTGCAAACCAAAGATTTTAAAATTTAACTGTGACAACATGGTATAGCGACGAGACAAAGCATCAGCAATAACATTGTCCTTCCCGTTCTTGTGTTTAATAATGTAAGGAAAAGACTCAATGAATTCTACCCATTTAGCATGACGACGGGATTTGTTTGGGTACGAATATGTTTTAAAGCCTCATGATCAGAATGAATTATGAACTCACGATGCCAAAGATAGTGCTGCCATGTATGCAAAGTGCGCACTAAAGCGTAAAGCTCCTTATCATAAGTAGAATATTTCAGACTAGCACCGCTTAATTTTTCATTGAAATAAGCAACTGGTTTTCCTTCTTGTAACAAAACAGCACCTAGCCCAATACCGCTCGCATCACATTCAAGCTCAAACACTTTATTAAAATCAGGCAATTGCAATAAGGGAGCTTGGGTTAACTTATCTTTCAAAGTGCTGAACGCTACCTCCTGCGAATCACGCCAAGCAAACGGCACATCTTTCTTTGTGAGCTCATGTAGAGGCGCTGCAATGGAGCTAAAATCACGAACAAATCTGCGGTAGAAACCGGCAAGTCCAAGAAAGCTCCGAATTTGTGTGACCGTCGTCGGTGTAGGCCACTCCCCAATGGCAGCAATCTTGCTGCTATCCACCTCAATGCCCTGTGGAGTAACAACATAACCAAGAAACGAGACACGTCGTGTGCAAAAGATGCATTTTTCCATGTTAGCAAATAACTGGGCAGCATGTAATGCATCAAAAACAGCACTTAAATGTTCCAAATGCTCTTTCTTAGATTTGCTGTAAATAAGGATATCATCAAAATAAACAACCACAAACAATCCTATGAAGGGCCTCAGAACTTCATTCATCACTCGCATAAAAGTGCTGGGAGCATTAGTCAATCCAAACGGCATAACCAACCATTCATATAAACCAAATTTCGTTTTAAAAGCTGTTTTCCATTCTAATCTGGTGGTAACCACTACGCAAATCAATCTTAGTGAAAATAATGGCACCACTAAGCTCATCTAGCATATCATCAAGGTGTGGTATAGGATATCGATAATGAATAGTGATGTTATTAATAACACGACAGTCTACACACGTACGCCATGACCCATCTTTCTTGGGAACAAGTAACATAGGAACAGAGCAAGGGATAAGAGACTCACGAATGTATCCCTTATCAAGAAACGCCTGTACCTGGCGCTGAATCTCCTTCGTCTCATCCGGATTTGTACGGTACGGTGCGCGGTTCGGAAGCTGTGCGTCGGGGATGAGGTCGATCTAGTGCTCAATGCCACGAAGCGGTGGGAGACCCGGTGGTAAGTCTTTGGGAAAGACATCACCGTACTCCTGCAAAAGGTTAGCAACCATAGGAAGAATAGCCAAAGATGGTGCATCATCAAGTGAAATGAGGACACTAGAGCATACAAGTGCATAGCATGGCAAATGAGCACCGTGTAGATCATCAAAATCAGCACGTGTAGCAAGTAAAACAGGAGCCTTCAACTTGATTTCAGAAGGAACAGAGTGATGTAGCTGAGGTTGATGAAGCTGAGGTGCCCGATCTTTCGGCGAGTAGAGATAATTCCGATTTGGCGGAAGATGACCCTTGCGATCCGACTACGACGAGCAAGCCCGAGGCGCCAATGCAATCGCTGAACCAACTCCCTGTGGTTACCGACCTTGCTGATGCGAGATCGGCCTGATCACGAAGATCGTTTCCTGTGCGCAATCGAAGAACGAACAAGAACAAGATGCGAGCAATCTAATCTATTACTCGAGGGTGGAGTTCTGAATACATGAAGACAGCGCAGATTTGCGCGTGTTCGAGAGTAGCTAAGGCTAACGTAAAACAAAACTCAGGAAATAAAGGAGGCGCAGCTCCTGTATAAATAGAGAGGGGGCGCAGCCCCTAGGGGCGGCCAACCCTAGGTCGTCCATTATGGGCCGCAATTGGGCTGGTCGTCTATTCTTCCGGGCCTTCGTTCTTTAACAACATGATGTAGTTCAATTCTCTTGCACGGGCCCGAGTCACTGGCCCAGGTGGAAGGGGTGGCGCCTGGGCTGGAGAAGGTGCTGCTGGTGTAGATGTGCTCGTGTTGGTGTTGATGTCCGCATCATCCTCCCCTTCTTGAACTGAAGTCGTCCTCGACGGCAACTCCTCATCTTCTCCCGCATACGGTTTCAAATCTGCAACATTAAAACTAGTGGAAACACCAAACTCCGCAGGTAGGTCGAGGGTATAAGCATTATCATTAATCTTGGTTAGTATCTTAAAAGGACCAGCAGCACGAGGCATCAATTTAGAACGGCGCAAAGTAGGAAAACGATCCTTTCTCAAATGCAACCAAACCATATCACCAGGTTCAAAAGTAACATGTTTTCTTCCTTTACTACCAGCAACCTGATTTTTTGTATTAGTAGCAGCAATGTTCTGTTTCGTTTGTTCATGTATGGTAATCATTTGTTCAACATGTGCAGAAGCATCTACATGTGGGGCGTTCGCAGCATTAAGTGAAATCAAATCAATAGGTGCCCTAGGAATGTAACCATAAACAATCTGGAAAGGGCACATCTTTGTAGAAGAATGCGTGGCATGATTGTAAGCAAATTCAACATGAGGCAAGCAATCCTCCCAACGTCTCAAATTCTTGTCTAAAACAGCCCTAAGCATGGTAGATAAAGTTCTATTTACTACCTCAGTTTGTCCATCAGTCTGAGGGTGACAAGTAGTGCTAAACAACAATTTAGTTCCCAATTTATTCCAAAGAGATCTCCAAAAATGGCTTAGAAACTTAGCATCGCGATCAGAGACTATTGTTTTTGGAATACCATGTAAACGAATAATTTCTCTAAAGAACAATTCAGCAACAATGCTAGCATCATCAGTTTTATGACAAGGTATAAAGTGAGCCATTTTAGAGAATCTATCAACAACCACAAAAATACTATCCCTCCCCTTCTTAGTTCTAGGCAAGCCCAAAACAAAGTCCATAGAGATATCAAGCCAAGGAGAAGAAGGGACAGGCAAAGGCATATACAAACCATGGTTGTTCAACCGTGACTTAGCTTTCTGACAAGTAGTGCAGCGTGCAACAAGGCGCTCCACATCAGCGCGCATCCGAGGCCAAAAGAAGTGGGCAGCCAACACCTCATGTGTCTTGTAGACGCCAAAATGCCCCATGAGACCGCCTCCCTGCGCTTCCTGTAACAACAAAAGACGAACCGAGCTAGCTGGAACACACAGCTTGTTAGCGCGAAACAGGAACCCATCCTGTATGTGAAATTTGCCCCATGGTTTCCCATTAATACAATGGCCGAAAGCATCTTTAAAATCAGCATCGTCAACATATTGATCCTTCACAGTGTCCAAACCAAAGATTTTAAAATCTAACTGTGACAGCATGGTATAGCGACGAGACAAAGCATCAGCAATAACATTGTCCTTCCCGTTCTTGTGTTTAATAATGTAAGGAAAGGACTCAATGAATTCTACCCATTTAGCATGACGACGGTTCAGATTTGTTTGGGTACGAATATGTTTTAAAGCCTCATGATCAGAATGGATTATAAACTCACGATGCCAAAGATAGTGCTGCCATGTATGCAAAGTGCGCACTAAAGCGTAAAGCTCCTTATCATAAGTAGAATATTTCAGACTAGCACCGCTTAATTTTTCACTAAAATAAGCAACTGGTTTTCCTTCTTGTAACAAAACAGCACCTAGCCCAATACCGCTAGCATCGCATTCAAGCTCAAACACTTTATTAAAATCAGGCAATTGCAATAGGGGAGCTTGGGTTAACTTATCTTTCAAAGTGCTGAACGCTACCTCCTGCGAATCACTCCAAGCAAACGGCACATCTTTCTTTGTAAGCTCATGTAGAGGCGCTGCAATGGAGCTAAAATCACGAACAAATCTGCGGTAGAAACTGGCAAGTCCAAGAAAGCTCCGAATTTGTGTGACCGTCGTCGGTGTAGGCCACTCCCGAATGGCAGCAATCTTGCTGCTATCCACCTCAATGCCCTGCGGAGTAACCACATAACCAAGAAACAAGACACGTTGCGTGCAAAATGTGCACTTTTCCATGTTACCAAACAAGCGAGCAGCACGCAAAGCGTCAAAAACAGCACGCAAATGTTCTAAATGCTCCTCTATAGACTTGCTGTAAATAAGGATATCATCGAAATAAACAACAACAAACAAACCTATGAAGGCCCGTAGAACTTCGTTCATTAAACGCATAAAGGTGCTGGGAGCATTAGTCAATCCAAATGGCATAACCAACCATTCATATAAACCAAATTTCGTTTTAAAAGCCGTTTTCCATTCATCACCGAGTTTCATTCTAATCTGATGGTAACCGCTACGCAAATCAACCTTAGAGAAAATAACGGCACCACTAAGCTCATCTAGCATATCATCAAGGCGTGGAATAGGATATCGATAACGAACTGTGATGTTATTAATAGCACGACAATCTACGCACATACGCCATGACCCATCTTTCTTTGGGACGAGTAAAACAGGAACCGAGCAAGGGCTAAGAGACTCAGGAATGTAACCCTTATCAAGCAGTGTCTGCACCTGGCGCTGGATCTCCTTCGTCTCATCTGGATTTGTACGGTACGGGGCGCGGTTCGGAAGAGAAGCGCCGGGGATGAGATCGATCTGATGCTCAATGCCACGGAGGGGAGGAAGACCCGGTGGTAAGTCCGTAGGATAAACATCAGCATACTCCTGCAAAAGGTTAACAACAGCAGGGGGTATATCCAAAGACGGTGCATCATCAAGCGGAACAAGCATTCGCGAGCATACAAGTGCATAACAGGGCATATGAGCTTCATGGAGATCATCAAAATCAGCACGTGTAGCAAGTAAAACAGGAGAGTGCAACTTGATTTCAGATTTAACAGGTGCGGCTGATGTCGATTTGACTTGTTGTGCAGTTTTAGCAGCCCTAGTAAGATCATCTTTCAAAATTTGGTCAGGGGTCATTGGATGTATAATTATTTTCTGGCCTTTAAACATGAAAGAATAATGATTTGAACGACCATGATATAAACTATCAGTATCCTATTGCCAAGGTCGACCTAATAACAAAGAGCATGCTTCCATAGGAATAACATCGCAATCAGCATAATCAGAATAAGAACCCAGCGAAAAGGGGACACGTACCGAACGTGTTACCTTTATTTTACCACCATCATTAAGCCATTGAATGTGATACGGATGTGGATGTGTGCGAGTGGGCAAGGTTAATTTCTCTACCAACGCTGTACTTGCCAAATTGTTGCAGCTGCCACTATCGATGATGATGCGAATCGACCGTTCGTGCACGACGCCCTTGGTATGGAATAGAGTGTGTCGCTGATTTTTTTCGGCCTGGGCAACCTGTGTGCTGAGAACACGCTGCACAACAAGACTCTCATACCTATCGGCGTCGATAGGATCAACGTGGACTTCCTCATTTTCTGCATGGTTAGTGGCAATCATAGCATGACTAGTTTCCTCAGAATCACTGGCTGAAGAGTACTCACCATTGTCACGTATAAGCAAGGTACGCTTGTTTGGGCAGTCCCGAATCATATGCCCAAACCCTCTGCAACGATGGCACTGAATATCCCGTGTACGTCCTGTGGAAGAAGCGGCGCCTTTGGCAGGGGGCGCCACTGGCTTGGTCGTCCCTGTGCGCGATGTAGTGCTAGGCGTAGAAGGTGCAGGGCTGGAAGGAGTTGAGCTGTGTGTTGGACCCCGGCCTGCAAGAGAGTTAGTATATGTCTTTGATCGTCGTCCCTGCACTTCACGTTCAGCTTTGCAAGCATATTCAAACAATGTGGTTATATCAAAATAATCCTTATAATCAAGTATATCCTGAATTTCCCTGTTCAAACCACCACGAAAACGCGCCATAGCAGCGTCATCCGACTCAACTAAACCACAACGAAGCATACCCTTTTGTAACTCCTGGTAATAATCCTCAACAGACTGTGAACCTTGTTGAAAACGCTGCATTTTGTTAAGCAAATCACGAGCATAATAGGAAGGAACAAATCTGTGGCGCATGGCAGTTTTTAATTGGGTCCAAGTAATGACACTGTTAATGGGAAGTTTTTGTTTATACTCACGCCACCAAATTAAAGCAAAATCAGTAAATTCACTAATGGCAGCCTTCACTTGGCTATTAGCAGGAATATCATGGCATGAAAATTTCTGTTCTACCTCTAATTCCCAATCAAGATATGCAGCAGGATCATATTTACCATTAAAAGATGGAATTTTAAATTTAATCTTAGAAAATAAGTCATTAGGGGGATGACGAACCACACGACGTGCACGACCACGGCGATCTCCATCGTCCTGCTCAGTGTCACCGCCGTATTCCTGCTCCATCTTTGTGGTCAGTGCATCAAGGCGTGCCAGGATGGTGTCGAGTGTGGTGCGAGTCGCCGTTTGAGCAAGGTCAAGTTGGTTGAAACGCTCGGTCGTCGAAGTGATCGTTGAATCAAGCCGTTCATGCATCGTCCTAATGTCAGCAGCAAGTCCATCAACTTGTCCCCTTACTTCCTGCAACTGGGCATCCACCATGTCGTGTGCTCCTGCCATAGTTAGCGCAAACACCAAAAGGAGAAAAACCAACGACAAAAACAGGGGTGTACTGCTCACAAGGCGCTCACACTAGTGCTGTTATCAAGTTCTTATCCGTTCTTACCAAGCCACAGTGGTGAACTGCAACCAACAGGTGGAACCGGTGAAAGATTGGATGAGCGATTGCGTGGAGAAACAGAAACCTGCTCGTCGTAGAAATATGTGGAGTTGTGGGTAGGCTGCACTCAAGTCAAGGATTAGCACGATCAAACAATAATGCAAAGTTGAATTATAGTGCAACACACGAAACTATATTGCTGGCCACAGGTGCAAAGGATGGATGGAACTAGCAGAATGGCAGTACCGTAAATATTGTACTAGTGATGCCAAAAAGGCACTAGTAGAAATCACAGGTGATTTTGTTTTTCTTTTTTGTATGATTTTTTTGATATTTTTCTCAGCACAAGAAGCAACAAGATAGGAGCTACACGAAGTTTCACCTAAAACAGATATCAGATGTGGTCTACAGAAAATCAGGAAGTTCTCTGAAAAGCGTGCGAGAACTTTGACGGATTTTTTTCTTTATTTTCCTGAATTTTTTTGACAATTTTGTCGAACCCCAAACAGACCGTAGGTGAGTTTGGCCGGCCTCAGAATGGTGTCAACTAGCTCCTGTAAAAATTTCAGATTTTTTGGACACCCGAGCGAAAAGTTATGCCCGGTTTACGGAAGGTACCTCAAGTTATGTTCTAAAAACGACCGGGATGAAACAACCGTATCCTTTCTCCTTCGTTATCTTTTTTTTCTGTTTTTTTGACGTAACCGAAGGAGAAAAACAAGGAAGGTTGACTCGGTTTGTTTTTTTTCTGTTTTTTTTTCGTAACCGAAGGAGAAAATCAAGGAAACGGCCGTTGACTCGGTTTGTTTTTTCTGTTTTTTTTGACGTAACCGAAGGAGAAAAATAAGGAAACGATGTTGACTCGGTTTGTGGCGTGATCAAACGGGAGATGGTGGCGGCGCTAGGGTTTGAATGGTGGAAGAACACAATGCAACCAGCAACAAATGACACGAAAGCACACAAATTCAACAATGCAGATTATTGAAAGAAAGTGCGAGGCTCAAAAGGGTGCTGGGATAAGATCTAACCTGAATTTTTATGTGGTTTTGTGGACTGTAGGAAAAAAAACGCTCGATAAACTCACCGATCAACCTGGAAATCTGATACCAATTGATGAAGCTGAGGTGCCCGATCTTTCGGCGAGTAGAGATAATTCCGATTTGGCGGAAGATGACCCTTGCGATCCGACTACGACGAGCAAGCCCGAGGCGCCAATGCAATCGCTGAACCAACTCCCTGTGGTTACCGACCTTGCTGATGCGAGATCGGCCTGATCACGAAGATCGTTTCCTGTGCGCAATCGAAGAACGAACAAGAACAAGATGCGAGCAATCTAATCTATTACTCGAGGGTGGAGTTCTGAATACACGAAGACAGCGCAGATTTGCGCGTGTTCGAGAGTAGCTAAGGCTAACGTAAAACAAAACTCAGGAAATAAAGGAGGCGCAGCTCCTGTATAAATAGAGAGGGGGCGCAGCCCCTAGGGGCGGCCAACCCTAGGTCGTCCATTATGGGCCGCAATTGGGCTGGTCGTCTATTCTTCCGGGCCTTCGTTCTTTAACAACATGATGTAGTTCAATTCTCTTGCACGGGCCCGAGTCACTGGCCCAGGTGGAAGGGGTGGCGCCTGGGCTGGAGAAGGTGCTGCTGGTGTAGATGTGCTCGTGTTGGTGTTGATGTCCGCATCAGAGGTGCCCGATCTTTCGGCGAGTAGAGATAATTCCGATTTGGCGGAAGATGACCCTTGCGATCCGACTACGACGAGCAAGCCCGAGGCGCCAATGCAATCGCTGAACCAACTCCCTGTGGTTACCGACCTTGCTGATGCGAGATCGGCCTGATCACGAAGATCGTTTCCTGTGCGCAATCGAAGAACGAACAAGAAAAAGATGCGAGAAATCTAATCTATTACTCGAGGGTGGAGTTCTGAATACACGAAGACAGCGCAGATTTGCGCGTGTTCGAGAGTAGCTAAGGCTAACGTAAAACAAAACTCAAGAAATAAAGGAGGCGCAGCTCCTGGATAAATAGAGAGGGGGCGCATCTTTGTAGAAGAATGGGTTGCATGATTATAAGCAAACTCAACATGAGGCAAGCAATCCTCCCAACGTTTCAAATTTTTGTCTAAAACAACCCTAAGCATGGTAGACAAAGTTCGATTAACTACCTCAGTTTGACCATCAGTCTGAGGGTGACAAGTGGTGCTAAACAGCAATTTAGTTCCCAATTTATTCCACAGAGATCTCCAAAAATGACTCAGAAACTTAGCATCACGATCCGAGACTATTGTATTGGGAATACCGTGCAAACGAATAATCTCTCTAAAAAACAATTCAGCAACATTGCTAGCATCATCAGTCTTATGACAAGGTATGAAATGAGCCATTTTGGAGAATCGATCAACAACCACAAAAATGCTATCCCTCCCCTTCTTAGTTCTAGGCAATCCCAAAACTTGTCACCCTTTATTAAAATCAGGCAATTGCAATAGGGGAGCTTGGGTTAACTTATCTTTCAAAGTGCTGAACGCTACCTCCTGCGAATCACTCCAAGCAAACGGCACATCTTTCTTTGTAAGCTCATGTAGAGGCGCTGCAATGGAGCTAAAATCACGAACAAATCTGCGGTAGAAACCGGCAAGTCCAAGAAAGCTCCGAATTTGTGTGACCGTCGTCGGTGTAGGCCACTCCCGAATGGCAGCAATCTTGCTGCTATCCACCTCAATGCCCTGTGGAGTAACAACATAACCAAGAAACGAGACACGTCGTGTACAAAAGATGCATTTTTCCATGTTAGCAAATAACTGGGCAGCACGCAATGCATCAAAAACAGCACGTAAATGTTCCAAATGCTCTTTCTTAGATTTGCTGTAAATAAGAATATCATCAAAATAAACAACCACAAACAATCCTATGAAGGGCCTTAGAACTTCATTCATCACTCGCATAAAAGTGCTGGGAGCATTAGTCAATCCAAACGGCATAACCAACCATTCATATAAACCAAATTTCGTTTTAAAAGCCGTTTTCCATTCATCACCCAGTTTCATTCTAATCTGGTGGTAACCACTACGCAAATCAATCTTAGTGAAAATAATGGCACCACTAAGCTCATCTAGCATATCATCAAGGCGTGGTATAGGATATCGATAACGAATAGTGATGTTATTAATAGCACGACAGTCTACACACATACGCCATGACCCATCTTTCTTGGGAACAAGTAACACAGGAACAGAGCAAGGGCTAAGAGACTCACGAATGTATCCCTTGTCAAGCAACGCCTGTACCTGGCGCTGAATCTCCTTCGTCTCATCCGGATTTGTACGGTACGGTGCGCGGTTCGGAAGCTGTGCGCCGGGAATGAGATCGATCTGGTGCTCAATGCCACGAAGTGGTGGGAGACCCGGTGGTAAGTCTTTGGGAAAGACATCAGCGTACTCCTGCAAAAGGTTAGCAACCATAGGGGGAATAGCCAAAGATGGTGCATCATCAAGTGAAATGAGGACACTAAAGCATATAAGTGCATAGCATGGCAAATGAGCACCGTGTAGATCATCAAAATCAGCACGTGTAGCAAGTAAAACAGGAGCCTTCAACTTGATTTCAGAAGGAACAGAGGGCGATGAATCAAGTTGTTTAGCAGTTATAGCAGCTCGGGCAAGATCATCTTTAACAATTTGTTCAGGTGTCATTGGATGTATAATTATTTTCTGACCCTTAAAAATGAAAGAATAATGATTCGAACGACCATGATGCAAGCTATCAGTATCATATTGCCAAGGTCGACCAAGTAACAAAGAGCATGCTTCCATGGGAATAACATCACAATCAACAAAATCAGAATTAGCACCCATGGAGAAAGGAACACGCACGGAACGTGTGATTTTTATTTTACCACCATCATTAAGCCATTGAATGTGATATGGGTTTGGATGCTTACGAGTGGGTAACGATAACTTTTCGACCAGCATGGTACTCGCCAAATTGTTGCAACTGCCACTGTCGATAATGATGCGAATTGACCGCTCCTGCACAACACCCTTTGTATGGAACAGAGTGTGTCGCTGATTCTTCTCGGGCAAAGCGACCTGTGTACTGAGAACACGCTGCACAACAAGACTTTCATACCTATCAGCATCGCTCGGGTTGACATGTACCTCCACCTTAGCTGCATGGTCAGTGGCAAGTAGTGCATGTTCAATTTCTTCAGAATCACTAGCGGAAGAGTACTCACCATCGTCACGAATGAGCAAAGTGCGCTTGTTTGGGCAGTCCCGAATCACATGGCCAAATCCTCTACAGCGATGACACTGAATATCCCGTGTACGACCTGCGGGTGGGGCAGTGCTGGCTGGTTTGGTCGTCTTCTCGCGTGGAGTAGTGGTGGACGTGGATGGCACAGGGGGAACTGGTGCTGAGGTGGATGTCGAGCTTCGTCCTGCAAAAGGGTTAGAATATGGCTTCGAGCGGCGTCCCTGCACTTCACGTTCAGCTTTGCAAGCATATTCAAATAAAGTAGTCATATCATAATATTCCTTATAATCAAGTATATCTTGGATTTCGCGGTTTAAACCACCACGAAAACGTGCCATAGCAGCATCGTTGTCCTCTAATATCCCACAACGAATCATACCTTTTTGTAACTCCTGGAAATAGTCCTCAACAGATTGAGAACCTTGCTGAAAACGCTGCATTTTATTAAGCAAATCACGAGCATAATACGAAGGCACAAATCGATGTCGCATCGCAGCTTTCAACTGATCCCAAGTGGTTGGAATGGCAGTGGGATGTTTTATTTTAAACTCACGCCACCAAATTAAAGCAAAATCAGTAAATTCACTAGTAGCAGCTTTAACCTGAGAATGTGCAGCAATATCATGGCATGAAAATTTTTGTTCAACCTCTAACTCCCAATCAAGATATGCAGCAGGATCATATTTGCCATTAAAAGGTGGAATTTTAAATTTAATCTTAGAAAATAAGTCATTAGGGGGATGACGAACCACACGGCGTGCACGACCACGACGATCTCCATCGTCCTGCTCAGTGTCACCGCCGTAGTCCTGCTCCATCTTTGTGGTCAACGCATCAAGGCGTGCCAGGATGGTGTCGAGTGTGGTGCGAGTCGCCGTTTGAGCAAGGTCAAGCTGGTTGAAACGCTCGGTCGTCGAAGTGACCGTTGAATCAAGCCGTTCATGCATCGTCCTAATGTCAGCAGCAAGTCCATCAACTTGTCCCCTTACTTCCAGCAACTGGGCATCCACCGTGTCGTGTGCTCCTGCCATAGTTAGCGCAAACACCAAAACACCAAAAGGAGAAAAACCGACGACAACAGGAAAATGGTGGTGACAACTCGCTCAATGGAATGTTGTTATCAAGTTCTTATCCGTTCATACCAAGCCACAGTGGTGAACTGCAACCAACAGGTGGAACCGGTGAAAGATTGGATGAGCGATTCCCTGGAGAAACAGAAACCTTCTCGTTGTAGAAATATGTGGAGTTTTGGGTAGGCTGCACTCAAGTCAAGGATTAGCACGATCAAACAATAATGCAAAGTTGAATTATAGTGCAAAACACGAAACTATATTGCTGGCCACAAGTGCAAAGTACGGATGGAACTAGCAGAATGGCAGTACCGTAAATATTGTACTAGCGAGGCCAAAAAGGCACTAGTAGGAATCACAAGTGATTTTGTTTTTCTTTTTTTGTATGATTTTTTTGATATTTTTCTCAGCTCAAGGAGCAACAAAATAGGAGCTATACGAAGTTTCACCTAAAACAGAGTTCAGATGTGGTCTACAGAAAATCAGGAAGTTCTCTCAAAAGCGTGTGAGAACTTTGACGAATTTTTTCTTTATTTTCCTGAATTTTTTGACAATTTTATCGAAACTCAAACAGACCGTAGGTGAGTTTGGCCGGCCTCAGAATGGTGTCAACAAGCTCCTGTAAAAATTTCAGATTTTTTGAACAACCGAGCGAAAAGTTATGCCCGGTTTAAGGAAGGTATGTTTAAAACGACCGAGATGAGACAACCGCTTTGTATTCTTTCTCCTTCGTTTTCTTTTTTTTGTTTCTGTTTTTTTACGTAACCGAAGGAGAAAAACAAGGAAGCGGCGTTGACTCGGTTTGTTTTTTCTGTTTTTTTACGTAACCGAAGGAGAAAAATAAGGAAGCGACGTTGACTCGGTTTGTGGCGTGATCAAACGTAATATGGTGGCGGCGCACTAGGGTTTGAATGGTGGAATAACACAATGCAACAAGCAACAAATGACGTGAAAGCACACAAATTCAACAATGCAGATTATTGAAAGAAAGTGTGAGGCTCAAAAGGGTGCTGGGATAAGATCTAACCTAAATTTTTATGTTGTTTTGTGGACTGTAGGAGAAAAAAAACACTCGATAAACTCACCGATCAACCTGGAAATCTGATACCACTTGATAGAGCTGGAGTGCCCGATCTTTCGGTGAGTGGAGATAATTCCGATTTGGTGGAAGTAGACCCTCACGATCCGACTACGACGAGCGAACCCGAAGCGCCAATGCAATCGCTGAACCAACTCCCAATGGTTACCGACCTTGCTGATGCGAGATCGGCCTGATCACGAAGATCGTTTCCTGTGCGCAATCGAAGAACGAACAAGAAAAAGATACGAGCAATCTTAATATCACTCGAGGTGGAGTTCTGAATCACAGAGGACAACACGTATTTGTGCGTGTTCTAGGGTAGCTAAAGCTAGATGTAAAACAAAACTTGAAGAACAAAGGAGGCGCAGCTCCTAGATAAATAGAGAGAGGGGACGCAGCCCCTAGGGCGGCCAACCCTAGGTCGTCCACTATGGGCCGCAGTTGGGCTGGTCGTCTATTCTTTTGGGCCCTCATTCTTCAGTAGCATGACGAAGTTAAGATCTCTAGCACGAGCCCGAGTGATTGGCCCAGCTAATGAAGGAAGTGGCGCTTGATGTGGAGGTGTTGCTGGTGTAGTCGTACTCATAGTGATGTTCTCATCAATTTCGTTGCCGCACGTCACTCATTCCGAAAAAGGGTGTCGCGGTGCATACAAAGCACGAGTTTTTGCCCCCATAACCGTTTCTTCTTTTTTCACAACGAACATGCCCAATCCACTACTTTAGGTCCAAAACTCATGTTTGGGGTGGTTTCGCGCAATTTCGTTGTCGCACGTCACCCATTCCGAAAATGGGTGTCGGGGTGCATAGAAAGCACGAGTTTTTGCCACCGAATCAATTTCTTCGTTTTATGCAACGAACATGCCCAATCCACTAATTTAGGTCCAAAACTCATGTTTGGGTGGTTTCGCGCAATTTCGTTGCCGCACGTCACCCGTTCCGAAAACGGGTGTCGCGGTGCATACAAAGCACGAGTTTTTGCCACCGGATCAATTTATTCGTTTTTCGCAACGAACATTCCCAATCCACTACTTTAGGTCCAAAACTCATGTTTGGGATGGTTTCGCGCAATTTCATTGCCGCACGTCACCTGTTCCGAAAACGGGTGTCGGGGAGCATACAAGCACGAGTTTTTGTCACCGGATCAATTTCTTCATTTTTCGCAACGAACATGCCCAATCCACTACTTTAGGTCCAAAACACTTGTTTGGTGTGGTTTCTCGCAATTTCATTGCCGCACGTAACCCATTCCGAAAACGGGTGTCGGGGTGCATACAAGCACGAGTTTTTGCCACCGGAACCATTTCTTCGTTTTTCGCAACGAACATTCCCAATCCACTACTTTAGGTCCAAAACTCATGTTTGACGTGGTTTCGCGCAATTTCGTTGCCGCATGTCACCCATTCCGAAAACGGGTGTCGGGGTGCATACAAAGCACGAGTTTTTGCCAGAGGATCAATTTCTTCGTTTTTCGCAACGGACATGCCCAATCCACTACTTTAGGTCCAAAACACATGTTTGGGGTGATTTCTCGCAATTTCGTTGCCGCACGTCACCCATTCCGAAAATGGGTGTCGGGGTGCATACAAGCACGAGTTTTTGCCACCGGATCAATTTCTTCATTTTTCACAACGAACATGCCCAATCCACTACTTTAGGTCCAAAACTCATGTTTGGGGTGGTTTCGCGCAATTTCGTTGCCGCACGCCACCCATTTCGAAAACGGGTGTCGGGGTGCATACAAAGCACGAGTTTTGCCACCGCATCAATTTCTTCATTTTTCACAACGAACATGCCCAATCCACTACTTTAGGTCCAAAACTCATGTTTGGGGTGGTTTCGCGCAATTTTGTTGCCGCACGTCACCCATTCGAAAACGGGTGTCGGGGTGCATACAAAGCACGAGTTTTTGCCACCGGAACCGTTTTTCGCAATGAACATGCCCAATTCACTAATTTAGGTCCAAAACTCATGTTTGGGGTGGTTTCGCGCAATTTCGTTGCCGCACGTCACCCCTTCCGAAAACAGGTGTCGGGTTGCATACAAAGCACGAGTTTTCCCACCGGATCAATTTCTTCGTTTTTCGCAACGAACATGCCCAATCCACTACTTTTGGTCCAAAACACATGTTTGGGGTAGTTTCGCGCAATTTCGTTGCCGCACGTCACCCATTCCAAAAACGGGTGTCGGGGTGCATACAAGCACGAGTTTTTGCCACCGGAACCATTTCTTCGTTTTTCGCAACGAACACTCCCAATCCACTACATTAGGTCCAAAACTCATGTTTTGACGTGGTTTCGCGCAATTTCGTTGCCACATGTAAACCATTCCGAAAACGGGTGTCGGGGTGCATACAAAGCACGAGTTTTTGTCACAGGATCAATTTCTTCGTTTTTCGCAACGGACATGCCCAATCCACTACTTTAGGTCCAAAACACATGTTTGGGGTGATTTCGCATAATTTCGTTGTCGCACGTCACCTATTCCGAAAACGGGTGTCGGGGTGCATACAAGCACGAGTTTTTGCCACCGGAACCATTACTTCGTTTTTCGCAATGATCATTCCCAATCCACTACTTTAGTTCCAAAACTCATGTTTGGGGTGGTTTCGCGCAATTTCGTTACCGCACGTCATCCATTCCGAAAACGGGTGTTGGGGTGCATACAAAGCACAAGTTTTTGCCACTAGATCAATTTCTTCGTTTTTCGCAACGAACATGCCCAATCCACTACTTTAGGTCCAAAACACATGTTTGGGGTGGTTTCGCGCAATTTCGTTGCCGCACGTCACCCATTCCGAAAACGGGTGTCGGGGTGCATACAAGCACGAGTTTTTGCCACCGGAACCATTTCTTCGTTTTTCGCAACCAACATGCCCAATCCACTAATTTAGGTTCAAAACTCATGTTTGGGGTGGTTTCGCGCAATTTCGTTGCCGCACGTCACCCATTCCGAAAATGGGTGTCGGGGTGCATACAAAGCACGAGTTTTTGCCACCGGATCAATTTCTTCGTTTTTCGCAACGAGCATGCCCAATCCACTACTTTAGGTCCAAAACACATGTTTGGGGTGGTTTCGCGCAATTTCATTGCCGCACATCACCCATTCCGAAAACGGGTGTCGGGGTGCATACAAGCACGTGTTTTTGCCACCGGAACTGTTTCTTCGTTTTTCACAATGAACATGCCCAATCCACTAGTTTAGGTCCAAAACACATGTTTGGGGTGGTTTCGTGCTATTTCGTTGCCGCATGTCACCCATTCTGAAAATGGATTTTGGGTTGCATACAAAGCACGAGTTTTTGCCACCGGAACCATTTCTTCGTTTTTCGCAACGAACATGATGAAGACATCCACACTACTGATACATCTATGCCAATACAAGTACCAATTTCTGGTACCATTACTTCTGGTCCCATTACTCGCGCTCGTGCTCGTCAACTCAACCATCAGGTGATTACACTCTTGAATGCATGTCCATCATATTTAGACCATGGAGACCCGTGTACTCTTGTTTTGCTTAGGAACCAGGGAGAAGACCGAAAGGGAAAAGGATTTGAACATGCTGGATTCGGACTGCAGAAGAACACCAACTTGTGACGGTCACCACGGTCACATGCGGGCTCGGATTGGAATGTTCAAGCACAACATGGAAAGCCTATCAAGTCTACTTTTATATGGATCCGGAATTATAGTCATATCTGTTCTGAGGCCGCCGTAATCATTGTTTCCTTATCGAGACATTTTCTGCCTTTTCTGCCCATGGTGCTGCGTGACCCTATTTTGGCCCAATGGGTCGTGTATCAAGTTGGGTCCATTAGGGACGCATCCTAGGGTTGCAGCACAACCCCAATACCCTTGTGGTCGTCCTCCCATGTTTATAAACCCCCTAGCCGCCACCAAGAACAGCGGGTTTTGTTTAGATCAAGTTTAGCTCTCGCTACTTGCTTGTAAGCGCGCGTGCTGGTTCAGCCGCCCGTCTTCTTGTCTTCGGAACCCCACCATATTGGAGTTTGATTTTGAAACCTACATTTAGATCTGGTAATTCAGTACTTGTTCTACTTGTTCTTGCTAGTTCTTCGATTGCTTGCAGGACGAGTGCCCTAGTGGTCAGGGTGTCTCGCTCCACAAGATCGTGACAGCCATAGGAGGTGGTGTATCGGTTGCTAAGGCCCAGCGTCTTTGGAAGGCTGTAGTCGGGCCGTTGTGATACCCGGTTTGCAAAGAAGAGAAGTTGGGGGTTGTTCTTTTTGTTTTTTTCCCTCATCCAGTTGTTGTTTTGGGGATTTGGAATTTTGTGAACAACATTCGCAACTAGGGCAGTAGAATTTATTTGGTTTGACGTTTGCGTTGCGGTCGGGAGCTGTCGCGTGGGTTAGTTGGGCCGCAATTGGTGTTTCGGCCCATTAGCCCTCCCAAACCCTAGCCGCCACCCTCCTAACTACCCCCCCATGTGCAGCCGCCCCCCCACTCCTCCTTTCCCCTTGGCCGCCGCCCCCCCTGCCCACCTCCTCCTCCCTCCATTGTTGCAGCCACCAAAACCCTAGCCGCCCCCCCCCCCCCAATCCCCTCCTCCCTAGGTGCTACTCCGTGCCGCTCGGATATATCATCGTCTTTTGGTGCGAATCTCCAATCGTTTTGGTGGAAGGAAGAAGGGAGGAAGGAAAAGGGGAGAACCCAAGGTGATTTTTCTTTTGTGTTCATCCCTTGTTCATTTGCGCTGCGATTCAATTGATTAGATGTTGCGTTTGCGATTAGATAGAGGGGGGCTGTCCAGAATTTTGCGTGGTGGATGAACAGCGGTAGTTCCAGCAGTTTTTAGTTTTTTTTCGTGAAGATTTAATGGGGATCAATTTGGGAATCTTGTAGAACTTTGTTTTATCTTTCCAACGAGTATTTATGCGCTCAATTTGGAGTTATAAATTAAAAGTTATCATCGTTTGAATCCGGGTATGTGGCTGTCCAGAAAACAGATTTTTCAGAGTGATGAACAGCAGCAGTGTTAGCAGTTTCTGGGGATTTTTCGGGAGCAATTAGTGTTAATCAGTATGAGAATCTTGTATAACTTTGTTTTATCTTTCCAACGAGTATTTATGCGCTCAATTTGGAGTTATAAATTAAAAGTTATCATCGTTTGAATCCGGGTATGTGGCTGTCCAGAAAACAGATTTTTCAGAGTGATGAACAGCAGCAGTGTTAGCAGTTTCTGGGGATGTTTGGGAGTAATTAGTGTTAATCAGTATAAGAATCATGTAGGGCTTTTTCTTATCTTTCCAACAAGTACTTATGCGCTCAAATCGGAATTATATTTTAAAAGTTATCGCTGTTTGAATCCGCGTATGTCGCTGCTCAAATCAGGAAAAAAAACAGATTGCAGGGTTTATTTTGAGGACCGTTTAGAGGTAAGTAGATGTTAGAATTCAATCATGAGTTGTATACAAAACTTGTGGGGAATTTTATGTAGTTGTCTCTGAAGTTTTTGTTTATCATCACTGCTGTCCTAAATTTTAAGTTATGGAATGGTTAAGCAGCGCCGCTGCAGTTTGGTTAGTGAGGGGAGAATTGTTACCGCGGCGGGGGTTGAGATTGCACGTAGGTGCGGTGTTGTCTTTGAGTTTTTTTCATGAGAATTTGGTGCACTAAGTTGGGTGTCAAAAACAGGTGGTGGACTTCCGGATCGTTCTTAGGGATTTTGCCCGAACTTCGGTAAAGGCAAGTAAAACGGTGATGGTTATTTCGTCTTTTGATTGAAGAGTCTCATACTTGATTATGTTTGTGCTATTTGTGTTCGTATCCATATTCCTAATTGGGTACCATCGTTTGAAATTATTCATGCTTTATTGATTATACATGTGGAGGGTGTGGTTTGATCATGTTACCCATGTGGTTATTGATGTGAAATGGGTGGAAGTATATGTCTAGCACATCTTATTTGGGAAGAACTCATGTTGTTGACATGCATAATGCATTCATCATCCATTGCATTGAAGTTTTCGTCGCGATCTTATGGTCCGACCGTACCGGTACAATGAGCATCATATGTTTCCCGAGAAGGGGTATGATGCAGCTTCATATCCTTAGAGGTATGAAGGCAGAAGTCATGTTGCATCTGTAGCCATGTGCATTCATGGGTGAAGTGTGGAACCTATTTTGGTGATGTGGATAAGGTGGATCTTTACTTTGTAATTCATCTTGGCATTGAGTAATTGATTACTTGCTTACTTGCTGCAAATTAATATTTAAGGAAGAAGTTGGGAACCATGTGGTTGCTTATGCACGGTTGGCTTGCATTGTCCAACCGTTGTTTGTTTTTTTTACTTGCTGAGATGTGTCATCTCACTCTTGCATTGTCTGATGCAGGCACCTGATCTTTGCTTTGGGAAAGAAGGGATGTAGCAGCACGGCCACCACACTTTTAAATAAAGGAATAACTGATTATTAATGATGTTAAACAGGAAGGGTCAAGTCTAGGGAATTATTACATTCTAATCTTTCATGGTAGTTGAACTGTTTAGTTTGGTGGGCTGAGATGTCTATCTTTTGTCTGGTCATGAATGTTCTTTTCTACCGTTGCATTTTGATTATACTATGTCAATTATCTTTTTTTTATATCCTGTATAAACTATATGCTTCCCTTGTTATGCTACTTTCAAGGGAGGTGCTGCCGGATTTTGCAATACTTTCTTTCTCTATGTGTTGCATAAGTTTTGTAGAAAGGTTTTTTTTGGTATCATCCATTGTGTGGGATCAGTGGGGTGTTACAGTTGGTATCAAAGCATAGGCTGTAGGTCCTAGCAAGTGGAGTAGTAATAAATTGACACACTGCACATGTAGGATGGGTTTTCGGTCTTGCTATTGATATGATTATGTTATTCTCTATGCTAGTTTTGACATTATCTAGAGAGATGCTATGCTTATCTCATATACTTATTATTCTCATCCCTGTGGATACAACTATGCCGCCTCGTAGAGCTCGGGGTAGTCCGCAAGCTCCTAGTGGGGACTCGATGAGTCCGGCGGCAATGTTAGCCGCGATGCAGGCCATGCAGCAGGAGTTGGCCCTTCTGAGGCAAGCCATTCCTGTCGCCCCTGCAGGTGCTACTCAGGGAGCTGGAGGTGGAGAAGTGCCCGGGGGCGCTGTCCCTGCGGGTGCTGTTCCTGGTGGCGGGGCCGGGGTGCCTCTTCCAGTCAGTGGTCTTTCTCTGATGCAGTGGATGGGCATGAAGTTGGATTCTTTTGATGGCAGTGGTACTCCGGTCGAGGCGGCAGATTGGCTGACTTATGTGGAGGATAAGATGAATGTCTTCGAGATTGCTTATGAAGATCGGGTTCGCTTTGGCACTCAGCTGCTGAAGGGTGAGGCGCAGATTTGGTGGAGAGGCGTGCAGGCAGCGCACTCCTCCTCACCAGGAGTCCTATCATGGGATGTTTTCATCATGCAGTTCGAAAGGAGATTCTACCCGGTCACCTTTCTGGAGAAAATGAAGATTGACTTGCAATCCTACAAGCAGGAGAAGAAGTCTGTCACAGAGTATGAGGTGGGCTTCCAAAAAATGGTCCGCTTTGTCCCTCATGTGGCTTATAATGAGATGGAGAAGGCGAGCCAATTCCGTCAGGGTCTGAAGCCTTCTATCAGGCATGCTCTGGGGGCCTTTCCGTTGGTGGACTTCCGTACCACAGTGGAGCAGGCGCTGGGTGTGGAGATGCAACACCAGTACACCATGGAGTCGCAGAAGTCTTCGGGTGTTGATCAACCTCGTAGCCAGAACACGAGGAGGGGCAACACTGGAGGTCCAGCTCACAAGAGGGGCAAGTCTCAGCATCAGCGCCACCATCCTTACCGTGGCAAATCTTCTGACTCAGGTACTTCAGGAGGAAGTACTCAGAGGTTTCGGGCCGTTCCTAAGCCCGGGTTGGGGCTGGTGTGTTTCCGCTGTGGAGATGCGCATCGCCGTGCAGAGTGTCAGTGGAGTGGCAGGTGTTCTATCTGCAGTCAGGACCACAAGGATGTGGTGTGTAGGAGGAATCCCAATGGGAAGCTCAGATGGGAGCCGATAGCTTCCTCCTCTTCTCAGGGCACTATCAATATGATGTCAAGTGCTGAGCAGCAGTTTTCAGTTCCTCTTCCTCCACAGCAGCTTTATGTGCCCGGGACTTCTCAGTTCGTGCCGATGCAAGGTTTTCCGCAGAATCAGGTTGTGCCTACTCCTGCGCCGTCTACCCCTGTGCTGTCTCAGTTTGGAGCTCCGCGCCAGCCTCCTCCGGTGGCTCAGTGGGGTTCTTCTGTTAATTTCACTCCGGGAGCTTCCTCTTCTGCGGGTATTTCTGGAGCTTATGTGCTACCCGCTACGGATGGCAGGGAGCAAGGAGACGTGGTGACAGGTACGATTTCAGTTGATTCATTTGCAGCCCATGCTCTTTTTGACTCTGGCGCTAGCTATTCGTTTGTTTCGGAGGATTTTGTGTCGCGGGCTGGTCTTTCGGTGCAGAGGTTGGGTCACCCAATTTTGGTCAGTTCTGCTAATGGATCCATTAGTAGCTGTTCAGTTTGTCAGGGGTGTTCCGTCATTCTTGCTGATGAGGTTTTTTCGGCTAATCTGGTGGTGATTTCCTTGGGGGCATTCGATGTTATCTTGGGTATGGATTGGTTATCCCAGTATCGCGCGGTTATATCCTGCTTCTGGAAGACAGTGTTATTGCAGGCGCAGTCGGGTAAGGAGGTGGTATTCTTGGGAAGTTCTCCGAAGTTCACATTATCCTTGTTGGCGCAATTGCTTCCTGATCGCTGGTCAAGGAAGTCGGGGATCTTTTTCTCTATGGTGGTGGAGGGCGAGGCTGCCTTGCGGGTGCAGGACATCCGGGTGGTGTGTGACTTTGCTGACGTGTT